>NC_044038.1:158196331-158819456 GCF_901765095.1 Microcaecilia unicolor
CCAGCTGTGTCTCCTCTCATGCCTAAGGATGGTGAGTTCAAGTTACAGAAATTGATGCAATTTTCGGTACCTGTTCCAGTGATTAGGGCTTATAAGTCATTGAAGTCTTTGGTTTCCCTTAAGCAGGATATTTTGTTAATTTGTTGTTACATAATCAGTTGACGGCATCGGAGAGTGCCTACAGGACATCTAATTTAAGACTTTTGAACTTCCCAGTCACTCATTATTTGTCTGCTATGGAACTTTTTTAAATGTTCTTGAAAGATGTTCTGTAACTTGGTTTGGATGCTTTTGAGATTAAGCAGTTGTATTATTTACCTAGGAATTTTTGTATGAGTGGATTTGATGAAATTTCTTGAGTCTTCTCAAGATAGTATATCTAAGAAAGCTACTTTGTTAATGGTTTTAAGTTCCATGGAACAGAAATTAAAAATATTTAAGCCATATTTTCCTAAAACGTCTATACTGTTTTGTGGTCAACCAGTACTTATGTGTCCTGATGTTTTTGCCAGGCCTACTCAATTAAAACATAAAGCCTTCCTGAAGCTGAAGCCTAGAGCTTTACTTTAGGGGGGACTTTTTTCTTAAAGTTTTCTTGTAAATGCCTGGTAACATATGGAGATGTATCTTATTTTAGACCCACTATACCAGGATTTTGTTTTTAGTTTGTAAAGAAAGTTTGAGATCTTCTCATACTGAGATTGACAGGTTCTACATAGTGGGTTGCCTTTATTTTTGCCTCCTCCACAGTAAATTGTAGTTTATTTATTTCCTTAGATTTTTTTTTCCTCTTCTTTTTAACCTCATAGGTTTACCTTGAATCCCCATCATGTGGACTAGTATGCTTGATGTGGTTTTGTTTTTTTTGGATAGCAAGTAATTATTGCTTGCATATTGCTTTATGATTACTTTTGTAATTATTAAAATTGTGAAATTTAAAAAAAAATCACTTGGGGCCCATTTCAAACCTTAGGACCAACATTCATCTTTCACTTGGAGCCAGTAGCATATCCAGAATGGAATTTTGGCGGGGTAAGGCAATGGCTAATATGGATGGGAACTAGATACCCCCATTTCTTCTGCCTTTCCTCTTCCTTTCCGCCCCATCCCCACCCCTACAAAAATTAAAATAAAAAATACCTTAGCTGGAACAGATCCCCAAGCCCTGCCAAATGAAGAAATTCAGAGTTGCTTTGAGTCTGCTAATGCACAGCAGCCAGTGACAGCACATTGGCTCACTGATGAACTGAGCATGCTCACGATGCCAGCAACAGTGACTCAACCTGCTGCCACTGACTGCTGCAGCTCAACTGACTCAGGGCTGCTCCAGATGTTTTCAGCTGGCAAGGTTCAGGGATCCCCACAAGCTACACAGTTAGTGCACCTGGATGCTTAGTGGGCCTAAGGCAAAAGTGGATTGACCTAGACCAGTGCAGACTCACCAGTGGCTGTGCTGCTGCTTGGAGCAGATCTGTATAAATGAATCAGCCATCTGCAGTGCATATGTTGCTGTTGTTGTAGCCAATAGCTAATTGTTCTGAGATTGGAAGAGAGCATGCAAAGATTTGAGCCTTAGATTCATGGATGGATGACCTGTATTTAATATAAACTGCTTTAATGGACTAGTTTTGTAAAAAAAAAAAAAAAAAGAAACAGTCCCTAAAGGATAAACCGTAATAGTGATAGCACCATAATAATCCAACTTTGGTAATCAAATCTGTGCTTGATCACTGCTGCACATCCAATTAATTTTATAAGTTATTATGATTCATAATAATGAGCAACTGCAAGTGATGGCAGCTTTCCTAATTACTAACAGTGCAGTAAATGTATGCAACTGCCATTAGCAGAGCTTGACTTTATAATGCTTAATTGCTGATGGCTTTGGAGTGGAAAGCAGCTGTTGTGGGCCTGTACTGTGATTCAGTGAAATGGCTGCACCTTTCTGAAAGATAAACTACGTGCAAGGGGATAATAATATCTTTGTGTCCTCCTCAGGTGCGTTTTTCTAGTAGTGGTGGTCTGGTGGATACTAATATAATGGAACCATAATACCATGTGACCGGGATAGATTAAGCAAGTCTGGCTTTATATTTTTTAGAGTTAGGCCACACATTTTTTTCATTGGTAGCTGAAGATAAATTACATTCAGGTATAGTAGCTAATCCCCTATTCTGGAGGAGCAGCCTAATGGTTAGAATAGTAGGCTGTAAAGCAGGGAAACCTGGTTCTAATCCCACTGTAACTTCCTTGTGATCTTGAGGAAATCGCTTAATCCTTCATTACCCTAGGTAGAAACTTAGATGGTAAGTGTTTCAGGGCCTAGAAACCCCCCCCCCCCCCCCCCCCCACCTGTACCTGAATGCAACCAACCATGAGCTACAAGTCCATAAACCACTACTAAATGGACTTGGGAAAAATCCACAATTCCAGGAATAACATGTATAGAATGTTTGTACGTTTGGGAAGCTTGCCAGGTGCCCTTGGCCTGGATTGGCCGCTGTCGTGGACAGGATGCTGGGCTCAATGGACCCTTGGTCTTTTCCCAGTGTGGCATTACTTACAGTATGTACTTATGTACAACTGAAAAAAAAAGACATGAGCTAAATCCAAATCCATAAAAGGGCAATGGAAGGCTGACCCCTGGTGGTAGTACTATGAGACTATCACTAAGGTTCAGCACTGCCATATTGACACCCAGATCCAGATAGGTCAGGACTGGAGGGTCTGGGAGAGGTGAAGGGAGGATGAGTTAGGGTACTTGGGAGGGGATTTAAGGGGGATCTGGGAAGGAGGCTTAAAGGGGGGGGTCAGGGGTGGGAGTCAGGGATTGGAGTGCTGTGATTGGGAGGGTGAAAGATCAAAGTGCTATGATCAGGGGGATTAGGGGTGTCAGTGGTCCTACATGTTGGGGCCGTTCCTGTATTACCTGACTATAGTAGCATGGCTGCACTTATCGACACCTCGATGAATGAAGCTGTGTTCTAGGCAGTTGCGGATAAGTACAAAGTGATGCACATAGGAAAGAATAACTCAACTTTAGCAATGCCATGCTAGGTTCTACATTAGAAGTCACCACTCAGAAGACGGATCTGGGCACCATAGTAGAAAGTACCTTGAAATCCTCTGCTCAGTGTACAGCAGCAGCCAAGAAACCAAATAGAATGTTAGGATTATAAGGAACGGACCAGAGCATAAAACAAAAAATATCATAATGTCTCTGAATTGCCCCATGGTATGACCACTCCTAGAGTACTGTGTGTAACTCTGGTGTAAATCCTCACGCATAAATCAGGCACGGATCCTCCCAGTTCTACAATACTGAGCACATCTTTAGTGAATGCCCCTCCCATGGCCACACCCCCTTTTCAGTTGCATACACACCCACTATGGGGCAATTATCTTCCTTTTGAGAAACCTCTAATCATAAATTTACTGCAAGTATATCAGATTTTATTTTTCTCTTGGAATGGAGGAAAAGGCTTCAGATGATCAGCTAATTGTTGTGAATTTTCCAACCAGAACTGCCGTGCGAACTTTCTCATCAGCCATTAAAAAAACTTCCGTTCAGTGAAATTTGTATTTTTTAATTTTTTCTTAATTTTCATATTTTTTTCTTTCTGTTGCTACTTTATGCCTTAGTGTTACTAATGTCTTCCATATCAGGAACTTAAAAAAAATCAAGGACACATCTCTATTTAGACATATTTCTCATTTGTTTGCTCAACAGAGTGCCTCCGTTTCACAGCTTACTTCCACAGGAGACAAACCGCCTACCGTTCATCTTTTGTGTCCTGATAGTATTCCTTCGGGTCCTTCTGTTGAGCAAACCAATGAGTTTTTAGAGAACTCATAAATAGAGATAAGTATCCTTAATTATTTTTTTTTAAGTTCCTGAAGTGGAACACATTTAGTAACATTAAGCCATAAAGTAGCAATAGAAAGTAAAAAATAAGAAAATTAAGAAAAAAAAGAAAAATTTCACTGAACGGAATGTTTTTTATGGCTGATGAGGAAGGTCGCATGGCAGTTCTGGTTGGAAAATTCTCAACAATTAGCCGAGCATCTGAAGCCTTTTCCTCCATTCCAAGAGAAAAGTAAAATCTGATATACTTGCTCTAACTTATAATTAGAATAGTACTTAGCAAGATGAGCTCATAAATCCAAATGGTTGCCAATTAACACCAATAATTGATTGCTAGTAGACAATTATTGGTGCTAACTGGCTTGTTACTTAACTTGTGCGTGCAAATTGGGCACAGGTCCTAATTTGCACCTGCAATCTTGAGCACCATTTATAGTATTCGGGGGATAGTGGAAATAGAAAAGATACAGAGACCAGTGACCAAAATGATGAAGGGGATGGAATCAAATCAGAAAGCACAAACGAACCTCCAGGAACAGGACAAAGGTTGACTTTTTTGTGAAGACCCGACACAGGCCGTGTTTTGGTGTCCAAGTGCCTGTATCAGGGGTCGCAGAAAAGTCCTGTGATGATAGTTTTTGCAACAGAACCACTGTCGATAATTCAAATCGCCTCCTAAATATTCCTTCTAGCAGTCACAGTCTAATAATGTGCTCTAAAATCTCGCAAAAAAACTGAGATTAAAAATGCTTCCTCGTTCTGATGTACATACCTTCGTCCTGCACACCAAGAGTGTATTCTAAAAAAACACCAAAACTCGCTAGTGCCTGCAAGTTATGGCGACTTTTATAGAATTAGGCTGATAAAGTGGTACATAAATGCCTTAATGCATAATGACAAAGATATTTCCCTATCGGGCTCACAATCTAATTTTGTACCTGAGGCAATGGAGGGTGAGGCAATAGAAGGTTAAGGGGTCCTTTTACTTAGGTGCGGTGAAAAATGGCCAGAAGTAGTGTAGGCGTGTGTTTTGGACGCACACAGAATCATTTTTCAGTGCACCTGAAAAAAATGCCTTTTTTTAATTTTTGCTGAAAATGGACGTGCGGCAAAATGAAAATTGCCGCGCGTCCATTTTGGGTCTGAGACCTAACCGCCAGCCATTGACCTAGTGGTAAAGTCTCACTCAGTAACCGGGCTGTAATGTCCTATGCATGTCAAATGCCATTTAGCGCATGTCCAATACGTGCATCTGAAAATACTAATTATTTTTTGGATGTGCGTATCGTACGCACGCCAAAAATGAAATTACCACAAAAGCCACGCAGTAGCCGGGCGGTAACTCCATTTTGGTGCGTGTTGGGAACGTGTAGGCACTTATGCAGCTTAGTAAAAGGGCCCTTAAGTGACTTATCCAAGATCACAAGGAGCAGCAGAGGGATTTATACTGGCCACCTCTGGACGTCAAGACCAGTGCTGTAACTGCTAGGCCAGTCCTCCACTCCTATGTGCTTTGAAAGTGAGTCCCTTAGCATGTGGCATCAGTACACTTAACTAGAGGCACTAAGTTATATAATTGTCCAAAGACAAGGGGACACATGCAAAGTAGTATATTTAAAACAAATAGGAGAAAACATTTTTTTCACCTAACTCACAGTTAAGCTCTAGAATTAATTTCTGGAGGATGTGGTAAAAACAGTAAGCATATATGGGTTTGTAAAAGGTTTGGATAAGTAAGGGAAAGTACATAAACCATTATTAAGATAGACAGAGACAACTGCTGGTTATCCCTAGAGTAAACAGTATAAAATCTTACAACATTTTGGGACTCTGCCAGGTATTAGTGACCTGGATCAGCCACTGTTGCAGTAACATTAAGATGCTTGATCTACTGGGCAGTTGATGGAAGGACATTGCCCATGGTAGGAGCCTGATCAGCAAATAAGACTCTTGTTGCCACATCAAAGGCAGACAAGACATGAATGATGTCATTTAACAGTGCTTCGTTTAAATCCAAAAGTAGCTTCTGCAGTTTTTTTTATCATTGAATTCAGTTGTCAGTCGGCTAAGATGTGTTAAGATTTACATATTGATACTAGCATTTTATAGATGCTGTTCCATCTAGTTGGAACAGCCTGTTTACGGCTAGTTTCAAGCTTTAGAGAATGACACAGGGAAAAGGCTTGTCCCCATCCCTGCAGGCTCTGCCCTGTCCTCATCCCCACCTCATCCCTGCGAACTCTGTCCCTGTCCCTACCCCATCTCTGTAAGCTCTGTCTCCATCCATCCCCGTGGTTAACGACATGCTCCCTTCTCCATGTCATTCTCTAGTTCTTATGAGACATATTTACATAAGAACATTTGTTTGAACTGTGTCTCTAATGTATGCAAATACGCCTCATGCATATTCATTGTGAATATCTTGAAAACCAGATTTCAATTGCTATGCCTCCAGGGCCTGGCTAGAAAATATTAGTTCTCCTCCTTAATCCTTACTGTTTCCTTATTTCCATTCAGAATGTATTTAGTTTTGCATGGGATAATACTCAAGAATTCATTCTATGCCAATGTTTGGATACTGTATGAGGTGACTACACAGACCTGAGCTTTACTGTACATTAGTACACTAGGGAGCTCGTTTGCAAAAGAGAAAAACATCCAAAAAGTGGCATAAACTGGCAGATGGACGTTTTTCTCCCAGAAATGTCAAAATTGACATTTTCAAAACCCATTTTTAGACATTTTTCTATGCTGTTCATCTGCAGTTCATCCAAATCGGAAGAGGATATGTCAATCAGCATTTGGGCGTTCTTAACACTTGGACATTTTTCTGCCATAATGGAACAAAACAAAAACGTCCAGGGCTAAAAGTTGGATGTTTGGTCTAGACCTATTTTAATATTGACTAAGTCACAAAAAAGTGCCCTAAATGACCAGATGACCACTGGATGAATAAAGGAATGACTCCCTGTTACTCCCCCAGTGGTCACTGACCACCTCCCACCCTCCAAAGATGTGAATGAAACAGTACATACCAGCCTCTCTGACAGCTTCAGATGTTATGGCCGGGAGTAGCCTAGTGGTCGGTGCAGTGCACTGTAGAGAAGGGAACCTAGACCCATAATCCAATCAAACTGTTACACCTGTGGTGGAAAGTGTCAGCCCCCCAAAACCCACCAAACAATTACTGTACCTACGTATAGGTGACACCTGCATGATAAGGGCTATTGTAGTAGTGTATACTAAGGTACAGTAAGTTTTTGGTGGGTTTTGGAAGGCTCACCATACAAAATAGGGGGTAACGGTGAGATGCATACCAGGGACCTTTTATGTGAAGTCCACTGCAGTGCCCCCTAGGGTGTCCCAGTGCTCTGCTGGGATGTCTATGTGGCCAGTCTGCTAAGAATGCTGGCCTCCTACACATCCCCATAGCTTGTTTTTGTGTGTTTTTCACTTAAACTTTTAAATGCACTAAGCACAAAATGTCTAGAAAACATCTAGGAAATGACTATTTTTGAAGAAAAAATGTAGACATTTTTCAGCTTCGAAAATGCTCATGTTCTCGAATCGATTTTTGGATGTTTTTCGCAAAATGTCCAAAGTCGGATTTAGATGTTATACCAAAAATGCCCCTCCACACCTAATCCCAACAAGGCATCCCAGTAAGCCCATGTCATAAAGGACTGACTGGGTCAGTTCTTATTTTAACTGGATTTTTCCACTAGGGCTAACATAAAAACACAGGGTCAAGATTCAGCAGCACTTTTCTGGGTAAAAACAGTTCCTACCTGTAGGAGAGTTATTTGCTGAGGCCACCAATGATTTTCAGGAGCATCATTCAAACAATGCCACAGATAATCTGTACTGACCACCCCAGCACTATCCAGATAGTGTTG
The DNA here is from genome assembly GCF_901765095.1 of Microcaecilia unicolor. Classification (NCBI taxonomy): domain Eukaryota; kingdom Metazoa; phylum Chordata; class Amphibia; order Gymnophiona; family Siphonopidae; genus Microcaecilia; species Microcaecilia unicolor. Next base: position 158,204,093 of record NC_044038.1, read on the forward strand.
GAGCAGAGCCAAGCAGGGGCATAAACAGAAGTTGATTTAGGGGGGCCCATGTGTAGACTTGGGGGGGCAAGCATTTCCACTCATTCCCTTCGCCCCGCTGCCACCATTGCTGTGGCTTGACCACCCCTGTCAGCCATGTATTAGCTTACACAATTTTAGAGGGGGCTTGATCCCAATGTAAGGGGGCTTGGTCCCCAAAGCCCCCCTGGCTACGCCACTGGAGCCATGGTAGACCTGGAAGATATCTGAGTACCACCAATATTCAGCACTGGTACCCAGATTAGTATCTGGATAAGTTAAGAAGCAAAGTAGCTGAATGTCAGTGGTACAGGGATAACCTCTGGTGACCACCTTATACCAGGCTGCTGAATATCCACATATAAACTAAAATGTCATGATAAGTGTTTGAAGTTAATGCTGAGTACAGTGTTTAAATATTGAGGGGGGGCAGATAGATGTGATCTTTATCTGCTGTCATTTTCTATCTGCTCATCTTGTCTGCCCATCCATACCAATTACTAAACTGTACAATCCGTTTCTCTCCCTCTTGCCCCGTTGCCCAAAACTCCGGCACTGTATGGAACAGCGCTGAAACAAAACTTCCTATTGCTCAATGCTAATAGTATGTAAATCATCTGTGTGCTGTTAGCACTGAGCATTAGGAAGTTAAGGGAGAGGATTGTGCCTGGGCGGGGCATGTACACAAGAGCTATGTGGTATTTCGTTAATTTGTTGTTACATAATCAGTTGACGGCATCGGAGAGTACCTACAGGACATCTAATTTAAGACTTTTGAACTTCCCAGTCACTCATTATTTGTCTGCTATGGAACTTTTTTAAATGTTCTTGAAAGATGTTCTGTAACTTGGTTTGGATGCTTTTGAGATTAAGCAGTTGTATTATTTACCTAGGAATTTTTATATGAGTGGATTTGATGAAATTTCTTGAGTCTTTTCAAGATAGTATATCTAAGAAAGCTACTTTGTTAATGATTTTAAGTTCCATGGAACAGAAATTAAAAAAACTTTAAGCCATATTTTCCTAAAACATCTATACTGTTTTGTGGTCAACCAGTACTTACATGTATGTGTCCTGATGTTTTTGCCAGGCCTACTCAATTAAAACATAAAGCCTTCCTGAAGCTGAAGCCTAGAGCTTTACTTTAGGGGGGACTTTTTTCTTAAAGTTTCCTTTTAAATGCCTGGTAACATATGGAGATGTATCTTATTTTAGACCCACTATACTAGGATTTTGTTTTTAGTTTCTAAAGAAAGTTTGAGATCTCTTGTGCTCATGTCAAGTCAGTCTGGGGAGCTGGGAGCCCTGCATGGCCAGGGGGGAGAGGCACCACTGTGGGAGAGGTTTGTGGTGAGTGGAGCCTCCATGAACAGAGGAAGCTGCATTGTTATCAGCCTTCAGCAGACTGGCTGGAGCTGACATCACGCTTGCTGGACAGGGCTAACTCTCGTTCTCCTGTTCTCTGGGCGTTATGTGGGGATGAACTGTTTCAGATTGGATTCGTGGAGACTATGTTGCCAAAAGAGCTGTTTGAATTGACAGGGCACTGCTGGTTTCATCACTTGCATAGGCGTAGACTGGGGGGGGCGAGCCCCCCAAACGACGACGAGGCGCTGCCGCGCCATTAGTTAAAAATAAAACACATGCAGGCACGCGCTCCTCTCCATCCGCTTGGCTTCCCTGCCCTCTCTGTCTGCGTCCCGCCTTCCTCTGACGTCAGAGGAAGGCAGGACGCAGACAGAGAGGGCAGGGAAGCCAAGCGGACGGAGAGGAGCGTGTCCGTCTACCCCTCTCTCTTCCTCCCTCCCTCTGGCGCAGGCAGCAGTCTTTTTCAGCGTTCCTGGCAGTGGTAGCAATGTACACGCTGCCTTCGGCTCTGCCCCAAAGCCTTCTCTTCAAGTTCCTGTTACCACATACGTGGGAACAGGAACTTGAAGAGACGGCTTCCGGGGCAGACCAAAGGCAGCGTGTACATCGCTACCGCTGCCAGGAACGCTGAAAAAGCTGAAGACTGTTGCCTGCGCCAGAGGGAGGGAGGAAGAGAGGGGGTAAACGGAGTCATGATCTTGGACCTCGCGGGGAGGGGCAGTAGAAGGAAGATGGATGGAACTGGGAGGGGTGGGGAGCAGAGGGAAGATGGATGGTACTGGGAGGGGTGGGGAGCAGAGGGAAGGAGCAAGAGATGGAGGGGTGGGGAGCAGAGGGATGGACCAGGAGATGGATGGGATTGGGAGAGGTCAGGCACAACAGAGGGAAGGAGCAAGAGATGGATGGGACTGGGAGGGGTGGGGAGCAGAGGGATGGACTAGGAGATGGATGGGATTGGGAGAGGTCAGGCACAGCAGAGGGAAGGAGCAGAAGATGGATGGGACGGAGGGATGGTGAGCAGAGGGAAGGAACAGAAGATGGATGGGACTGGGAGGGGTGGGGAGCAGAGGGAAGGAGCAAGAGATGGATGGGACTTGGAGGGTGGGGAGCAGAGGGAAGAAGCAAGAGATGGATGGGACTGGGAGGGGTGGGGAGCAGAGGGAAGGAGCAAGAGATGGATGGGACTGGGAGGGTGGGGAGCAGAGGGAAGCCTACTGGAAAGAAGACACTGCATAAAACAGAAGACACTGGGACCAAAGCGAATAGAAAAACTAAATGATCAGACAACAAAGGTAGATAAAAGTATTTTATTCATAATTTATTAATTGAAATGTCAGCTTTTTGAAATATGCATCTGTGATATTTTGCCTGTAAATTTCAATTCCTTCCTCCATATTAGCATATTAATTTGCATATGTATATACTGTATGCAAATGATATGCTAATATGCTCCTCCCATTCTTTGTCCCCCCAAATGAAACAGTCAAACTACGCCTATGTCATCACTGGTTCAAACCTAAAAATGCTTCTCTGCCTCTTTGGACACCCTAACGCGAGCGCAGAACTGACAAAGGTTTCCAGCAGTAAGGACACCCTTATTCAGTGCGCTGTTCTCTGAGCATTGGAGGGAATAAGAAATGACATTATTTGCATCTTTTTGAATACATTAGCATGCTATTTGCGCTGATCTTTGCTGAGCTCATTGTTTCTCATGCTAGCAGCCTTTGAGTATTGTGCGCTTGTTAATGCAGGCGCTAGTCTGGCGCTAATGCCCTCTAGCGCCCATGTTTGCTTCTCAGCATCAGGCTGTCAGAGACCCTCTAGGTTTATCCTGTGTTTTCTTGAATTCAGAGTCTTCCTTTTTACCACCTGCACTAAGAGTCTCTTCCCTGCATCCACCTCCCTTTCAATAAAGAAATATTTCCCTTGGAGCTATAACCCTGATTCAGATCTCTGGTTTAGGCAAGTAAATCTTGCATGCAAGCAAAATTTCCATAGTACAGGGATTCTAACACCAGTCCTTTGAACACACCCACCTAGCCAATAAATATGCATGAGATATATTTGCATGTACTACCTCTATTGTTTGACAAGGGTCAAATAACAAGATTATGATGCTGGCACAGACACTTGTAGAGCCTTTTCTGTATGTAGTAATGAGCTCAGGAGGGCTCATATTTCTGATCGCATCCATTGGTTGTTTGGTCACTGCTTTGCTGGTAAATTTGTTGCCTCTCTGTAAATATACATTCATTAGTTACTTTAAATGGCTACCTTATCCATAAAGCTGTATCTGTTATTCACACAGTGGCTCTTATATATTTACAGCCTAGTCAATCAGCATTTTTTTAAAACTCCAGCTGCAGTAACTGCTATAAATCTGGATCTTCAGTACCAGTATCCAGATTGTGACCAATGCTGAACTGTTCTAGGAGCAATGATATTAAGACTGCTAGATAGACCGCAATCCAGATAAAGTTAGGATAGCTCCTAATGCCTCACAAACTCTGCCCCTTGCCACTGAATATCCATGGATTGTTGTCCAGATATTTGTGCTTGACTATCAGGTCCTTAATTTATAAGGATAGAGGCCCAAACCTTCCACAATCCATAGAGGTTTCAGACAACCCTGGACCACCTGAAATGCTATCCGACATTCAAACAGCTAACTTTGGCAGTAGAAGATGTATGTGACCAAAAATTAGTTGTCGTGCATTCCAAATTTGTTTTTTTTTAAAAAGCACCTTTGAGACGACCTGCTAGTGTTTATTACGGCCATTTTCTCACTCTTTCTGTTTGTGCTACTGCTGCAAGCAGTTTTCATTGTTATTTCTTGTAAATTGTGTTGTTTGCCTAAAGTTGATTCCAATTCTGTTGATCAGAACACATGCTAATCACACTTTTTTTTTAATTTCAGGAGGGGGTGTATCATGGGTGGGGAATGGGAGGGGAGGAGTTATCCAGCTAGTACATTCACATTAGCACACACTAACCCCCGAATTCTAGATGAGGCCCCTAAAGTTGTGCATGCTGATCGGGTTGTATTCTGGTTAGTGTGCACAACTTAATTAGCTTAACAAGCCAATCAGCGCCGATAATTGCCACTTAACAAGCAATTATTGACACTAATTGGTATTAGAATTTATGCACAGAACTGTCTAAGTGTATTCTTTAACGTGATGTGCGTAAACTCTAAGTCGCATAGTTGAAAATGGAGCATGACCATGGGCGTGGAATGAGCAAGTCATGGGTGGTACCCGGTCAAAATAGCCCTGACAAAATGGCCCTGACAAAAAAAGCTCAAACCAAAAAAAGTTCCCAACATAATAGCCCCTGACATAACTGTCAGGGCTTTTTTGTCAGGGCTATTATGTTGGGGTGCCATCATGGGCATTTCTAAAATCTATGTGCATGTTTATAGAATACATCCGGTCCATGCCTAATTTAGGCATCAGCATTTACACCAAGTTTTACTTGGCATGACTGCCCGCAACTCAATTTAGTCATGCGGATGGGCGCTCAGCATATTCTATAAACCACATCAAAATTTGAGCAGGGACTGTCTTTCTTCTATATTTGTGCAGCGCTGTGTACGCCTTGTAGCACTATAGAAATGCTAAATAGTAGTAGTAGTAGTAGTAATTTAGGCCTATTCTATAAATGGGGAAATCAGAACCACAAGTCCCTGCATGCAATGGGGTAAGGTCAGGACCGGATCAACCCTATCAGGTGAATCTGGATCTAGCTGGCAACCCTAATCACAGAGAGCCATGAGCAGAACCAGGATTAGAATCTACATGTCTCAAGATTTCTCTCAATCCTATTTTCTGTGTCCTTCAATAATTCATTTCCAACTAAAATGATGATTCAGACCAGCAATGGACTGACAGTGATCTGGCTCCCAGGCAATAAGGGTCACTGGACCCTAACTATTCATCTGACATAAATTACTAGCTATTATAGATTAGGGGAGAATGGGCCACCTATTTCTATGTGCCCTTGGGCGTTGCCCTATTGATAGAGTGAACAGTCTGCCCCTGATTCAAACACTATTGGGCTCATTTATGAAAGAGAAGGTCGCCCATCTTTCGACATAAATTGGAAGATGGACGTTCTCCCAGGGTCGACCAAATCGGTATAATCGAAAGCCGATTTTGGATGTCCCCAACTGCACTCCATCGCAGGGACGGCCAAAGTTAAAGGGGGCGTGTCGGAGGTGTAGTGAAGGCGGGACTTGAGCGAGCCTAACACTTGAACGTCCTTGACCCATAATGGAAAAAAACAAGGATGTCCCTGACGAACACTTGGACGTTTTCACCCAGACCTTATTATGACTAAGGCATAAAAAGGTGCCCGAACTGACCAGATGACCACCGGAGAGAATCGGGGATGACCTCCTGTTACTCCCCCAGTGGTCACTAACCCCCTGCCACCCTCAAAAAACATCTTTCAAAATATTTCGTGCCAGCCTCAGATGTCATACTCAGGTCCATGACAACAGTATGCAGGTTCCGAGCAGTTTTAGTGGGTGAGTGCACTTCAGACAGGCAGACCCAGCCCCATCCCCCCCACCTGTTATGTTTGTGGAGGAAACAGCGAGCCCTCCAAAACCCACCAGAAACCCACTGTACCCACATCTAGGTGCCCCCTTCACCTGTAAGGGCTATGGTAGTGGTGTACAGTTGTGGGTAGTGGGGATTTTTTTTTGGGGGGGGGGTTGAGGGGGCTCAGCACACAGGGTAAAGGAGCTATGTACCTGGGAGCAATTTATGAAGTCCACTGCAGTGCCCCCTAGGGTGCCCAGTTGGTGTCCTGGCATGTTAGGGGGACCTCTGCACTAGAAATGCTGGCTCCTCCCACGACCAAATGGCTTGCATTTGGTCGTTTCTGAGATGGGCGTCCTTGGTTTCGAAAATCGCTGAAAATCAGAGACGACCATCTCTAGGGACGTCCATCTCTAAGGACGACCAAATTTAAGGATTTGGACATCCCTGACAGTATTTTCAAAATGAAAGATGGACGTCCATCTTATTTTGAAAATACGGGTTTTCCCACCCCTGGATTGGGACATTTTGCGAGGATGTCCAAATCGAAACGTGGACGTCCCTTTCGAAAATGCCCCTTATTGTCTCATATGTTAAAGGGAAGGAGGAGAGAAGTAGGGGGAGACACAAAATAACTTCACGTTATCAAAATAGCTCTGAACTCTCTTCACTACAAACTTTCTCTCATTTTGTGGCTATCAAAAAAATAATAATGTCCGATATGAGATAGCTTTAAGGAGCCCATTTATCAGTGTTTTCTTCTCTGTCTAGTGATTGGTCCATCCCTATTCTTTACTACTAAGAGCTCGTTGGAGAAGACAGAAGAGGTGCTGGGGGTGGGAGGGGAGGAGCACCTTCTTTTTCCTACCATTGTAAGAGAGGATGTTACATTGTGGAATATAACATTTGACAATGATGTAGATTTGTTGCTCAGCAACAGCAGGTCAGGGAAAATGTTCTGTTGATATTGTACAGATGGAAGGAAGAGTGTGGTTATGCATGATTTTCCTGAAAAACACCAAATATTATGGATGTGATAAATAATTGAGAAGAGAGACATTTGGAGGAAATAAATCATTAGAAACATGAAGAGGGGGAAAGATTAGCAGAAGCATGGCTTATTTTCAAAAACCCGTTGAAAATATATATATATATATATATTTTTTTTGCATATAGCTAAGGATGATCAATGCTTTTCAAAGTGCCATTTTATTTCAAAAGTCCAGAACTGATTCTCGATCTTATCCCCAAGAGTTGGATGGATCTCAGTCCTTTCTGAGCAAGGCTTAATTTCAGGCAGGACTAGTGTAAGAGTATTGAGTGCCTTAGGCAAACCTTCATCTTTGTGTATTTATTTATTTTATTTAACAAATTTATATCCTGCTTATCCAGCTCAAAAAGAAGATTACAACTAACACTCATAAAACCAAAAAACATAACATACAATAACAGAAAAAATATATAACATACAATATCTAAAATATAAAAGGAAACCATACATGTGCTTTAATTAGACTCTTTAATAAAATGAGTCATAAAACAAACATGTTTTTTTTTAATTTAAAGAAGTTTTTATTGAAGCCTTTGAGAAATAACAAAACCACACGAGATATAACCATCTGACACATCATTATATATATGCAAACCAAAACATCAACAGACATAATGATAAGCTCTCTAAGCTCATATGAAGACATACATAAACTATACCAACTTGTGAATAAATTACTAGACACCACATCAGTCACCAAAAATAACACAGACACACCATCTGCAGACAACCTTGCCAAATACTTTGAAGAAAAAATTACAAACCTACGATCTACATTACCTCAGAATTCCACTGACATTGATAAATTCATGGACTATATGGACCTAACTCCAGATGAATACCCAGCGGATCGAATCTGGATAAACTTCGCTCTCCTCACTAATGAAATTATAGCCCAAGCGATCAACAAGTTCACTAAATCCCACTGTAAACTGGATGCATGATCCAGCTACCTAATAAAATCAGCCCCTCAATGCTTCATATCAGACCTCACATCACACTTAAATTACATGTTACAACATGGACTCTTCCCCAAGGACATAGGCAACATACTACTAACCCCAATACCTAAAGACCCAAAGAAAAAAGTAAGCAAAATCACTAACTACCACCCAGTTGCATCCATCCCCCTGGCAGTCAAACTGTTGGAAAGCATGGTAAACAAGCAACTTACCAAATACTTAAACAAATTCTCAATACTACACGAATCTCAATCAGGATTTCGTGCCAAGCACAATACCGAAACAGTAATAATCACTCTCCTAACCAAATTCAAATAAGAAATTGCAACAGGAAAAAGTGTACTCCTACTACAATTCGATATGTCAAGTGCGTTTGACATGGTAAACCATAAAATTCTACTAAACATCCTAGAATATTTTGGGATCGGTGGAAAGATACTCAGCTGGATTAAGGGCTTTCTAACCACAAGAACATACCAAGTGATATCCAATTCGAATACCTCACAACCATGGAAGTCAGAATGCGGAGTACCCCAAGGCTCACCACTATCGCCAACCCTCTTTAATCTAATGATGACCCCACTAGCCAAATCCCTATCCAACCAAGGCCTCAACCCATACATCTATGCAGACAATGTCATGATTTACATCCCGTTTAAACATGATCCAACAGAAATCACAAACAAAATCAAACTCAGCCTTCAAATCATGAACTCATGGGTGGATGCATTTCAACTAAAACTCAATGCAGAAAAAACACACTGTCTCATCCTTTCATCACAATACAATACAATACGAACAAACCAACAAATATAAAGACCCCAGACTACATTCTAACTGTCTCAGACAGCCTGAAAATACTCGGAGTCACCATCGACCGAAACTTAACACTAGAAAGCCAGGTGAAAAATACAAGAAAATGCATTCAAAATCTGCACCCTGGTCCACAAAATTATCCATGGCGAGACTCCAACCTACATGGCAGACCTAGTAGATCTACCAACCAGAAACACAAAAAGTTCAGCACGCACATACCTAAATCTCCACTACCCAAGCTACAAAGGACTAAAATATAAATCAACATACGCAACCAGCTTCTCCTATATAACCATACAACTATGGAATGCATTACATAACAATCTCGGAAATCATTAAAGACCAATTTATTCAAGAAGGCTAACCATAACGACCCAACCTAAACACCTGAATCATGCAGCACAACGAAACTTGCTACCAAACCAGGACACTTAATTTCTCCTTTTAACCACTTAATTCATTCAACAACTCATGTACTTTATAACAACTATCAGTCTGTATTTCTCATACCGGAACTGGCGTTCGCCACCACGGTACTACGTAAGCCACACTGAGCCTGCAAATAGGTGGGAAAATGTGGGATACAAATGCAACAAATAATAATAATACAATCAACTCCTTAAATTTAAGTAATAAGAGTTTATAATACCCCACCCCAATTCCCCCTGAGAAGAGAGAGAAGAAAAAAAGGGGGGGAGTATACTCTCCCCCTCAACCACCAACCAATGCCTCAACACGAACAGTGAGACACAAAAGGCTCCCAAATAGCTTCCCACTTAGCTAGCGATTTGCGATGCTGGGCCCAGAGCCTCTCCATTTCACGGATGTACCACAGCTTATTGAGCCATTTGACCACAGATGGAACCTTACAAGACTTCCAGTGTGCGGCCAAAGTAACTCTGGCCACCGACATAGCGTGGCGAACCAGTAAGGACTGTGAAGTAGTCAAACCAGGTGGTTTCTTAGGAAAAAGAAAAAACTCAGGAGACCACTTTATAGGCTTAGAGATCCACCTCTGGAGTCTGTACTGTACAGCCTTCCAAAAAACACGCACTTTAACACAAGACCACCAGAGGTGACCCATAGTACCCTTCTGCCCGCATTCTCTGCAGCACAAGGCAGACACATGCGGAAACATGTGATGGAGGCATGCATTTTCTTTAAAGGGAACAGAAATAGAGATCCTCGACAGAGCATATTCCGTAAAGTTACAATCATCATCCCCCAACGTCAAACCCAACTCCCGCTGCCAACGCAAGTGATGCTCAACAGGAAGTTACACCCACTGCCGCTGGAAAGTATATAGACAAGTAATCAAAACCCTAGTCCCTTTAGAGTCTTCACACAAATCCTCCAAAAAGGAATCATCTCACAAAACATTTGCCTTGATCTCCGCATCAGAAAGAAAATGCTTCACTTGAGTATAAGCAAACACGTCCTTAGGAGAAATTGAATAGGTTTCCACCAGGGTAGGAAACGGAATAAAGGTTTCTTCATCAAAAAATTGACCCCACGTCTCTAAACCCTCAGAAAACCAATTCGCAAACGTCCTGGGTTCAAGACCAGGGAGGAAGAGTGAATTATGAACTAATGGTGTAAGCTTAGAAAGAACCAAGTCAGGCTTAGCAAATAAACTGTCCCAATAATAAAAGGTGGTCAAAATAGAAGGGCAAATCCCCCTATCCAATAAGCGATACCTCCTGGGAAGCCACATCAAGGAACACAAAGGACACAAACCTACCGACTCCTGCTCCAGCCCAATCCACCTCTTCTGTGACTCGCATATAGCGGCCCGTGCCTGGGCTGCTTTATAATACCAATACACGTTCGGGACACCCAACCCACCCTTTTTTTGATCACGATATAAAAGTGTTCTTGAAAGGTGTGGCTTTTTATTAGACCAGATGAAGCGAAAAAGACGATTCTGAAGACCCGAAAGAAAGGAACGAGACAAGCGAAGGGGGAGAACCTGAAAAAAATACATCAAACACGGCAACACATTTATTTTCAAACCATGATAACTCAATAGAACCCCAGGCCTCCAGATCCTTATATAACTCCTTCAGGAGCGGAGGATAATTAGCTAAAAATAAATCAGAAAATGTATTAGTAAGAAGAATCCCCAAATACTTAATACCTCGAGATACCCAGCGAAAAAGAAAGGCATGTTGTAAAGATGATAAAATTTCCCCAGGAATACCAACCGCCATTGCTTCCGATTTGGACATGTTAAGCTTAAACCCCGAAACAGATGAATATTCCGTTAGAAGCTTATCTAAGTTAGGCATAGAAATTAACGGATTAGTTAAAGAGACCAAAATATCATCCGCAGACATAGCTAGCTTATATTCCTGACCACCCACCAGGAGACCCGAAACATTAGGATTAGCACAAATAGCAATAGCAATAGCAAGGGGTTCCACAACCAGAGCAAATAACATAGGTGAAAGAGGACATCCTTGACGAGTCCTCCTAGACAATGGGAACATAGGGGTGTTACCCCCATTAAGTCGCACACATGCTTTAGGGGAATTATAAAGAACTAGAGTCCAATCCCTAAAACCGCGCCCTATTCCCATTCTCTCCTTAACACTAATCATAAAAGGCCAATGGACACAATCAAAGGCCTTCTCGACATCCAAGCCCAGCATACACAATGGTGTTTTAGATTTACTAGCTACATGCAGCAAATTAACCATGCGACAAACATTGTCCTTGGCTTGCCTCCGAGGAACAAACCCAACTTGATCAGGATGGACTAAATCAGGAAGTACTTTAGCTAATCGATTTGCCAAAACCTTTGCTATAATTTTAACATCAGAATTAAGAATGGAAATGGGGCAATACGAGGCACAGTCCACTTTGTCCTTACCGGGCTTTGGTACCACCGCTATCCAAGCTTCCCTCATAGAAGGAGGTAAAACCTCCCCCTCCCGAACTCTATTAAGAATCTCCACCAAAATAGGAGCCAATTCTCCCCTAAAGGCCCTATAGAAGTCATTTAACAGCCCATCCAAACCAGGAGCCTTCCCAGTTGGCAAATCCTTAATAACTTTAACAATTTCATCCACCTTGATGATACCATCTAATAAAGAACGCTGATCCTCCGTCAAAGAGGGAAGGTTCTAGGAAGAAAGAAAAGCCCCAATAGCTTCTGGGTGAATAGAAGAGTCAGTCAAATATAACGACTGATAGAAAGACTGAAAACGCTGACGGATCAAAGAGGACCTAGTCAACACCTTATTCTTACCATCTCCAATCCGAAGAATAGTTCTGTCAAGCCTCTGCTGCCTCAGTTTAAGAGCTAAAGATCGACCAGGTTTATTGTGATTAAAGTACTGGGAGTATTGATGTTGGTCCCTCCCAAACTTCAATTGCTCCGAGTAAATACTGTCCAATCTTAACCAGAGAGCCTGAATCTGCCGCAGAATAGCAACCGAATGAGAAGATTTATGAAGATCTTCCAAATGAGACAATTATGCAATACACTTTGCAACCTCTTGCCTCCTAGCCCGAGCCTGAGTACTAGCGTGTTTTAGAAAAAAAACCCTCGTAACAGCCTTCAATGCATCCCAAACAATCTCAAGAGAAGGACCCGAGTTTAAATTGAAATCAAGATACTCCCTCAAGAGCGTTCGATATGTAGCCAACAGCTGCTCGTCCCTCAGCAAGGAGACATTAAGGGTCCACCTACTATCTATATCAGCCTCACAGAAAGACGAGAGATGAAGCCAAGCCGGGGAATGATCCAAAATAGTGATAGAGCCAAGACCCGAGAGACAGTCCCCCTGAGTCAAAGATATATCAAGTAACAAAAAATCAATACGAGTGGCCTAGTGGTTAGGGTAGTGGACTTTGGTCCTGAGGAACTGAGTTCGGTTCCCACTTCAGGCACAGGCAGCTCCTTGTAACTCTGGGCAAGTCACTTAACCCTCCATGGCCCCATGTAAGCCACATTGAGCCTGCCATGAGTGGGAAAGTGTGGGGTACAAATGTAACAAACAAAAAAAAAAATCATGGGAATGAGAATAAAAAGAGTAATCCCTTTCCCTAGGGTGATGTAATCTCCACACAGCTAAAGCTCGAGATAAAGCAACCAATGCTTTAGAGTTTTTAACATCAACCCCCGATACTGCACCCGACCTATCCAAGGCTGGGTCAAATGAAGCGTTAAAATCCCCCCCTCCCCCCCCCCCCCCCCCCCCCCAGCTTAGCAAAAAATTCCCTCTGAGCCTCATTAGGCGCATAGACAGCAACCAGAGAAAATGCAAGATTATTCAATAAAAGATGCAGAAACAAGAATCTACCAGCAGGGTCACACTTAACTTTCATCACTTGAATCTGCAACGAAGAATAAAATAAAATTGCAACTCCACGCTTCTTTGAAGCATCTGCCGCAGAAGAAAAAGTAGATATATGGGTACTGACAATGGAACAAGTATTTTTCATGCTCCCTTTTAAAGTGAGTCTCCTGTAAAAATACCACGTGTGGTTTATCAGACAACAATTCCTTAAATAACTTTTGACGCTTCTGAGGAGAATTAAGACCCTTGACATTATAGATCAAGAACCTTAAGTCCACACTCATTTAGTATACAATCCCCAAACTAAACAAGCCAATTGAAGCCTGAAACCAATTTGCTGCGCATAAGTTGGATGGAGAAGGAGAGAGAGAGGGGAAAAAAACCTCCTCTAACCCCCCCACCCCCCTCCACCAACCTACCTCCAAGCTGCCCCACAACCACCCACCCAACAGAAGCACACACCAGACACAGAACAACATAATAAAACAATTGGGAAAAACAGTTCCCTCCCATCCTGTGGGAACCAGTGGCGTAGCCAGACTGCCAATTTTGGATGGGCCTGAACCCAAAGTGGGTGGGCACAAACTTTTCTCGCTACCCCCCTCCCCCAGCAAAATTTAGTCATGCTAATCAGGTGCATTTGTCACACAGGGTAAAGTGCTGCTTTTCAGTGCATCAGATTTCAGAAAATGTATTTAATAGCCTAACACCCTTTTCAGTGAGCTTTCAGAGGCCAAAACCTCCTGCCTCAGGTCAATATAATGCTGTTACAGTATCCTCGCCTGACCTAAGGAAGGAAGTATTGGTCTCTGAAACTTCATTAACACAGGTACCATATTACTTTATCCTAAATTAAAAATAAAATTATTTTCTTTACCTTTCTTGTATGGCCATTTACTTTTTCTCATTGTGTCGCTCCCGGTCTCTAGATTCTGCTTTCCTTCACTTTCGCTTAACTCTTCTGCCAGGTTTTCCCGGCCATTTGTCATTTTTCTCTCCTTTTTCTTTGCTTTCTTCAATATTTTTCTGCCTCTCTCTCTCTCTCTCTCTCTCTCTCTCTCTCTCTCTGTCCTGATTTAATTTATTCTTACTATCCATTCTTTAATTTCCTTCATCTACTTATGGCTTTTCATCTTTTTCTCACCCTTATTCTCCCCATGCCCCTTCCTCTTATTCTCCAGTCTTTCACCACTCCCCTTTTCCATCCAGCAGCTCTCCTCTTTCTCTCCCCATCCTTCCAGTCTCCCCTCTCTCCCCCCCATCCTTCCAGTAGTCTCCCCTCTTTCTTTCTGCATCCTTCCGTCCAGTGTCACCTCTTTCTCCCTACCCTTCCATCCAGCGTCTTCCCTCTTTCTCTCCCCATCCTTCCATCCTTCTACCCTCTCTCCTGATCCTTCCATCTAATGTCTCTCTCTCCCTCTTTCTAACCAGTGTCTCTGTATCTCTCTACCCTTTTCTGTTCAGTGTCCCTTCTCTCTCCACATCCTTCCAGTCTCTCCCCTTTCTCTCTGCATCCTTTCATCCATCTCCCCTCTTTCTCTCCCCATCCTTCCATCCAGAGTCTCTTTCCCCATCCATCCGTTTTCCCTCTTTCTCTCCCCATCCTTCCATCCAGAGTCTCTCTCCCCATCCATCCGTTTTCCCTCTTTCTCTCCCCATCCTTCCATCTGTTTTCCCTCTTTTCTCCCCATCCTTCCATCTGTTTTCCCTCTTTCTCCCCATCCTTCCATGTTTTCCCTCTTTCTCCCCATCCTTCCATGTTTTCCCTCATTCTCTGCCATCCTTCCATCTGTTTTCCCTTTCTCTGCCATCCTTCCATCTGTTTTCCCTCTTTTTCTCCCCATCCTTCCATGTTTTCCCTCTTTTCTCTTTTCCTCGAGGCCCGCCCTGCATGCCAGCCCCAGCCCCAGCTCCCATTGCCGGCCACTGCTGCTTTTCCTGTTGAGCAGCAGGGCCGGCGCTACAAAAAGAAGAAGCGCTCAGCTGACTGAGGAGAGCGCTAACGCTAAGGACGAAAAATGTTTTTAAAAAAAAAGCGCGGCACTGGCAGGCACTGTCTAGGCAGCCTTGAGGCATTGGCTGCTAGCTCTGCAGGCTCCTCCCGTCTCTTACGTTACTGCCCCTGCGTCGCTCCAGGGGCAGTGACGTAGGAGACGGGAGGAGCCTGTGAGCCAGCAGCCAATGCCTCATGGCTGCCTAGACAGTGTCTGCCGGTGCCGCGCTTTTTTTTTTTAAACATTTTTCGTCCTTAGCTTTAGCGCTTCTTCTTTTTGTAGTGCCGGCCCTGCTGCTCAACAGGAGAAGCAGCAGTGGCTGGCAATGGGGGCTGGCGCTGGGCGGGCCTGGGCTGAAATTGGGTGGGCCTGGGCCCAGCCAGGCCTACCCGTAGCTACACCCTGGTGGGAACAACCCACCCTATCCCCCACCTCCCACCAAAACCACCCCCTATCCATCACTCACCACTAGACAAGGACACAAAGAGTCCCCTACCTAGGACAACAGGAGAAAGAGCCCCAACAAACCCGAAGCACCACCCAAGACCCCCCAGCCCCGCACATCCCTACTGCCTCCCACACAGACATCCCACCCTGAATGAAACATCCAGCAATACCACAACCCCAGCCCCCCTCCCCACCACCACATACACATCCCTCCTCCCTCTACACTCACACTAACCCCCACCCCCCCAACCCCATCAAACATCTCTTGCACAATAACTGATCAATTAACGTACAACTCAGATATACAGCATAGGTCTCATAAAGTAAAACCATAAGCACAAAGTCCCGAGAAGCAACCAAGCTAAAAACTACAAACAAATCAATCAGTCTCTTCAGGTGACTGTCGGGGCGTTTTTAGACTTGCTGGGTACACGCTTCCACTTCTGGAATTTAGCCTTTGTAGTAAGAGTTATATCCACTGGCGGGTGATCCACAACGTAAAGCCCTCTCCATGCAGTACGTTCCAAACTTCAGAGAGGAGTCGGAGCCAATGAAGCTTCCCCCCCAACTGTAAAGCAGAGGGCAAAAGGGAAAGACCAACGATAAGGAATCTTGTTTTTCGTTAAAATGTCCAAAGCCAGTTTCATTACATGTCGCTGAGACAACGTCAGCTGGGATAGATCCTGGAACACTTTAACCTGGGCCCGTTATAATCGATATGTGGAACCTGTCTGGCCCACTGCAAAACCTGTTCTTTAGTAGCAAACACAGATAAACAGACAACAATATCATGGGGCTTATTGTCCAACCTCTTCCCGAGGACTCTGTGCGCTCGTTCCACCGCTATTTCTTCCGTCCCAAGCAGGTACCACACAGTGACTTTACAATCATAACCACATCCTCTTTATCTCCCACCTCAGGGACACCACGAAAACAGAGGTTGTTCCTTCTCCCCCAGTTCTCTAAATCATCCACTTTATATTGCAACTCCTCAAAATAATCAAGAAGCTTTGATAGCCGAGAACCTGCCCCATTCAGCTGATCTGCATGCTCATCCACACGAGCCTCCAAGTCCTTCACTCTCCCTCCCAGCTCACATAAATCAACACATAGGACATCCATTCTTTCTAGAATTTCCTCCTTGGACGATTTGATCTCTTCCCGAATCTCCTCCAGGCATTTAGTTAGTTCTTTTGAGATACCACATTTAGCAGAAGCGGTACCTGCCTCAGTAAGGGACATGGCAGAATCAGAATGTGAGCCGTGAGTCAGCGGCAACACGTGGCGCCTCAGGGCCTTACCCGCCTGCCTTGTAGATTGGCGCTCACTCTCCTTCCTAGCAGCAGACATAGCTCCCGCACGAACAGGAATGGCCCCAGGCAGATCAGACACCAACTTGATTGAATATAATATAAAGCTCAGGATCGGATGTATGCTGATATAACTAAAAGAAATCAGGGATGTGCCGGAGCTACAGACTCAGGCAGCCATTCAGATCCATGACGTCAGTTCCTCCTCTCAAACAAACATGTTTTTAACTGTTTTTTAAACATTAGTAATGAAGTCGTTCCCTCCCCCCCCCCCCCAATTAACTTCCATGCCCCTAATCTTCTCCCAAGCTCCTCCCCAAGACAACATGGACTATTTGAAAATTACCCATCCTTCACAGGAAAAAATAGGTATTGATGGTTCTTTGAGTTTTGTGTGGCTGTTAAGATCTATTGGGTGTGGATCTTGCTCAACTCTGAGTGCTGTTTATAGAATAGCACTTGGCGCTAATTTATATTGGTTCCAATTTTTCGGTGACATATACTAAATTTAGCCCAAATTGCCTAAGAACTTAATTGAAAATCTTCTGACCTGTAGGAAGAAAACAACAAACACTAAAGATTTACTGCTGTTCCAGACTTATCGCCTCACAAGTATGGAGCCCATAGTTAGCATTTTAGAGTTTTCAGATTTTTTTTTATTATTATCTAAAAACTTTTATTGCATTAAATCAAGATTACAAATTTTAAAAAAAAAGCATAAAAGAAGCAAATTTGCTTTTTCAGAAATTAAGATCAAACACATCTAAATAGTGCATTAACCCACATCAAGAGGAACTTGAGGCCAAATTACGGAAACTAACAACCAGAAACCTGATTTATATAAAATTCTATTCACTAGCGATCCTAACTATAGGAGACCCCAAATCGACTCCTATACACTAACGCAAAAATCATGAGGAAACTTTATCACTCAAAAAATTCTCCAAGTGGAGAGGGTCAAAAAAGATGATGTTTCCCTTGCCAGGAGCTTAACCATTTACAGGGGAACCTTAACCCTCCCCCCTAACCAACACATGTAAAACCTTAGGTTTCAACTGAAGAAAAGACTTTCTCCTGAGCTGAGTGGACCTTGCCGTATCAGGGAACCTTAAAATTTTGTGACCACAAAAGGAAATTTCTTTTTTCTTAAAATATTTATGCAAGGTCATCATCTTATCCTTTTCTGCAAAGAAAATAAACAAAAGAGTAGATCTAGATGTAATATCAGTAGAGTTTTCAGAAGTTTATAAGAAGGTTCATGATGAAAACGATGCTTTCAAATTGCTCTTAAATAGTTAAAATGCAAATTTCTGAGATAAAATGGCACTCACAAAAACATTAAGAAATCCTAGCCACTGTGCATTTTTTAAAATTTCCCTGTGAACTGGAAAAGGTAGATGACCACAACATTGGGGAATTTGATCATGTGTTTGTATTGTGGGGGACTGTTTAATTATATCACTTCATTGCTTGACATGTTCTTTTTCCTTCCCTTCCCTTTTGTTTGTTTTATATTTGATGTAGGACAAGACAAACGCGCTAAGCCTAAGTAACGTAGCAGGAGTCTTCTACATCTTGATTGGAGGGCTTGGACTGGCCATGCTGGTTGCCTTAATTGAGTTCTGTTACAAGTCCAGGAGTGAATCGAAAAAAATGAAGGTGGCACCGACTGTGCAGGCTTTTCATCCACTGTTATTGAATTCAATGTTGCATATCTCCTCATACTGTTAGTCTGAACATGCTCAGTTGATGCACATCAAGACATTGCTTGTTCTAGTTCCAAACTGAATTGATTAGAATTCCTAGTTTCCAAGATCCATTCGCAAGAGAACAATCAGAGTGGTTTACAATGCAACATTCTATTAGGATAGAAAGGATTGGAACTACAATTGTGATAGGATAGAGAACATGTATAAAATAAATATAAGTAGTCCACAGACTTCCACAGTGGAGGCGAGCAGCAAATCTATGAAGGGTAAAATCTGTTGAAATCATTTTGAAGGGAATTCCACAATGTGGTGTCCACTGTGCAAAGATTTTGAACAATAAATTTAGCCAAGAGGAAACATGTCCTGAGCACTATAACATCGATAATTTTCTATTACTTATAAACCTCATTCTAATTACATGTAGCTAATTATGGAGGCAATTTACTAGTAGTTTACGTTATTTGTTGCAAGACCCATAATGGCATATAACAGTGTTGAAACATGTTAACTGTTATTTAATGACTCCCTATAAAAACTAAATGATTCAAAATAGAAAGATGAACAGATATGACCTAGAATTCATAGCATAGGTAGGGATGTGGTTTTCAAAGGGTCTCATTTTTACAAGGTAACTTTCTTCTGAAATTGGGCATCTGTAAGTGAAATGGTCAGCAGCCTTCAGTGGATGAAAAAGGCTTTTAAATAGATAAAAGGATACTGTTTTCTATTGAAACTTGTTAATTATAATTAAGGACAGAGGGGAAACCCCTGGTCCTTCTAAAAAGGGTTTTTGCTTGATCCCACAGCAATCTGTCAACGAGACCGTGAGGATGGCAACTCTACCCAGACCATCAGCATCAGGAAGCAGTGGAGAAAACGGTCGTGTGGTTAGTCACGATTTCCCGAAATCCATGCAAACAATTCCATGCATGAGCCACAGTGCTGGGATGGCCCTTGGAGCAACAGGATTATAATAACAACCTCATGGATCATTTGGATCACGAAGGTTCCCACCAGTGCCAAAAATAAAGACAATTCGATGGACTTTTACAAGAACTCAAATCTATATTTTGGTTTTCTTTTGCTTTCTAATTGAACCACATGTTGTGGGGAAGAAACAAAGGTCTGTAACCGCAATAAGGAGTGCACAGCTGAACTAAATATATTTCCATATCCTGGACAGGGCAATGCTGGAACACTAACAAGGATTGCACCATCTTAATTTTACCATTATCATCTTTACGTTGTAGGATGCATATAAATCTTTTTTTTTCACATTTTTATTTACATGCGTAGTTTTAAAGTTCCATCTGCTCCTTCATCTTCAGAATTCACTGAAGACATGGAACATAAAATCAAGCACTTTGAAGAAAAAAATGCAAAACCATTAATGACTTCAGAATTGTTTGCTGAGAAAAGATACTGGTGTGTCCACAACTGGGACAATACAAAACTGCAGTGACTCTACCTGAGAGGAAAGATGGGAGAAAGGAGTGTGCTAAAGGCATTCAGATACCTTGAGAGGTATAAATGAGGCACAAAGATATGAGCATTGTTCTCAGTGAAACAAAATATCTAGAATAAGGGGTTATGATATGAGGGTCAAAGGGAGTAGACACGGGAGATGTTTTATCACAGACGGGGTGGCAGCTGCATAGAAAGACCTCAAAGGGAGACAACAAGAGGTGACAGAATTTGTGATGACATGGGCCAAATCCACTAAGGCAATGCAACAAGAATTAAAATTGGGCAGATTAAAGGGCTTTATCGTCCTCATCTGTAATTGTATTCTGTGTTTCTCTGATCCCAAAAGGAGGAGAGAAGAATTTTGCATTGTAAATTAGAAAAAAATAAGTAGTGAGTATGAATGGATTTGGAAGCACCAAGTACATCTGAATGTCATAATGAGAATTTGGAGGTGATTCCAGGCAAAAAAGTGAAGCAGAGATACCAAGGTTCAGTAAAATCAAAGCTAAAAAAGCAAGACTATAGCTTCAGAGTGATCATTGCAGCACGTAGAGTGGGGCTAATTCTTGTGTATTGAAAATGTAACAGAAGTCCAGAAGCTTCAAAATGTCTAGTTTTGAGCTATTCCATGAGATTCTGTAAAGTGTGTATGAAGTTAGGGCAGAATTTATATTTTATCTGTTATTTGCTCTAGACCTGAATCAAAATGTCATGTAAGCAAATCTAAATTTAACAGCATTTCATATTTGGTGGTTGAGACCAAGTACCTGAGGTAGGTATCTATGTGATAGGAGGAACAATGACGACATTCTAGGGTTGCTCATGTGATTCAGTGTTATAAGCTTGAACCTGATCTGATGCCTCATGCAAGGAAAACTGCTGGATGAAATATAATGAAAATGCTGTTGGTGGCCACACTATTTTAGCTAAGAATGGATTTCTCCCACTGTATAACAAACCACAAAAATGTAAATGGTGGAACTCACCCAGGGATGTTCAAACTATATCCTGCTAAACAGTCTGGGTCTACTGGAGTAACATGGTCCAACAGTACTCAAGAATTTGCTATGCTCAAATATGTGTGGGCCAACAGGAGTCTTTGAGCTTATTTCAGGTATCTAATGTTTCAATAAAATAATATGAATTCTCTTTGTATCGACAATTGTCAGTTGTGTGAAGGCAGTAAGTTTCCAGACTTGACTAGGAACCTGAACTTTAAGGGAGCTAATTTTCCCCAAAGAGTAGAAAAAATTTAAATAGTAGACAGCGGACCAGCTTTATACATAAAGACATGGAACTGGAAGCCAAATGTTTTAAGGAATGGAGACCTTGCTCTGATGCTCTGAATTTGTTTTGTTATTAAGCATAACAAAACAGTTGTATCTTGGTAGATCCATCTGTGTAGCTTCCAGTAATTTCTAAGTAGGATTGACTGCTCATCAACTGTTCAAGAATTATATTCACATCTTAATATCGAGCACAGAGTATGGGACACTCTTCATCAAGTGCTGCCATTCATCTCTTCCATTTCCTATATTTGGTTTGCTAATAGACCAAGAGTAACTTCCATGAAAAAGATTGAAAGTTTGAGAGGTCATCAAGGTATAGTGCATCATGTCCTGCCTCTTCTGCCAGAAAACATTCCACGTCTCCAAGTTTGATATAGTTCTCCACCTAAAGAGTATCCAAAGATCCCAGAGAATTCTCAAGATGAAAAGCTAATCATTTGGAACCTTGTTTTTCTTTAGTATTCTCATGCCTAGATGTCCTATGCCTGTGAAGACTACAAAGTGAAGAAATGGAAATCCAACGTTCTTATTTACAAGTTGCAAATGTTCCTTCATTTTGGAAGCTAAAGCTTACCCATTTGTGCTTTATCAAGAACTTTTCTAGTGCCCATGTTTTGTTCTCCAGAAAGGAATGGTTATATTTCAGCTTGCAATGAAATTTGATAGCTGCTGTACCCCCATCAGGACTAAGTCAGCTTCTGTGTCAGGGTATTCAAGTACTCTCCTAAAGCATTGGACCAGAAGGTGATATGCATTGAGAATATTTCTGTGATTACTCAGAATGCTCATAAGACATGAACAGACTCAACTAGAATCATTTTTATTACTGAAGGGGGTAGAAAAAAGAAGTGAATATGGAAATAGTAACTTGTAATATGTATTTTTACTACATTTTCTTAAAAATGGATCAGTGGGGGAAATTCTTCATTTTTCTGAACAGGAATCCGTATTTAACAGTTCAGGTTTTTCAGTCAATTTTCCTCTTTGATACCTGGACATTTTACTGACAATACTTGTATTTGTTTTAACTTTTATGTCTCAGCAAAGTGCAAAAGCAGTCAATTTGATCAAACTGAGGATTCTCATTTTTGTTTCCTTTGTCATATTACATGTCTGGTTTTGGCTTTTTCTGAATTCTTAATTTTGTTCTGTTTTTCTTGTATTTACCTAATAATCACTTACAGTTACACCACACAAGACACACAATATTTTTTTTCAATCTTGTTAATGCAGCTTTGTGCCATTTCTTGGTAGCAGAATTTTAGCCTATTTCAGAAAGACATTACTTAAAGGAAAACAGCAAACATTTTATCAAAGGGAAGTCATGCTCTTTATCTATTAGAATTTGTTGAAGGAGTAAATAAACAGGTGATTCATAGCAAGCCATTCATTAACCAGTATCTGGAGTTTCAAAAGGCATTTGATAAAACCCTCTGTGAGGGATTCCTCAGTAATCACAAAGTTATGAGATAGGAGCCAATGACCTATTGTTAATTGGTTGCTAATTAAAATGTAGGAAATGGGTCAATATTGCACAGATAAAGTCCTTTGATTTCAAATTTCTGTTCCTACAAACAGGTGGCTTTTGGCTCTATAGGTCAATATATAGCCAGAAGACATGATAATGAAGTGGGGTGAGATAAGTGAGGGGGGCAGGGCCAAACACTGCAATAATCAGCCACAATCTGGATAACTTATCCATGTAAGTCTGAATGCAGAAATAGCAGCTCTATCTTAGGGCTAGATGCATCAACCAAACGTTAAAAAATCTAAATTGTAAAAGTGCTTAACGAATTTAAAACAACGAAGAATGCACAAAAAAACAGCTCAGAAATGTTCGGTGCGGTATTGAAAAGTACAATGTATCATCCCCGGTCGTTAATTTGCCCCTTAAGCATGCGCAGATCTGAGCATGCCACAAACGTATTAAACCTATGTAGGTTGCTTACGTCAGACTGGGGTGTGCAAGGGGGGGATCAGATCTAGCTCTCCTGCTAGATCAGAGAGCATAAAGGCTTGCAGGTCCCGGACCTAGCAGGAGAGTGCAGTTGAAGATGACTCTAAAAAGAACGACCCTCGTAAACCCCCTTTTGTAACAAAAGACCTCTTTCACTGTGATGGAACAAGAAGGGAGGGGGAAGGGGCAGCTTGTTTACAGTACTGGGAAATTGGCTTCAGGGGATAGCAGAGAGTGTTAATTTTCAAAGCTGTGGGAGAAGCAGAGAAAGACAGGATTTTTAAGCTGCAGGGAGAAGTGGGGAGCAGTGTCTGTATGATCTGGGGGGGCGGGGAAAGCCATCCATACAGGACGCCTCTGACAAGCGCCTTTGCCCCCTCCCGATCCTTTTTTGAGGTATGTTTAGTTTTGTAGTGATGCAGGGGGGGAACGGAGAGCCACGTGTTTGTGTTTGTATCTCACTTTTATTTTTAAACATGCCGACTTGGATTTTTAAGGTGCAGGGGGCAGCGGGGAGATGACAGCTCAGGCCTTAATGATGGTAAATGATTCGTTGCAATCATCGGTATGGTTAGTGCATTCCGAATTGTCCACATTTCAATGGTAGTTTCTCGTTTGCATTCCGTTTTCGTTAGCTGCTTGCTTCATAGGAAAAAGGCCTTTAATGCATGCAATGGTTAGGAATTTCCTTCGTTAAAGGGTTGTTAGAGGGTCGTTAAGGTTTAGTGCATCTAGCCCTTAGTTGTACAGTATAGGGGTTCTCAACACAGTCCTCTGTATACATCCAGTCAGTCAAGTTTTCAGGATATCCACAATGAATATACATGAGATAAATTTGTATGCCACTGCCTCAATGCTATGCAGATCTATCCATGCATGTTAATTGTGGGTATCCTAACCTGGTTGGCTACATATGCCCTGAGGATTCGGTAGAGAACCATGGGGAAAGAGTTAGGACCACAAATTCAGCAGTCTGATTTATAAATCTCACCAGTGGTTTCTAAACCTGGTCCTAGAGGCACCCCAAGATGGACACCAAACGAAGCAGATACGTATGTGGAAAACAATATTTAATTGATATGGATCAATAAATAAATTAACAAGCCCGACACAGGCTGTGTTACGCCCCACTGGACTGCATCAGGGGCTAATCGATATCTATAAAATCATATAGTCCCCACTTGAGTATCTATTTGTTGAACTCGCAATTAAAATGCACACTTTGACAGATGGCACTTCACAAAAACAAACCTTCTGAAATCGTGAACCGACATATGCCACCATAAAAATAGGTTTTCCACATACGTATCTGCTTCATTTGGTGTCCATCTTGGAGTTTGCAGATCGATTACCCTGCTGTTTTCCTAGAGGCACCCCAGCCAGTCCAGTTTTCAGGATACCTATAGTGAATATTCATGAGAGAGATTTGCATGCATTGCCTCCACTGCATGCAAATCTATCTCATAATAAGCTAAGTAATGTTGACACTAATATCTGGAGTACAAATTATTATACATTTTTAATGGCATTTGCTGCTAAGAGGATAGTTTTCTTGACTGGACCGGGGGGGGTCCAGTCAAGAAAACTATCCTCTTAGCAGCAAATGCCATTAAAAATGTATAATAATTTGTACTCCAAATATTAGTGTCAACATTACTTAGCTTATTATGAGATAGATTTGCATGCAGTGGAGGCAATGCATGGAAATCTCTCTCATGAATATTCACTATAGGTATCCTGAAAACTGGGCCCTGTGCTCCCTTGGGGTTTGGAATTTGACTGTTGCTCTAATAAAGTGGAGTTTGTTTGTTTTATTTGTGACCTATGATTAATTTGAGCTTCCAGCTGTGTGCTGGATGTTGGAGCTCTTTCTGAACTGAGGTCTTTTTTCTCCACTTTTATGATGTAGTAAGCCAGTCTATTTTGACCCTAGAGTGGAAGATAGTTGTTGCTATATCTTGAGTTTTATCTTCTGTACCCTTGGTGGCATTGCTTGATATCCTGAAAACCTAATGGGACTAGGTATACCTCAAGGACTGGACTGAGGGGGAAAGCGAAATGGGACTTGATATACCACCTTTCTGTGGTTTTTGCAACTACATTCAAAGCATTTTACATAGCATATACAGGTACTTATGTGTACCTGGGTAATGGATGGTTAAGTGATGAGTCTCAAGGAGCTGCAGTAGGAATTGACCCCAGTTCCCCAGAATCAAGGTCTGCTACACTAACCACTAGGCTACTCCTCCACTAGCCACAGTCCATCTAGAATCTCAAATAAGGGAAGGGAAATGGGACTTGATATACTGCCTTTCTGTGGTTTTTGCAACTATATTCAAAGCAGTTTACATAGTATATACAGGTACTTATTGGTACCTGGGGCAATGGATGGTTAAGTGAGGAATCACAAGGAGCTGCAGTGGGAATCAAAGGCAGTTCCCCAAGATCAAGGTCCACTGCACTAACCACTAGTCTACTCCGCCACAGCATTGGAATAGGAAATGGTTATGTACTCTATGAAATAATAGTGCACACACCATGAAAATAACTTTAAGAAAATATTTTTTCAGGAAACATACAATTAAACTATGGAATTTGCTGCCATACAATCTGGTCAAGATTAGTAGGGGTGCAGCTTTTCTTTTACTTTTGTTCACTTTCATTTTGTTGGTAATATTTTCTTTTGTATTATTTTATAATTGTTTAACTACTACTACTACTTATCACTTCTATAGCGCTACAAGGCATACGCAGCGCTGTACACCTTACACAAAAAGACAGTTCCTGCTCAAAGAGCTCACAATCTAAATAAGACAGGTAACAGACAGAACAACTAGAGGTAAGGGAATTAAAGAGGAGGGGAGAAAAGGTACAGGGCAAGTGAGCAGTGGTTAGGAGTCAAAAGCAGTGTCAAACAGGTGGGCTTTTAGCTTGGACTTGAAAACGGCCAGAGACAGGGCTAGACGTACATGCTCGGGAAGTCTATTCCAGGCATGAGGTGCAGCGAGATAAAAGGAACGGAGTCTGGAATTAGCAGTAGAGGAGAAGGGGACAGACAAGAGAGATTTGTCAGCAGAATGGAGTGCTCGAGGGGGGGTGTAGGGAGAGACAAGAGTGCTTATATTTTATGCATGTTAATTTTCAATAGTGCAGACTTTTTGAGTCAGTCTGTAAGTCTACAGGCAGGGAAGCCTGAAAGAGAAAGGAGTTCCATAGCGGATGACCCTTTAACCCACTCCCTCAACCAACCAACCCAGGCCTCCTTCTTCTCTTTTCCTGATATCAACGGAGGAAACTGCCTATCTTCTCTCCTCCTCGAAATGCACCACCTGTTCCTCTGACCCCATCCCCACCAACTTACTTAACACCATCTCTCCTACCATCACCCCCCCCCCCCCCATCTGTCATATCCTCAACCTCTCTCTCTCTCCACTGCAACTGTCCCTGACACCTTCAAGCATGCTGTAGTTACACCACTCCTCAAAAAACCATCACTTGACCCTACCTGTCCCTCCAACTACCGCCCAATTTCCCTCCTACCCTTCCTCTCCAAGATACTTGAACGCGCCCCGTTCATAGCCGTTGCCTTGATTTTCTCTCCTCTCATGCCATCCTCGAACCGCTTCAATCCAGCTTTCGCCCCCTACACACGACAGAAACGGCACTATCTAAAGTCTGCAAAGACCTGTTCCTTGCCAAATCCAAAGGCCACTCACTATTCCATCCTCATCCTCCTTGACCTATCCGCCGTTTTTGACAATCACAATTTACTTCTTGCCACACTGTTCTCATTTGGGTTCCAGGGCTCTGTCCTCTCCTGGTTCTCCTCTTATCTCTCCCACCGTACCTTCAGAGTACATTCTCATGGTTCTTCCTCCACCCCCATCCTGCTCTCCGTTGGAGGTCCTCAGGGATCTGTCCTTGGTCCCCTTCCTTTTTCAATCTACACCTCTTCCCTGGGCTCCCTGATCTCATCTCACGGTTTTCAATATCATCTTTATGCCGATGACACTCAGCTTTATCTCTCCACACCAGACATCACTGTGGAAACCCAGGCCAAGGTATCGGCCTGCTTGTCCGAAATTGCTGCCTGGATGTCCAACCGCCACCTGAAACTGAATATGGCCAAGACCGAGCTTATTGTCTTCCCACCCAAACCCACTTCTCCTCTCCCTCCACTCTCTATCTCAGTTGATAACACCCTCATCCTCCCCATCTCATCTGCCCGCAACCTCGGAATAATCTTCGACTCCTCCCTCTCCTTCTCTGCGCATATCCTGCAGATAGCCAAGACCTGTCGCTTCTTCCTCTTTAACATTAGCAAAATTCGCCCTTTCCTCTCTGAGCACACCACCTGAACTCTCATCCACTTTCTCATTACCTCTCGCCTTGACTACTGCAACCTACTCCTCACTAGCCTCCCACTTAGCCATCTATCCCCCCTTCAGTCCATTCAGAACTCTGCTGCACGTCTTATCTTCCGCCTGGACCAATATACTCATATCACCCTCTTCCTCAAGTCACTTCACTGGCTTCCGATTAGGCACCGCATACAGTTCAAGCTTCTCCTACTAACCTACAAATGCACTCGATCTGCAGCCCCTCCCTACCTCTCTACCCTAATCTCCCCCTACGTTCCTACCCGTAACCTCCGCTCTCAAGACAAATCCCTCCTTTCAGTACCCTTCTCCACCACCGCCAACTCCATGCTCCACCCTTTCTGTCTTGCCTCACCCCATGCTTGGAATAAACTCCCTGAGCCCATTCGCCAGGCCCCCTCCCTGCCCATCTTCAAATCCTTGCTCAAAGCCCACCTCATCAATGTCGCCTTTAAAGTCCCATTTGGCATATGACATCTAGGTAGGAATTGGGGTGTCCAAGTTCAGACATCTGCAGTACCTCGGTTAATTTACCAAAGGTTCTACTGGACATGAAGCCCTTTGTAAAATATGTATATGGATGTTGGCACATAGTTGTGTATTCACCAGCATGTACAGAGGGAGCATCAATTTTCACAAAAGGACGTGTTCTAAAATAGAACAGCATCACATGGGGATTTGCATATATAAATGCCAGCACTTACATGTATAGGTGTTAATTGCTACAAACTATGAGGGTGATTTTATAACAGGTCACTTAGGTGCCCTTGTACCAAAGCTTAACCCATGCTAATGGACATTAGCACTCACTAAATGCTGCGTGTCCTATGTTATACCTATAGACCAGAAGGAACTTGCCCCTGGATTCTATATAGCAAGCCTAGAGATCCGTGCCGAAATCCAGGCGTATTCTATAACAATGCACGTAACTTAATTGGCTTAACAAGCTAATCGCAAAAACCAGATGAGGTTCACACTTTCCACAAGAAAATAACACCAACAAAAAGAAGTGGAAAAAGAAGCCAACGTCAAGAGATCAGTCCAAACACCAGGATAAGATGCTCCAAACACAACTTTATTTGGACCCTACATGGTCCATGTTTCGGCTTTAAAAAGCCTTCATCAGGGGTCTTGATTAGGGGAGGTATACTGTCTCATACCAACGGATTCAAAATGAAAACGTTTTGGCGCCAAAAGGTCTCCTTTTAAATAGCGTTGAACAAAAAAAAAAGTTGTGTTTGGAGCATCTTATCCTGGTGTTTGGACTGATCTCTTGAAGTTGGTTTCTTTTTCCACTTCTTTTTGTTGGTGTTAACAAGCTAATCAGCATTGATAACAGCTCTTAACAGGCAATAATGAGCACTAATTGGCAATAATTAGAACATACCTGCACAACTCACTAAGTACATTCTGTATTGCAGTGTGCCTAACTTCTAACGCACATAGGCAAAAAGGACATGGTTATGGGTGAGGAAATGGGCTTTTCATGGGCATTCTGAAATGTATGCACGTAGTTATAGAAAATGGCCCAGTGTGCCTAAATCTTCTTGCCAGGATTTACACCATGTTTTCATTGGTAAATGGAGGCATGTAGTTTTAGGCACTGAGATATCAACTAAGCATATTCTATATAACACACCTAAATTTAGGCACTGCTTATAGAATGCGCTTAGTCGGCACTGATTTCTGGTATTGGGAAAGGATACCTCTCCAGTCAAACTAAGTACTTGTAGGACTTTATTTTGATGTAAGTGGTGTGTGTTGGAACTTTGGGGATTTGATGTGGATATTTTTGTTTTTAGATGACTGAAACAGACCATGTGGGTTTTGGCTATTTTTCTCCGTTTTTTTAGTTAGTAACATTTTTCTCGGTTTCTGGAGTTTTTTTGTTGCGCTCTTTTTACTGGAGATAGATAATTTAGTGGGGCCAAAGAAAATATCTGGGAACACCTTTGGGGATAGACTGACACATATGGTCAGACCGTTGCTCTTTGATGCCTCGTTTGTTTAAATTGTAAGATTTTTCATAGCTCCCCACAATCTGGGTTAGCCATCCTGTCAGCAAACTGTGGGATCCTTTTACAAAGGCGCACTAGCATTTTTAGTGTGCACTAATGATTAGCGTGCACTAAATGCTAAAGATGCCCATAGAAATATATGGGTGTTTCTAACATTTAGCGCACGCTAAAAACGCTAACGAGCCTTTGTAAAAGGACCCCTGCATGTTTCATGCTCTTTTTATAACATAAATTCCAGATGACAAAATAATCTTCTGCTGGCTCCCAAAAGTCAAACCTTGTTCTGATGTTCACCCAGTTTTCTGAGTATCAGTGAGTCTAGCCTCCTAGATCATATCTAAACATTACTTATTCTATTGATAATAGAGTAGATTTTGACCAATACTCATCTTGAAATGAAATTTGATGTTCATCGGCCATAGGGGTACAGTGCTCCAACACGGCACGTGTTTCGCAATAGCTTTCTCAAGGAGGTCCCCTATAAATAGTCTCCTTCCAGTAGGAGCACTGTACCCCTATGGCCGACGAACATCAAATTTCATTTCAAGATGAGTATTGGTCAAAATCTACTCTATTATCAATAGAATAAGTAATGCACAAGTAATTAGTTAGTGAATACATTTAGGTGGAGGCGGTTGGACCAATGACGATACGTGTGCATAAGACTCAGCAACAAAATATATTTGCCGAGCGGCACCACTGAGGTTCACTGTCTTACACAAAGAATTGTTTAGATATGATCTAGAAGGCTGGACTCACTGATACTCAGAAAATTGGGCTTTTTATAAAATATGCACATCATAGTTCCTCCAATGCTTAGGAACATATGTTCTTGTCAGCAAGCACAGTTTAATAAAAGCCGAAAAACCTATCTAAAATCATCTTCAGAATTTTATGTTATAGAAGTCTTGTATTCCACAAGTACCACTAATCGTTCAAGGTGGATCACACCAAGCATAGAAACGGAACTGGATACAATAACCAGACCAATTACATCAACAGTCAGAATGTCATAACTGGAATGTTAAAAGCAACAAGGAACGACTTGATAAGCTTTGAATGTTCTGATCCAGCTTCGCAGAGAAATTATCATCTTTGCATGATACAATGTGTCATGTACCTGACACAAATAATAGTAATGCTAAACTTATTTGGTGCAGTATTTCGTAACATTTTTTTTTACAGCTCATGTACTGATAATGAACACATTTATATTGCCTTTGAAGCCTTGGAGATGACATGATTGGTATAACCCTGAAACTTCTACTGTAGTATTTTACAGTCTTCATCATTCTTTCTCACACTGGTATGGAATTGATGGACTGTTCTGAATGAAGAGCATCTTATGCTTGCTCTTAGAGTTTGAAGACTAGTTTGGGAAACAAAGTCCAGTTCCTCTGCCTAAATCATTGTGGCTCACGTAGCATTAAACAAAACAATGAATAGAATGATAATTATCATAACAGACTTTGCTATGCAGGTGATTAGGAGACTTAAAATAGACATAAAGGAGGGAATTCTATATATCGCACAGAAAAAAATGTGCTTAGTGCTATCGTATAAACCATGCCTAAAGTTAAGCAAGGTATATAGAACACACATAGGGCCCAATTCTATATTTGGCGCCTAAAATTAACGTACATTAGGCAATCACGCCTAAGCATATTCTAGATACTGTGCATAAATCTACATGCATTCATGCGACTAAATCTACGTGCATCCATTTACACCAACAAAAAGCTGGTGTAAATCCCTGCGTGTAGATTTACGCACACTGGCCCATATTTTATTTATTTATTTGTAGCATTTGTATCCCACATTTTCCCACAGATTTGTAGGCTCAATGTGGCTTACATTTGCCGTAATGGCGGTTGCCATTTCCAAGTAACTGAGTACAAAAGGCATTACATTAAGGTGTATACGTACATGGTAAAGAGGGTTGCAAAAGAATACAAAAGAATAAAAAAGAAGAGTACAACCGGCATTTCATTACGTTGCATACATATATGGTAAGAAGGGTATGTTGTGGTAGTGTGTATTGGTTCCTGATAGATAGGATTGTAATATACATTAGATCATCGGCTGTAGAGAAGCCATATTCAACATAGGGTTAAAGTGAAAGAGGTTAGTCAGTCAAGTGATAAGAGTTCAATTTTTCTAGATCATGTGTAGTTTTATTATTTAGTGTTGAGGATGAATGTTAATGGTATGCTTTCTTGAATAGATCAGTTTTCAGTAGCCTTCTGAAGATAGTTAAGTCTTGTGTTGTTTTTATGGCCTTCGGTAGTGCGTTCCAAAGCTGCGTGCAAACGTAGGAAAAACTGGTTGCGTATGTGGATTTATATTTTAACCCCCTACAGTTGGGATAGTGGAGGTTGAGGAATGAGCGTGCTGATATTTTTGCATTCCTAGTGGGCAAGTCTATAAGATCTGACATATAGGCCGGTGCTTCCCCATGAACGATTTTGTGGACCAGGGTGCAAACTTTGAACGCAATGCGTTCTTTTAATGGGAGCCAGTGCAGTTTTTCTCTTAGAGGTTTGGCACGTTCATATCTCGTTTTCCCGAATATGAGTCTGGCTGCTGTATTTTGAGCGGTTTGAAGCTTCTTGATGATTTGTTCTTGGCATCCGTTATAGATGGCATTGCAATAGTCTAGATGGCTTAGTACCATTGATTGTACTAGGCTTCGGAATACTTCCCTTGGGAAGAGAGTTTTGATCCTTTTAAGTTTCCACATTGAGTAGAACATTTTCTTTGCTGTATTTTTCATATATTCTTCAAATGTGAGATTTCGGTCAATTGTGACTCCAAAAATTTTCAGTTTGTCTGATACCGGAAGGGTGTAGTCTGGGGTGTTTATTGTGTTGGGTTTGTTTGTATTGTATTGTGATGATAAGATGAGACATTGAGTCTTTTTTGCGTTTACCTTTAGTTGAAATGCGTCCGCCCATGAGTTCATTATTTGTAGGCTGTGTTCAATTTCATTTGTGATTTCAGTTATGTCTTGTTTGAATGGGATGTATATCGTGACATCATCTGCATAGATGTATGGGTTAAGTCCTTGGTTGGATAGTGATTTGGCTAAAGGTGTCATCATTAAGTTTAAAAGGGTTGGTGAGAGCGGTGATCCTTGTGGTACTAAGCATTCAGGTTTCCATGGTGTTGACGTTTTTGAGTTTGCAGTCACTTGATATGTTCTTGCTGTTAGGAAGCCTTTAAACCATCTTAGTACGTTACCTCCAATCCCGAAGTAGTCTAGGATGTTTGTGAGTATCTGGTGGCTAACCATGTCGAACGCGCTGGACATGTCAAATTGTAGAAGCAGTACATTGTTCCCGTTTGCAATCAATTGTTTGAATTTGGTTATGAGGGTGATTATATCAATGCACGTAGATTTTGGAATGCCCATGAAATGCCCATTTCCATGCCCCTAAGCACACCTCTTTTTGCCTGTGTACATTAGAATTTAGGCGCAGTACATTACAGAATACGCTTAGCAATGGATGCACATAAATTCTAATTTTTGTCAATTAGCGCTCATTATTGCTTGTTAAGAGCTGTTAACAACAGCTTGCAACAACAATTAATCTATGTGTGTAGTTATAGAATACATCTAGATTTAAGCACAGAACCACGTGTAACTGTAGGCGTGCTATATAGAATCCGGGGTGATAGCGCTGTCCCCATGACTAAAATTTAGGTGCGGCCATTCATGCCAACTAAAATCTGGTGTAAATGCCCTCGCCTAACTTAGGCGTGGATTGGAAATATTCTATAACAGTGCGTATAATTTTTAGGAATAATACTTCAAAACATATAAATAACACATGCATAGCATATGCTAACAGACAGATTACTGCAAAACATGTTAAAGTGTTTTGCATAAGCCATTTTCTGTGTGCTAAGAGCACATTAGGGCTTTATGTCCTTTAGTAAAAGGGCCCTAGAATTAGTTAATTGCCTTTAAATTGGCACTCAATCAGCAATAAGTAGCAATAATTGGCTTTTAACAAGAATTACTACTACTACTACAAATCATTTCTACAGCGCTACCAGTCGTACAGTCGTACGCAGCGCTTCACAATTGAACATGAAGAAAAGACAGTCCCTGCTCAAAAGAGCTTACAATCTAAATCAGGACAGACAGAGAGGACAAACAAGGGATAAGGGTAGGACAGACAGATAGGACACATAGGGAAAGGGGACTATTGAAGAGAGGAAGACAAGATAAAGGTTACGAGCAAGTGACAAGTTAGGAATTAAAAGCAGCATCAAACAGGTAAGCCTTTAGCCCGGATTTGAAGAATTAATTGGCACTAATTTGCAGTTGCATGTGTAACTAACTTATGACCCTATTTTGTAAACTTACCGCCTCCCCCCCCCCCCCTTATTCAGAGCTATTTAACCAGTCAGGAATGGCCACTAACCAGTTAAAGTAGCATTTTAGTGCCTAAACAGCAATATTCAGTTGGAGATAACCAGTTATTTCCCACTGAATATCCAGAACATCTTTACTGTATTTGTCAC
Organism: Microcaecilia unicolor; assembly: GCF_901765095.1. Lineage (NCBI taxonomy): Eukaryota > Metazoa > Chordata > Amphibia > Gymnophiona > Siphonopidae > Microcaecilia > Microcaecilia unicolor. The sequence continues at coordinate 158,238,256 of NC_044038.1, forward strand.
TGTAACGGTACCCCTACACTGTATTTGTTCACACAGGAGTCTGTAACCACATCTCCAGAACTATGTAAGCCACTTTGAGCCTACTTATAAGTGGGAAATGGTGGGATACAAATGTAACAAATAAATAAAATAAATATTCAGCCACAAATTAGCTATATTTAGTGGTTAAAATAGGCCACATAAATAACAGGCCTATCTTTGACCACTACAAAGTTAACCGGTTAGTGCTGAACATCGGTATAACTGGTTAACTTTTTAGTGGTTAGAAAAACCTCGGATATTCGATGTCGGTCTCCTGAAATGGCCCGGCATTGAATATCCAGTTTTAACGCCAGCGGCAAACAGCAAAAGTGCTGTCTGTCGCTGGCTGAATATCGGCCCCTTACCGTCTAACTTCTTAACACAGAAATGCAGAGGAGGCGTACATGGGAGGGGCATGGTGGGTCATAGGAAGTTCACATACTTATGTGCAAAACTTACAGAATACTGTGTCAACATTTAGGCGTGCATGCTTACACCAGCTGTAGATTCGGCGTAAGTGGTTGTGCCTAAATTTAGGTGTGTTATTGCAGACATATGCTAGAATCTTTAATGTAATCTGGGTGCCCAGATTCCATTATCAAATACTAGTTCAATGCTCACTATTTTAGTGCCTACATTTTAGCTCCTTTTATAACAGGGGTGAGCACCAATCGGTGGTGTAGAACAAGTAAAAGTGAATCGATTTTTTACTCTTTCAAAGAGTACAAAGGCTAGGAGGATACTCAATGAAGTTACATGTAAGTACTTTTAAAACAAATAGAATGAAATATTTTTTCACTCAATAAATACTTAAGCTCTGGAATCATTGCCGGAGAATGTGGTTACAGCGGTTAGCATATCTGGGTTTTAAAAGGTTTGGATAAGTTCCTGGAGGAAAAGTCCATAGTTTGTTATTGAGATAGACATAGAGTAAGCCATTGCTTGCCCTGGGATTGGTAGCATGGAATATTGCTACTCTTTGGGTTTCTGCCAAGTACTTCTTACCTAGTTTGGCCACTGTTTGAAACAGGATACTAAACTAGATGGGCCATTGGTCTGACCCAGTATGACTGTTCTTATGTTCTAACACAGTCAGGTTTTCAGGATTTCCCCAATGAACATGCATGAGATCTATTTACATACAATGGAGGCAGTATATACAAATAGATCTCATGTGTATTCATTGAGGAAAGCCTGAAAACCTGACTGCAGACCGAGAGTACCTACCCCTGCTTTATAGAATTACCTCCTTAAGGGCAATTCTGTAACTCAGCGCCTGCATTTTTGTGCCACTCTTAAACATGAATGTACTGAATACTGGCATTTTGATGGGTAAGTATACATATTATATTTATTGCATTTGTATCCCACCTTTTCCCACCTATTTGTAGGCTCAAAGTGGCTTACAGAGTGTGGTTATGACATAATCATTTCGTGATAACAGGTACAGTTCTTATAGCTTGAATGTTGGTAAGAGAAGATAAGCATAGTTGTTTCATGGTAACAAGTACAATTATTACTGTTTAAAGATTGGGTAAGGGAGGATAGACGGGAAGTGTTAGGTAAGTTAGAGGTGAGCTGTGGTGATTATGTGATTTGTTGAAGTAGTTTGTAGGCTATGTATTTTCCTTGTAGGCTTTTTGGAAGAGATGAGTTTTCAGAGATTTGCGGAAGTCAGTTAATTCGTTAATGGCTTTCAGGTCTGTAGGTAGAGCATTCCACAGCTGCGTGCTCAAGTAGGAGAAGATGGTGGTGTGTGTCAGTTTGTATTTCAGTCCTTTGCAGCTGGGGAAGTGCAGATTGAGATATTTGTGGGATGATCTTACAGCGTTTCTGGGAGGCAAGTCCACAAGATTTAGCAAGTAGATTGGGGCGTCTGCGTGTATAATTTTGTGTATTATCGTGCAGATCTTGAACTCAACACGTTCTTTGAGTGGGAGCCAGTGGAGTTTCTCTCATAGGGGTTTAGCACTTTCATATTTATTTTTTCCAAATATGAGTCTGGCAGCTGTATTCTGGGCTGTTTGGAGTTTTTTGATAGTTTGTTAGTTTGTTCTTTGCAGCCGGCATATAGTGCATTACAGTAGTCCAGGTGACTTATTACCATTGACTGTACCAGGGTGCGGAAGATATGTCTTGGGAAGAAAGGTTTTACTCTTTTGAGTTTCCTTTGTAGTTTTTTCCAGTCACTGAGTGTATGTTCGTCTTTTTTCTTGATCCATGCTCGTTCTAGTCTTCTGACTTGTGTTTTTAGTTCTTTCAATTCTTCATTGAACCATGGTATGGAATTTATTCTATGTGAGGTTCTGGTTTGTATTGGTGCTATGCTTTTCAGCTTGGAGAAGAGACGGCTGAGGGGAGATATGATAGAAGTGTATAAAATAATGAGTGGAATGGATCGGGTGGATGTGAAGCGACTGTTCACGCTATCCAAAAATACTAGGACTAGAGGGCATGAGTTGAAGCTACAGTGTGGTAAATTTAAAACGAATCGGAGAAAATTTTTCTTCACCCAACGTGTAATTAGACTCTGGAATTCGTTGCCGGAGAACGTGGTACGGGCGGTTAGCTTGACGGAGTTTAAAAAGGGGTTAGATAGATTCCTAAAGGACGTCCATAGACCGCTATTAAATGGACTTGGAAAAATTCCGCATTTTTAGGTATAACTTGTCTGGAATGTTTTTACGTTTAGGGAGCGTGCCAGGTGCCCTTGACCTGGATTGGCCACTGTCGGTGACAGGATGCTGGGCTAGATGGACCTTTGGTCTTTCCCAGTATGGCACTACTTATGTACTTATGTACTTATGTACTTATCTGTTGTCCCATTCTTGGAGAAATTGGGGGGAGTCTGTGGGAGTTGTCCATTCGTCTGTAAAGAATTGTTGCCAAAATGTTTGCTGGTCAATTTTACCTCTCGTACTATATGTTTTAATCTCTTGTTTTTGTTGTGTCTTTTTTGTTTTCCAACGTAAGGAGAGGTTTGCTTTGTAGTGATCGGTCCATGGTGTGGCTGTCCATTTTGTATCTAGAAGTGTGAGGTTGGATTCTGATGGGAATTTGTAGGTTATAATATCTAAGGTGTGTCCTTTTTTGTGGGTGGGTTGCATGTCTGGCCAGTGGAGGTCCCATAGTTGGAGGAATTCCTTGTATTCCATTACACTATTTGAGTTGGTATCCTCCAGATGGAGATTGATGTCTCCTGCTATAAGAAGATGCTGGGTGGAAACGCATTTACAGACACGCACTGTTCTTTAAGGGCACATATAAGTGGCGTGCATTCACATGGTCAGAACATAGGGCATGGGTGGTACTGCCAGTTACATGTGTGAATTATGCATGCACCTTAGTGCATTTACATGCCCTCAGTTTCTCCAGGACTATCATTGGTGTAACTTCCAGCGCTTAAATATAAGCTCCCAGATTCTGTATAGCATGACTTAAATTGAGTGCACAAATCCACTCATGTTCTGGATTTGTATGCCCAACTTAATTACTTAACAAGTCAATCAATGCCGATAATTGCCACTTAAGCAATTATTGGCACTAATTGGCATTAATTAGAATTTACATGCAGAACTGTCTAAACATATTCTATAATGTGATGCGCATAAATTCTAAGTCACAAGGAGGGGCATAATCGAATGGGGCCGCCCATCTATAAGGGCGGCCATCGCGGCGTACCTGACCGTATTATCGAAACAAGATGGGCGGCCATCTTTCGTTTCGATAATATGGTTGGGGCCGGCCAAATCTGAACATTTGGGCCGCCCTTAGAGATAGCCGCCATTGGTTTTCCCCGATAATGGAAACTAATGGCGGCCATCTCAATCCCGGCCAAATCCAAGCCATTTGGTCATGGGAGGAGCCAGCATTTGTAGTGCACTGGTCCCCCTGACATGCCAGGACACCTACCGGGCACCCTAGGGGGCACTGCAGTGGACTTCACAAATTGATCCCAGGTGCATAGCTCCCTTACCTTGTGAGCTGAGCCCCCCCAAAACCCACTACCCACAACTGTACAACACTACCATAGCCCTTAAAGGGTAACGGGTGGCACCTAGATGTGGGTACAGTGGGTTTCGGGTGGGTTTTAGAGGGCTCCCATTTACCACCACAAGTGTAACAGGTAAGGGGGGATGGGCCTGGGTCTGCCTGCCTGAAGTGCACTTCAGTACCCACTAAAAACAGCTCCAGGGACCTGCATAGTGCTGTGATGGAGCTGGGTATGACATTTGAGGCTGACAAAGAGGCTGGCAAAAAAATGTTTTTATTTTTTGGGGGGGTGGGAGGGGGTTGGTGACCACTGGGGGAGTAAGGGAGGTGATCCCTGATTCCCTCCAGTGGTCATCTGGTCAATTCGGGCACCTTTTCAAGGCTTGGTCGTGAACAAAAAGGGACCAAGTAAAGTCAGCCAAATGCTCGTCAGGGCCGGCCTTCTTTTTTCCATTATCGGCCGAGGATGGCCATCTCTTAACCACGCCCATGTCCCGCCTTCAGTAAACTGCTGACACGCCCCCCCTGGAAGTCTGGCCAGCCCTGCGACGGAAAGCAGTTGAGGCCAGCCAAAATTGGCTTTCGATTATGCCGATTTGGCCGCCATTAGGAGAAGGGTGCCCATCTCCCGATTGTGTTGTAAGATGGCCGCCCTTCTTTTTCGAAAATAAGCAGGATAGTCGAAAAGGGGGCATGACCATGGGTGTGGAACGGGTGGATCATGGGTGTTTCTAAAATCTATGCATGTGGTTTGAGAATACACCCAGTTCGTGCATAATTTAGGTGTTGGCATTGACACCAAGTTTTATTTGGCGTAGCTGCCCACAAATAAATTTAGTCATGTGGACGGGTGCTTGGCATATTCTATAAACTGCAGGAAATTTAGGTTTATTCTATAAAGTACACTTAGATTTAGGCATACGTTATAGAATACGCCCAGCCGTATTTTGTTTTGGCATCGATCTTTTAGGTGTGATGTTTAGAATCTAGTCCAAGGCATACAAATGCTGGATTACACTAGTATTCTATAAGAGAATCTGAGTGCCCAGATGTCATTACAGAATAGTCTCTCACTGCGTGGCACTGGGGTCCCTAAAAGGAGGTGCCCAGCTATAGAACTGGCACCATAGGATCAATTTTCAGACTTTGTGCATAAACATGAAGGCTGTGGTTCTTTTCTCCCCACAGACATTGCATCAGTTTTTAAAGGAAAGGGTTTTTCTCTATGAAAATTAGCTCAGGAAAAATGTCTGCACAGTTTTACACCTGCAATTGTTGTGGGTACTTCTCAGGAGGGTTATTTTAAAAAGTAGTTTTCTGCATAGAGCATCAAATTTTAAAGATATCTTGCTCCCATTTAATCTAGAGTCATATCCATGTGCTGCTTGAAAGGGAAGGCTCTAAATTAAGTTGGAGCAAGCTCCTCTTCAGCCTGGGTATGTGATGCCTTTAAAATGTGGCATCCTGGGCAGTTGCCTATGTTGTTTATCCTGATATCATATCTGAGCCTGCTGCCATGTTGTCGGTGGGTGAAGGAAACATGTATGTGATTAACGACTACAGAAAAAAAACAAATGAGTACAAAAAACAGTAATGGCCCACAAATGAGTGAAGCCCATGAATCTGAACCGAGGATGCTCTCAGGATTCCACAGCAAAATTTATAGAGATCTGCAATATCATTTTGTATTAATGGAATCTCTGTTCAAATTCATCATCCACTTGCAGAAAGCGAAATGTCTCTGCTTCTTAAAACAGATGACTGCATGTATATATCAGCCAGGCATACTGCAGCACTTGAAATTAATAAAGCACTTTATTGCTATCATATTTCTACACTGGAATATGCTGATGAGAATTAAGAACCTAAATGTTTACCCTAGAAAAGAGAAGGTGAGAAGGGGTATGATAAAGACATCCAAATACATCAAAGGAATAAATATTATTGAGATGTGAACCATTTTCAGTGGAAAGAAAATGTCATGGTTTTGAGACTCAAGGAGGGTAGACCCAAGATTAACATTAGAAAATATCTCTTCACAGATAGCATAGTGGGTTTATACGATTGTCAGGTATCCCAGGATATGAACTCAGGAATTATAGTATCAGAAAAAAACTATATAGTAGAGCAACAAGAACACAAGGGGAGCAGAGATCCTGCACTCTGTGGGTGCCAGTAGGTGCTGAGCACCCCAATATTGAGCAAGCTCCTTCACCATGTCCAGGGAGAGAGGTAATGTGTATTGTGTTTGACCCTCCCAATCATTTTGAAATGTTGATATCTATACTTGTTATTGTGTATATTTATGAAAAAGCAGTGTATGTGAATTTCAATAAATGCATGGCCTCTCCAATAGAACTCTAGGTCATTCACAAGACATGTTGTGCAGACAAGAAGCCGAAAGATCATTGATGGTACAATGGATCACTTGCATGGTCCTGAATTCTGGATTGCTTTGCTCGTTTCTTGATGCCACTCACAGAACTTCTAGCTTGTTGGGGGGTGCTCTTCTGTTTCCTCCTCCCAATCACCAGCTTGCTTGTCGCTTCTTGGAAAGCATGACTCCATCAAACCCTGACAGCAGCAACCTCCTAATGGAGATGGTGGAGGCATAGCTTATACGCTCTGATATACTTTGCAACTCTACGCACAGCTTGGCCAAACTATACCACAGATCACACAAGTAGGATATAGAAAGTTAGCATTGAAGTGTATTAGCTATGTATCATCAGAGATTATAGGTAAGGCAACCTAATACTGGGTCAAAATCTCACCATAGAGGATGTGCCAAAATGACACTCAGTGGCAGGGCTGCCTTTGACCATCTCTATGGTCTGCCTTTGCCACTCAGTGCTTTCAGTTTTCCCCTATCTTTTAGATGTAGCGTCCCAGAGCCCTTCATTATTCCAGGGTCCCATGGCATGTTATTCATTTTAGCTCTCTGCAGTAAAAGGATTCTATTCATCTCATTAGCCTGCAAAATGAGATAACTGTGGGGACACAGTCTGTGTAATGGATTAGAATTCTCAAGGGACCTCTGTCAGGATCTGACGAACAGTACAAAAAAAACCAACTCAAAATTTGATTATAAGAATCTTTTTTAAGAAATGTAAAAAGGATATTGAGATGCTATCATTATTTGAATATAGCTGATCATTCCATGAACCACACCAGGTCATTTCAAAACCTTTTGTTTAAAATCTCATTGCTGCTGGAACACTCCTGCCCATGAAAACATCAGCAACATATCCAGAAGCTTTCCTTGCGCTTGTGCTCTTCCCAGAGACTATAATAAATTAGACCTCTAGTGAAAAACAGTACATTGCTAACCAGAGCAATTCATTTGATTTCCACATATTGGCTGGCTGTTCCCCAGGAGCTTGCCTTACTTTGAGGCACAAACAGGAGGAGAAAGAACACAGTTCCTTTTTTGCATCAAGATAATTGCATCATGGCAGATTCAATGCAGCAAATAACTGTGTGCAAAATATTTGAATTTAGTTCAGATCGGAAGTAAACCAAATAGGGGGTGTTTGGATCTGTCCCTACATCATAACTATATCTGACTCCTGATGGATTAATGTTCTCAAGTGGTATCTAATCCCATTAGTTTACTGAACTAACCCATCACAGCTGGGCTACCTCTACAGATGTTTACAATTTTCCACCTTTCTCCCAAATAAACATGGCTGTAGAGCAGAGTTGGACAATTTCAAACAGGTTTACTTTCAATCCTAATCCCTTTCGATATTTCTGCTATGAGACCATTATGCTGCTTTTTTCTTTTTAAAATCTGTCTTTTTTTAGTGCTAGCTTTCTAATTGAGGGGTCCTTTTACAAAGGCACGCTGAAAAATGGACTGCAGTAGTGTAGGTGCGTGTTATGGACACACGCAGAGCCATTTTTCAGTGCACCTGTAAAAAAGGCCCTTTTTTTTCTGAAAACGGACATGCAGCAAAATAAACATTGGCGTGCGTCCATTTTGGGTCTGAGACCATACCTCCAGTCATTGACTTAGCGGTAACGTCTCTCACGGTAATCACCTACGTGCATCAAATCAGAGTTACCGCCCGATTTTAGCCTCGTGCTAGAAAAAATATGTATTTTCTGTCGCGTGTAGCGGATGCTCGTCAAAAATGAAATTGTCACACGGACCACGCGGTAGCCAGGTGGTAACTCTGAATTGACGTGCATTTGGCGTGCGTAGGCACTTACATAGCTTAGTAAAAGGGCCCTTGAATTTTTACACTGCCTAGCAGTACTATTCATGCAATTAACAGTAAATCAAACACTTTTAATAAAATAAATAAATAAATCCCGTCAGAAGCTTTCTATGTTGAGCCCATTCTTCACATAACCCCCCCCCCTCTCCCCCCCCCCAGTTATTCAGCTGGTGGCAGGCAGCATTTTCCAGCATTGAATATCTGGTTTCATTTTTGATTGTGGCAGCTTAACTGGTTAAACTGATATTTAGCGCTAACCGATTGAGGGGCTCTTTTACTAAGACGCATAGGTGCCTATCCAGCTCATTTTCAAAAGTGATCGCCGGCCATCTTCCGACACAAATCGGGAGATGACCGGCGATCTCCTGAAACCGGCCAAATCGGTATAATCGAAAGCCAATTTTGGCCAGCGCCAACTGCTTTCCATCGCAGAGTCGGCGAAACATCAAGGGGGCATGTCGGTAGGGTACTGAAGGCAGGACGGGGGTGGGATCGGGGCGTGCTCATGAGATAGCCGGCTTCGCCTGATAATGGAAAAAAAAAGCCAGGCTTGACGAGCATTTCGCCTGCTTTACTTGGTCCCTCTTTTTTCAAGACCAAGCTTCAAAAAGGTGCCCCAACTGACCAAATGACCACCGGAGGGAATCGGGGATCACCTCCCCTTACTTCCCCAGTGTTCACCAACCCTCTCTCACCCAAAAAAAAAAACCAAACAAAAATCTTTTTTGCCAGCCTCTATGCCAGCCTCAAATGTCATACCCAGCTCCCTGATAGCAGTATGCAAGTCCCTGGAGCAGTTTATAGTGGGTGTAGTGCACTTCAGACAGGTGGACTCAGGCCATAGGCGTAGTTTGACTGTTTCATTTGGGGGGGCAGAGAATGGGCGGGGCATATTAGCATATCATTTGCATATATACATATGCAAATGAATATGCTAATATGGAGGATGGAAATGAAATTTACAGGCAAAATATCACAGATGCACATTTCAAAAAGCTGACACATTTCAATTAATAAATTATGAATAAAATACTTTTATTTACCTTTGTTGTCTGATCATTTAGTTTTTCTATTCGCTTTGATCCCAGTGTCTTCTGTTTTATGCAGTGTCTTCTTTCCAGTAGGCTTCCCTCTGCTCCCCACCCTCCCAGTCCCATCCATCTCTTGCTCCTTCCCTCTGTTCCCCATCCATCTTGTTCCTTCCCTCTGCTCACCATCCCTCCGTCCCATCCATCTTCTGCTCCTTCCCTCTGCTGTGCCTGACCTCTCCCAATCCCATCCATCTCCTGGTCCATCCCTCTACTCCCCACCCCTCCCAGTCCCATCCATCTCTTGCTCCTTCCCTCTGCTCCCCACCCCTCCCAGTCCCATCCATCTTCTGTTCCTTCCCTCTGTCCCATCCATCTTCTGCTCCTTCCCTCTGCTGTGCCTGACCTCTCCCAATCCCATCCATCTCCTGGTCCATCCCTCTGCTCCCCACCCCTCGCAGTCCCATCCATCTCTTGCTCCTTCCCTCTGCTCCCCACCCCTCCCAGTCCCAACCATCTCTTGCTCCTTCCCTCTGCTCCCCACCCCTCCCAGTCCCAACCATCTCTTGCTCCTTCCCTCTGCTCCCCACCCCTCCCAGTCCCATCCATCTTCTGTTCCTTTCCTCTGCTCACCATCCCTCCGTCCCATCCATCTTCCCTCTGCTCCCCATCCCCCCCCCCCGCGCGAGGTCCAAGATGGTGACTCCGTTTACCCCCTCTCTTCCTCCCTCCCTCTGGCGCAGGCAGCAGTCTTTTCCAGCGTTCCTGGCAGCGGTAGCGATATACACGCTGCCTTCGGTCTGCCCCGGAAGCCTTCTCTTCAAGTTCCTGTTCCCACCTATGCGGGAACAGGAACTTGAAGAGAAGGCTTCGGGGCAGAGCCAAAGGCAGCGTGTACAACGCTACCGCTGCCAGGAACGCTGGAAAAGACTGCTGCCTGCGCTGGAGGGAGGGAGGAAGAGAGAGGGGTAGACGGACATGCTCCTCTCCGTCCGCTTGGCTTCCCTGCCCTCTCTGTCTGCGTCCCGCCCGAAAGGAAATGACGTCAGAGGAAGGTGGGACGCAGATAGAGAGGGCAGGGAAGCCAAGCGGATGGAGAGGAGCGCGTGCCTGCATGTGGGTTTTTTTTTTTTAACTAATGGCGCGGCGGCGCCTCGCGTCGTTTGGGGGGGCATTGCCCCTCCTCGCCCCCCCAGTCTATGCCTATGACTCAGGCCCATCCCACCCCCTACCTGTTACACTTGTGGTGGTAAATGGAAGCCCTCCAAACCCCCCAAAACCCACTGTACTCACATGTAGGTGCCCCCCTTCACCCCTTAGGGCTATGATAATGGTGTAGAGTTGTGGGGAGTGGGTTTTAGGGGGGATTTGGGGGGCTACAGAACCAAGGGAAGGGAGTTATGCACCTGGGAACTATTTTATTTTTTTTAATTTTTAGAAGTGCCCCCTAGGGTGCCCGGTTGGTATCCTGGTATGTGAGGGGAGCCAGTGCACTACAAATGCTGGCTCCTCCCACAACCAAATGCCTTGGATTTGGCCGGGTTTGAGATCGCCGGCATTATTTTCCATTATGGCCAAAAACCGATGCTGGCCATCTCATACCCTGCGAGCTCTGACATTTGGCTGGGCCCAACTGTATTAGTGAAGAAAAAGATGGCCAGCCATCTTTTTCAAAAATACGGTTGGTTCCGCCCACTTATGGCGCCGGCCACAGAGATGGCCGGCACCGTTTGATTATGCCCCTCTATGTACTACTACTACTACTACTACTTAACATTTCTAGAGCGCTACTAGGGTTACACAGCGCTGTACAAATTAATAACTAAGGACGGCCCCTGCTCAGAAGAGCTTACAATCTAAAGGACGAAATGTCAAGTTGGGTAGTCTAGATTTCCTGAGTAGAGGTGTTGTGATTAGGTGCCGAAAGCAACATTTAAGAGGTGGGTTTTGAGCAATCATTTGAAGATGGGTAGGGAGGGGGCCTGGCGTATGGGCTCAGGGAGTTTGTTCCAAGCATGGGGTGAGGCAGAAAGGGCGGAGCCTAGAGTTGGTGGTGGTGGAGAAGGGTACTGAAAGGAGGGATTTGTCTTGAGAGCAGAGGTTACGGGTAGGGACGTAAGGGAAGATGAGGGTAGAGAGGTAAGGAGGGGCTGCAGATCGAGTGCATTTGTAGGTTAGTAGGAGAAGCTTGAACTGTATGCGGTATCTGATCGGAAGCCAGTGAAGTGACTTGAGGAGAGGGGTGATATGAGTCTATCGGTCAAGGTGGAAGATAAGACGTGCGGCAGAGTTCTGGATGGACTGAAGGGGGGATAGGTGGCTAAGTGGGAGGCCGGTGAGGAGTAGGTTGCAGTAGTCAAGGTGAGAGGTAATGAGAGAGTGGATGAGAGTTCGGGTGGTGTGCTCAGAGAGGAAGGGGTGAATTTTGCTAATGTTGTAGAGGAAGAAGTGACAAGTCTTGGCTATCTGCTGGATATGCGCAGAGAAGGAGAGGGAGGAGTCGAAGATGACGCCGAGGTTGCGGGCAGATGAGACGGGGATGATGAGGGTGTTATCAACTGAGATAGAGAGTGAAGGGAGAGGAGAAGTGGGTTTGGGTGGGAAAACAACAAGTTCAGTCTTGGCCATGTTCAGTTTCAGGTGGCGGTTGGACATCCAGGCAGCAATGTCGGATAAACAGGCCGATACTTTGGCCTGGGTTTCCGCAGTGATGTCTGGTGTGGAGAGATACAGCTGGGTGTCGTCAGCATAAAGATGATAGTGGAAACCATGAGTTGAGATCAAGGAGCCTAAGGAAGAGGTGTAGATTGAGAAAAGGAGGGGCCCAAGGACATGTGACAATTCGGAGTTACCACCCGGGTTCTACTTGGTCCATGCAGTAATTTCATTTTTGACTCACGTCCGCTATACACACCAGAAAATATATTTTATTTTCTGGCCGCAGTGATAATCAGGCGGTAACTCTGACTTGACATGCATAGGCAATTACTGCATGGTTAACATGAGAGATCTTACCGCTGAGTCAATGGCTGGCGGTAAGATCTCAGACTCAAAATGAACGCATGCCAATTTTTAATTTGCCGCATGTCCATTTTCAGCAAAAACTTTTAAAAGGCCTTTTTTACAGGTGCGCTGAAAAATTGATCTGCGCACGTCCATACCACGCACCTACACTACCGCATCCCATTTTTCAGCGCACTTTAGTAAAAGGACCCCTAAATGTTGAAAGGGAGATTCTATATATGGCACCTAAAAAATCCACATGGAAAACATTGCCCACTAAGCGTATTCTATACACGGCGCCTAGATTTAGGCGTGGTATATAGAATATGCTTAGTTGATATTACAGCACTTAAAACTACACTCCTTCATTTACACCAATGAAAATGTGGCGGAGATCCCAGCACATAGATTTATGCGCATTGGGCTACATTCTATAACTATCCATGTAAATTTCAGAATGCCAGTGAATCACCCATTTCCCCACCCAGAACCATGTCCCTTTTTGCATCTCATTTGCATGTGATTCCCTTTGAGAATCGGTAAGTTCACCTGCGATATTACGATGACTTTTGAGAATTGGAGCCTAAGTGGTCACAAAGAGGGGCATTTTCGATAGAAACGTCCAAGTTGCGATTTGGATATCCTTGCAAAACAGCAAAATCCAGGGGTGGGGAAACCCATATTTTTGAAACAAGATGGACATCCATCTTTTGTTTTGAAAATACCGTCAGGGACTTCCATAATCCTTAAATTGGGACGTCCCTAGATTTGGACATCCCTAGACATGGACATTTTTGACTTTCGACGATTTTCGAAACCAAAGGCATCCATGTCAAAAACGATCAAATGCAAGCCATTTGGTCATGGGAGGAGCCAGCATTTGTATTGCACTGGTCCCCCTCACATGCCAGGACACCAACTGGGCACCCTAGGGGGCACTGCAGTGCACTTCATAAAATGCTCCCAGGTACATAGCTCCCTTACCTTGTGTGCTGAGCCCCCCAAACCCACTACCCCCAACTGTACACCACTACCATAGCCCTTACGGGTGAAGGGGGGCACCTAGATGTGGGTACAGTGGGTTTGTGGTGGGTTTTGGAGGGTTCACTGTTACCTCCACAAACGTAACAGGAGTGGAGGGATAGGGCTGAGTCCGCCTGTCTGAAGTGCACTGCACCCACTAAAACTGCTCCAGGGACCTGAATGCGCTGTCATGGACCTGAGTATGACATCAGAAGCTGACATAGAGGCTGGCATGACATATTTTTAAAGATGTTTTTTGAGGGTGGGAGGGGGTTAGTGACCACTGAGGGAGTAAGGGGAAGTCATCCCCGATTCCCTCTGGTGGTCATCTGGTCAATTTTGGGCACCTTTTTGTGCCTTATTCGTAACAAAAACACGTCCGGGTGAAAATATCCAAGTGTTCGTCAGGGACGTCCTTGCTTTTCTCGATTATGGGTCAAGAACATCCAATTGTTAGGCACATGTGACAATTCGGAGTTACCACCCGGATTCTACTTGGTCCATGCAGTAATTTCATTTTTGACTCACGTCCGCTACACACGCCAGAAAATATATTTTATTTTCTGGCCGCAGTGAAAATCAGGCAGTAACTCTGACTTGACATGCATAGGCAATTACTGCATGGTTAACATGAGAGATCTTACCACTGAGTCAATGGCTGGCGGTAAGATCTCAGACTCAAAATGAATGCATGCCAATTTTTATTTTGCCGCATGTCCATTTTCAGCAAAAACTTTTAAAAGGCCTTTTTTACAGGTGCACTGAAAAATTGATCTGCGCACATCCATAGCACACACCTACACTACCGCAGCCCCTTTTTCAGCGCACTTTAGTAAAAGGACCCCTAAATGTTGAAAGGGAGATTCTATATATGACACCTAAAAAATCCACATGGAAAACATTGTCCACTAAGCGTATTCTATACACGGCGCCTAGATTTAGACGTGGTATATAGAGTACGCTTAGTTGATATTATAGCACCTAAAACTACACTCCTCCATTTACACCAATGAAAATGTGGCGGAGATCCCAGCACATAGATTTATACGCATTGGGCATTTCTCGATTATGGGTCAAGGACGTCCAAGTGTTAGGCACGCTTCAGTCCCGCCTTCACTATGCCTCCAACAATGCCCCTTTGAAATTTGGCCATCCCTGCGACGGACTGCAGTTGGAGATGTCCAAAATCGGCTTTCGATTATACCGATTTGGACGTTTCTGAGAGAAGGACTTCCATCTTCCGATTTATGTTGAAAGATGGGCATCCTTCTCTTTCAAAAATGAGCCCTAAAGTCTCCCTCCTACAACTGGGTAGCTTGGGAGCACCATGCCATCTATTCTCCCTGTCCACTTTTTGTCTGTATCACCTAATGGGCACACTTTAAAAGTTGTTCTCGGAACTGCATGGCAGGCTACAGAGATGTAAGTTTCTCCGGTCTTTCATCACACAGTACTTGTATTTCCACAGTTCCTGTGGCATTCATCTTGATAGCTACTGCTGACCTTAGTATCAGCACCATCCATGCATATTTGGCTTGGATTAACAGCTATGCATCAATGGTTCACAGCTGGTTCACTCCCCAGGGTTGATTTAACCTAATCTCTCCAGCCATTTCTCTTCATTTAGGGCTGGTAGGGGTACTGAAGACCATATGAGATTCAATAAACTCTAGTATTTTGACTAAAGATAAGGTACAGTGTTCTTCTTGATTGCACACTAAGGACCTGTACTCAGTTTTTAGCAGCAAGGATTTAAATGGCTAAAACCTCAAAGTCTTGCATGCCAGAATGAACTGCAGCGAATGGCTGCTGGAGAAGTAGGTTGTTTAAATATTCATGTTGCTCTGACATTAAATTAGAGAAACACAGCAATAATACTGAATGTTAAACCTACAGTGTGATCCAAAGATTTCCACTGTTTATCCTTTTTTTTCCAGGCCTGCCTTTTCCTGGCTTCACATGTATCTGAGTCATTTCTACAAGTGATGAAGAAATCATCAGGGGATCGATTTGGAACTTATCCAGATCTGATACAGATATTCTGAGTTTAAAAAAGGTTTGGACAAATTCCTGGAGGAAAAGTCCCTAGTCTGCTATTGAGGCAGAAATGGGAAGCAACTGCTTGCCCTGGGATTTGTAGTATGGAATGTTGATGCTCTTTGAGATTCTGCATGGAATTTTGTCACTCTTTAGGATTCCAGAATCTTGCTATTCTTTGGGGTTCTACATGGAATGTTGCCACAATTTGGGTTCTGCCAGGAATTTGTGATCTGGCTTGGCCACTGTTTGGAAAACAGGATACTGGGCTAGATGGACCACTGGTCTGACCCAGTATGGCTACTCTTATGTTCTTATCCAGTTGCACTATCCCAGATAGTGCCACTGAATATCTTTACAGAAACCTCGGTACTACCCAGATAGCGACAGAGTGGTCCAAGGGCGGAGATCATTTTTTAAAATGCTGGCTGCTATAGTTTCTTTTTTTTATATACCTGGACATTCAAGACCGCTCTGTTTACTCAGGTGCTTAAAAATTTGAGGAGTAGATATGTTTATGTTCGTTTATATTATGTTTATTAAAATTTTTGATATACCGCAATTGCCCATAAGAGGATCAAAGCGGTTTACAATATAAAATCAACAATTAACAAACAGAACAAAGAACACCCTCATAAAATAGGATGGAAAAGATTAAAACAAATTACACAAACGAACACACAAAAAGGATTTTTCATCAGACTGCAGAGTGACAGCTTTCAACTGGTCCAAAAGCAAGTTAGAAAAAATGGGTTTTCAACAAAACTTTAAGTTTGACAAAAGAGATTTCAGAGCAGATAGAAGGGGGGAGATTGATCCAGAGTTTAGGGGCAACAAAATAAAAGGCAGAACTCCAGGTAGTTTCATAGTGGGCATTTCTAGGAAAGGGTAACACTAAGGGCTCTGTTTACTAAGGTGTGCTAGCTTTTTTAGCGTGTGCACAAAATTAGCGCACGATAACTGTATAGGCACTCATAGGAATATTGTGGGCATCTACACAGTGCACATTAATGGTTAGTGCGCACTAAAAGCACTAACACGCCTCCAGCAAGGCTTAGTAAACAGAGCCCTAAGTGATTAGAATCTAAAGAATGAAGTGTACAAGAGGGAGTCTAAGGAACAGTCAAAGACAAGAGATAGGATGAGGACCCTAAGTGTAGAGCCTTGTAAGACAGACAATTTTAAAGTGAGAATAGTATTCAATAGACAACCAGTGAAGACAAATAAGTAATGCAGTATCCCGATTGTATTTCTTAGCCCTACGCAGAAAATGTGCACAGGAATTCTGAAGGGTTTGAAGTCTTCAGAATTGTGATTGAGAGATGCCAGAGTAAATGGAATTGCAATAGTCTAATCTGTGAAATAACAAAGGCATGAATCAAAGTGTGAAGGGACTAAAAATCGTGAACATTCCGAACTAAGCAAAGACAGCATAATGCGTGAAAACCTCGCTGAAGAACCTGAGAAATTTGAGTAGAAAATGAAAGTTCTGAATAGATAATAACCCC
Source organism: Microcaecilia unicolor (assembly GCF_901765095.1). Classification (NCBI taxonomy): domain Eukaryota; kingdom Metazoa; phylum Chordata; class Amphibia; order Gymnophiona; family Siphonopidae; genus Microcaecilia; species Microcaecilia unicolor. The sequence continues at coordinate 158,255,092 of NC_044038.1, forward strand.
TAAATGTTGGAAAGAATGGACAGCATGAATCATCATATTGAAAAGAAAAGGATCAAGTGAAGGAGGGGAAAACCCAACATGCTGTGGTTTTCACTGGGTTAAGTATGAGTTTACGAAATATTATCTCTGCAGTTCTGGTGAGACTCTATTGTATGCAATTCAGGAGGCCACAACTAAAAAAAAAGCAACTCAAAAGATGGTCACCAAAATGGTTCATGGTCTGAACAAAAAGCCATATATATGAACAGTCATAATGTGCTAAAGTACTACCTAGAATAAAGAAAGAGGAGATATGATACAAACCTTCAACTATCTAAGAAGTTTCAATACTGTACCAGAAGGAATCATTTTCCATAGAATCAGCCATCAATCTCTTCCTTTCTCTCACCCACCCAGCTATCCCTGTTTCTCACCTAGCCCACCCCACCCTTTTCCTGTGAAACTGTCATTGGAATGTGTTTGTGTTTTACTTGTATATTCTGATATTTGTCAACATTTGCTTATTTCTGATCTGAAGAAGAAAGGTTACCTTTGAAAGCTAATCGAAAAACGTATTGTTAGTCAATAAAAAAGGTATCATTTGGAAAACGGTTTCTGAGATCCAAGATGGCGCAGCTCTACTAGGACGCTCCGAACCTCATTCCTGCAGAGATGCCTAAACGTAGAGGGAGAGTAGCGGGCAGAACTTCCCCGCTTCCATCCCCTATATTGGGTCCGATTGACTGTTACCTGAGATTAGGAGCAGCTATACTTGATGGCGGAACGCCTCCGGTAGGGAACGCCAGCGAACGAGAGATTTTGGCTTCCCCCGGACTTGAGACAACATTGAGCCCCGCTGCACGCACTCCTCCACCTCAACCGCTCGGCGCGAGTTCGTTCCTCCTTGACCCGACGGGGTCTCCCTCGGAAGGAGCAGGAGACCCGGAAGAGCTTCAGGGTGAAGTTTTGCTTTCATCGGAGGATGGAATAGAGGGCAGTTTGCCCATATCGACGCCGAGCAACGGGTTGAGAGAAGCTGAGGGACTAAGCGAGACGAGTGTAAAGACTTCAGCAAGGTTTGATTTTCCTATTGAATTAGTGACTAAACCAAAAGATGTGACTTTAGATTCCCTGTGGGATTTGATGTCTAACCTGGGACAATTTTTTCTTAAACAATTTAATGAAGTTCTACCCAAGGTGAATAACATTGGAAGTGGCTTGCAAAAACAAGAGGAAGAGATTAAAGCTTTAAATGAAAAAATGGAGAAAATTGATCAAAAAGTTATGAACTTGGAAACGCAGCAAACTACGATGATAAAGGATTTAACAAATCTTAGGCAAAAAATGGAGGTTTTTGATAATTATACTAAGAATCATAATCTGAGATTTGTTAATTTTCCTAGGTTACAAAATGTTCTTCCACTTGAAATGTTGAAACGTTATTTCCTTGAAACTTTGAATATTTTGGAAAAAGATTTTCCACCCTTTTCACAAGTTTATTATATCCCGGAGAAAAACACGAATCCAGAATCTGAAAAACCTATTGATGTTTCCCTTTTGCTTGAGACCTCTGATTCAGAATTGGCGACGGCTGCCACCTTGGTGGCAACCGTCGCATTGATTCCCGACAAGAATTGGATTTTCCGTTTGTTTTTCTGTAATAAGGATAAACCCTTTTTGGGTTTTAAAGTAATGTTATTTCCAGATGTCTCCAAGGAGACGAGACGACGGAGGAAACAATTTTTGCTCCTCAAGCCTGGGGTTTTGCACTTGGGGGGTACCTTCTTTTTAAGGTACCCCTGCAAGTGCATAATCAGGCTCGGGGGACAAAAGTATGTCTTTACTGAACCTGGACATTTGTCTTCGCTAATCATCTCAGCTAAGAAGGATAAGCATTAAAGATAATGTATAGTTCCTAATAGAGAAGGATTTCCTTATATTAGTTCCTGAGTTATAGTTCTCTCTAAATTTAAATTCATGGATCTCTAATTATGGACTTGAGTGTCTTATGTTTGAAAGTTGAAAGTGTAAAGATTTATTTGCTCTTTCTTATTTTCTCCTTTTTTCCTGTTTAAAAATTATTTGTTAAGACTCTTTCCTAAACAAGATGGTTTCTTGTAAAAATTGTTTAAATGAATAAATAATAAATTATAAAAAAAAAAAAAGGTATCATTTTATTTTCTTTTCAATGTTTTGATTTATTTCTATTATCCATAGAATGAAAAACTGAAACGCACAGAGTCATCATATGGGGGTGAATTCTATAAACCTTGCCTAAAAAATCACGTAAAAAAAACCCCACGTAAGTGCTATTCTATAAGCTATGCCTAAATTTAGGCATGGTTTACAAAACAGCGCTTAAGTGCAGAGGGGGTTATGCGTAAAGTTAGGTGCATCCATTTGCACCAACAAAAATGTGGTGCAAATGCCCCCAGCTAAATTTACATGTGGAATCCCCTTATTCTATAATTGTGCATGTAACTCAAATCTACGACCATGCTCTGCCCCAAAATGCGCACAACTCTCCGATTTCCATGACCCCTATTCCAGGGCAAAGATGGTAGAGACCAGACCAGCAGAATGTATGCATACATTGAATAGACACAATAGGCTAGATTCAGTAAATAGTGCTCAAAAATCAGCGCCTAAAAAAATAGCACTCAATGCTATTCTTATAATGGCCACTCAAAGATGAGCATCTCTTATAGAATAGCATTGAGTGCCGATTTCAGTGTCCAAATTTGAGAGCCAGGAGTTACAGCTGCTGTAACCAGGTATAATTCCCAGCTCCCACTTTGGATGCACATCCCTCATATGTACATTTTAGAAACACCCCTAACCCACCCATGCACCTCCCATGACCACACTCCCTTTTTGGGTTGCACGCTCTGGGTCGGGGCATTCCTAAAATTTGCACACACAATTATAGAATACTGGGGTTGTGTGCCCAAATTGGGCACCAGGAATTATACCTAATTTCAGGAAGCATAACTCCTACCTGCTACAGTTGAGTGCCGAAATCGATACTCAATGGTATTCTATCATGGGCGCCATTACAGAATAGCATTGAGCACTGATTTGTTTCTTTTTTGTGCCATTTACTGAATCTAGCCCAGAGTGTAGATCTAAGGTGTCACTATTGTTTCCAATAAACTTAAATTATGAGATACATCTTACCCTTCAAAAGCAAATGCTGCTAGCCTTGACATCTGCATTTTTAATATTGCAGTATCACTCCCAACAGGAACGGCAGAAAAAGCTTTTTTGGTATTGGTGACAGCTAGTCCACATTTGATTCTAATCATATATGAATGTATGAGTTAAGAAGACATCATTAAAAGTGCATTAAGTTTAATTATACCAGCAGTGGAGACAGTAGGAGCATCAGCTTAATGTATAATGCATAATTAGATAAGACTTAATCCATTAGATACTTATTTATAAAGAAAATACATCTCTTGTACATGTGTCACTACAAAGTGATCTAGAGCAATCTGTTATTGAGATGGTCATGAAGTAAGCCACTACGTGCCCTGGGACTGGTAGCATGGAATGTTGCTACTATTTGGGATTCCAAAATGTTGCTAATCTTTGGGGGTTTTGTAATGTTGCAACTCTTTGGGATTCCAGAATGTTGCTAATCTTTGAGATTCCAGAATGTTGCTACTGTTTGGGTTTCTGCCAGGTACTTGTGACCTGGATTGGCCATTGTTGGAAGCAGGATACTGGGCTAGATGGACCATTGGTCTGATGCAGTATGGCTATTCTTATGTCCTTATGATGATTGCCAGACAGATTCTCTCTCTCTCTCTCTCTCTCTCTCTCTCTCTCTCTCTCTCTCTCTCTTTGGAAAGGAAAATGTTTTTAGTAAAGAACTAGCTTAATCCTGAATTCAAAAGGAGAAATATAATAAGATGACTTTTGTAAACCACTTTGGGTTGGATGATGTCTAAGAAAATGGTATACAAAATTGACAAAATATATCACTGAAATGATTGTGGTACTAAATATAGTACTGAATCCTTCATTCCTGACCCCATGAATCACATACTTGCTGCGCTTCCACAATGTATTATTGTATTGACGTTTGTTAGCCTCAGCCTGTGATCCAGTTTAAGCTCCATCTCATGCTTCTAATTCATGACAAGTTTTTATATGAAATTGCATCTTGCCCTCTAAACCACACATGATCATATAGATCTTACTGGGAGAAAGAGATGGGGGGAGGGTAGATAGAATAAAGAAAAGATCATTAAGGAGATAAAGTTATAAACCTTTTCTAAGTTTCCAAGCTTAATCAACATTTGGTGCCCCCAACTGCCCCTCCAGAGATGGGCAAATGTGGGGGTGGTCCAAAAGAACTAACTATATTAGATACTACACGCAGTGGTGTGCTGGAGCCGGCTCGCACCAGCTCACAAGAGCCGGTTGTTAATTTTTTTAAGATCTTGTGAGCCGGTTGTTCAGCCAGCTCCGGTAAATGAGGTAAGCATGGCAGGAGGGTGCCACAAGCCATGCTTACCCCGTTTACCTCACCTCCCACCACTGCCTTCGTTTGCCTGCGCCACCCAGCGATTCTCCTCTCTCCCCTGATTACCTCCGTCGAAGCAGCCACGTCATTGAAAGCCCTGCCTGTCTCTAGCCTTCCCTTCGTGAGTTTGTTCCCTCAGAGTCCCACCTTCTGATGTCATTTCCTCTTTCCGCGAGGGTGGGACTCTGAGGGAACGAACTCGAAGGGAAGGCTAGAGACGAGCAGGGCTTTCAATAACGCGGCCGCTTCGATGGAGGTAACCAGGGGAGAGAGAAGAATCGCTGGGTATGGGTGGCTGGAGGGGGGCAGGGGAGAGAAGAGAATCACTGGGTATGGGTGGCTGGAGGGGGGGCAGGGGAGAAAAGAGAATCACTGGGTATGGATGGATAGAGGGGGCAGGGGAGAGAAGAGACTCACTCGGTATGGATGGATGGAGGGGGACAGGGGAGAGAAGAGAGTTGCTGGATATGGATGGATGGAGGGCAGGGGAAAGGAGAGTTGCTGGACATGGGTGGATGGAGGGGATGGCAGGGGAGAGGAGGGTTGCTGGACATGGATGGAGGAGAGAGGGAAGAGAGAGAGAGAAGAAATGCTGGACATGGATGGAGGGGAAGGAAGAGTGAGGAAGGAGATGAGATGAAGAAAAGGAAGAGAGGAGGAAAACTGCAAATGGATGAAGAAAATAGGCAGAAGCTGGATCCTCTGGATTGTCAAGTCTGCAGAGGACCCAGGTTTTATTTACAGATGTAGGGCAAGAAATGAAGAAGAAAGGCGGAAAGTAAAGAAATAAATGGAAAGGAAGCCCTGGAAATGGAGTTAAGAGGACAGATAGCAGCAGAATCGGATACTGGGCCAGCATGATCAGAAAAACAAAGTCACCAGACAACAAAGGTAGAAAAAATCATTTTATTTTCATTATAGTGTTTGGAATATGTCCACTTTGAGAATCATGTGGTTAACATTAAAAGTTTTTATTTATTTATTTATTTACTTATTTATGGCATTTTATCCCACATTAAACATGAATTAGATTGGAACCTGGGATCATTTAATTTTTTTTCCTGGAGTAATGCATTGTCGTCGTCCCCCCCAGGCTCTCTCCCCAGCTATAGCCAGCTCTGCAATTTGGTGGGGGCGCAGAGGTGGATGGGGGGGGGCGCAGAGGTGGACGAGGGGGGGGTGCAGAGGTGGACCAGGGAGAAAGCACCCCACTGTACCACACGCATCCTGAAATAGGAATGTATTCACTCCCTCCTTGAATTTTGAGTGTAATTGCTCTAATAGAAGTTGTAATGGCAGGGATTCCAAAGGGTGGGACCCATGACATTAAATAATTGAGTTCTTATACTGTCCAGGCAAATCATTCGGAAACTGGGAACTGATAGATGATTCTGTTGGGAGGATTGAAGTGATCTTATAGGGGTATAGGGAACAAGCAAGTGAGGCAGGTAGGAGGGAGATCCAGAGTGATGTACCTTGAAAACCAAAAGAAAGATCTTATACATGATCCAATGTGAGATTTCTGGAATAAAATGCTGACATACATATTGAAAAGGCCTCTTATAAATGAGTATATGCCTAAAAGGGTCACATGGTGCAGTGAGTCTAAGAAGATGTAAGTTGTTGGTGCTCCAGTACCTGAACACTCTTTTGTCAGATTTTTCACTGCCCTTTCCCAAAGAGACTCATCCCCCATGCTTTGCAATGGAACCATGATTTGGCACCCATACACCTTGGATTATTTCACTGGCTCCCAAACAGTACTGTGAAAGATCCACGCTGTTGACACCAAAGTGGTAGACCCTACACCATAGTTGAGGTGCACCGAGTGGTACTGGAGCACAAGGAGGCAGACAGTTTTCTCAACTGCATGAATGGCAGATGGAACATACTTAATCAACTGACTCTTATATCATTTATCTCCCTACAGCGTAATCAACAAAAAATATGTCCTTACCCCCAAAACATGGAAAAAATCCAGCATTTCATCAAATCTTGGTATTTAAAAATTGTCATTCTCTTATTCATGAATAGCAACACAAGAATGATGATGTTGTTCTTTTCATAATGAACAATAACACTAACATTATTTAAAGTACAGTACTTATCTTAATGTAGGCAATTTCCACAGTTTCTATACATTGCTTTGTGGTACCAGGTACTCCGTCACCACCTATGTATATCATATACATCAGTGGTTCTCAAATCTATCCTAAGGAGCCACCAATGGAAACAGGAAAGAGCTCTTACTTTCTTTGTTTGGGCTGGTCATTTGGACTTGGTCTTCTTCCACCCTTGGTTTGTTTTGCTAAGCGACCACCAGCCAGTCAGGTTGTCATGATAATGAATATGTATGAGAGAGATTTGCATATGATGGCAGTAGTAAGCATGCAAATCTAGCTCATGCATATCCATGAGAGATATTATGAAAATCTACCTGGCTGGTGGTCCCCTAGGACAGGTTTCAAAATCAGTGGTATACATAGCCTTGGCATTACTTGCATGGGTCACGCTTTTTTCAAACAATTGCCAGATGGAAACAATGAGTAAGAATGCCAGGGTGAGTTTGTTTCACGTTCATATGAATGGAGGCCTATGTACCTATGTTTCCTCCTCTGGCTTTTCAGAGTAATTGAAAGGCTAATCGGCTTCCAGTGCATTAAAACAAAGGCAATTGATTCCGGAATCAAAAACCTTCTCTGGTAATGCTCTTTCATGATCAAATGTCAGGACCTTAGACCTTTTAAGTCAAGTCCCTTTGCTGCCATAATCCATACTTCCAGATAAAAAGCTACTGCCTGTGGTGTCCTAATTGCTGTATTGGAAAGAAAACAGAACCATCACAAGGACACCACAGGGAGAGAAAAGTGAGTTTAAACATTTTAGCTGCTGTTAGGGCTTAGGTATTACAGAACTCCTCCAACATTTTTTGTGAAATTATGCTTTATATGGCCTCCCAAATTGTTATTTGCTAGTATCCACTACCTGCCAGGCCATCTCTAACAGGTCCAATTATGCAGCTTTTACTGATCTCAGCAGAGACCTGCAGGAATTACTTAGAAAAAATGGTGCTGCCTTTTCATTTACACTCAAGTATAGATTACTAGACCCAGTACTCTTAAGATTCGTTCTGAGAAAAAGCATCAGCCATTGTCATTCTTTCCAGAGACAGTGGAATTCATTTCTTTTGTGTATGCTCTTTCGCCTTGGTTTTTTCTTTTCTTTCACTTGGTGGTTTTCATGTCATTCAGTACAAACCTCTAATGAGCTTCAGCATCCTGAGTCTTCATTCACAGCTTCCTGGTATTTTTCGCTTAATTCTTATCCCCCTTTCAACTCACCTAGCTCATTGTTTGCAGCTACAAACCTCATCCAGGAGTTGTGGACATTTCTAAAATCTATTTGTGTTGTTATAGAATACACCCATTCTGTGCCTGTGAAAGGTGGTGCAAATGGCCGTGACTAAATTTGGTCAAGTAACATAGTAACATAGTAAATGACGGCAGAAAAAGACCTGCATGGTCCATCCAGTCTGCCCAACAAGATAAACTCATATGTGCTACTTCTTGTGTATACCCTACTTTGATTTGTACCTGTCCTTTTCAGGGCACAGACCGTATAAGTCTGTCCAGCACTATCCCCGCCTCCCAACCACCACCCCGCCTCCCACCACTGGCTCTGGCACAGACTGTATAAGTCTGCCCAGCACTATCCTCGCCTCCCACCACCGGCTGGCTCTGCCACCCAATCTCGGCTAAGCTCCTTAGGATCCATTCCTTCTGAATAGGATTCCTTTATGTTTATCCCACGCATATTTGAATTCTGTTACCGTTTTCATTTTCACCACCTCCCGCGGGAGGGCATTCCAAGCATCCACTACTCTCTCCGTGAATAAATACTTCCTGACATTTTTCTTGAGTCTGCCCCCCTTCAATCTCATTTCATGTCCTCTCGTTCTACCGCCTTCGCACCTCCGGAAAAGGTTCAAATACTTTTCATATATTTGAACGTCTGTATCATATCACCCCTGTTTCTCCTTTCTTCCAGAGTATACATGTTCAGGTCATCAAGTCTCTCCTCATACGTCTTGTAACGCAAATCCCTTACCATTCTCGTAGCTTTTCTTTGCACTGCTTCAATTCTTTTTACATCCTTCGCAAGGTACGGCCTCCAAAACTGAACACAATACTCTAGGTGGGGCCTCACCAACGACTTATACAGGGGTATCAACACCTCCTTTCTTCTGCTGGTCACACCTCTCTCTATACAGCCTAACAACCTTCTAGCTACGGCCACCGCCTTGTCACACTGTTTCGTCACCTTCAGATCCTCAGATACTATCACCCCAAGATCCCTCTCCCCGTCCGTACCTATCAGATTCTCCCCGCCTAACACATACATCTCCCGAGGGTTTCTATTCCCTAAGTGCATCACTTTGCATTTCTTCACATTGAATTTTAATTGCCAAACCTTAGACCATTCTTCTAGCTTCCTCAGATCCTCTGCTTATTCTATATACCACACAGAAATTTACACCTGTTCTATGAAATTTGGGCATATTTTAGAAAATACACCTATGCGTATTTTTTTCTACGTGGAACTTTCAGGTGCCGTGCCAGCAGAAGAAAAGAGGTTTTAATGCCCCTGTATAAGTCGTTGGTGAGGCCCCACCTAGAGTATTGTGTTCAGTTTTGGAGGCCATATCTTGCTAAGGATGTAAAAAGAATTGAAGCAGTGCAAAGAAAAGCTACGAGAATGGTATGGGATTTGCATTACAAGATGTATGAGGAGAGACTTGCTGACCTGAACATGTATACCCTGGAGGAAAGGAGAAACAGGGGTGATATGATACAGACGTTCAAATATTTGAAAGGTATTAATCCGCAAACGAACCTTTTCCGGAGATGGGAAGGCGGTAGAACTAGAGGACATGAAATGAGATTGAAGGAAGTATTTTTTCACGGCGAGAGTGGTGGATGCTTGGAATGCCCTCCCGCTGGAGGTGGTGGAGATGAAAACAGTAACGGAATTCAAACATGTGTGGGATAAACATAAAGGAATCCTGTTCAGAAGGAATGGATCCTCAGAAGCTTAGTTGAGATTGGGTGGCAGAGCCGGTGGTGGGAGGCAGGGCTAGTGGTTGGAAGGTGGGGCTAGTGCTGGGCAGACTTCTACGGTCTGTGCCCTGAAAATGGCAGAAACAAATCAAGGTCAGGTATACACAAAAAGTAGCACATATGAGTTTATCTTATTGGGCAGACTGAATGGACCGTGCAGGTCTTTTTCTGCCATCATCTACTATGTTTTGTTACTATGTATATAGAATCTAGCCCAAAATGACTTAAAAATCAAGCAAACAATTTTTCAAAATAATATGTGAATCAACTAATAACCAGCTCTTTCAAATTTACTTCTGCAAAAAATAAACCTAGCTTCAATGTTCTGTAAAAATTGGAGCTTTTGTTGCAATTCTGAAGATAATGTACAATATAAAGAATTACAATAATCTAACTGAGGGAGAAGCATAGCTTGGGATATGACCCTGAAACTCTCATTGTCCAATGATGACCTAATAGCCCTTAATTGGTGTAATTTAAAGAAAAACTTCTTAGTTAAATTAAATTATTTATCTATGATTCAAATGTTAATCTAGAATCCAGAAGAACTCCTAATACCCTTGACTCGTGCTCAGTTTTCAGTATTTCATCAGATTCCAGTGTTAATTCTCTGGTTGACAAGGACTCAAAATCACCAAACCAGAAAACTTTAGACTTCAATTTATTTAGTTTCAAACTATTTGAAAAGGTCCACCTGTCAACCAGAGAAACAATTTGACTCAAATCTCGTAAGGTTTGTTCAAAAGAACATAATTCAGGGCAAACCAAGAAAATATGATCAGCATATGTCAATATAAAAAAAAGAAACAAGTCAGATAACAGCTTACTCAGAGGATGGAGATAAACATTAAATAATAAAGGAGAAAGCAGTGAGCCCTAAGGCACACCACAAGGCAATAGCCATGGTAAAGATGTCTTAACTCCTCCTTTACACAATCTGTTTGCTTAGTTAAAAATTCAGTAAACCAGTTTTAACACTGTACCAATGACCCTCAATTCACTAAGTCTGTACAGTAGTGTCGCATGATCTACAGCATCGAATACATGGACAAGTCCTGCTGACAGGACCACAGGGTGAACTGACCATTCAGGCAACCAGGCAGTGACCAAGGATCCAGAGGCTCTGCCCGGTTGCCCCCCGCCACCAGTGCCACATGTTACAGCCCTCCCCAGTCCTACCTTGAAGGGCCCTGGTGTTCTAATGGCCTCTGCCGCTACATCGTTAGCTATGAGGCCAAGAAAATAGCAGGCCTATTTTTGGCTGTTATAAACTTAACCGTCCAGTGCCAAATATTGTCTTGACTGGTTAACTTTAAACCAGCCAAAAATAAACCCGATATTCAATGCCGGACATTGAGTAGTATTCTATAAAGGGCATCTGCACTTTATGGAATAGTGCCTAAGCACCTTCCCCCGGATTCCAGGGCCGCTGAGAGGGTGGGCGGGGGGGGGCAAAATTCCCCAGGCCCAGGCCTCCAAGGGGGGGCCGGTGCCGGAGTGTCTCTCTCTCTCTCTCCTGCTTCTGATGTGACCCAGGTGATCGCATCCCAACAGGAGCAGAAGAGAGAAAACTCCAGCGCCGGGCCCCCCTTGATGGCTAGAGAGGATCCGGAGGAGCAGACACTGCAGGTCTTCCTCCACTGCTGCTCTTCACTCTGCCCATTGCTTGCTAAGAGGCTGATTTTCCTCTCATGCTTTGCATGCCCTGAAAGAAAAAGCAGATGCAGGGGCAGGCAATCGGCAGAGTGAAGAGCAGCGCTGGAGGAAGACCTCTTCAGCTGGCGGGGTCTTGGGATCCCCACCAGCCAAGTTATTTCAATTGCAGTTGTGGCAGTGATCTGGGGGAGTGGCAGCGGCAATGATCGTGGTGGGGGTGGCAGCGGACAATGATTGTGGGGGAGCGGCAGCGGCGACGATCATGGATGGGCAGCGGTCCTGCCCCAGGCCCAGCGGCGGCGGCCCTACCCCAGGCCCAGTCAGTCTCTCAGCGGCCCTGCCAGATTCTATATAGTGCATTGAATATTCAACTCACTGTCTACAGCTGGAATTAGCTGGGCAGTCTCCCACAGTCTATCAGCCCCTGTATGTTCTGTTATCATTTTGTCACTTTATATTGTACTCCAGTCTGAACTTGTTAATGTATTATAAATGCTCGAAATGAAATCACTTCCCTGTGGGTATGTGAGGACTGCCTCCATAGCATCCCAATCCCTAACCAGTCCAGGAGTTGGAAGTTCCAGCTCTGGATTCAATACCCAGCTCCTTTACATGCATAGCACTGCACTGCAGTTACTGGGCTGGTCCAACCAAATGGATGTTTCTAAAGTGTTATGTATGCAAAATCTCATTTGGATGAAGAGCTTCATAACAATAGTTAATTATTTATACAATGCAATTGAGTGTACTGTCTTTCATTATTACTTTTTTTCTACAATGCAGATGTGGCACTGCATCCTCTCATATACATTCTTTCATTTTTGTACTTGTACATTAATTAATTTTAGCATTCCAACATTTGATTATTAAACTGGTAATGTTATTTGAGGGTCATCTGCCAAAAATATCCTTGGTCTCTACTATTTCCGAAGACCCTCCAAACCCTTCACTCTGTCTATTCAAGTACCAAAATAATTGCTCTAATAAATTGACATTTGGAAATGTTGCCAGAGATGACCGCTACTCCTGCAATGTGGCGCTCTGCGTTTAGTTCTGTGAAATTAGTAAGCTGTCTCCTCTAATTGTTATGGAGTACAGTAGACGTGCTTTAGTGCAGCTGGGGAAGCAAAGAGTGCGGCTTTTAAACTGAAGAATGGTAGTTTTATTCATTAGTATAGCAAGATGTTCACATTGCCATGGTTACCTGAACTTGCACGCAAATACATTTGCACTTTGGTCTTTCTAATTCACACAATGGGTGTCTCCATGTCAAATTGTTCCGTGGATTCCAAGTGTGAAAGAAACAGTTGCTTATATTGAGCGTAGAATCACTGATGATATCTTTCCATTAGTAGCAGGTAGAGTCACTCTTGGTTTTACCCTTTTCCATATAGTCCTGATTTTAAAAGAAACTGGAAAGAAAAATCTTCAGTCAGAATGAACACCGGCCTTTTCTAGAAGCCCTACCAAGTTGTCAATATCAGAAAATAGCTCTTCAAAGGTGCAGCCCATTCACTATTTCTGAAGCTGTGTCTCTCCCCAAAGACAATTTGTGAGTATGTATTTATGTGGGGGTTTGTTATACTGCCTTTAAAAGGATGGTTGGGTGCCTAAGGAGAGAAATGATCAGCAGGAAAAATTAGGTTATAATACCTGGGCCTGATATTCAACCGGTGGTGATTAGCATTTTGCTGACTGCCACCAGCGTTAAATCTGGAAATTCGATGCTGGGCACTGGAATAGAATTTGTGGTTTCTGGAGCCAACTAACACACAGCTGGTTAAGTGCGATATTCAGTTAGGTGCGGATAAGGGATTAGATTCTATGTATGGCACCTAAAGATTTGAGGCTGAAATCAGTGCTGACTAAGCATATTCTATAGTCGGTGCCTAGATTTAGATTTGGTGCACTTTGTTACAGAATACGCTTAGGGAGTTGTGCGTGTAAATTCTAATCAGTACCAATTAGCATTCATTATTGCTTGTTAAGAGCTGTTATCAACACTGGTTAACTTGTTAAGCCAATTGAGTTACTCACGTTCTTACAGAATTGGCATGGATCTCTAGGTGCACTATATAGAATCCGGGGGAAGGTGCTTAGGCACTATTCCATAAAGTACGGATGCCCTTTATAGAATACTACTCAATGCATAATTTTTTCTGCGCTGATTTTTCGGCACGATTTACTGATGTTTCCAAAACAAGGGCCTCACACATCTAATTTACATATCTGAGCAGCAATATTTACCCACTAAATATATCTTAGACACGAAAGTGTTTTGCACAAATAGCAGGTATAACTCAAACATCAAAGTTAGATGTTTTAAATTGTGCATGGATATTCAGTAGCACCTACTAATATAGATATCATTGCTGAATATCCATACAATTTGACTGTGCAACTCAATATTGACCACCCGAAGGCGGAGAGGTACAGGAATCGAAAGAAAGCAAATCTATGACAGTGAGGTGAAAGAAAAGATACAGGAGGTAGGGGCTTGATGTATATTACCCTTTGAATAAATAAAACTGCTGAGGACAAATGATATGCCCTCTGACATATGTGCCACATCAAGAAAGCATTAAGATCTCTCACGTCACGGCCGTGGCCATGCCCCCACATCCAAACTCACTTTTCCTTCCAGTGGTCAGGCTCCATGGCTTCTCCAGACAGCCTCCTCCCTACACTGATGCCTCTGCTGCCAGTTCCCCAAGTTTCAGTTCAGTCCTTACTCTGATGTTCCAAGTTTCACTCTGACAAATCTGCCAAGGGGGTCAGATCACTGAGAGGGAGATTTCAGTCATACCCCTAGCTCCACCCCACTCCTCCCAGCTATGCCCCTAGCTCCACCCCTCCCAATTACACCCCAATACCCGCCCACTTTATCTCTTGGCTCCTCCCTCGAACTTCAGCTGGCACCAACAGTCAGCGTCCCTCTCGGACAGCAGGAGAATTGTGTCAGATTCATGTACTTACTTAGATGGATTAATGGCTTCCTAACCACAAGAACATACCAAGTGATATCAAATTCAAAAACATCATCACCATGGAAACCTGAATGTGGAGTACCCCAAGGATCACCGCTCTCACTAACCCTCTTCAACCTAATGATGACACCTTTAGCTAAATCGCTATCCAACCAAGGACTTAACCCGTACATCTACGTAGACGATATCACGATCTACATCCCGTTTAAACACGATTTAAATGAAATCACAAATGAAATCAGACACAGTCTCCAAATAATGAATTCATGGGCGGATGCATTCCAACTAAAGCTCAACGCTGAAAAGACACAATGTGGGGCATAATTGAACGAAAACGTCTATCTCCATGGGCGTTTATCTCCGAGAACGGGTCCGTGAAGGGGCGGACCGAACCGTATTTTCGAAAAAAATAGACGTCCATGTTTTATTCGACAATTTGTGAGCTGGGCGTTTTTGTTTTTCAGCGATAATGGAAAATGAAAGCGCCCAGCTCAAAAACAAATAAATCCAAGGCATTTGTTCGTGGGAGGGGCCAGGATTCGTAGTGCACTGGTTCCCCTTACATGCCAGGACATCAACCGGGCACCCTAGGGGGCACTTTTACAAAAACAAAAAAAAGGTAAAACAGCTCCCAGGTGCATAGCACCCTTCCCTTGGGTGTTGAGCCCCCCAAATACCCCTCAAAACCCACTGCCCACAAGTCTACAACATTACTATAGCCCTAAGGGGTGAAGGGGGGCACCTACATGTGGGTACAGTGGGTTTGGGGGGTTGGACGACTAATACGCATTAAGCAGCACAATTGTAACAGGTAGGAGAGGGATGGGCCTGGGTCCACCTGCCTGAAGTCCACTGCACCCCCTAATAACTGCTCCAGTGACCTGCATACTGCTGCCAGGGAGGTGGGTATGACATTTGAGGGTGAAAATAAACAGTTGTGAAACGGCATATTTTGTGGTGGGAGGGGGTTTGTGACCACTGGGGGAGTCAGGGGAGGTCATCCCCGATTCCCTCCAGTGGTTATCTGGTCATTTAGGGCACTTTTTCGGGCCTTATTCGTGGAAAAACAGGGTCCAGGAAAAGTGCCCTAAATTCTCGCTAAAAACGCATATTTTTTTTCCATTATCGGCGAAAGGCGCCCATCTCTGATCGGCCGATAACAACGCCCCAGTTCCGCCTTCACCACACCTTCGACACGCCCCCGTCAACTTTGTACGCTTCCGCGATGGAGTGCAGTTGAAAACGTCCAAGTTCGGCTTTCGATTATACCGCGTTATTCGTTTTTGGGAGATAAACGCCTATCTCCCGATTTAGGTCGCAATATAGGCGTTTTTGTCTTTCGATTATAAGCTGTAATATCTCATTCTCTCCTCAAAATATAACACGAACAAACCCACCACCATAAACACTCCAGACTACACCCTTCCTGTTTCAGACAGTCTGAAAATTCTTGGAGTTACAATTGATCAGAATTTCACACTCGAAAGCCATGCAAAAAATACAGCAAAGAAAATATTCCACTCAATGTGGAAACTCAAAAGAATAAAACCTTTCTTCCCAAGGGATATATTTCGTAGCCTGGTACAATCAATGGTACTAAGCAACCTAGACTACTGTAATGCCATCTATGCCGGATGCAAAGAACAAATCATCAAGAAACTTCAAATTGCCCAAAACACAGCAGCCAGACTCATATTTGGAAAAACGAAATACGAAAGCACCAAACCCTTAAGAAAAAACTACACTGGCTGCCACTAAAAGAACGAATTGCGTTCAAAGTCTGCACCCTAGTCCACAAAATCGTGCATGGTGAAGCCCCGACCTGTATGTCAGACCTCATAGACCTGCCAACTAGAAACATAAAAAGATCAGCACGCACATTCTTAAATCTTCACTACCCCAGCTGCAAAGGACTTAAATATAAATCCACATACGCAGCCAGCTTCTCCTATATAAGCATGCAAATATGGAACGCACTACCAAAGGCCATAAAAACAAGGCACGACCTAACAATCTTCCAAAAACTACTGAAAACCAACCTGTTCAAGAAGGCATACCAAAATGACCAATCCTAAACAAGAGATAATTAGTCGCCACATGAACTAGATGAAAATGAACTCT
Organism: Microcaecilia unicolor; assembly: GCF_901765095.1. NCBI lineage: Eukaryota > Metazoa > Chordata > Amphibia > Gymnophiona > Siphonopidae > Microcaecilia > Microcaecilia unicolor. Next base: position 158,271,483 of record NC_044038.1, read on the forward strand.
TTACATCAGATTATAACCTTCGATGTCACTCATAAAGTTACATAATACACACTACCACTTTAGCTATTATGCCGGATCGAACTGTGTTTCTCATGCCGGACATGAACTTTCTATATTTGATTATATAACTTATTTTATAACCCATTCAGGAACTTTTATATTTGATTATCTAACTTACTCTATAACTCATTCAGGAACTTCAATGCAATACCTCTCTGTTTTCTATTGTACCATTTATCTGCTTTAATGTAATGCAACCTGTAATTCTCCATCCGGAAATGGCGATTGCCATTATGGTGTAATGTAAGCACCATTGAGCCTGCAAATTGGTGAGAAAATGTGGGATACAAATGCAACAAATAAATAAAATAAATAAATGTAATTGAAGTTAAGTGCCATGCTTTACAGAATAGCGTGCAGCGAGATGCACATGCAAATGTTTAAGACTGCCAATCAACATCAATAATTAGTTGTTAGGCCCTAATTATTGATGTTTCTGAGCTCATTAGTTAATTTATTTGTGCGTGTATCTCTGATGCGTGCACAAAGTAGAGCACTCAAAAAGCAGAACAGACAAAAAAATCTAAATGAAGATGAATTTATTCAACCAACAATGCCCGACACAGGCTGTGTTGTAAGTCATTTGACTGCAATCATATGACAATGGAATCCAAACGGAGCCATTGTGTGGATTCCATTGTCTTATGATTGCAGTCATATGAGTTACAACAAATATGTGAAGAGGTATCCATTTCTCAACATAATTTGCCCTGAGGCAGCCCATGTATGGGCAAAACACGGCCTGTGTCGAGCATTGTTGGTTAGTACATAAGTACATACATAAGTAGTGCCATACTGGGAAAGACCAAAGGTCCATCTAGCCCAGCATCCTGTCACCGACAGTGGCCAATCCAGGTCAAGGGCACCTGGCACGCTCCCCAAACGTAAAAACATTCCAGACAAGTTATACCTAAAAATGCGGAATTTTTCCAAGTCCATTTAATAGCGGTCTATGGACTTGTCCTTTAGGAATCTATCTAACCCCTTTTTAAACTCCGTCAAGCTAACCGCCCGTACCACGTTCTCCGGCAACGAATTCCAGAGTCTAATTACACGTTGGGTGAAGAAAAATTTTCTCCGATTCGTTTTAAATTTACCACACTGTAGCTTCAACTCATGCCCTCTAGTCCTAGTATTTTGGATAGCGTGAACAGTCGCTTCACATCCACCCGATCCATTCCACTCATTATTTTATACACTTCTATCATATCTCCCCTCAGCCGTCTCTTCTCCAAGCTGAAAAGCCCTAGCCTTCTCAGCCTCTCTTCGTAGGAAAGTCGTCCCATCCCCACTATCATTTTCGTCGCCCTTCGCTGTACCTTTTCTAATTCTACTATATCTTTTTTGAGATACGGAGACCAGTACTGAACACAATACTCCAGGTGCGGTCGCACCATGGAGCGATACAACGGCATTATAACATCCGCACACCTGGACTCCATACCCTTCCTAATAACACCCAACATTCTATTCGCTTTCCTAGCCGCAGCAGCACACTGAGCAGATGAATAATTCATCTTTATATAGATTTTTTTGTCTGTTCTGCTTTTTGTGTCGCCATCTTGGACCTTGAAGGTAGACTGCCCTGTTGTTTTCTCAAGTTAGAGCACAGAAATTTGGGCACGAAATATAGAATCTAGAGGGGACTGTAAAGAGTTCCCCTCTAGTGAGTTTATACCTTTACGGCTAGAATATTAATAATAGGCACAATAAGGGAACAGGCAAAATGAATACTGGAGGCTTTAGCTGTCTTTACAATGAAAAGCTTCCCTTAATGGGCACTCCAGTAGTGAATAATTATGTACAAAAGGAAAATGATAAAAAGTAAAAGGCAACTTGTCCATAAAATCAATGTAAAGTGACTGCAACAAGTATCATAACACTTCATCAGAGAAAAAGCCCTAGGTCTCTTTCGAGTAGTTTCATGCACTTCAAACTCCAGCATTGCACTCTCTCGCTCATTGAATGCAACTGTAAAATTCTATCCTAACTGCTGATGGTGCTGCCTTTATTATTTCTGTTTCTCTCACCTTTTGCTGGTTCAGTCATGAATTGGTAATGAATGTGACTGTTGGGCAGACTGAATGGACCAGGCAGGTCTTTATCTGCCATCATTTACTATGTTCTATTACATATTGTGTTGACATTGTAAGTAGTGTACTATGCCATACTTTGTACTGTTACTGGAATATTTTTACTGCTGTAATTATATATTGCTTATGTTTGATCCATTCTTACTGTCCACCGCCTTGAATTCTTTCAAAAAGACGGTATATAAATCCTAATAAATAAATAAATAATAAATATGTTACTCTGTAGCCCTCTTCCTCCGGAACTTGATGTAATAAAGGGGCAAAGTTTAAGCCTTATGGATGTCCTTATCCTAGCAACCAAAGACAAAAGCACAACTGAGACAAACAAGAGTCCTTTTATTCTGGAAGACCCGACACGGGTTGTGTTTCGACGTAACAACGCCTGCCTCAGGGGTCCAAAATCACAATACTCTTAAATGCACAGAAAAAGGGAACACCGTGAAAACAGGTTCCATACAGTGGTAGTCTCCTAAGGAAAAGCAAACGCTTATGCTCACGCTTTCGTGATTAACGCTGCTTGGTTAGAAAAACCGCCGAATGTCCGTGCCTTTAACAGTATTGTGATTTTGGGAGATATTACCACTGTAAGGAACCTGTTTTCACAGTGTTTCCTTTTTCTAGGCCTTTAAGAGTATTGTGATTTTGGACCCCTGAGGCAAGCATCATTATGCCGAAACACGGCCCATGTCGGGTCTTCCATAGTAAAAAGACTCCTGTTTGTCTCAGACTTGAAGGCCCAGTTGTGTTTCTTTCTTTGATTGCTTGTGTTTGTGTACTATTTTACCCTCTCTTTTGTTACCTTGTCCTTATCCTAGCAAATGGCTTGTATCCCTTAAAGATGGCACATAAGTCTTTTTGGTGTTTCTCTGTGATACCTGAGTGCTGCAAGATGTCACTTAATTGGACAGGTTAAGGACAAATCTCGGGATGGGTGTATTATCCCCTGCCATTAAAGGTGGTAGGCGCCCGCTGGCTCCAGCTTCATGCCCTTCCCTGCTGGCACTCTCAGAAGTCAAGAGTTTCACTGTGTGTTCTCTCTGACTGTTTAGGATCCAGTCTCCCCATGAGCAGACCTTCATCCTTAGAGAGCACTTATTTATGCTATTGCGTTTGTCTTATCCATCTTGACTGTCTATTACCTCTATACTACACTAGTCCTCTCTGCTGTGTATTAAGATATTACTTTGTATTTTGCTGACTTTGTGAGTATCATATCTGTATTATATGAATGTCCGTCCGTGCTGCATATTATGGGTATCATTTGTATTCTGCTGACATTTATCATATTTCTGTTAAAGTTCTACTGTGCTGTTTTAATGTGCATATTTCTGACACTGAATCACAGTAGTGCTGGTACTAGGATTTAATCTACCTATCTTCAAGTCTATCGCGTTGCTTTAACTATTTATTACTCTGACATTTGATCATTCTATTATTGCTATACTATTAATACAATATAAGCTGTTTATCAAGCTATACCAGTTGTGCAGTGTCTGGAGTGAATCTCTTCATAAAGGTGGTTATTAAATCCCAATAAAATAAAAATAAAATAAATTGGATTGAGAAAGTAGTACACTTTCCCATGAGGATGCTGATGTCCTTGAAAAGCAAGAGTCAGTCCATGCATTGATGCCAAATCCTTTTGTAAACCAATTCCATGTCTTATACCTGGCACAGACAATTGTAATTGCCCTGAATCTTCTGCATTGTTTAATTTCCAAGGACTTGTTTAGAGCTTCTTACCTCATTTTTTTCTCTGATATTTGTGTTGTCTTTCAGATGTTATACCATAGGCAGTGGAATGGGCTGAGCCTCTAGGGCCATAGCACAATCAATATTTTGCCCAACTGAACATCAGTATCTACAGCACTGGTTCCAAAACTAATTCACGAATATTCCCTGCAGTATCCTGAAGACCAGTGGCATAGCTAGCGGGGGTGCCAAGGGAGCGGCCGCTCCCCCAAATGGACTTCCGCCGGCACCTATTTCTTACTCAACGTGATGCATTTAAAATGTGCACTGGTGCAAGTGGAAGTCCGCTCTTGTGCCGCTCTCGTGCCGCTCTCACTCCTCCCGTGCCTTCAACCTGGCTCAGCTTCTGCTGAAGACCTGACTTGCTGGGGTTCCCCCAAGACAGGCAAGGCTGCCAAGAGACAGAGCTGGGCCCGGAGCAGGGCCACCACAGCCGCCACCCCTTCCCCCACCACATACACACTTGGGCAGCTGCTGGCCCCCCGCTCCCCTTACCTTCCTGCATCTGTTTCTCCCTTGGTCTGTCACTCTCCTGCTCCTGTGTGCTGGGACTGGGGTTATCGTGTTAACATAATCATCTGGTCCCAATACACAGGAGCAGAAGAGAGACAGAACCCGACGCCAGGCCCCGGGTCACCGTTGGAGGCCAGACCGAGGGAATCTTGCTCCCCCTACCCCCTCCTCCTCAGCAGGCCTGAAGACAGGTTTGGGAAGCACTGATCTAGAGAGCTTGGAGGCAGAGCCAGAGATTGATTGTTTGGCTCCTCCATCCAATAACATGTTCCACTGCCCCTCCTGTTACACCGTATTCTCTCCTTCTGTTACATCATCAAGCAGAGTCTGATTGGTTGTTGTCGATGACCCAGGTCATGAAATGCTATAAATTCCATACATTTGCCCTAGCATTAATTCAGCTACTGATGGTCTGTAACATAGTCAATGACAGCAGATAATGACCTGAATGGTCCATCTAGTCTGACCAATAAGGTGGTTAGAGTTATGCCTGCTTTTCTGTGCAGGTTACATCACCCCATGACTTAGTTTAGGGTTATACCTGTCATTCTGTGCAGGTTATACCCCTTTATGACCTGGATTGGCCACTGTTGGAAACAGGATGCTGGACTTGATGGACCTTTGGTCTGTCCCATTGTGGCAATACTTATGTACTTATGTAAGTATGAAGGTCATTTAAGTTTTGCTTTGATCCTCTCCGCTTTCTTTATAGGGATCCCCTCTGTTTAAACCATGTGATTTTGCAAAGGCCCCTTTTACAAAGTGGAGGTAGGCCCAATACAGGATTACCACTCGCTAAAAAGGAAGTACCGCCGGGCTACCGCAGCAGCTCGGTGGTAGCTCCCACCTCCAGCGGTAAGGGCTCCCTTGCTAACCCAGCCCTTCCCCCCAAATGGCCACGTGGCAAGTGCTTCACTTGCTGCATGACCATTTCTTTAAAAAGAAAGACCTACCTTTTAACCATTGTGGTAAAAGGGGACCTCGGCAAGGGTCAAAAACACACGCCGATGCCAGCACAGGCCTACGGTCTGCTGTTGTTGTTGCTGCTGTTCCTAGCGTTGCAGATCCTTACCTTCCATTTGTCCTAGTTCAGAATGCTGCAGCCAGGTTACTGACAGGCTGCAGAATCTGTGAACGTATTACCCTGGTTCTTCATCCATTGCAATAGTTGCCTGTGGTACAGAGACTACAATTGAACATTTTTTAGTTAGTTTTAAAGACACTTAGGAATTCACTTCATGCTCCGGGTTTTTTTTTTTTGTTTGAATCTTTTTATTATGACATGTAGATAACATAACTTATACAAAACATTAAAATAAACAAAGCACATGAAGTCATCTTTCCAAGGTACCATCATGCATTTTACTTTTTCACCCCATCCCCCAATCTCTTAACCCCATAGGATCTGCGTCACCTCCCTTCGTGCTGTAATAATATGTACAGAGCATTAAAACTTTGCCAAGATGTGAATAAGTCCACTAAGTATTCTGTGAGGCATCCTAGATGCTACGCATTGTGGACTAATGCCTGAGGTTACACATCAGCTAGTGCCTTGAGCTGCCGCGGGCCCTGACCCTTGTAGCCCTTCACCTCTAGCATGTGTGTTCCAGCTTCTAGTTGTTAAAAGAGTATTACTAACAGACTTCATATCCTCCTCCCTTCCTAAGCCCTTCACCTTCCCTTTAATCCCCCTCTTAAACCCCCCTCCCCACCCTGCTTTCTCAACACAAGATAACAATCTCTGCTACTAATTTAGAATTCTACTGCGTGCTGTGGGTTGCAGTGTATCCCAAAAGTTTGCCCACGTGTTTTGAATCTTCTGACCCTCTTTTTACGCCAAGTCATGGATTCCACGCCTCTCCATCTTCAGCAGTTCTATCATTTGCGACCTCCAGACTCCTATTGGCGGTGCCTTGTTTTCCGTCAAGTGGAGTAGAATGGCTCGTTTCCCCATCAATATGGCTCTCTGAAGAAATGAACAAAAGCCCAGGAGGGCGGGTTTTGTATGTCTGAATTCTCCAAATAGAAGAGGCTGTCTCGGAATGGTGCATCCCCAGTATTTCTTTATCTCGTTAAGAATGTGAGTCCACAATTGAGACGCATATCAGCAGGACCAAAACATGTGGCCCAGGGATGCGCGAGCCGCACCACACCACGGGCAGGTATCTGTTTGTCCAATGCCTGCCTTGAATGCTCTGACGAGGGAAACATAAAGTCTTAGGGCAAATTTATACTGCAACTCCCAGAAGCGGGTGAAGATTGTGATCCTCTGTATGGAGCCTAGGAATTTGCACAGTGTCTCTTCTGTAATCTCAAATTGTAAATCTATGGCCCAGTTGCATGCCCTAGTGTGAAAGTCTATGTCCTCTGTCGAGTCTTGTAGATATCTGTGGTGGTATTTTAGAGGTACTGGGTTCTGCGCTCCCAGTGTCAATGTGGTGTTTAATGTGTCTTGGACATCTTCGCTCAAATTGCTCCAGCCCAAGGCTGTGATATAGTGATGGATTTGTAGATAGGCGAACCGATCTCCTTGTGTCAGCTTGAAGTCCCATTGCAACTCTGTGAATGGCCGGGTTTTACCTTCCTCGGATACCAGCTGGTAAATGTATTGTACTCCATTTCTCCTCCAGCGGGCAAAGGCCGACGAGGAGGTCCCCTCTGGAAAGTCCGGGTTATGAAACAGCGGCAAGAAAGGAGTCGCCCTCCAGTCAAAATGGTGCCTCTTACAAAGCCATTTCCAAGCTGCTCTGGCTGCTGCTATTAATGGGTGTGTTCCCAATCTCTCCCCCAATCCCTGTCCTGGTGCATATAGTCCCCAGCCCAGGTGTGCAGTGGGAGCCAGGCCCAACTCCAGGGGGGTCATCGAGAAATCTTGTTTCCCCGTTAGCCAATCCTGTATGTGCCTCATGGAGCATGTTATTGTGAGATGTGTATGCTAAGAAGTCCCATCCCCCCATGTGATTTTGGTTTTTGTATTACATGTATTGGAAGTCTGTGCCTTTTCCCGCCCCACAGAAATTGTTGTGTAAGGTGATTAAGGGCTTGTTCCTCCCTACGCCTTAGGAACAGGGGTAGCATCTGGAACGTATAGAGCCACTTAGGGGCAATCATCATGTTAAAAAGACCCACCTGACCCAATAGAGAGAGAGGACACTTGCCCCATAGTTGTAATAATTTACTAGTGGTGACCAAAAGCGGGCGGACATTGGACTCGTATAGCGTGGTCGCGTCAGCCGGTATAGTGACTCCCAGGTACTTTATCTGGTGTTGTGCCCACATTAACGGGAACGGGCCTCTCCATGCTAGTCTCACTGCCTCACTGAGCAGTAGAGCTTGTGATTTAGCTCGATTAAGTTTATATCTGGAGAGTTTCCCATAATTGTCTATAACGGAAAGGAGAGATGGTAAGGATACCTGCTATTCACTCAGCAACATTAGCACATCATCGGCGTATGCGAGCACTTTTATCTCTGTCCCTGACACCTGGATGCCTTTTATGCTTTTGTGTGCTCGGATCTCAGCTAGCAGGGTCTCCAATGTTAACAAGAAGAGCAACGGGGACAGGGGGCATCCCTGTCGAGTGCCCCGTCCAATTACAAAACTCTCTGTTAGAACCCCATTCACTCTTATCTTGGCCTGGGGACTCGCGTACAGTGTTTCTACTGCTTGAAGAAACCACCCCATCAAACCTCTGTCCTTCAGGACTTTGAACAGGAATGGCCATTCTACCTGGTCAAAAGCTCGCTCCGCATCTAAGCTCACGAGCAACCTGTGAGCCTCCGGTTGTGCACTCGATAGCATAGCTAATAATAATTTCTGGACATTGAGCACAGACTGGCGGCCCCGAACAAAACCAGTTTGTTCTCCTTGCACCAACTGTGTCATCAAGGGCGCCAATCTATCCGCCAGTATGCGGGACAGCAGTTTCACCTCCACATTGATGAGCGAAATTGGTCTATAGGAGCTGGGTTCCAAGGGGTCTCTGTCTTTTTTGGGGATGAGGCTAATGGATGCCATGTTCTCGTGTAGAGGGAAGTGGCCCGTCTCTACCACAGTATTGAGATATTCAGTTAATGGGCCTATTATCTGCATTTTCAGCATTTTGTAAAACTCTCCCGACAGACCATCCGGTCCTGGAGCAGAATGCAATTTCAGTGCTCCGATGGCTTTATGTAGCTCTTTTGCTGCTATTGGGTGATTAAGGGAATCTAGGTGAGCTGCTAATGTGGCGCCCAAACACCTCTCCTGCAGATAGCCCTGTATACGTGTACGCGAGACCACATCTCCAGGTTATTTTTTAAAAAGCTGCTGTGTTGGTATTGCCCTAGGCCAGGGGCGTAGCCAGCCTTCCGTGGGAGAGGGGTCCAGAGCCCGGGGGGAGGGGGCACATTTTAGCCCTCCCCCCGGCGCCGCCCCCCCACCGCCGACATTGCCGCCCCCCCTCCCGCCGCCGCTGCAGCCTACCTTTACTTTTGCTGGCGGGGGATCCCACTCCCCGCCAGCCAACGTCTTCTTCTTAGTCGCTTCCTGCTCTTCAATTTGTTTGCTGACGTCCTGCACGTTGTACGTGCAGGACGTCAGACTCAGAGAACAGAACTGTTCTCTGAGTCTGACGTCCTGCACGTACAATTACGTGCAGGACGTCAGCAAACAAATTGAAGAGCAGGAAGGACTGAGAATACGTTGGCTGGCGGGGAGTGGGATCCCCCGCAAGCAAAAGTAAAGGTAGGCGGCGGTGGGGGTGGGTTCGCCGGGAGGGGGGGTCCTGGGGTGAATCTGCGGGGGCCCCGGCCCCCTCAGGCCCCACGTAGCTACACCACTGCCCTAGGCATGCTTTGTGCTCGGAGTCTCCTGTATTTCTTCTCATTGATTTGATATACTGTCTTTCTGTGGTACAACCAAAGTAGTTTACATTTATTATATGCAAGTACTTTCTCTGTCCCTAGTGGGCTCACAATCTAAGTATTGTACCTGGAACCATGGAGGGTTAAGTAACTTAGGGGCCCTTTTAATAAGCCACATTAAAAAGTGGCCTATACTATTTTTAGTGTGGGGGTTTCCATGGGCTGAGGCCACTTTTAGCGTGGCTGTAAAATGACCACGATTTCTTTTTTTTCCATTAATGGCCATGTGCTAATTTCCCAGTTAGTGATTGGTCAATAGCACAGGAGCCCTACCGCAGGTGGTAAGGGCTCTTCTGCTAATCGGCAACATATGGCAATTTCCCGATTAGTGCAGGGCATGCCTACTCTCCACCTCCAAAACATGCCCCCAGCACTAAAAAATATTTTATATTTTTTAGCGTGGGATTGGTGCATGCTGATTCCAAAACTACCATGAGACACTATTTAGTGTTCGGTAAGCACATGTTAGTGGTTATTGCCACTTAGTAAAAGGGCCCCTTACTGAGTCACAGGAAGCCACAGAAGGAATTAAGGGGTCCTTTTACTAAACTGCGGTAAAAAGTGGCCTGTGGTAGTGTAGGCACGGGTTATGGGCGTGCGCAGAATTATTTTTCTGCACCCCTGTAAAAAAAGGCCTCTTTTTTCCCCCCCTGAAAATGGATGTGCAGCATAATCAAAATTGCCGCATGTCCATTTTGGGTCTGAGACCTTACCGCCAGCCATAGACCTAGCGGTAAAGAATTTGTGCGGTAATGACCTAAGCACGTCAGATGCCATTTGGCGCTCATCCGCTACGCGCACCAGAAAATAAAAATATATTTTTCAGATGCATGAGCAGACGTGCGCCAAAAATGAAATTACCACAAGAGTCATGCGGTAGTCGGGCGGTAAGTCCATTTTGGCATGCGTTGGTCCTAAACCCAGTTCCCCCAGGTTCTCAGCTCACTGCACTAACCATTAGGCTGCTCCTTCGTGCTGCAGTCTTCCAAGTTGCCAGTAGCTTGCTCAGTCGAGTTCTCTATCGTAGGCTTTTGCCTATGGAATTCATTATCCACAGAAGTCAGAGCAGAGAGTGATTCAGAACAGTTCAGAAAGCAACTGAAGGCATTTTTGTTTAGCAAAAGATTTAGTGGCATAGTTATCACTGTGAGCTACTGTTAAGAAGGGTTATTTTACCACTAACTCATGCTATTTTAGCACAGGTTCCATTTTATTCAATGAGACCTAGTTACTAATAACTGAGGTTAACAGTAAAATAGTATGTCTTAACAGTAGTCAATGTTGATAACTTCTTTCCTAAAGCATGAAACATTTCTATATAACAATAAAATAAAAAGCCCAAATCACCTACTAAAAAATAAATTAAAAAAAATATTGTTTATTCATTTATAGCCTGTAATTTCAGGGCTTTAGTAACTAACCACTGTTAGGGGCATATTTATTAATGTGGGCTATCATTAAGGGGTCTAGTTATCAACCTGGGCTACCGTTAAGATGTGTTATATACCACTAACTCTGTTATTTTAGCACAGGTCCCATTTTATGCAATGCGACCTAATTAGTAATCATTGAGGTTAACAGCAGAATGACCCATCTTAAGAGTAACCCACAGTGATAACTTCCTCTCTTAAAGAATGAATTTACTGATTGTGGAGAACCTGCAATGTTTTGATGGTCTAGTTTTATGTAATTGTCATTTGTCTTGTGATGTGTTTAGGTTGATGCAATTAAATAAGGATGTTTTTTTGTAAAAACAATACTGGTTTTAATCAGTATTCTCAGCCTATCTGTTAGTAAAGGGGTCAGTTTAGGAATATAAAAAACTGACCCCCATTCATTCATGTAAATTGGCAATTCAACTGGTTCTACCAGGTGAGTAAAATCTGCCAACATCCCCAGGCTATTGCCAACTCCAACCTGAGGATCAATGATCTCCCTCCTCATAGTGCACTTTATAAGTCAAAAGCTATACACAGAAGACACTATCTTTTAGTTTCAATTACAGTAATAAGTGTGATTGCTGAAAACAAAAAAATAAATCTATAGCTGGAATGTCAATTACAACCCAGTGGAGCTTCTGCCATGATTGATGGTCTTCTTGTACTGGAGAATAGGGAGCTTAATTATACATCAGCGAGGGAAAAAATTCTTCCTAAGCATTCAGTCTTCATTTACACGAAAAGCTGTACAGCTCTGGATGGATTACTAAATGAGTTGGAGAGTTTTGTCCTATGTGGGTAGTTATTTGCAGCAAGGCCCATGTTAGTCTTGTGGGCCCTGCTGCAGATAACTCAAGCTAAGCTTTATTAAAAGACCCTCCCCCCCCCCCCCCCCCCAATGTGTCAGAATTTCACAGTGACTGTGAATGCTCAGTGTCCACCCTCAGCTTTAACACAGGCCTTCAGTCGCTTTGGGAAGTTCTTAACAGCCTTGTCTAGTAGCCCTCTAGGCCTCTGGAAAGGATGCTGGGGCCTAGTCTGAAGCCTGCATCATTTGATGAAAGTGCGTGCGACCTCTACTATCCCCAGAAGCAGGTCGTTTGACCAAAACGCTGGGCTCTACAACATGTTCTAGCGTCGGGCAGTGGAATTTCTTGATCAGCGCTGAGTCTGCTAATGCAGGATAAGTAGTTGCCATTCATGTATTTTTTTGATATGTTGTAAGTTTATCATGAGTTTGTAAAAAAAAATGATATGATTTTTCATTTTCATTAATAAAGTATGTATAGTGGCAAGTGATTGATGCTATGCAGTAGGCTCAAGGGTTTGAGATAGCTAAGTGCTATGAGAGACCTAATAGCCTGGCCACTGATATAAATCTGATGCCTCCAGTTCCTTTTTCCCTCCTTTTTTCTTTTTCTTTAATTGTTTTTCTCAACATCACAAGTTCTGCTGTTCCCTTTTCATTTATGATTGCTTGTGAGTCACATTCGTTAGCATTCCCGTTGAGGATTGCTTCTCCTTATTTTTGATTGATAGAGAATGTGGTAAAAGCAGATAGTTTAGGATTTTAAAAAGGTTTGGACAAGTTCCTAGAAAAGTCCATAAAGCATTATTAAGATGGACTTGGGAAAATCCACTGCTTATTCCTGGGATAAGCAGCATAAAATCTGTTTTACTCTTTTGGGATCTTGACAGGTACTTTTGACCTGGATTGGTTACTGTTGGAAACGTGATGCTGGGCTTAATTGAACTTTTGACTGTCCCAGTACGGTAAGGCTTATATACTTATGTCAAAATTTAGCCACCACTGTCAGTGGCTTTTTTTTTTTAACACTGACCATGGTGGTTAAAACAAATCCAGATATTCAGTGCCACTATCTGGATAACTTAGCTGGATAACTTAGGACAGCTTTTAAATGCCTTTTACTAAGCTGCACGGCACCTATGCACACTCAACGCACATCAATTTGGAACTACTGCCGGCTACCATGTGGCCTGGGCAGTAATTTCATTTTTTATACGCGTCCACTACGTGCACCAAAAAATAATTTTTATTTTCTAGCGCGTGGCGCTAACCAAATGATAAAAGGCATTTTACTTGCATAGACCATTACCGCCCGGTTAACGCATGAGACCTTACCACTAGGTCAATGGGTGACGGTAAGGTCTCAGACCCAAAATGGACACGCTTCAATTTTCATTTTGCCACACGTCCATTTTCGGCCAAAACTTTAAAAAGGGATTTTTTTTATAGGTGCGCTGAAAAATGGATCTGCGTGCATCCAAATCACGAACCTACACTAGCGCAGGCCATTTTTCACACCTTAGTGAAAGGACCCCCTACTGTCCTAAGTTATCTGGATAGTGGACTGAATCTCTCTGCTATCTGAATAATTCCCAGGTCCACCCACACTCTTCCCTTGCACCACCTAGATAGTGTTGAGGTGGTCAGCAAAGCTTTCCAGTGGCACCAGATCTAGTCAGTAGCACATGTCCGAATGCAGGTGCTGCTATGTGGATAAATGGCTGAAAATATTACATTGTACAGTATTGCAACTGAAGACACACAAAATTGTTTAATGTATACCCTCTGATTGCATAAGAAAAGCCTGTTTCAATCAAACCAGGGTATCATGGTAAGAACTTGTAATTCTCATTATTAAACTTGGGATTCGCAGACTTTTTCTCAGCGTACAATATATGTGACATCCGCTATATCATCAAAATGCAACCAGAGAATGATTGCAGAGTCTTGCTGTCTGATGATCCATTGTCACAGAAGACGTGGCATTTCCCTCCTGTCCGATTAGTTAATTCCTCAGAGTCCCCACTGTTTGAACCTAATGTTATCTCATCCTTACAGTCATCTTCTCATTAATAGGCAATCAGTGGCACCAACTTTAATAAATGTGAAAACTCCACTGTGAAAAATCTGGCAATTAAAGCTCTGCCCCTGAACTTATGCAAAATGACACACTGGACAAATCTTGCTCCATCTTAGTAAGTCAGATTCATGAAAAGAGTGGGAGTCAGGGGATACATTAATAATTACAGAGGACTGGAGAGAAACGATCTGCATTCCTAAAATAACATGCTTCCCTTTGATCTCAAACTGCCTGATAGACAACTTCTGTCCTATTGTCACTGGAGGAAAATTCAAAATTCAATTGCTTTTGCTTATCAGCTTCCCTCACTTGGGTATTAACCACACTAGGCTGGCTTAGCCCTGAGCCAGAAAACCTGCACATCAAGAAAAACTGACAGAGACAGGTAAAGATGGTTTAAATGTTCAAATATTTGAAAGGTGTTAATCCGCAAACGAACCTTTTCCGGAGATGGGAATGCGGTAGAACTAGAGGACATGAATTGAGGTTGAAGGGGGGCAGACTGAGGAGTAATGTCAGCAAGTAGTTTTTCACGGAGAGGGTGGTGGATACGTGGAATGTCCTCCCATGGGAGGTGGTGGAGATGAAAACGGTAATGGAATTCAAACATGCGTGGGATAAACACAAAGGAATCCTGTCTAGAAGGAATGGACCACAGAATCTTAGCGGAGATTAAGTGGTGACGCCAGTAATTGGGAAGCAAAACCAGTGCTGGGCAGACTTCTGTGGTCTGTGCCCTGATCGTGACCGAATAGATATGGATGGGCTGGAGTGTAAATTTTAAGGGCATTTGACTTTAGCTTCAGAACTTAGTACAAGAACAGTGCTGGTAGACTTCCACGGTCTGTGCCTTGAGAATGGCAAGGACAAATCAACTCAGGTATAAAGTATCACATACAATGTAAAATGAGTTTATCTTGTTGGGCAGACTGGATGGACCATACAGGTCTTTATCTGTCGTCATTTACTATGTTACTATGAATGCAGTGTCACCACCACCTTAGAATTATTTATGATATGCAGAATGAGCATTCATAGCTGGGGAGGAGGAAATCCCACTTATCATTCAATGGCAACACCTAGGGACCCTTTTACTAAGCTGCTCTAAAAAGTGACCTGTACTATTACTAGCCAATTTTTATATATCGGCAGTAATGGCCACACACTAATTCTTCCATTAGCGCATGAGCCCTATTATCTAGGCAGTAAGGGTTCATGCACTAATCACATGCTAATCGGTTAGTGTGTGGCAAAGCTCACATACTAACTCATTAGCACTGAACATGCTCACCCTTCACATAAGTATATTAGTATTGCCATATTGGGACAGACCGAAGGTCCATCAAGCCCAGCATCCTGTTTCCAACTATGACCAATCCAGGTCACAAGTACCTGGCAAGATTCCAAAACAGTACAATATATTTTATGCTGCTTACCCTAGAAATAAGCAGTGGATTTTCCCCAAGTCCATTTTAATAATGGTCTATGGAGTTTTCCTTTAGGAAGCCATCCAACCCTTTTTTAAACCCCGCTAAGCTAACTGCTTTTATTACATTCTCTGGCAACAAATTCCAGAGTTTAATTATATATTGAGTGAAGAAATATTTTCTCCGATTCATTTTAAATTTGCTACTTTGTAGCTTCATTGTGTGGCCCCCCTAGTCCTAGTATTTTTTGAAATAACCCCAGCACTAAAACATGAAAATTATTTTTTAGCATATGAGAAGCACACGTACATGCCAAAACTACTGTGGGATGCCTCAGCATGCCCCGTGGTAGACGGTTTTAACCTGCAGTAAGCACGTGTTAATGCAGTGTCTACACCTAGGACTCCCAATTACAAGTCCTGGCACCAAACCTCGTGCATGATTCCTAATTGAGAACTGCTACTGCAATGACTGAGCAAAGCGAGTTGAGAAGAGGATGTAAACAAGGTGGAAAAATCCCTGTATATTTGCCAATTAAAGCTCATGGCACCATAACCCAATGGAGACTGCTCCCAGTCAGTTGGAAGACCAAGAAGCAGGAGCAAGCTACTTTCCTTCTCCAGAAAAAAGAGAAATCATCTTTTACAGTCTTTCATTCATGTTCCTCTGAATTCCAGGACTTGTAGGTCAGTCCAGAAGCCGATGGAATGGGATTTTATGAAAATCAGGCCAGGATCAGTTTGTTTAGGACCTAACAAAAGAATCAATACTGGGAGATCAGAAGCTATAGAGAGTGATTGGTCAGAGAAGAATAGTTGCAGGGTGGTAGAGGGTAGTGATGGTGGGGCATTTACTAGACAAAAACTTATGAAAGCAAAAGGCATGACTTAAACTCAAATGTGGTTTTAGGGGGAAATAGGGATTTTTCATTAAGGTAGAACTGAGTTATCTAAAGCAGATGGGAAAAAATTACACTCAATTCAAAATATCTATGAAAGGTAGCACAGAATCCCATATTCACACTTTATAAGGATGTTTTGTGCAGGGTTTGCAAGATTGGGGACCTAATCTCAAAGGAAACATTATCATGTGGTTTTGAGACATCCATAGCATAAAAATGAGGGGAAAACATTGAAGCTGCACACCCTTTAGGCCCCACCTCCTTCTTAAATGGCAGGTTTAGAGCTGGTCTCCCTGACCATTCATTCCCCTCCCCCTCCCATCCCATCCCCAGGATTCTGACACATCCTAGGGTTCAGTGACCATGGTGCTGTCTGCTACTGCTTTAACTGTTCTCTAGCAGTAGTATCATAGTAATACCGCTAGCGTTCAGGTTGCCAAATAAGGAAATGTTTGTGCTATTTTTGTTATTAATGAGCTGCTTTGCCTAAATGTGCATCACATGAGCTCCTTAATGCCAAATCTAAATAAGCTTTCATGCAAAGCAGACTTAGTATGGAAGTTTGTTACTATGTCATGTCCTTTTGCAAAGTGTCTTTGCATATATGCACGTCACCTGAAAAATAACATACAACCAGGGGGCGTAGCCAGACCTCGATAGGAGGGGGGTGTCCAGAGCTCGAGGTGAGGGGGAACAATTTAGCACCCCCCCCCCCCGCCACTTTTGACCTCCTCATGCTACCGCCCCTCCCCTGCCACTTTCGCCCCCCCCCCCCCCCACCGCCGCTGCCACTGCTGACCGTCTCCCGCCGCCACCAGGTACCTTTGCTGGCAGTGGTCCCCAACCCCTGCCAACTGAAGTCCTCTTCAGCGCTGGTCTCCGAAGCATTCGCTAATCCATCCATTTTCGACAAAAAAAAGGCCTTTTCTACAGGTGCGCTAAAAAATGGATCAGCGCACACACAAGACCAGCGCCTACACTACCGCAAGCCATTTTTCAGCGTGCCTTTGTTAAAGGAACTCCCCCCCCCCCCCCCCCCGGTTTACTAGATGATATGTCTTCCATCCCCTGACGTTCCTGAGCTGGTACGTCAAGCTCCATCTCTGGCCGTCTTCAAATCTAAGCTAAAAGCCCAACTTTTTGATGCTGCTTTTAACTCCTAACCCTTATTCACTTGTTCAGAACCCTTATTTTATCATCCTCACCTTAATATTCCCTTATCTCTTGTTTGTCCTGTTTGTCTGTCCTAATTAGATTGTAAGCTCTGTCGAGCAGGGACTGTCTCTTCATGTTCAAGTGTACAGCGCTGCATACGTCTAGTAGCGCTACAGAAATGATAAGTAGTAGTAATAGTAGTTCAGGTTCCCTCAGCATTACTGGCAGGTTGCTGACTCCAGTGGTAAAGCAAGGTGTGGAAAAAGCACACTTTTTACCACACCTTGATAACTTCCCCCCTGTGTTTCTAAGGTAATAAAGATAACCAGCTATGTGCTAGCTTTGAACCTGTCAATACTATATATGTTTATTTTTCTAAACTGGATATTTATGTTGCATAAACGCCCATTTCTCCTGTATTTTAGGACAGGCTCTTCAGACACTCTGACCTGTACGTCTTCAATTCCTACCTCTAAGACCTGTCCAAAATTGAGCTGCGCATTCCTAATGACTACAGGCCACACTGCTCTGAACTCATGTCATTTTCTGAAAATACAGTTTTATACTTGTAAAACCCCACCCAACTATTTCTGGATGACATTTTTAGATTTCTTTTCTCATGTGCTGATTGAATTAATATTTGCATGTTATAAAATTGGTACCACTGCAGAGAAAGTCAATAGTTAGAGAGCAAATTATTACTAGAAACCATATTTCATTGTTTTTCCTTCTTATATTGAGCATGAATAAAAAATGAATGAATTTGATCAGGTGCATTGCGATGCCAGTGATACAAGACCCCTACTGTCCTTTTCATTAGAGTAACCAAGGTTTTCTCTCAGAATGGATGACCTTTCCTGCAATTATCCAGCAAAATATCAAAGGTCAGAGGACTCCATAGAAAAGGAAAACCTCCAAGTGCATCGCCCAGATGTGTCCCATTGTAAGACTTTTCTCCTCAGGTTGAGCCAGATGTATTGGTTGGTGTATCGACTGAAGATTGATTCCATATACTGCTGAGAACAAAAGAAACTCATGTAATAAATTACTTCTGTTCCAGTTCATTAGAACAAGAATCTGGAAAATGCAGCTAAAAAATGAAAACAAGTCAGAGTGAAGATGCTAAAGCAACTAAAATTGATGTAAATTAAAACCTTCGCAGTGTTTTGAGGTTTTCCCCTTCATTAAAAATTATTTTAAGGTGTTACAATTCTTTTAATTATATGTATAGGTTGTAGGAAGAAGTTTGACAGTGAACATGATTTTATTATATGTATAGCCATTTTTCATGGGAATATAATATGTGGAATGTGGCATCTGTCTCACAAAGTAAAAGGATAGGTGACCCACCAGGGTGGATAAACACAAAATCCCACGAATGTCAGAATACAAGTGAAGAAGTGGGAAGTGGACCAATAACTCCAGGAAGCTGCTTTAAAACGTATTTATCATACATCACAGCTTCCTGGAGTTATTGGTCCACTTTCCACTTCTTCACTTGTAATCTGTCTCACAAAGAAATCTTTTGGTTCTGTTTAGATCTGTTGTAAATAGGATTTATACTATTGACTGAAGTAAAATACATGGAGGGGCATTTTTGATATGATGTCTAATTCTGATTTTGTTCAAAAACTAGAACCAGGACAAATTGCTGAAACATAGGCATAAATCACAAAAACATTGCCCCCACACTATAAGTTATAAGTGTTTCTTCGTTTATGCAAATATTCATATATGAGTATTGTGTAACCAAATATCTTCTTATATTCAGTGGTAGCTTTATAATATTGAAGAGTGCCCTCAGACAAATATCCACTTTTTCAGGCAATATATTGTTATGCCAAGTGGTATAGCACTTCTTTCATTGGGCAACTTGGCATAACAATATATTGCCTGAAAAAGTGGATATTTGTCTGAGGGCACTCTTCAATATTATAAAGCTACCACTGAATATATGAAGTTATTTGGTTACACAATACTCATATATGAATATTTGCATAAACGAAGAAACACTTATAACTTATAGTGTGGGGACAGTGTTTTTGTGATTTATGCCTATGTTTCAGCAATTTGTCCTGGTTCTAGTTTTTGAATTTGATTGTTTGTTACCAGAGAATGGGGGATTTAATTCTGATTTTGGACATTTTGCTGAAAACATCCAAGAATCAAGTGGCAAACGTGGAAGGGCATAATCGAACGCGAACGCCTATCTCCATGGGCGTCTATGTCCGAAAACGGGTACGTGAAGAGGAGGGACAGACCGTATTTTCAAAAAAAATGGACGTTTTTCAGCTGGGCATTTGTTTTTTTTAGCGATAATGGAAACTAAAAATGCCCAGCTCAAAAACGTCCTAATCCAAGCCATTTGGTCGTGGGAGGGGCCACGATTTGTAGTACACTCGCCCCCCTGACATGCCAGGACACCAACTGGGCACCCTAGAGGTCAGTGCGGTAGACTTCAGACAATGCTCCCACATGCATAGCTCCCTTACCACGGGTGCTGAGCCCCCAACCCCCAAATCCCCTCCCCCAAAACCCACTACCCACAAATGTACAACACTACCATAGCTCTTAGGGGTGAAGGGGCACCTACATGTGGGTACAGTGGGTTTTGCAGACCTCCCATTTACCAGCACAAGTGTTACAGGTAGGGGGGATGGGCCTGGGTCCGCCTGGCTGAAGTGCACTGCGGTACCCACTAAAAGTGCTCCAGGGACCTGCATACACACAGGCCTCTAGGACTTGTTGCTGCTATATAACATTGGCACACCAGTTGACACCTGAAGACTAATCTCTCCAAAAACGTCCTTTATTGGAATAAGCACGCTTACTCACAGTTAACCTCTGCAGATCAGAGGTTATGCCCCACTGGCAACGAGTCTCCCTGGTACTGAGATGAGCAGTAGGTCAGAGCTGGCACAATGGTGTACAATACCCTCTTTCAGCCACATTCAAGGTAAGAACTAAGTTCTGTAACGTGGCTAACACATGAAAGGGATCTAAAACTGGCTTACAAAAATGGCCACTACCTCATGGACTACCGGAAACAAAACAGGGCACACTCTGACCCAGTAAGCAGGGGGAAAAGCACCATGGGAGTAGAGCCTACCAACTACCAACATCGTGAGCATTTGCCACAAGCTAGTGGAATCACGGAGCCCAATACCCTACACCCACCACAATGCATTGCTGATATGACTCTGCAGTGCCCTTAACAGAAAAGGTGTCACACTCACCCGAGAGCCACATCAGAACCAGGGAAAGGCTGTCACAGGATAGAACACATTCTGCTGGCATGGAGGTGGGTACGGCATTTGAGGCTGGCATAGAGGCTGGAAAAAAAGTTTTTAAAGTGGGGGTTTTTTGGTGGGAGGGGGTTAGTGACCACTGGGGCAGTCCGGGGAGGTCATCCCCGATTCCCTCCAGTGGTCATCTGGTCAGTTGGGGCACTTTTTTGGGACCTGTTCATGAAAAAAAGGGTCCAAAAAAAGTGACCCAAAATCACGGTAAAAACGCCTTTTTTTCGATTATCAGCTAAAGACGCCTATCTCTCCTCAGCCAATAACCACGCCCCAGTTCCACCTTCACCACGCCTCCAACACGCCCCCATCAACTTTACCCGTTTCCGCAATGGATTGCAGTTGAAAACACCCAAAATCAGCTTTCGATTATACCGATTTGGGCGCCCACAGGAGAAATATGCCCATCTCCCGATTTGGGTCGCAATAAATTTATTTATTAAATTTCTCTTTCGATTATAAGCTGGATAGTGATTTTCAAAAATGAAAATGTCTATCTTTGATTTTTTTTTTTTTTTTTTAATGGCCATTTCCTAGACATTTTGTAGATGTTTTGTGTTCAGTGTGTTTTTCTTTTGTGACCATTTTTGAAAAAAAATAACATCCAAGGGAAAAAAACTTACAGAAACACTACAATAGCCCTTAAGTCTGCAGATGGGTACAGTAGGTTTTTGGTGGGGTTTGGAGGGCTCACACTTTCCACCACAAGTGTAACAGTTAGAGTGGATTATGGGCCTGGGTCCCCTTCTCAACAATGCACTGCACCAACCACTAGGCCAGTGATGGCGAACCTATGGCACGCGTGCCAGAGAGGGCACGCAGAGCCCTCTCCCTTGGCACGCGCGCCGTCGCCATCGCTGGTCCGCCCACTCTCCCTCCCAGTTCGGCCTTCCTCCCACCCTCCCTCCAACGCAACGAGCAACAGCCCGCTCGCCCGTCCTCCCTCCCTCCTTCCCTCCCTCCCTCCCAGCACCAGGAACCCCCCTCCTCCTAAAATTTAAAAAGCGTACCTCCTCAGTCGGGGTTAAGGCGGCGTGCGTCGGCAGCGGCAGCAAAGCTCCTGTGCTTCGCTCGACGTGCCTTCGGCCTTCCCGCGGGACCAGAGCTTGAGAGACAGGGAAGGCCGAAGGCGCGTCGAGCGAAGCACAGGCGCTTCACTGCCGCTGCCGACGCACGACACCTTAACCCCGACTGAGGAGGTACGCTTTTTAAATTTTAGGAGGAGGGGGGTTCCTGGTGCTGGGAGGAAGGGAGGACGGACGGGCGGGCGGGCTGATGCTCGTTGGGTTGGAGGGAGGGCGGGAGGCCGGCCTGGTGCTGTCTGTGTGCTGCTGGGTGGGAGGGAGGCCTGCTGCTGCGTGCTGGGTGGGAGGGAGGCCTGGTGCTGCGTGCTGGGTGGGAGGGAGACCTGATGGTGGGTGCTGGGTGGGAGGGAGGCCTGCTGCTGCGTGCTGGTTGGGAGGGAGACCTGATGGTGGGTGCTGGGTGGGAGGAAAGCCTGGTGCTGGGTGCTGGGTGGGAGGGAGGCCTGCTGCTGCGTGCTGGGTGGGAGGGAGACCTGATGGTGGGTGCTGGGTGGGAGGAAAGCCTGATGGTGGGTGCTGGATGGGAGGGAGGGCTGATGGTGGGTGCTGGGTGGGAGGGAGGCCTGGTGCTGGGTGCTGGGTGGGAGGGAGACCTGCTGCTGCGTGCTGGGTGGGAGGGAGACCTGATGGTGGGTGCTGGGTGGGAGGAAAGCCTGATGGTGGGTGCTGGGTGGGAGGGAGGCCTGATGGTGGGTGCTGGGTGGGAGGGAGGCCTGGTGCTGGGTGCTGGGTGGGAGGGAGGCCTGCTGCGTGCTGGGTGGGAGGGAGACCTGATGGTGGGTGCTGGGTGGGAGGAAAGCCTGATGGTGGGTGCTGGGTGGGAGGGAGGCCTGGTGCTGGGTGCTGCTGGGTGCTGGGAGGTAGGGTAGGGGGGAGAGGAGGGCTGCTGGACATTTGTGGCTGGAGGGGAGAGGATGGTTGCTGGACATGGATGGAGGACAAGAAATGAAGAAGAAAGGAGAAAAGTAAAGAAATCAATGGAAAGGAAGCCCTGGAAACGGAGTTAAGAGAGCAACAGAATCAGCGACTAGAACCAATATGGATAGAAAAACAAAATCACCAGACAACAAAGGTAGGAAAAATCATTTTATTTTCATTTTAGTGTTTGGAATATGTCGAATTGGAGAATTTACATCTGCTGTCTTATTTTGCACTGGGCATACTGGAGCTGTAACAGCTTACAGAAATGATTTATAATGGAAGAAAGTCATGTTATTTTTTTCTCCTACACTAGTATAATATTTTCAATGATGTCTGTTTATATGCGCCATGGCTGGTGTAAGGGGTGTGGCTATCATAGGGGTGGAGTCATATGTGGTGACCCCGCCCATAATGAGTACCGGCACTTTGCGATAAATAATTCGGTTTTGGGTTGCTGTTTGGGCACTCGGTCTCTAAAAGGTTCGCCATCATTGCACTAGACTACTCCAGGGATCTTCTTGCTGCTCCAATAGGACAAGCCATAACATCTGAAGCTGCTTCTTTCACATCTTTGGGGGGCAGGAGGGGGGTCAGTGACCACTGGGGTAATAAAGGAGGTCAGGTCTTAATCCCCCCAGTGGTCATCTGGTCATTTAGGACACCTTTTCTGACTTAGTCTTGATTGAAACGGGTCAAACCAAAATGTCTAACTTTTAGCCCTGGAGTTTTTACTTTCTTCCTTTATGTGAAGTCCACTGCAGCGCCCCCCCCCCCCCCCCCCCCCCCCCCCAAGGCTGCCCCACTACTCTGCTGGGATGTCTGTGTGGCCAGTCTACTAAGAATGCTGCCCCCTCCCATACATCCCAATGGCTTGTTTTATCTGCATTTTTCCCTTGCACTGACATTTTCGGCTGAAACCTGAACCCAGATTTCAAGCTGATTTACCGAAACCGAAATTCGGTCAGCCTCTAATGTGCTGTTCTACAAGGTAGCATGTAAGTGCTGTGACTGTAAAGAGTGTACACATGGGCGGAGCATGGGAAGGGCATGGCCATGTCTTCAATTTACATATACAGCTTATAGAAAACTATAAGCTAAGCACACTGTATGCTCCTCTTAGGTGTATCCATTTATGCCCACCATTGACCAGGCCTAAATTATCATATCTAAATTTAGACACACCAATGTGGGTTCACACTAGTATTCTATAATGGAATCAGGACAACCAGATGTCAATATAGAATAGGCATTCTACCCCGGATTCTGTATAGCGTGACTAGATATCTGCATGGAAATCCAAGCGGATTCCATAACAATAACTTAATTGATTTAACCACGTAATTAGCATTGTTAACAGCTCTTTACAAGCAATAGGGGGCACTATTGGAATGGATCCTAAGGAACTTAGCCAAGATTTCCGAGCACTCTACCAAAACCCTCATCCACACCCTTGTCACCTCTCGTTTAGACTACTGCAATCTGCTTCTTGCTGGCCTCCCACTTAGTCACCTCTCCCCTCTCCAGTCGGTTCAAAACTCTGCTGCCCGTCTCATCTTCCGCCAGGGTCGCTTTACTCATACTACCCCTCTCCTCAAGACCCTTCACTGGCTCCCTATCCGTTTTCGCATCCTGTTCAAACTTCTTCTACTAACCTATAAATGTACTCACTCTGCTGCTCCCCAGTATCTCTCCACACTCGTCCTTCCCTATACCCCTTCCCGTGCACTCCGCTCATGGATAAATCCTTCTTATCTGTTCCCTTCTCCACTACTGCCAACTCCAGACTTCGCGCCTTCTGTCTCGCTGCACCCTACGCCTGAAATAAACTTCCTGAGCCCCTACGTCTTGCCCCATCCTTGGCCACCTTTAAATCTAGACTGAAAGCCCACCTCTTTAACATTGCTTTTGACTCGTAACCACTTGTAACCACTCGCCTCCACCTACCCTCCTCTCTTACTTCCCGTTCACATTAATTGATTTGATTTGCTTACTTTATTAGATTGTAAGCTCTTTGAGCAGGGACTGTCTTTTTTCTATGTTTGTGCAGCGCTGCGTATGCCTTGTAGCGCTATAGAAATGCTAAATAGTAGTAGTAGTAGTAGTAGAACCAGTGGCGGGAGGTGGAGATGGTGCTGGGCAGACTTATACAGTCTGTGCCAGAGCCGGTGGTGGGAGGCGGGACTGGTGGTTGGGAGGCTGGGATAGTGCTGGGCAGACTTATACGGTCTGTGCCCTGAAAAGGACAGGTACAAATCAAGGTAAGGTATACACAAAAAGTAGCACATGTGAGTTTATCTTGTTGGGCAGACTGGATGGACCGTGCAGGTCTTTTTCTGCCGTCATCTACTGTGTTACTATGTTACTATAATAGGGGGCACTAATTGGCAATAATTATAATTTATGCACAGAAATCCCTAAGCGCATTCTATAACACAGTACGACTCAATTGTAACGCGCGCAGCAAAAAGAGGCATGGTTATGGGCATTTGATGGGCTCTTTTGCCAAACTATGTTAGGCCCTTAACATATTTTTATCGCAGGAAAATTGGCTACCAAAATTTACATTCCAAAATTTACATGCTTTATTATAGAATAAAGCCCAGTGCCACTAAATCTATGTGCAGGGATTTATGCTACGTTTTTGTTAGTGTAAATGGATGCGCGTAGTTTTAGTCACAGTGAAGGCCGCCTAAGTGTATTCTATATACTGCACATAAATCTAAGCAGTTTTTATACAATACACCTATGTGGAATTGCTTACCACACAGTAATTTTAGGCATCATATATATAGAACCCCCTCCCCACCTAAATGGAGGTCCTGTTATAAAATATCCCCCTTTGTTTTCAGCAGAGTGAACTCCATTAATTATCAACCCAACTTGATTGAATCTTATCTTCCCTATCCCAATACAACATTTTGTACCTATCCCATACCGGATTTGGTGAATGCCTTCACAATATTATGTAAGCCACATTGAGCCTGCAAATATGTGGGAAAATGTGAGATACAAATGTAACAAATAAATAAATAAATCACTCAGCATCGGGCTGCTGAACCAGTTTCTTCCTCAGTTAAGAACCATTTGACGTCTCCCAGATGTTCCAACTCACTTCTGTATCTAAAGTCCTGAAAAACAGCATCTACCTCACCCCCATGATTCCCCTCTTTCGTCAACTCAATAAAGGGTCTTATACTAAGGTGCATTGAAATCTGGGCTTTTGAGCGTTCTAACGCAGGTCTTTCCCACACGCTAAGCTCAGATTTACCATGGCACAATTAAAAGCTTTTTTAAACATATTTTGTTGTCAGGTTATGTGCTAATGTTCATATTTGTATGTGTTAGCTCTAAAAAGCACTATTTAGGAAACGTGAACTGCCAAATTCTACATATCGTGTCTTAATTTCCAAATAGAAATCAAAGCATATTCTATAACAATGCATATAACTATTGGTTAAATAGCTAATCAACGCTGTCAATTAGATATTAACAAGCAATTATCAGTACTAATTGGCATTAATTAAGGTTTACACGTAGAAGTCACTAAGTGTATTCTGTAACATGGTGTGCATAAATTCTAAGTCATGTGTGAAAAAGGAACATGGTCATGGGTGGGGTCGTGGATGTTTCTAAAATCTATGCAGATTATTATAGAATGTACCCTATCCATGCCTAATTTAAATGCCAGGATTTATACCAAGTAAAACATGGCGTAAATGGCCATTTACACCAATTTGGTCATGTGGAGAGCCACTTGGCGTAATTCACATGGCAATTTTAGCCTATTCTATAAAATGTAAGCATTCTATAGAGAATACGCCTAGGTATATATTTTTTTTTCACGTAGAATTTTCAGACGCCATATATAGAATCTAGCCCAAAATGCTCACGCTTTAACCCTGCGTTAGGCAGTTGACACGAGGTAATCTGAACACGCTAGCTGGTTAATGCTTCCAAGTCCATTCTCCACCCATGATAAGCCCCTTCAAAAAATGTATATTTTTTAAAAAGTTAACACGTAGTTAGTGCACAGAAAAGAATCAAATACCACAAGACGCTTTAACGTGTTTCATGGTAGCCAGTTTTCCTGCGATAAAAACATGTTAAGGGCCTAACATAGTTTGGCAAAAGAGCCCCTAATAACTCAATCAAATATTTCTGATAGGATCTTCCACTTGTGAAACCAAACCATCTGATGCCTTATGCTCCAGTGGTTTCATGGTGTTGCACAAGCATTTTCTCTAGTAACGCTTCCATAGGTTTGCTCAGTACTGATGCTGGACTAACTTTTTTTTTTAAAAGCTTTCTGATCATTTCTATTTGCAGCAAAGAAATGAGGCTGCGGTCTGGTTGTCTACTGTTTCTTTGGTACTCTCAAATCGTTTGCTTCTGTTGCCCGAAGATAAGCCATAGGAAGACAGTTGTTTTTTCCACTGTCTAGATAAGCCCTTTTCCTGCTGTATCCTTCCTTCCCCACTGGTACTGAGTCGACACTTTGCCAGGTTCCACATCATTAAGCTTTGCCTGTGTTAAGCAACCTTCAGAAGGGGAGGGATGATCCCAGGAGGTGTGACAGTGCCAGAAATTTGTATTGTCCCAGTTTCCAAAATGCTGCACAACTCGGTTCCATGACAACTGTGTCACTAAGCACAGCAGGAAGGGGAGAAACACAACTGAGGAGGCTGGAAAGGAGATGTTCCAGTTTAATCAGGCAGAATCTGTTATTTTAAACCAACAACTGATTTAAAAGGAAAAAATACACATAAATATTCTAAAAGGTTCATTAAAACATTTCAGCTCTGAGATAGTGGATGTGTATGATTCTATTTGATAGTAACCTGCTGTCACATTTGTTTCCTTTTATATTTTATTTATTAAATTTCAAACATTAAAGGCCTTCAAAATCAGACGTCTTACAAGCCTACAAGTCAGTTCAACTGCTGAGTTTGTCACTTGAAATGTCAGGAAATGTGCTTTTGACTAAACTGGAGAAGCTAAGGGGTCCTTTTACAAAGGCACGCTGGAAAACGGCTTGCCGTAGTGTAGGCACGGTTTTTGGGCACACCATTTTTTAGCGCACCTGTAAAAAAAGGCCTTTTTAAAATTTCTGACAAAAATGGACATGCGGCAAAATGAAAATTGCCGCGCATCCATTTTGGGTCTGAGACCTTACCGCCAGCCATTGACCTAGCGGTAAAGACTCACAGGGTAACTGGGTGGTAATGACCTATGTGCGCCAAATGTCACTTGGTGTGTGTCCATTACGCGCGCCTGAAAATAAAAAAATATTTTTCAGACGTGCGTATCGGATGCGCGCCAAAAATGAAATTACCACAAGAGCCACATGGTAGTCAGGCAGTAACTCCATTCTGGCATGCGTTGGGTGGGTGTAGACACTTATGCAGCTTAGTAAAAGGGCTCCTAAACGTCTCAGCAGCATTACGCAGTTATGCAACTTTTATAGGAAGAACGAATGGAATAAGTGAGATCTGTGGCAATGTACAATTTTTCTATATTTTTGTCAGTTTTACTTTCCTTGTCAAGTGAGCATCCTAGTTGTTGGTTGGTTGGTTGTTTTTTAATGTGCTTTTCTTTCCCTCCTGCCCCTGCAGTCACATTCCCTTGCAGGCTTCCATTCCGAAATATTTAAAACTTCTAAAGACAATCTTCTGGAAATCCAAATCAAGGGCACTTTTTAACATTCATTTTTCTTTATTAAATTTTAAAACAATAGCATAAGAAGAAAGAACTGACAATCACCTTGGCCATACAGTCAGAATACTGAAAGGTGTTACAAAATGTAGAACAACTAACCCCAAAATTATATCAAAAAAATATATTTTTTTGTCGGATCTTTCAGAAAAGGGAGCACTGTATCCCTAAGTAAAGCATAAGAATAATAATAATAAAGCTTATAGGGTAAGCTCAGCAATCATCATCAATCCAAACAAATTTTTACTTATTTTTAAGAAAAGCTTATATATCATTTAACCCCCCCCCCCCCCCTTTTACAAAGCCGCGTGGTACACTTTGAATGGGTTGTGTCAGCATTACCACACCAGCAACAGCTAGTGCAACTTTGCAAAAGGGGGGAGGGGGGTTAAATAGCAATAGTCCATATCTTTATTTATTTTTTTATTTATTTGTTACATTTGTATCCCACATTTTCCCACCTATTTGTAGGCTGAATGTGGCGTACATAGTACCGGAGAGGCGTTTGCAGACTCCGGTGTGAACAAATACAATGTGGTGTTATGGTAAGATAAAGTTCTTGTGGCACAGTCACTTTAGGGCATCGTATAATGGAAGAGTTGTGTTATGTCCATTATGTACTTTAGTTTTGTTGTGTTGCAGATATCAAGCGTTTATGTTGGATCGGCAGGGTATGCCTTTTTAAACGGGTTAACTTTTAGTGTTTTCCAGAAGTTTAGGTGATCTTACGTAGTTTTCAAGGCTTTTGGTAATGTGTTCCACAGTTGTGTGCTAATGTAAGAAAAACTGGATGAGTAGGTTGATTTGTATTTGAGTCCTTTGCAGCTTAGGAAGTACAGATTTATATTTCAACTTTTTTATTATGAAATCAAAATTTACAGAGTTACAATCTCCAGCAAGTACAAAATACCATGTCTTCAAATTATACAGCAACTCATCATTCAAAACCATACTCATATTTTTAACTTTCTTGACTCTCCTTATATCCCCCCCCCCCTCACCCTCCCCTTACCCTGTGTACATTCCCTATATATACGCTAGATCATTGACTTCCTACTGGAAGTACAGATTTAGGTATGTTCGTGTTGATTCGGATGTATTTCTAGTTGGTAGGTCGATCAAGTCTCTTATCTTCAAATACTATAGTCCTAACACAGTTCAATTCAATTTAAATCTGAAGACTGAACTGTGTTGGAACTATAGTTTTTGGGATATGGAATATTACTATTTAAATTACATATACGTTTTTCTTAAAAGTAAGTTTAAAAAATTTGGGTCGATGATGATTGCTGAGCTTACCGTATAAGCATTATCCTTTACTTAGGGATACTGTGCTCCATTTTCTGATAGATCTGACAAAATATTTTTTTTCTGATATAATTTTGGGTTTAGTTGTTCTGTGTTTTTAGCTCTTACCCCTATTTAGAATATTGGTGCTATTTTTAAGCTTAGATGTTTAAAAATGTACATAAATGAGTCCAATAACACTCTTTTGACAAATAAGTTGTTTCTTCCCTCATTCCACTGCTGCAATAAGTTCAATTTTTTTAATCCAAGCACAAGGTGAATAAATGAAATTTGACTTTTATTTTTCATAGCTTTAAAAAATATTCTTAAGGTAAATGAATTATGTTTATAAAAGATGCAGGAATAGACAGTAATCCATGATGAATCATTGATGACTGGGGAATGGGGCTTGATATACTGCCTTTCTGTGTTTTTTTGTAACTACATTCAAGGTGGTTTACATAGTATATACAGGTACTTATTTGTACCTGGGGCAATGGAGGGTTAAGTGACTTGCTCAGAGTCATAATGAGCTGCAGTTGGGAATTGAACCCAGTTCCCCAGGATCAGAGTCTGATGCACTTACCAGTAGGCTACTCCTTCACTCTTCTAATTACCATTGCTCATAAATTTCAAACTTGTGCTAATTTAGAGGCCCTTTTCTAAATTGCACATTAGGGGGAATTCATCAAGGTGCGGTAAAAGTTCATTTTTTACCACACCTTGATTTCCCGTGAGATTTAGCAACCTGAGGGATCCCAGTACTGCAGGTTACTGAATCCTGCCTTAAAGGAATAATTGCTGCTTGTGAGCAGCCTCACAAGCAGCGTTATTCCAGAAGCTTGAGAGCATCGGTCCGCAAAACAGTGGCCCAGTGCTCCTGGGCCACTAGCTGAGGGTCCTCCCAGGCTTCTGCCCCCCCCCAAGCACCCCCTCCCCCAAGATTTGAAGCCCCCTACTCCTGCTCCTCCACCTCAAAGGTTAGTGATCTAGAGTGGGGGGTCTTCTAAGGTCTGGGGGCTCCAGGCAAGAGAGATGCCCAGTTACTCCTGCCCTGTCCAGTGGCTCCTTCAAAATGGTGCCCCCTAGTAGTAGCATCACCGCATCTTAGTAAAAGGGCCCCTTAATCGGCCTGACTGGAATATTTGTGACTCCTGAGGCAGGCGCTTTCTGCACCAAAATGCAGGACTGCATCAGGTCCACTCAGTCTTCTTGATATCTTGGACTTATCAGTCCGTATATATTTTATATTTTTTAGTATTATCAATAAATTGTTTCCCCTGTTTGGAATTTCATTGGTCTCCTCCATTTGTTTTTTGTTTTTTTGTTTTGTTTTTTTGCTGACAAAAAATGTAGTTAGCATGGTTGGGTTTTAAAAAACGGCTTAGACAAGTTCCTGGAGGAAAAGTCTTTTAACAAGTATTAGCCATATAGGCTTGGGAAATCCACCGTTTGTCGCTGGATATAAGCAATGAAGTACATGTGTCATTTAAAGTGTACTGATCATATCTCTTACCTCCTCAAACAACAATATTGTTTGCTTGTGGCTTTTCATATAAAATTTAAGGTTCTCACCATAACCCATAGGACACTGTATTCTAACATTTCTCTCTTACCTCTCATCTCTCTTCATTCCCTATACTCCCTCCTGATTTCTTCTGCCTGCTTTGAGTCCACTCACTCCTCTGCATTGTTCTATTTAGCACCATCCCTCTGGAATTCTCTCCCAAAACAGCTTCATTCAGAACTATCCTACCCAAGATTCAAATCTAACTTGAAGACTTAACTGTTTTAGCCACCTTTGACTCATGATGCAACTGACCACCCACTCCCTAGTTATTATCCCTCCTCACCTGGACCAACAGCATCAGCTATTTTTCCCCTCTTTCTAATACTTTCCTTTATCTATTGTCTTTTATACTATAGTTCTTTTCCAGGCTTTTTTGTTTGTTTAACTATTGCTTTGATGTTGCTAACAAAAGACAGTATATTAAACCCAATAAATTATAAACGTTGTGATTTTGTAGGGTGCTTATGCTGGGTTTGATGGACCTTTGGTCTGACCCAGTCTGGTACATCTTCCGTTCTTATGAGAGATCTCTAGTGTATGAAGGAGGTTTGTTTTTATTTTTTTATTTTATTTTTTTGTTTTTTTGGCTAGAGAACAGAGAGCTGGTAGGAAGCTGCTTTACTGCTGAACTCCAAACTTTCATCAGATGTATCTGATTTCCGTTTATATAAATACAAACTTCAGGAGATGCTAGAGACTTCCAGCATTGTGTATTCTCTCTACTTAAGTGTTTCTTATGCTACAAGCACTGTTTAAGGACAGACAGAAAACTTCTGTGATCATTATGAATGGAAAATGTTTCCTTCTCTGTCTACCTCAGTGTGAGTTGGCTTCGTCTGTGGTAGATGAAAGCAACAAATCATTGGAATCGTCAGTTGGTGTGGCCATGCTGTTCATGTACTGATCTATAAGATTCATTGGTCAACAATAATGACAACACGGCCATGTTTCAGCCCACTGGCCTGCCTCAGGAGTCTTCTTCTGTTGTGTCGTGATGTCAAATTATATTCTCTGTTGCAGTTTAAAAAATGTCGGGAAGCACCGCAAGCAGGTGCCATACACCCTCAAATATCACGCTCTGAATTCTTCTCTAGACTTATGACAACTTGTCCATAGTACGAAAAGTAATCTTCTAGACCAGTACAACATCATCATCTTATTGAGTCACCTTGATTGAATTAGCACATGCAGATATTATTTCCTGAGTTCACTCTCACTTAGACTAACAAAGTTGCATAGAGAGCATTGCTGACTCTTTGGTTTCCTGGAGAAGAGCTGGATTCCTTGCTTTGCCTCCTGATCAGTTACATCAGACACCTACTTCTTTGGAAGGCATTTCTTTGTTTTATGAGTCTTATTCCGCAAGTATCTTCATTTTTTATCAAT
Organism: Microcaecilia unicolor; assembly: GCF_901765095.1. Classification (NCBI taxonomy): domain Eukaryota; kingdom Metazoa; phylum Chordata; class Amphibia; order Gymnophiona; family Siphonopidae; genus Microcaecilia; species Microcaecilia unicolor. The sequence continues at coordinate 158,303,875 of NC_044038.1, forward strand.
TATTTTCTCATTCCTTTCTGAGCAGAAATAGAGCCAGAGGGAATGTAAGTAAATTGCACATTTAGGTTCTCTGTTTTGGTTTCTCCTTGGCATCATCTTAGGGACTTTCTGCCACTTTCTGCAGGTATCCAATTGAAGCAGTTGCTGTGATAACCTGGCAGGATGCCCCACACTGGCATGCATCTTGATGTTTCTTACGCTGGATGTGACACCGAACCATCTGGCATTTCTGGGAAATGTTAAATCATTATGGTTTATAAGTAGTTTCATATTATTTAATGATTTTGTCCCTCAAAGGTATAGGGAAGTAGTTCGCTAAGAGCCAGGGGATCAAACATGCTGAATCTTGTAAAAACAAAAAAAAAGTGAAACAAAACCAGTAACATTTTGTGAACATTTCATGATGCTTAGCTTCCTTCCTGGGTACAGAAATTTCCATATGGTTATGAATACTAACAAATGGCAAAACAGCTTTGAAAATGCTTGCTGATTTCACAGTATGCTTTGATCTCCCTAAGATTTCAAATGAATTGGACCTGAAAAGTGTGACATGCAGCTCCCTGGGCATTGTGCTATCTATGCTGGACATTTGAATGATGTGGGATGAATGAATGAAATGTTACAGCAAGAAGAAGAGGGAAGCAAAAAGACACACAGACATGATGATGTGAAAAGAAAGTAAGATAAAAATAACATCAATTAATTTAGGAAAAAAACTGCCTCCAGAGTCTGCAAGGAAATCTCTGCTATATGTTATTTAAATGTTTTGAAGTGTAAACAAGTGTGCTGCATTAAATTCAAATATGAGTACATACGTACATAAGTGTTACCATACAGGGATAGACCAAAGGTCCCAAGATCCCCAAAAAGTACAAAACATTTTATACTGCTTATCCTAGAAATAAACAGTGGATTTTCCCCAAGTCCATTTTAATAATGGCTTATGGACTTTTCTTTTAGGAAGCTATCCAAACCTTTTTTAAACCCTGCTAAGCTAACTGTTTTTACTACATTACTACATTCTCTGGCAACGAATTCCAGAGTTTAATTACACGTTGAGTGAAGAAATATTTTCTCCAGATATTCTGGGAATCTCAGACTTTCTTCCTCTCTGTAGTGCGGCTTAGTAAACGGGGCCCAGAATGTTTTAGCATGTCCCATGTCAGGTCATTTTTGCTGCATTAGGCAAGAGTTAGCGCCTAACACAGCTTTAGTAAAAGGGTTGCGGCTTAGTAAAAGGGCCCTCCATAGGCCCTCCCCCTAACCCTCAGTCCAAAGCACCTCTCCCCCCATGGCTGATAAGAAATGTAGTCCTCCACTCTAAATCACTGCACTGTGAGCTTTCTTGGCCCATATATATATATACAATCAACTCCTACCCAAACAGAGAGTAGTTTTTCTGACCATTCACAATTTAATTTGCCCCTTCCAACTTCCCATCTTCTGCCTGCACCCCATTTCATAACATATAAGACTTCAGCATGCCATTGGCATTCGAAAGGGCAACTCACTACCTATCAAAGCACCTGAGAATCCTCCATTTATATACTCAAAGGAAAGAAACCTTTGTATTTCAGAAAAATAAGTCTGATTTATTTGGGTTTTTTTTTAATCCTCTGGAGTTCTATAGAACACCATCACGATGCCATAATGCACCAGAAAGAGAGTCAATCTTTGCCCTACAGAAAGAGGTCAATTATAGCCCTTCACAGACCAGCGTCTCTGAGGACTGTAATCCAGCTTGTGTGGGAGAGAAGCCCTTTATGTGCAGCAGAAAGAAAGAGAAATACAGAGGGAGAGAGCGAAAACTTCATCAACTGCCGAATATCCACCCACTGCCTTTCAGACAAAAACACAGTTTTATTTTCATTCGCAGCAGGTTTCTTTTCTTTTTACTGAACTCTCTCACTCTCTCACTCTCTCTCTCTCTCTCTCTCTCTCTCTCTCTCTCTCTCTTTCTCTTTCTTTCACTTTCTTTCTGTCTCTCTCTCTCACACACACACACTCTCTCTTTTTGTCTTTTTCTCTCTCTCTCTCTCACTCTCTCTTTCTCTCTCTGCAGGAATCCAAATGCCAGGTCTGAGAGGGTGTAGATGGGTTAGCTCCCTCTTCTGTAGCAGTTGAATTGGAGCAGATTGACTTCCCTGGGCCAATCCCTCACCCCTTTGAGATGACCTCCCACTCCTTTTATTTCCCGTTCTCCAACCCACCAGAGAAACATCCCTGGTGTGTAGTGGACCTCCTGACCCCACAAAATTCCCTTAGTTGGCAGACTGACCCCACATGGTGCATCTCAGGATGCAACGCACAGGGTCAGAAAGTGTCATTTTGGAAGATGGTGACACAGAGGCAGGAGTAAATGGGGAATAGGGAGTCCAGTAGACACTAGGGGTGTTTTGGGAGTAAGGGGAAGGGGATTGGGGGATAGGGTCCACTGGATATCAAGGATATTTTTTGAAGGGTCAGGAGAGGATCAGCGGATCTTATAGTTCCATGTAATAGCCTCTATCGGAGCACATGTCCAGTTCCATGTGTCTTATGAGACTCTTTCCATTGGTTTGCCTTGTTCCCTAAGCTTGCTGGGCAAGTTACCCCACCTTTCTTTCTCCATCGGGTCTGAAGAGTTAGTCTGCAGCATATCTCCTTTGTGAATTGAAACTGTGTATGCTATATTTTACTGTATGATCCCCTTCAAGCTACTGCGATGCTATCATTTATTACTCAGGAACCTTCATGCAATACCATAATGTATTCTTCTTTACCATGTATGTACACGGTATATCTCAAACATATAAACGGTGAGTGACCGAACTCACTCGCAAATGCACAGTAGAGACTTCCCTCTCTGTCCCGCCCCCGTGTCAATATGTGATGACGGGGGCGGGACAGAGAGGGAAACTGTGCTCCCCCCCCTGAGGTCACCGCCACTGGTAACCCCCCCACCCCTGAGTCGCCGCCGCCACCCCTCCACCCGGCCCGGGCCCTCTGATCGCAATTGATTCATCATACATCGCCGCAGCATGCAGATCAGCTGAGCTCCGGTCGGCCTTCCTTCCCTGCCTGTGTCCCGTCCTCGCCGATGGTACATCACACGAGGGCGGGACACAGGCAGAGAGGGAAGGCCAGGCCGACGGGAGCTCAGCTGATCTGCGTGCTGCAGCGATGTAAGTTGAATTAATAGCGAACAGAGGGCCCGGGCCCAGGCCGGGTGGAGGGGTGGCGGTGGCAGCGGCGGCGACTCCGGGGGGGTACCGGTAACGGTGACCTCGGGGGGGGGGGGCCCTTGGAAAACCCTCATTCCAATAGTAGCCCGTTTTAATGGGCTCAACGGCTAGTATATATATATATGTTATGTTCCATGTATGTTCCAATTATGTTACCATGTATGTATGCACCTTATCGCACTACCATTTGTAATTCTGTTACCCGTAAATGGCAACCGCCATTACAAATGTTTGCAAGGCAAAAACTCTTGTCTAGCTGTACAGTAAGTTTTTTTTCTTTGTTTGATTACTGCATTAAAGATGATTTTGGTTTAAGAGATCTCATAGTGATGTTCTATACTCTGGTTTAAGCTGTATACTAATCACACCCAGAGAGAGAGAAAGGGGATGGGACTTGATATTGTGCCTTTCTGTGGTTACAATCAAAGTAGCTTATGTATTATATACAGGCACTTATTTTGTACCTGAGGAAATCAAGGGTTAAGTGACTTGCCCAGAGTCACAAGGAGATGCAGTGGGAATTGAACCCAGTTCTCCTGTTTTGCAGACTACTACACTAACCATTAGGCAACTCCTTGTGCCTTGAAGATAAGGCTATGTCAAGAGTTTTTATCAAATTAGGTCATTTATTACATGATGTTAAGTTTCTGTCATTTTATTTATATTTAATGTGAATTTGGGATTGAGATTGTAATAGTTTGTATTAATTACTTCCTATTTGTAATCCACCTTGAACTGTGTTTTTAGAATATAAATGTTTATATTAAATTAAAACTGCATTTCTAGACGGCTTCATCCACTGAATCATGGAAAGCACAGTAGGGGACATATTGAACCAAAGATTCCTGTGGATTTTTTTTTTTTTTTTTTGTATTTGAGTATTTAGTTCAGAAATTATAGCTGCAAGTTCCCATTGCAGCTTGACTTTAGCACTTCAGTTTAAACCCTAAGGGCACAGGTTTTCAGACTTTAGTCCTTCAGGTTTTATGTGATCTGCACTGGGTGATTCTGATGCATTAGCTTCTAAGCACAGAGTTAAAGTTTACAAGGCACAAGGGAATTGCTGTACAAAGACTGAAACTTCCAAATCTACCCCAGTTCACATTTTTCATTTTCTTTTGGACCTTTGCAGAGTAAGGAATTTAGGGCCCGATATTCAAAACGATGTAACTGGGCCAAAGGACCCAATTTTCAGAAGGATTTAACCAGTTAAACCACACTGGACACTTCTAGAGGGGATATCTGTTGAATTTCCCCTCTCAGCACCGCAACACTGACTGAGCCGTGTCATGATGGCTCATGGGCAGAGTAAGGGTGGTCCCAGAACTTATGTGGACTCCAGCAATATTCATTGCGGATGCCCACAGATCTAACTAGCCAGGGGCGTAGCCAGACAACAGATTTTGGGTGGGCCTAGGCAAGAAGTGAGTGGGCACCAAGTGTTCCCCCTCTCCCCCAACCATCAAAGAAATATCTCAGCTGGCAGGAAAATGCTTCTTTCCACCTTGGCAGTCTGCAGCAGGCATGCCCTGAAAACTGAGAATGCACAGGTGCCGGTATCATGGAGAGTAGCGTTTTCATTACCATCAGGGGGAAGTCTTCAGCTGGTGGAGCTTGGGATCCCCACCAGATACCACTAAACGTATGCTACTGTTGGGTGGGCCTGAACCCTAAATGGATGGGCCCTAGTCCACCCAAGTCCACCCGTGGCTACGCCACTGTAACCAGCAAGTAGGACCACTTAAATATCAATCCTAACTTTGCCCGGTTAGCTATGCGAGTATGACACTAAACATCGGCTGTACCCAAGACCGGTTCCCAGACACGGTATGGCATTATATAACTGGGACTGACATAACTGGAAGTGGTCAATGTATTACAAAAACAACCCACTCAAATGATCCAAGTTCTGTTGCTGAATTGGCTTATTCCTCCTACTGCTAATATGGCCTCACCATAGTAACTTAGTAGAAGACGGCAGCTAAAGACCTGTACGGTCCATCCTGTCTGCCCAACAAGATTCCAGGCATCTACCACCCTTTTCGTGAAAAAATACTTCCTATTATTTCTAAGTCTTCCCCCTTTCAACTTCAATTCATGTCCTCTAGATCTAGCGTCTTCCCATCTCTGGAAAAGGTTTGTTTGTGGTTTCTTGCCTCCCCTTTCTTTAGTTTAATATATCAAAAATCATGACTTTTAATCCAACACACAAGACGAAATAATGCCATTAATTTGTTTCTTTGAAATTTCAAAATAAAATTTATAGGAGTAATGGGAATGTGAATATAGGCACAAAGTTTAAAGACTTGGCTCCGTTACAAGAAGAAAGGATTTTTATGTTAATGACATGGTATTTAAATAAGCTGCCACTCTCCAGCAAATTTTCTATTTACTTTGGGTTTAATTATTCCTGTAAACATTTTGGCTTCGAGCTTGAACACACAAACACACAAAATTATAAATCGATATATCAAGTGGTTGCAAGCTTTCCTGCATAGCTGAAATAGACAAAGCAAGAAATAATGACCTCCAGGAACTAAATTAATTATAAAAACTGTTCCCAAAATTAAAGGTTTCCCTAAAGATGCATTTCAGTGACTTTTGAGCCATGTGTGCTAGCTGTCTGCTTGATGTTCAGGACAATTCCATAACAGGGCATCTTCATTTATGCACCACTTTCACAGGTAAGTGTACACTGATGGGCATAAATTGCAGCAAAACAACGTACTATTCTGTAAGGACACATGTAAGTGGACTAGGGGGTATGGAGTCTGTAGGATGCTGCCACTTCCCCTTAAAGATAATCCTTCACAATGTCAGAGCCACCTTAAAATCCATAGAACTGCCCAAGAGGGTAGTGACACGGAAGAGGTGGAGCCGGGAGGGCATAGTCCAGGAAGTATAAAAGCCTGGGGCACAGTTAGATTAAGGAGGCCCAGAGGGAAGCAGTGACACTCAAGTGCATTTGCCTCCACCACCTACATGTGAACTGCAACTGCTACAGTCAGGTAGGCCAAGTTCAGCTTGGAACCTTGCAAGTTTGAATGTTGACCCAAGTAACTGCCAGAGATTACATTGATGTCTGGGGAACCAGGCTAGAAACAAGTAAAGTAAAGAAAAGACGGCTGAGAGGGAGATATGATAGAGGTCTATAAAATAATGAATGGAGTGAAACGGGTAGATGTGAATCACTCGTTTACTCTTTCCAAAAATACTGGGGCCAATATTCAGACCGTAGGATTTAGACTAACTAACTCCCACAGTCAACGCTAAGCCTGGATATTCAATGCCGGGCCGTTTCCGGTGACCGGCATTGAATATCTGGTTTATTTTTGGCCAAATTAAAGATACCTGGCTAAGTCGATATTCAGACTTAGCTGGTTATCTTTAAACCAGCCAAAGATATACCAGGTTTGCGAAACCCGTTTTCAAAAATGGTGGATAGCTTGTTATATCGAGTGATATATCCGGCTAGCCACTAGCCACTACCCAGGGATATTCAGCAGGGGATTATCAGGTATCCCCCCTGAATATTGGCAGATAGGCAGTTAAGCACTATTTAACCAGTCAGCAGCTGTTCTGACTGGTTAAATAGCACTGAATATTGCGGGGACTAGGACTAGCGGGCACTGTCATGTCCCCTACCTCAACACAAGCGGCGTCCTCGGGCTGCGCGGGGTCCCATTGACATGCACACTTGACTGGCACTGCCTGAGCCATGTATGTGTAGTCCTTTCTGGGGTTGTTCAGAGATCGGCGGTTGCAGGCTCCTTAATTGCTTTGCTTCCATGCACCTGTTTCTGCTCTCTCTCTCTCTCTCTCTCTCTCTCTCTCTCTCTCTCTCTCTCTCTCTGCCTGGCTTCCAGGCTCCTTGATTGCTTTGGTTCCACCCATCTGGGTCTGCTCTTCCTCTGCCTGGCTTCCCTTGCTTCTCTCCTATTGGTCTTCCGGTTCCTCCTTCCCCTGCTCTTGTCCTATGGCTGTGCCCCTTCTCCCTGCTGATGTCAGACGCCAGCACTTTATCAGCTGAGCTCTTCCTGAACTCCATGCTTCGGCTTCTACTTTGGTAGGTGTTTCTAACTCTGTAGTCTGCTTCTTATCTACTGGTCCCTCGTTGCTGACTTTGCCTGTACCTGGATTACCCTTCTGCCTGCCACCTACCTACTGACTTTCGCCTGTACCTGGATTATTATTATTAGCATTTGTATAGCGCTACCAGACACACGCAGCGATGAACACCTGACATAAAAAGCCAGTCCCTGCTCAAAAGAGCTTACAATCTATATAATACAGACAAGACAGTTACGGGTGAGGGAAGTAGTGGGTGAGAAGGAAGGAAGGGACAAGGGGAGGGCAATTGAGTATTGGCTAGGAGCTAAAGGCAGCAGTGAAAAGGTGGGTTTTAAGCATAGATTTGAAAACAGGTAGAGATGGAGCTAGAAGTATAGGTTCAGGAAGTTTATTCCAGGCATAAGGTGCTACGAGAGAAAAGGAGTGAAGCCTGGAGTTAGCAGTGGAGGAGAAGGGGGACGACAAGAGAGATTTGTCTAGTGAACGGAGTTCACGAGGAGGAATGTAGAGAGAGATGAGAGTGGAGAGGTAATGGGGGGCATTACTCTCTTGCCTGCCGCCTGCCTACTGGCTTTTGCCTGTACCTGGATTACTCTCTTGCCTACCACCTGCCTACTGACTTGCCTGTACCTGGATTACTCTCTTGCCTGCCTACTGACTTGCCTGTACCTGGATTACTCTCTTGCCTGCCACCTGCCTACTGACTTTCACCTGTACCTGGATTATTCTCTTGCATGCCGCCTGCCTACTGACTTGCCTGTACCTGGATTACTCTCTTGACCTGCTGCCTGCATGGCTAATACATTCATCACCCCGCTTCCAGCTCCGTCCCATAAGTCCTGCAGGCCGCCCGCACCTAGGGGCTCAACCTCTGGGGAACAGTGGTCAGGGCAGGTGAAACTCAGTGTTGTTCAGCAGCCAAGCAGAACCTGGTCCGAGTACCAGGCTTAGCAGCGCTCTATTTGGTACAAGAACTCACAAGTCTGACAGCATGCGATGAAGCTACAAAGTAGTACATAAGTACATAACGTAAGTACATAAGTATTGCCATACTGGGAAAGACCAAGGGGCCATGAAGCCCAGCATCCTGTTTCCAGCAGTGGCCAATCCAGATCACATATGCCTGGCAAGATCCCAAAAAAGTACAAAACATTTTATAATGCTTATCCCAGAAATAGTGGATTTTCCCCAAGTCCATTTAATAACGGTCTATGGACTTTTCCTTTAGGAAGCCATCCAAACCTTTTTAAAACTCTGCTAAGCTAACCACCCCTACCACATTCTCTGGCAGCGAATTCCAGAGTTTAATTACACATTGAGTGAAGAAACATTTTCTCCGATTCGTTTTAAATTTACTACATTTTAGCTTCATTGCATGCCCCCTAGTCCTAGTATTTTTGGAAAGCGTGAACAGACGCTTGACATCTACCCATTCAACTCCACTCATTATTTTATAGACCTCTATCATATCTCCCCTCAGCCGCCTTTTCTCCAAGCAGAAGAGCCCTAGCCACTTTAGCCTTTCCTCATAGGGAAGTTGTCCCATCCCCTTTACAAATCGATATATGCGTCCAGCTTTTCTTACATCTGCACGCAATTGTGGAACGCACTACCGAATACCATAAAGAGAACACACGACCTGTTAACCTTCCGGAAGCTACTGAAGACAAATCTATTCAAAGAGACTTATAACCAAAATCCTTCACAAAAGACTTGATATCTAAAATGCATTAGAATAACCAAAATGTTTTCATCAATCTGGTTACTTTATTTCACATCATTGTTATTGAACATTTTATCTTGTTCCATTCTTATGCACCTGTTACGAATTATTCATTCTATCCTTCCTATTCATTCGTTACTTAATTTTTGCATCTAATTTTTGTGATATTTTAATTTATTGTCATTGTAGTACCTATCTGTATTATTACTCCGTTAATGGTGATCACCATTGCGGCATAATGTAAGCCACATTGAGTCTGCAAATAGGTGGGAAAATGTGGGATACAAATGCAGCAAATAAATAAATAAATAGTTTTTGTCGCCCTTCTCTGCACCTTTTCTAATTCCACTATATCTTTTTTTAGTAACTTTAAAACAAATCGGAGAAAATATTTCTTCACTCAACATGTAATTAAACTCTGGAATTCATTGCCAGAGAATGTGGTAAAAGCAGTTAGCTTAGCAGGGTTTAAAAAAGGTTTGGATAGCTTCCTAAAAATATGAAAATGAACTCGGGGAAAATCCACTGCTTACTTCTAGAATAAGCAGCATGAAATGTATTGTACTGTTTTGGGATCTTGCCAGGTACTTGTGACCTGGATTGGCCACTGTTGGAAACAGGATGCTGGGCTTGATGGATCTTTGGTCTGTCCCAGTATGGCTGTGCTGAGAGACAGTAATGTACTCCATGGTCCAGGCCACTGAAGAATCTTGTTACGTCTAAAGAATATTTTTGTGTTTATTTTCTCTCCTCTATCTGTGAATGGGACAGGACCGCTACTTGATACTTATAATAAATAGCATTTCTTTTGCCTGCAGTTGTTGTGTGGCTCCAGTTTGTTCTGGCTCCAGGCCCACCCTTCCTCACGTTACCACAGGGGGGAAATTCTATAAATGGCCCCCAAAGTTAGGTACTGAGAAATTCCACGCTAAACTAGTGTTCTGTAAAGGGCACTCTGCTATTTAAGGTACTATTTTTTAAAGACACATAGGGGTCCTTTTACTAAGGTGCGCGAAAAATGGCTTGAGGTAGACTAGGAGTGGATTTTGGGCACACGCAGAATCATTTTTTCAGCTCACCTGTAGAAAATGGACTTGCGGCAAAATCAAAATTGCCGCGTGTCCATTTTGGGTCTGAGACCTTACCACCAGCCATAGACCTAGTGGTAAAGAATTTGGGCAGTAATGTGACCTACGTGCATCAGATGCCACTTGGCGTGCGTCCAGTATGCATGCCAGAAAATAAAAAATATTTTTCAGACACGAGTAGTGGACGCACGCCAAAAATGAAATTACTGCAAGAGCCACGCGGTAGTTGAGCGGTAACTCTATTTTGGCGTGCGTTGGGCGCGTGTAGACGCTTACTCGGCTTAGTAAAAGGACCCCTATGTAAACACCTATCTAGACTAGAGTTCAAAGTCCATCTTTAGAGTTATTGGTGGGTCTTATTCGATAAAGATGCTTTCTACCAGTTCAGAATGGGGGCATAACTGGCTTTCCAGTTGTTGAATTCAAGATCATTTGTGTGATGCCACAAAGAATGTCAAGAATGTTTCTACTGAATGCCTTCTGGCACTGGTGTGTTTATTGGCTTCACCTCCCATGCCCAGAATATGGAATGAGACACAAATCACTCAATGGCTCTGCCATGGGAATATAAACAAAGCAATGGAAAATACCACAATGCTGAGAATAAAGGAGGAAGACGTGTCAACAAAGCAGCAGAAATGTGACAGACAAGCAGACAAAATAATGAAATAAAAGAGTGAGAGTGAAACATAAACAAGCACAAAATATGTAAATAAAGCAGACATTTTCTTGACACCTTCATGTTGCTTAGCTTAATGAGTAACGATAACATAGTCTATACTAACTGATACCAACTAATTGCTGTACAAGTGCTAGTGATTGATTAAGGTAATGTTTCTCATTTATTATGGTTTCATGCTGTAATATTTTTCATGTGTTTCTTAGATGGGGTGGTGTCTTCAAAACAGATGCCAAAACCAGTGTAAAATAACCATTCAAATCATGCCCTTATTTGTTAATTTGACCCTAGAGTCAGTAGTGATTGACTACTGCTAGAGACTGAGAAGCACCATTTTGAGACCACCAGCCAATGGGGCAGGAGTGACTGGGGATCACTCCTGTCCCCCCAACAGCCACCAGTGAATCCAACAGCCCCCAATTACGTGCTGGAGGGATGATGGGAGTGTGGAGTAAAGGGATGGGATTTGACTGTCGGAAGAGGTAGATAGGATTGAACGGTAAGGGAATTTAAACAGAAAATCAAGAAAGTTTGCTCTAAATATAAACTAAAACAATGTAAAAAATACAAAAAATAATGGGGAAAAAATTCAGTGAAAAAAAAGTCAGCTGTTACAAAAATAATACAATCTGTCTATATTTCTATCACTGGTTAAAAAATAAAAACCTCCACTACTAGAAAAGGTTCAAAGAACAGCATCCAAAATGATAAAGGGGATAGAACTCTTCTCATATGAGGAAAGTCTAAAGAGGTTAGGGCTCTTCAGACTGCAAAAGAGACGAATGAGGGGAGACATGATTGAGGTTTACAAAATCTTGAGTGGTCTAGAACAAGTAGAAGTAAATTGATTTTTTACTCATTCCAAAAGTACAAAGACTAGGAGACACTCAAGGAATTTACACGGAAATACTTTTAAAACAAATAGGAGGAAATATTATTTTCACTCAACTAATAGTTAAGCTCTGGAACTCTTTGCTGGAGGATATAGTAACAGTGGTTAGCATATCTGGATTTAAAAAAGGTTTGGACAAGTTCCTGGATTAAAAAGGTCCATAGTCTGCTATTGAGACAGATATAGGGAAGCAACTGCTTGCCCTCAGATTGGTAGCATGGAAGGTTGCCACGATTTGGGGTTTCTGCTAGGTACTTGTGACTTGGCTTGGCCACTGTTGGAAAGAGGATACTGGGCTAGAAGGACCATTGGTCTAACCCAGTATGGTTACTCTTATGTTTTTACGTGCCATGTCACTTTATAAAACTTATCAAAACTTCAAAAAAACAAAAGCTTATGGTGAACACTGTAAAATCCAAAACACCAAAAGGAGTTACTAAAAGGTTCTTAAATATTCTTGAATATCCAAGCCAATGTGGCAATAATTCAGTTATTACAATAGTCTTAGTAAAAAGACCCCTTAGTTTCTACCTCTTTATATCCTTTATGAGATGGGGCAGTCAGAACTCAATGTGTGGTTGCATCATTGGATCTATACAGAGCCTATTTTTTAATTAGGCATTTGGCGATCAAGAGTTAATGGTGAAGAATAATTTGAATATTGTACTGCTTCATTCATATGCTTTATGTAATGTCATTCTTAAGCGACTTATGTTTACTTTATTATGTATGTTTATAATGTACACTCGGGATAGTTGTAGTCTATAAATATTTTAAATATTCATTTAAAAGTGACTCCTAAGATTCTATTTGCTTTTCAACCACATCTGCAAACCGAGGTGTTGATTTCATTCTGCCCAATATTCAACTGCAGCTGTCAGCGTCTGATTTAAATAGAAAAGAAACAGAGAAAAATGACAGCGGACAAAAACCAACCCCTGGATTCTATAAAGGTCACCCAAATTTGGGCACACTCAATTGGACATGGATCCCAGATCCAAGTGCAAAACAATTAGTAAATGAGTTTCAATGATTTAATTTTTGAAGTTAGCAAGTGCTTAATTGCACAAATTATGATTTGCGCACACATCTGACTGTGCGCTTTTCTAGACCAATGGGTGCCTAAATTGGATTGTGTACTCAAAAGGGGACATGACCATGGAAGTGGCATGGGTAGGTCAAGGGCGTTCACAAGATTTAGGCACAGTGTTATAGAATAATGGAGATCCGCTCCCAACTTTTGTGCCAGGATGTAATCCAGGTTTCAGCAGGTGTAAATCCTCGAGCCCAAAGAAATCTATGCTAAGCACTATTCAATATAGGACACTCATCCCAGAGCCCTTTATCAAATTATGCGTAGCGCCAATTCCCGTACCTAACTTTAGGCGCCAGCATTTACGCCAGCAGAAACCTGGAGTAAATGCTGGTGTGCAACTTAGGCTTGCTGAGGCCGTATTCTATAGTGCAACCTTTTAGAATGCCCTTGACACGCCCTTGGCCACGCCTCCTTTTGAGTTATGCACTAGTAGAGTTAGGCGCCATGCCTTATAGAATAGTGCAACCAGATGCACTTGCAAATTTTAATGAGTGCCAATTAACCCCAATAATTGGTTGTTGGCACCCAATTATTGATAGTTAAGGGATGATTACTCAATTAAGTTGCGCACACATCTCGGGCACATGCCCACAATTCAGCACACAATTGTAGGCACCATATATAGAATCTGGGAGCTTTTGTGCATAAGTGCACAGAAAAGCACTATTTACATGCATATGTGCACTATTCTAAAAGATTGCATGGGGGTATAGGTATGGGCTGAACATGGGAGGGGCATGGGCATGTCTCCATCTTGTATGCATAATTTATAAAACACTATAAGTTATGCACTTTGCCACTGACCTGGCATAAATGGTGATGCCTAAATTTAGGCGTACCAATTTGGGTTCATGCTAGTATTCTATAATGGCATCTTGGCACACAGATGCCATTGTAGAATTGGTGGTCAACATGCAGCATCGGTGTGACTAACTGGAATAAGCAAGTTATAGAATTGCCCCAAAGACCATCCAGCTCATTTTCGAAAGTGATCGCTGGCCATCTTCCGACACAAATCGGATTTTGGCTGGCTTCAACTGCTTTCCTTCGCAGAGCCAGCAAAATTTCAAGGGGGTGTGTCGGTAGGGTAGTGAAGGCGGGACGGGGGCGGGACGGGGTGGGATGGGGGCGTGCTCACGAGATGGTCGGCTTCACCCGATAATGGAAAAAAAAGCCAGGCTTGACGAGCATTTCACCGGCTTTACTTGGTCCCTTTTTTTTCACGCTCAAACTTCAAAAAGGAGCCCCAACTGACCAAATGACCATCTGAGGGAATCGGGGATGACCTCCCCTTACTCCCCCAGTGGCCACCAATCCCCTCCCACCCAAAAAAAAATCCAAGTGCTCATCAGGGACGTCTTAAATCAAAACTATTTTTGCTCGGCTTTTTCAGTAGTACCAGTGGGATTTGAACCGGCCACCTCTGGATTACAAGACAATCACAGCACATTTAGCTGTCTGTGAGTGGCTGAGAGAGACCCCTGTCTGTCATTGGCTGAGAGAGACCTGAAGGGGCATAATCAAAAGGGAGGGACATCCAAGTGAGTGGAGCTGTGGCCAAGTGGTTAGAGCACTGGTTTTGTAATCCAGAGGTGGTTGGTTCAAGTACTACTGGAAAAGCCTGAGTACTTGTTTTTTTTTTTAAGTCTGTCCCAAAATGCTTTGTGACAATCACCATTGACATTTTAGTAGCCATCCTCCAGACCAATTCCATCCTGTTTATATCTTTTTGAAGATGCTGCCCCCAGAATTGTACACAGTACTCTAAATTAGATCTCATTTTCAAGACTTACAGAAGCACCATCACCTCCTTTTTCCTTCTGCTCATTCCTCTCCCTAAGCATTTTTCTATCTGTTTGACACCTTAAGATCATCAGATATGATCAGCCCCTGGTCCTGCTCTTCTTTCATGAAAAGAAGTACTTCACCCCCTATACCATACCACTCCATTGGGTTTTTGCAGCCCAAATGTAGTCCTCTGCATTTTTCAGCATTAAATCTTAGCTTTGCTAGATCCCTCTTCATTTTATCTACACCATCCAGTTATCTACTCTATTGCAGATTTTTCTGTCATCCACAAAGAGGCAAGCCATACCCAATAGCCCTTCTGCAATATAGCTTACAAAAATGTTAAGATCCAGTTGCTGTGGCACACAACTGGTAACATCCCTTTCCTCTAGTGCTCTTCCTTGATCCAACTCACTAGTCACCTCATTAGAAAAATTAATCAGATTGGTCTGAAAAAACCGTCACCTACCTCAAACGAAACCATGCTGCCTCAGGTCCTCCAATCCACTGGATTCCAGAAACTGCACTATCCTCTGTCTTAGTAATGTTTCCACTCATTTACTCACCACAGAGTTCAGACTAACCTACATGAGAAGATCATTTTGACTGACAAGGAACAAAGGGACGTATAGCTGTCTCCAAAGACATAGGAGTGATACCATGATATGTTTTAAACATGAAAACATAACCACTTTAAATATGGTAGATTTTGTTTTAATTGTAATTCCAGTAAGAATCAAACTTTGGGAGACCCTTAGGCCCTCTGCTTCTGTTCTGTAACTTTAAGAATCTGAGCTGCTCAATTTCTCTTAAAAACCAGGGTAATAATTATGTATGTGTGAAGGGAGGAGGCAGGGGGCGAGTAGAATAGGAACAGAGTAATTATAGATAAGCAATCAAGCATGCAGTGCTATTAAAATCAACCTAGCATTAATATTGTTCTAGAACAATGTTTTATTTCTGCCTTATTCAGTTTGGGATGCTGGCACTCTCAGAAATGCTCTCTGCTTGAAGGAACCATGTTAAGAAAGAGAAGAGATAAGGCCTGCAAGAAGAGTTTTAGAATTATATTATATATAACAGAAAGAATTTGGTCTCTGAGATGGAGGAGGATCATTAAAGTTCTGGGTTTGGTTCTTATTGAGCATGAATTAAATATTTTTGTTTCAGGATGGGAGATGATTAGATTTTTAAAAAGTGGTCTGATGATTTCATGTTCACTATTCCAATTTTATCTTGTCATGTTTTTTCTCTCATCCGAAAGCTTTCTAAGTGGTATAATTTTGATTACCCTACTGAGGTAGCAATACTATAAACCCTCAATAGTACAAGCTAAAATGGATTAAAATAGTTATCCACCTTTTGTAGCTGTGATTTCTTCTGGGTTATCTGAGGATTTTTGACCAGATTATACTACAGATTGTATTTTGACCAGTGATATTTTCTCATGTAGAGTATCAATCACTTGGGCAGATGGTATCCAGTTCAGGGGCTTTAAGATACTAACAAAGTAATAGCCTAATTATACTGAAAGGGCCCTGAGAAAGCTATAGCACTGTGCACCTTAAAGCAAAATACAATGCACCAACTATTAAATACTGCAGTAGTACCACTTGTGTATTTTTTTTCTCTAGTTGGAATCACCATGGGAACAGCAGCAGAAGAAACTGAAGTGAGCTGAAAGCAAAAGACAAAAAAGAAAGAAAGAAAGAAAGAAAATAAATAAATGCACCAGCCCAGAAATAATTCAGATGGAGGCAAAAATCAGAACGGCCTTCTTGCTTGGTACTAACACAGAGGATAACGCAGCACGATCAAGCAAAGGGGGCAAGGTAGCAGGAAGATAACCCATATCTAAGGCATATTCAGCCTTCAGAAATATTAGTTTATGTTTGGCAAAGAGATAAGGGAGACTATGCAACGTGATTGAGCACTAAGCTATGATGAACACTGGAAGTAAAACGTAACTCTCCAAAATAGCCATGATGTGGGATAAGACCTGTGAATGGACAGGCTCCCTTATATTGGGGAGAAGTTAGGCGTACCAAGGGGGGGGCGGTGGGGGCGGTCCGCCCCGGGTGCACGCCACTGGGGGTGCCGTGCGCCTGTTGGCTCTTCATTTTCATGCTCCCTCTGCCCCGGAACAGTTTACTTCCTGTTCCGGGGCAGAGGGAGCATGGAAATGAAGAGCCGACAGGCGCGCAGCACCCCTCCCCCCCCAGCGGCATGCACCTGGGGGGGGTTATTTCGCCAGGGGGTCACGCTGCACCCTGGGGGTTATTTCGCCGGGGGGGTCGTGCTGTTCCGGGGGGGGGCGCTGCACCCGGGGGGTGGGGCGCATTGGCAATCCGCCCCAGGTGTCAGCGCCCCTAGGAACGCCACTGGTTACCACATTAGAAATTCTCTTAAGAATTATTAAAAGAAATATACAATAAGGGCCAGTGTACTAAAGTGTTTCAACAGTGGCAGTTAAAGTGTTCATGTCACCAGCCCAAGTTAATCATATGCACATGAATTTTTTGTTAGAAACAGAGAAAAATTAAGGCAGATAAAGACCACATCCATCCCATCTACTCTCCCTTTCACTCCCTTAGAGATCCTTTGTACTTGTCCCGAGCTCTCTTGAATTCAGGTATCTTTTTCATCTCCACCACCTCCACCAGGCCGTTCCAAGAATTCACCACCCGTTTGGTGAACAAATAGTTCCTTAGGTTACTTCTGAGTCTATCCCCTTTCACCTTCATCCTATGCCCCCTCATTCCAGAATTTCCTTTCAATTGAAAGAGACTTGCCTCCTGTGCGGTTATGCCACATATATACAGTGCACTCCATTTAAGTGCACGTCGGATAAGCGTTTTTGGCACCATAAATTTCTATGGGGACAAACTTCGGCGCACCACTAAGTGCAACATTCGCTTATATGCATGGTTTAAGACCGCTCCTCTGCAGGAAAGACTCCGCATAAGCGCACGCACGGAATATGGAAGCCGATTGGCGCCTGACAGCCAACGAGATTTCAAATTTACCGCCCCTTTAACTGCCACAGGCAGAAAAAGTGAAAGAATGTTGTTAGAGTGTACACTGGGGTCATCGTCATCATCGTCGCGGCGGAACTGTAAGGCTTTAACACTGGCTGAACGAACAGAAGTTCTTAAAAAATTAGAAAACAAAGTCAAGCATCTATTGCTAAAGAATATGGTGTCAATCCCAGTCAAATTTCACGTGTCGTGAAGCAGAAAGACCAGCTTCTGGAAGACTGGCAAAACAATACAAATCCACAATGGAAACGAAAACGGGTGGGAAAAGCTGAGGAGGTAGAAGATGCTCTTCTTCGGTGGTTTTCTCGAGTCAGGAGCAGACAGTTTTTCCTGTCAGTGGTCCACTGCTTATGGAGAAAGCTAACCAGCTAGCTGAAAGTCTTGGACTAACTGAATTCAAAGCCACTGTTGGATGGTTGGAAAGATGGAAGGAGAGGAACAACATAAAATTCAAGAAACAGCATGGTCAGAAACAAGACACTGATGACTTTGGTGCTGAAAATTGGGTTGTTTCAGTTCTTCCTACCATCTTGAACGAGTTTGCACCTCGTGACATTTTCAATGCTGACGAAAACAGTCTCTACTGGCGAGCAATATCTGATGGAACACTTGCATTCAAACATGCCGAAACTACTGGAGGTAAATCATTGAAGGGCCGACTGACAATCCTCCTTTGCTGCAATATGGATGGGAGTGAGAAGTTGGAACCCCTCATCATTGGAAAGAGCAAACAGCCCCGTTGCTTCAAGAAAGATAAGCGACTTCCTGTGTCATACGAGGCTAACCCAAATTCATGGATGACTGGGGAAATTTGGAAGCAGTGGCTAAAGAAGTTAGACACTAGAATACAGGCATAAAAGCGCCAGATTTTGCTGCTTTGTGATAATTGTGCTGCACACAGGGATGATGTCAGGCTGTCTAATGTCAAGGTGGTTTTCCTGCCACCAAACACTACCTCTCTGATCCAACCTATGGATCAGGGCATAATAGCCAATTTCAAACAACATTATCGGGCTCTTGTGCTACGTCGTCTAATGGGTGTTATGGATGACCAGACTGGCAAGGATAAATGTGCTGTTGAAGTGGCTATCACTGTTGGATTCCCTACATATGCAGAAAGAAGCCTGGAATCATGTTACACAGGCAACCATTGTGAACTGCTACAAGCGGGCAAGCTTTATTAAGGATGTGGAGAGGGACAAAACAGATGCAGCTGTTGCAAACGCGTCAGATGAACAGGTTATTGATATCCCAGCCGGTGTTACTGAAGAGGAGTTTCATCGCTACGTAGCTGTTGATTACAATCTACAAACAGCTGACAATAGCACTGATGTTGAGATATGCGCCTACATGCAGGCAACAACAGCTGATGATGAGGCACATGCTGACGAAATTCAACAACCTCCTCCTGTCACTTTTGCAAGAGCGCTGGAGAGTCTCAACACCGTGTGGGCCTAACTGGAGTCCTCTGGATGTCAGTGCTATGACAGTTTTTACTGTCTGGCAGACATAGTCTATGGAGCTCACAGACCCAATAGTGTACAGAGGACTATAACTGATTACTTCAAGTAAGCCTAACGTCAGTTAACAAAGACTGTATACTGTACGTATAATAATAAACAGTACTGTACATATGTTTCTCAGATGTCAAGCTTCTTTGGGTCACAACGGTTAAGTGCACACTCCGGTATGTATTTCTTTGGTCCCAGACCCTTGCACTTAAGCGGATTGCACTGTACTTAAATGTCTGTATCATATTTACATATTACTAGTCTTAAATGTTGCAAGAAATTCACTTTATAGCTGAACCTTAACTACACCTCCCCCAAGTGTAGTTTAGATTTTGCATCAACACATCTGGCTTAGTCGTTATTCCAATACATTCACACCTAAATTCCATAGCATACTACTCAAAAGGGGGAGGGGCATGGGCGGATCAGAGGCTTTCCTAGAAATTAGAAGCAATGTTATAGAGTACTTGGATTTCTGAGCCCAACTGCCCTCAGTTGATCGTCGGGATTTACACCAGGTTTCAGCAGGTGTAACTCCTCGTGACCAATGTTGGGTGGAAGAATCTGCTCTAAGCACTATTCTCTAAAGGGTACTTGGTGTAGAGCGAGGAGTTTAGCGCAGATCTTTCAGATGCCTCTCTTTGGGCGCCATTTACTGAATCCGGCTCTAAGTGACTTGTGCGCTCACATGAATGTTATATTCGCATGCAATAGTGCTAACATTCTGGAACTAGGGAGATCATTTTTCAACCAAAATTGATGTTTTATTCCATACATTGAGCAGCATTATCCACATAGAGGCACTAAATATACGGACAGTTCAGGCCTAAACTTAATGTATACCTTATCCACATAGTGCCCTCTCTTCCTCATAGGAGCCAGCTCTGTGGATGCCAATGGATGCTGAACACCCCCAATACTGAGCAAGCTCCTGCACTGTGTCCAGGGAGAGGTAATGTTTGGCACCCTCAATCATTTTAAAATGCTAGCACCTCTATTCTTTTCCCCTAACCTTGCCTACAAAAATAAAGATAATATCAAGTCGTTTAGCAATTTTAAAACCCAATATTATCCATATCATTTTTTAAAATGACTGCCGACAGCCAGCGATTGCATAATTGCCTTTGAATATTGGTCTGATACTTTCTACACAGTACTGAATTTGCCAGTACTTGGTTTTTCAATTCACATAAAAACAACTTGAATGGTCATTTTGGTATATTGTTATCCCATTCTCCCCTTAATCTGCTGGTCTTCTTCTGCTTGTGCATTTTATTCCCTAGCAGCTGCTTAGCAAGGAATAGAGAGAATGTAATTGTCTTTGGCTCAGCTGTCTCATTTCTGATCTTTTGAGCTTCCAATTCATTTGGATTCTATTGCAACTAAGGCTAACATGTCATAAGCCTTCATTGCAGCCACCATCAGGGATTCTACTATTTTTAAGTCATTTTCACTCTCCTTCCATTGCAACTGTTGCAATAGCAGTGCTAGATTGAGGGCCACAGCCCACAATTGCCATAAGACCCCAGAGTGCCTACACACCGAATCCCACCCATAGGTGTCACCGTTGTGCAAGGGTTAGCATTTCTTCCCCACTGAGAGCATTAAATGCTGCCTCCACAGCCCCTTCTGGGTTTTGATGAGCAAATGCCAGGTTTTAGAATTATACCCAGGTCTCCAGCACAGCCCCCATCGAGCACCTAATTGCACCTCCAATTCTGAATGCCGTTTCTTTCAATAGATGCGATCACGTCGCTAGTCAGCTGCAACACCAACTATTCTTTCGACAGCTACGGCAGCTCCCCTAACAAGTTGAAAGTTTTTGATTGATTGAATGCTACAGTGCATTCCATTTAAAGAAACAAAGGGGGCTTTTTATATTTCCAGATGGAAGTGGTTGCTCGCTGGGCAGATTCTATTCAATTACCAGGTATTCCAGCAGTGGCTTATACACTTCTCTAATTTATTCTGTGAGTGGGTGTGCTCACGCACAGAAGCATTTAACCCATGTTTCTAAAACCTATTAATCTTAAAGTCACAGCTCTAGATAAGCAAAAAGCTGCATGTTCAACCACTCTGATGCAGTAACGTCTATATCCATTTTAGGACATTTGGCTCTCTTTAAACCTAAATATACCCCCAAAGGCACAATAGATTTTGCTTTCTTCCCATGAACTATTTATGACATTTGAAACCAACAGACTAGCAAGGCTTTACCTTGGGGACTGCTTGGAAACTAGATCCTGGTAGGATGGGGTCAGGAAAGGATACAGAGCCGTAACGGGACCAGAGAAGAACGAGAACATCAGTGAAACCTTTTCCATAAAGTGGTATTTGTGTTAAAAGGTTTTTAAAGTCCCTGCTTAACTCCTGCATCCGTCATAAGACTCTGCCAGTTCATGCAAGAAGCCCACTCTAGCATCACACAGACACTTCTATAGAGTGAACATGGTACCAAGAGACAAAGCACAGACACCAGGCTGCAATTAATCATACACAACATTTAGGGGCCCTTTTACTAAGCCGCGGTAGGCTCTACACACATGCAGTGCACGCCCAAATGAGATTACAGGCCAGCGCGCCCTCCTGGCAGTAATTTCAGATTTGGCATGTGCCTATAACGCATGGATGAATTATTCATTTCCTCCTACATGCGCCAGTTCCGCATTGAACTGGCGGTAATCGGCACTTGGCGTGCACTGACCAGTCACTGCGCGTGTAGCATATGAGCCTTTACCGCTAACTCAATGGGTGGTGTTAAGGGCTCATGCTGGTTTTGGGCGCACACTGGTTTCATTTTTACCGCAAGCCCTTTTCCTGTCTCATTAAAACAAAAGCCCTTTTTTGTAGATTCAGTAAAAACTGGCCCAGTGTGCACCCAACACATACATCTACACTACCATAGGCCACTTTTTACCACTGCTTAGTAAAAGGGTCCCTTAAAGAGCAAATCTAAACCGGACGCTGGCACTCACATGACATATGCATGCACAAATGTACAGAATAAAAACCAAATCGTGGCTAATTTTAGAAAACTATGCACCAGTCCCGTATAGATTCTAACAGATATCTCAATCAGAATTGGGTCCAGTAATTAATTCAATTAGAGCAAAAATCTTCACACTATTTTTAGAGTTTTCTAGCTCTCAAACATATAAGAAGTTTTTTCAAAAACATATATTTGCAATTTTCATGTTTTCATATTTTTCAAAGGCAACCTCAGCGGCGCTCATTGCCAAAAATGTAAACCTGGCAATGTAGCTAGCGCCCACTTCTTCATCGGTTCAGCCGATTTTCTTAATTTTTAAATTTCAAACTCTTTTATTTTTATCAATTGAATTACTTATCTTTTCTTTTGTAATCAGACCAAAGGGTTCAACTGCCTGACATGCATGTTTCGCTCTGCACCGAGCTGTGTGAAGGGCTGTCCCCTATAATAAAAAACCCAATATATTAATACATTTTCCCAGCAGTTAGAAAACCTTCCTTCATAAGTTTTCAAAACCTAGGTAGTTTTAAAATTCTAAATATCAAAAACTCTTACCTACAGTCTCTCCCAGCATCAGCTCTACTTTATTATAACGGGTTTACCCCTTCTCAAGATGGCGCCGGCGTTCTCCTCTCTTACTTAAATATTTTAATTATCTCTGACATCATGGATCCTCCCCTGGGCTCTATTGGACATCTAAAACTGAGTCTCACTGGTCTAACCAATTAGTGACACCCATTCTAACTCGGCATTTAAGCCGGCCAGTGATACCGTATTTAAAGAAAAAATGTAAAATTGTTCACGGTAATTTAATAGCTTTTTAACTGAGCTTCCCTCCTCCCCTGGGCCTACATACTCCAGGATTCTCCAACATATCTCATCAACCATATGATTTTTATCTAGCCAATGGGCTACTAGAGGTGCCTGCATATTCTGAGTAGTAATTCTGGATTTATGTTCTGTTAATCGAACTTTTATCGGTCTAGCACTTCTCCCTACATAAATCAGTCCACAGGGGCAGATAATACTGTATACCACATTACTCGAATCACATGTGACTCTCTCTCTCAATCGAATGATACTGTCTCTACCCGGGACACACCAAATGGGGCCCATTATTCCTGTTCTACACCACTGACAATGACCACATTCTACTTGTTCACCTCTTCCTTCTATCCCACTGGAGTAAAGAAATTTCTTCTTTGACAACCACTCCCCCACTGTTTTTCCCCTAGTATATGCAATTCGAGGGGGTTCTGGAAAACATGGAAATAACTGTAAAATATGCCAATGAGTTTTAATAATCTGTATCAACTTCTGACTCATTGTAGTGAACGGAAGAACACAGGTTAGTTTTTCTTCTCGAGTTTCAGCATCAGGCATATTTTCTTTTAATAATAAGGGCCGTTGAGCATAACGAGCCCGCAAATATGCTTTTCTAATCGATGATGTAGGGTATCCTCGCACTTGAAATCATTGTTTCAAATCTATGGATTGGTTTTTAAACTCCTGAAGAGTGGAGCACACCCTTCTCACTCTCAAAAATTGACTAACTGGGAGGTTATATTTTAGATGGTATGGATGACAACTGTTGAACTGTAGAAGTGTATTACGGCTTGAAGGCTTACGATATAAGGTAGTAGATAGTCCAGTTTCATTTTTATATATCCACAAGTCCAGAAATTCAATCGATGTCTTATTGGCAGTCATAGTAAATGAAATATTAGAATCCAATGTGTTTAACCAAGCAGTAAATTCATAGAGAGATTGTTCAGAATCGGTCCAAAGAAAAAAGATATCATCTAGAAAACGTTTCCACATTCGTACTGGTTTGAAATGTTCAGATGGGTAGATCAGCATAGCTTCTAAATGAGCGATATAGAGTGTTGCCACAGACGGAGCTAGGGTAGCCCCCATAGCTACACCCTGGATTTGTAGACAAAATTTTTAATCAAACCAAAAATAATTCTTCAGATTAACTAATTCTGCCAATTGGACAATAAAATTGGATGTAATCCGCTGGGGTCCATTTCTTGCCTCAACAATTTGTTTTATTATTTCTAGAGCCCCTGACTGGGGGATCCGTGTGTACAAAGACACTATATCAAGCGTAACTAACCAGGTATCTTCCGTCACATTCCCGATATTTTCCATCTCTCTTAAAAAATGAGAAGAATCTTTTATATAGGATGGCATGTCTTGTACATGATTTTTCAAAAAAAGGTCCACAAACTGAGACAGAGGTTCTAAGACAGATGACCTAGTGGAGACAATTGGACGTCCCGGCGGATCTTTCATCCGCTTATGAATCTTTGGTAAGAAATATATTTTAGGTGTCTGAGGATTTTTTTCTATAAGAAAATTTCCTTCTTTACCTGTTAGCATATTTATTTTTACTGCTTCTGTTATCAGATCTTTAATGTACAGAATAGCAGCACTTTAGGGGTTAAGGGATAGATTCAGTAAATGGTGCCCAATGTTAGGCTCTGTTATGATCTGCGCTAAGACTGTATTCTGTAAAACAGGCTCTGTGCAGGCACTCTTTACGGAATAGTAGCTTGACATGCTTCTCAGTCCTAACTTTGGGCGTAAGCACTTATGCTTGCCAAAAGTTGGTCTAACTGCTTGTGCCCAACTGACAGCAGTTGGGCATGCAGTACTGGCTTTGCTTCCCAATTACTGGTGTTGCCACCTAATTTGCACTAAGGCGCTTCAGATCCATTCTTTCTAAACAGGATTCCTATGCATTTTTGAATTCTGTTACTGTTTACATCTCCATCACCTCCTGCAGGAGGACATTCCAGGTATCTACCATCCTCTCAATGAAAAAATACTTCCTCACTTTATTTCTGAGTAGGCGCCCTTTCAACCTCAATTTATGTCTTCTGGTTCTACCACCTTCCCATCTCTGGAAAAAATTTTTTGCAGATTAATACCTTTCAAATATTTCAACATCTGTATCATATCACCCCTGTTTCTCCTTTCCTTCAGGGTATACATGTTCAGGTCAGAAGTCTCTCCTCATATGTCTCGCTATGCAAACCCCATACCATTTTCGTTGGCTTTCTTTGAACTGCTTCAAGTCTTTTTACATCTTTAGCAAGATACAACTTCCAAAACTGAACACAACACTCCAAGTGGTGCCTCACCAACAACTTGCAAAGGGGCATCAACACCTCCTTTCTTCTGCTGGTTATTCCACTCTCTATGCTGCCTAGCATCCTTATGGCCATGGTCACTACCCAGTTGCATTGTTTCGTCACCTTGAAATCCTCGGACCATCACCCCAAGGTCACTCTCCTGAGCAAAACTTACCAATCTCTCTCCTCCTATCTGGTACATCTTGTTGGATTTCTGCACTCCTTGACGCTATACACTGGGGTATTAGAAACAGTCCGATTTCCCTTCTTTTACTATGTTCACAATACAGAAACCTACAGTCAATCTTCCTTTTTTTTAGTTTTAATTAATATGCTTAGTAGTGCTCAGAAACTGGGTATACATCATTGAACTGGTTAACGGCTCTTTAGTTGTCACCCTGACCCTCTTCCCTGCCTTCTACTCCATAAATTTCACACTGGTGTATCTATATGGCATACAGTATCTTTGTTAAATTTTAATTGCCAGACTCTTGACCATTGTTCCATATTTGGAGATCCCTTCTCATGGTTTCTACTCCCTCCAGGGTATCCACTCTATTGGCTATCTTCATGTCATCCGCACAAATGCAAATATGTCCTTCTAACCCTTCAGCAATGTCTCTCACAAATATACATCACCTCTCTTCATTAATGTGAGATATAAATTGGATTTTTGCTGCTTTTTATTAAAAATGCAGCTTATAAATGTATTTTTCTGTTCTTTTTTTGTAATGTGACATATAATTTGAAAATTTAAAAAAAAAATAAAAAAGTGCAACTAATGGATCAACATTCAGATTAGGTTTCCTGATAGCATATTGAATATTGCCACTATCCAGGTAAGTTCTTGAACCTCCTTGGCTCCGCCCATACTCCACCCAAACACTAAACTCATAAGGCCCCTTTTACATAGGTACAGTAGAGTTTTTAGGGTGCACTAGTAATTAGCGTGAATTATCTGTGTAGATGCCCATAGGAATATTATGGGCGTCTAAACTACAGATGCTAAAAACGCTACCACACCTTTTTAAAGACCCCCATAGTGCAGAAGTGATCTGTAAGGATATTCAGAGGCACTAACTGGATAATGCCTCTGAATATCCCAGTCAGCACTTCTTTAACATTGCTTTTGACTCGTAACCACTCGCCTCCACCTACCCTCCTCTCCTCCTTCCTGTACACATTAATTGACTTGATTTGCTTACTTTATTTTTTTGTCTATTAGATTGTAAGCTCTTTGAGCAGGGACTGTCTTTCTTCTATGTTTGTGCAGCGCTGCGTACGCCTTGTAGCGCTATAGAAATGCTAAATAGTAGTAGTAGTAGCACTTATCTGGACAGCTTACAAATATTGACCAATAGAATATCAGGTTAATCAGAACACTACCCAAGCTGCAAAGGACTCAAATACAAATCAACCTACGCATCCAACTTTTTCTACATAAGCACCCAATTGTGGAATGCATTACCAAAAGACATGAAAACTTTGTACGACCACCTACACTTCCGGAGAACACTAAAAACGTATCTTTTTAAAAAGGCATACCCTACCAACCCAACAAATGCCTGATCTCTGCAACACAACAACACTAGAATTCAAAATACACAAAACACAACTCTCCCACTGTTCAACGACCTTATGTGGCTGTCCCACATGAACTTTATCTCAACATCACTCTGTATTTGAAAACACTGGAAATGCACCTCCGGTACGATGTATGCCACATTGAGTCTGCAAATAGGTGGGAAAATGTGGTATACAAATGCAACAAATAATAATAATAACAATAATTTATTTATTTATCATGTATTTATTTTAGATTTCATTCTATGCCTTACCAAAAGACACCCAAGGTGAGTTACAATTAAAAGAACATGCAACAAAAGATGATATAATAGCACTTATTAGTGCATTATTATCATAGAGACATTATATAGTGATTTAATTATAGCAAGTTTTGGCGCACATCAGAGATATGGGATGCACATGAGGTTTTTATAGGAGTGTTAGGATTGACTTACTCAGTTCTGAGATTTGTGAAAATTTATAAAAGGACTAAAGTTTAGAGTTCACAAGGGTGTTTTGCTTTAGAACATTGTCACAAAATTACTTCAGAGAAGTCCTATAATTGAGAAATTTGTCCACCCTCAGAGGGCTTCCTAACAGGAGGCGCCTCGCTTAGGTGAGTTTACATCTCTGAGGACATCTCGATTAATTTAAAATAATATATAATTATAGATTGGTCACCCAGAACCATACTAGGTCAATCTTTTCACTATTAGGGCTCCTGGAGTACATTTTCATCCTGCAGCATATCATGTTTTCCAATTTAGCCCTACTAATTGTTCAGGGTAATGTGCTGCAGTTACAACTGTAATGGGGTAAAGGTATATATATTTGTTTGGGTAATTGCATTAACCTGCACTGTATAATGTTTAAGGAAATGTGCTCAGAACATAAGGACTAGATTCTTATTCTCAGGAACAAATAAAGTTTATCTACAATGCAGGTAATGTAATGATTTTAGAAGGCATTTTAGGGATTTTACACAAGGGAAATGTGCCAGAAAATAAATATTGTTAGCAAGGCAGAATTAATAATTATGCTGGCTTAATAGTAACTCACTTTGATTGAGGCTCAGATGTATTCTTTCTGCTGTTGGCTGGAGTGGTGAAGGAGGTCTTTTCTCTGTAGCTGGATGGTGGATCCTTTGTTGGGGAAGGAAGTGTTTTTGATTGAGACTCAGATGTATTCTTTCTGCTGCTGGCTGGAGTGGTGAAGGAAATCTTGTTTCTGTAGCACTGATGGTGGATCCTTGCCGGAAAAGAAATCTTTTTGTAGATTTGTTGGAAATGGAACCTGGAGCAAGTCTTATCTTGGGTGTGTGTGTGAAGTCCAGCAAGTGAAGATCCAGAAAAAGGTGCAGGTCCAAAGTCCAGAAAAGAAGAAGGGGAGAAGAAGACGAGAAGACAGAGACTGTATTCCAGTTTTTATAATGTTTCCTGTTGGGCCATGAGGGTAGTTCATGTGGGGTGTATCAGACCAACCAAAACTCAGGGATAGCTGAATGGTTCTCTTTGGTTTTTGAGATGGAGACTTGGAAATGTTGATTTAGCTGGTCACATGTTTAAACTATATCATTAGGGTTCCTAGCTGACCATCTGCTGTGGCATAGACACCCAAATATACTTGACAAGATTAGGTGGGTCATTGTCTGGAAGTTTCAGGTAGATGGGCATTCTTTTGTCATGTCCAGTTTCTGTGATTACAAGGTTACACGAGTCATTGTCTGGGAGTTTCAGGCAGATGATCTTCCTTTTGTCATGTCCAGCCCTTTTGACTGCTGGTGATTAACTTTCCTGTATCCACCTAGCCAGTTCTATTGTTCCAGGCTTTCAGTGGTCTTCAGGGGGAGGATAGAGGCAATCTGCTTTCTGAGTAAGTTACACTCAAAAAGTCTGTTTTCAGCAAAATCAATAACTCTGAAATTCATCATATCATGCTATATAACAAACTAGGATTCTCATTTCAGCAAGGGGGAGAGAAGAGTCTTTGTACTTATGATCATCCATCATTTTTTCATTCTCTTTCAAGAAATATGCGGGCCTGATAACCTAGACCCAGTACCAGTCATTAATAAACTGTGAGGTGGAGCTTAGCTTCTGTTCTATTAACTACTCATACTTGCCCAGCTTCTTACACAAAGGAATAAGTTTAGTGAGCTAATATTTGGAATAGTGATGCCATTAGCAGAAGTACTACTAAATATAAGCTGATGTTTAGCAAATGGCTAAGAACCATATGGATAGAGCCATGTGGTCAAAATCACAGGTTCAACAAAAATACTTATTTTGTTAATGAAAATAACAACAGAACATTTCATGCTGTAGATTTGGCACTCAAAACAAATTTCATACCATAGCAAATCTAGAGATGGATTTAGAACACTTTGAATTATGAAATTTCTAGAATAGACTGGAATTATAAATGGGCATTCTTCTGGTAGCTAAAGTTTGTCTAGGAGAAATTAATTCTGCCACTTTTCAGGATTGCCTGTTTTAATTCTGTCTTACAAATTTTAGTGGTTTATCTTGGGAACAATGGCTCCAAATGGGTGAGTTTTGTGCATATCATAACAGGAGTAAATCTCACTTTGAAACCATTGTATGTTGGGTATCATCTCAGTCTCTGATTTAGCACTACTGCTCATCTTAATATTTGCATTATAGCAAAGAGAGGAGAGTCCAATGTTTAGCTCACTGATTTCCTATTTCCTACCATTTTCATCTCAGTTGGTGGTCCCATCTGTCAATTGTTTTAGTTCCTGCAAGGAAATCAATATTATAGAGGGAAGCAAACAGGTTGAAGTGAAAAATAAATGTGAAGGAGCACTGCCCTCCTCCAATATGACCACCCATGTCTTTTCCCCTTTCTTTCTAACCCTGCACATTTTTTACCACCCAGACCTCTCCTCACATCTTTCCAACTCAAAGAGTTTCCTCTACAGTTTTTCTCACCAACCCTGTCTCCTGTTTCTCTCCAACCTAATTTGTATCTTCTCACTTTCCCCAAAATAACTTGCATCAGTCCTTCTTCCTCATTAAGCAAACCCTCCTGTCCTACATACTACTAACATAGGGCCCCTTTTACTAAGCCGCGTAAGCGTCTACGCACGCCCAACATGCGCCAAAATGAACTTACTGCCTGACTGCGTGGCTCTTGCGATAATTTCATTTTTGGTGTGTGTCCACTACGCACGTCTGCAAAATATTTTTTATTTTCTGGTGCGCGTAGCGGACACATGCCAAGTGCCATCTGATGTGCATAGGTCATTACTGCCTAAATTCTTTACCGCTAGGTCTATGGCTGGCGGTCAGATCAGAGACCCAAAATGGACACGCGGCAATTTTGATTTTGCCACACGTCCATTTTCGTGAAAAAAGAGGCCTTTTTTACATGTGCGCTGAAAAATAATTCTGCATGTGCCCAAAACCCGTGTCTACACTACTGCAGGCCACTTTTTACCGCGGCTTAGTAAAAGGACCCCTAAGGCTGTTATCCCCATCCTTTCGTTAACAGCATAGTTCTACCTTTCTCCTTCCTCCTCTCAGTTTTCCTCTTCCTTCTCCCTTGCCAGCCCAATTTGTCTCTCACTGTCCAGTCTCTCTTCTCCTTTCTCCTCAACACACTTTCACCTCTCTGCTCCCTCCCCAATGTAGCTTCTTTTCCCAGCCTAGACTGTCCATCCCTTTTTCTCTGTCCAACTTAGCTTATCCTCCTCTTTCTTCCAAAACTAGGTTCTCGCCCCATCTTCCTCCCCAGTGCAGACTCCCTCTATTTTGTTCCTCAGCCCCTCTTTCCCACTTTTTCCACCCAATTGGCATATCTATATGCTGCCCCTACCCAGACTGTGTCTTCTCCTTACCTTTTGCAGTCTGTCTCAGCTGTTTGTCCTGTGGAGCCTATGCAATACTGTACATTTGAGAATGTAATAATAAATGGATTATTCGGATGTATTATGTATGCTCCAGTTTCTTCTGTGACAAACAGATGAATATGCTTTGAAACCTGCATTTGCTCAAAATCTTGACATTACATTAAACATAGGCATAAAGCACAAGTTTCCATAGAACATCATAAGTTACTATTAAAATATTAAAGAAGCATCTATTACCTAATTCTTTGATTTTTTTTCTGCATTTATTCTTGAAAACCAACAGATTTGACTTGGATTTCCTAGACGAATTGTCATACTGAGCTCCATCTATCATCTGATATAGAATAGGAACATGAAATGATTCATTTTACCTTATGTAATTCATCCCTGGGAAAATTTAAATAAAATTAAAAACACCTAAGAATAGAGGCATCTAGAAATCCGTCTGTCAGAAAACCATATTCTTGGAAGTACAGATCTATATTTCAGGAGCAAAAGCAATCATGTCTGTTGAAGTAACACTGCTCTGTATCACATGACAGCAAATCTTCCTAGGTAACCAGAATGTGATTATAATGATTTATATTTGGATTCTGTAGTGCTATTCATCCACCCAGAATCTGAGCATGCCCCACACTCACAGCACTTCCACGGGGAGCATGCAGCACCTCCTTACCTAGATGGTTATGTTGGTTTATTCAGTGAATGGCAAATTCTGAGTGGGGAGAAGGACAAGCAATGCTGCTTCCATTATTACTATTACCAATCAGAAACAGTTGAGAAAATGGTACGCAAAACCAGCAAATGGCAGAGCCTAAGCATCTAGAACTCTCATAACTTTTGAATGATTCCCCATCCCTTTATTAGAGCTACTTGAGAAAGCAAGAACATTCTTTAAGGACCATATATTTTACAGGGCTATTTTACAGCTTTTTGCATGGATAAAACTACATGCATACTTTTGACTTTCCAGATTTTGCTGGATGATGAAGCTAAGGAATTATTGCATGGAAAATACTTACATGAAAACATCAGCTTGAATACATACATATTTGTAGCTATATGTCACTTTTGGAAACACTGATGTCTACAGAACTATGGCATATATTGCTGAAGTGAACCTTAATTCCATTTGCTTTGTGATGTCATAAAAATGTATGCAGGGATAGGATGTCAGGTGATACCTTAGCTGTTTTAACTGAGGGGCTCATTTACTAAGCTGCATAGACACCTACGTGCGCCCAGCATGTGTCAAAAATGAAATTACCGCAAGGTCCACGCCGGGCGGTAACTCAAAATTGACACATGCTGGTCCACTACGCGCACAGGAAAATAATTTTTATTTTCTGGTGCGTGACAAAAACCAGGCAGTAATCGTCATTCTACGCATGTAGATGATTACCGCACAGTTACCGCCTGAGACCTTACTGCTAAGTCAATGGCTGGTGGTAAGGTCTCAGACCTAAAATGGACATGGGGCAAATTTTATTTTGCCGCATATCCATTTTCGGCAAAAATGGATCTGCACACACCCAAAACACATGCCTACACCAGCGCAGCCCATTTTTCGACGTACCTTAGTAAAAGGGCCCCTGACTATTTTAGAGGAATACAGATAGCACACACTCATGTGCACCGGAAAGCAGGGGCGTAACCAGACCTCGGCAGGAGGGGGTTCCAGTGCCCGAGGTGGGGGGGCACAGTTTAGCTCGCCTCCTGCCGCCGATGACCCCCTGCCACTTTCGACCCCCCCGTGCCACTGTCAACCCCACCACCACCGCCCCTCCCCTGTTGCCACCGCCGCCAGGTACCTTTGCTGGCAGGGGTCCCTAACCCCCGCCAGGCGAAGTCTTCTTCAGCGCCGGTCTCTGGCGCCTTCGCTGATCTGTTTCTGTCAGTCCTGACTCCTGATGTCCTGCATGCACATCCTGCGTGGGGCTACATATAGGACGTGCACGCAGGATGTCTGGAGTCAGGACTCACAGAAACAGATCAGCGAAGACCGGCGCTGAAGAAGACTTCGGCTGGCGGGGGTTGGGGACCCCCGCCAGCAAAGGTACCTGGTGGCGGCGGCGGGGGAGGAGCAGTGGCAGTGGGAGGGGGAATCGAAAGTGGCAGGGGAGATTCAGCAGCGGGGGGGGGCAAAAGTAGAGGGGGCCAGGGCTAAATCTGTGGGGGCCCATGGCCCCACCTAGCTATGCCCCTGCCAGAAAGGCTATAGCTGAAGTCATTCCTTTAGGAGAAGAGAATGCCACACATCCATTTCTATGCAAACATTTGTATGGACTATGGACTGCACTGCTTGCTCATAGAAAAATCACTCAACAGTTTCCAGTGCTTTTAAGGGATATTTATCAGTAAATCTCTATCCATAACAACATGGGAGAATTGAACCTGCTCAGTTTGGCTCGTGGACTATGCAACAGAGAAGCAAAACTCGATGAAGTGCAGCACGTAGTTAAACCAAGTTTCTGAAGTATTGGCGAACTTTCAGGAACACAAAGTGGTAATAAAAATCCATTTCTGATTTGCATTTGTTCAGTCTTTCTATTCTGGTCAGTCTCTTGATGACACCCAGTGGAAATACAGAAACATTACCTTACATCACAAGTACTTTAAACAGTGACTATGACCTGTAAAATAAAATCTAGACCCATTTTCAAATGAAGGTAACCATCTAGTGTAGGTAAACAACGGGCAATAATAAGTATGCGAGAGTCAAATGTTGTCCTTCTCTTGAAATGACATTAATAAATCTAAATTATTTCTGCAGTAACCTGACTGTAACAATTCTGTTGCTAAAAAAAGAACAAAGACTTTTGCACCATTCATTTATGGTCAAATGGGACTTTGCATCACTCTGACCTTTTCCCCCATGCCCAATTGATCTCCCTGACTCGGGACTTAAATAAGCCGCCACTCTGGCCGTTTCTTTCCCATGGAGTGGCCATGGCCACAAATTTATTCAGCACAATACTGGGCAACACTTACAAGTGTAACTCCTACCAGAAGTGATGTTACTCTCATGAAACATCTACTATTCGCAGTGTGATATGCAACATGTTTTCCGCACACCCCATTGCAGCTGTCATCTCTTCCTAGGACATGCAATATATCTCTTGTGAATGTTTGGTGAATCTCTTCAGAAAGGTGGTTAATAAATCCCAATAAATATCTCTGCATACCCTTCCACAGTTGGTATGCTATTTTTCCTGAATTAGCTGCTCTAGCAGCAAGTCGTTAATTGGTCCCACACTCAAAACAGACTAACAAATAAAACATCATACATATACAGATGTACAAGTTCCCTGGTCCTTTACCTGCATACAAACTGTTGCTCTCTTCCTTACATAAAAGAAACGCTGCCTCCACTGCAGCAGCTGTTACACATCCTCTACAGCACTTGTTCCCAAACCTGGTCCTAGAGGCACCCCAGCCAGGCAGGTTTTCAGGATATCTACAATGAATATTCATGAGAGAGATTTACATGCACTGCCTCTACTGCATGCAAATCTCTCTCATGTATATTCATTGTGGATATCCTGAAAACGTGACTGGCCGGGGTGCCTCCAGGACCAGGTTTGGGAACCACTACTCTACAACATAGGAGCCATCTATGTGGGTTCTGTGCATGCATGAGCACTCCCAGTATTGAGCAAATTCCTTGACTGTGTCCAGGGAGGTGTAATTCCTATTAGGTTTAGCACCCCCAATCATTTTTTAAAAAGTTAGTTCCTATGCTCAAGGGAGGAACTTCTTGAGGGAATCTTATGTACCTAGCTCCTCATCACCCTTCTGGAGTAGCATCCTAGTGTTTTTAATTGCAGGCTCAGAACCAGAGAAGCCAGAGTTCAAGTCTTTGGGCTAATGCCCCTGAACTCCTAGGCAATGCCTTGTTTTACTTTTGAAGCCTACTGAGAAAGTGATATTTTGAGCATGCCAAACCTCTGCACACAATTTCCCTAATCTGATGTTGTCTCTCCAACTGGTCTGACTATGCTTGTTCTGCCTCCTACCATCTGTTTCAGGGGGTCAACCATCTTTCTCTATCCGCCATAGCACTTCCCAGACTAATTAACAGATGGACTCAGGGCAGCTGCTAGACATGATGAGGCCCAGGACAGATAGTAGGGAGGGGCCCCAAAGCTTGCTTTCAGATTGTCCCTCTTTCAACTTCAAGCAGGTTTGGGCTCCCCGGTGACATGGGGGCCCAAGGCAATTGCCCTGCTTGCCCACCCCTAACGCCAGCCTTGGATGGACTGCATGCTTGTAAAGACAGCAGCACTGAAATGACAGCTGTACCATAGGTTACAGAGGAGGTCCCAGGGAGCACTTGGGTGGGCTGGAGGTTGCTTGGTGACTGGACATTCTTGCTGAGGGGTCCCAGGCCAGGTTTCCCTGGCTTGGGGGTCCCAAGGGAGGAACTCCTCGGACCTGGAGGTTTTTAGATCAAGAGATCATGTTTCTGTGGGTCCCCAAAATAGGAGTGGAGGAGTGGCCTAGTGGTTAGAGTGGTGGACTTTGGTCTTGGGGAACTGGCTTCAATTCCCACTGCAGGTACAGGCAGCTCCTTATGACTCTGGGCAAGTCACTTAACTCTCCCTTGCCCCAGGTACAAATAAGTACCTAAGCCACATTGAGCCTGCCATGAGTGGGAAAGCACAGGGTACAAATTAAAAAAAAAAATCCCATCTCCAGGAGTTGCCAACTTAGGGATCTTCAGTCTGTGGTGGCTAATTTTTTAACTTCCCATTGACTTCTATTGAAATCAGTGACAAGTTAAAACTTTACATCAATTTTGAAGATCAAGTGAGCATTCAGCACTATGGAAAAAGTAAAAACTGTGTTACACTTTTGCTCAATTTGATGTACTGAAGCTAATTTTGTATGCAGCTCATTTTGCATGCTAATTGCACTTAGCTCAGCATGTTACTTCACAATTAACACAGATTAGTGCTCTGCTAAAAACATTGCTTCATGGGAAGTAACCTTAGTGCATACAAAATCAGTGCTAGACCAGAACTAGTCCACTGTGCTAAATTTAGCCAGGTCGATAATCAAACCTAGCAGTCACCGTATTTTTTTAAATATAAAAAAATATGTCTATTCATAACCATCACAGGGATAAGCAGAAGCAATGAATATTCCTATAATAAGGTGACCATACTGTCTATGCATATACAGCCTAATTCTATATATGGCACTCAAAACTGTGCACATAAATTTGGGCACATACCCTATTAGTGCCCAAAATTTAATTGATAGATGAGCCAATTAGCACTGATAACTGGGCGCAAATCCTCAGTTATCAGCGCTAATTGGCATTAATTTAAATTTCCATGCGCATCTTTAGGCATCAGGATCCATGCATAAATCCAAAAAGGGGACACAGCCGTGGGAGGAGCAGATCGTGGTGTTCCTGGAATTTGCACACAATGTTACAGAATAAGGGAGATCTGCACCTAATTTAGGTGCGAGAATTTACACTAAGTTTCAGTTGGTGTAAATCCTCGCACCCAAAATTGTGTATGGATCCCGGTGTCAAATGATATTCTATAAACAGCACCTAACTCTGAGTGCTGTTTATAAAATAACGCTTAGCGCTAATTTTTCACAGTGCCCAAATTTGGGCACTGTTTATAGAATTGAGTCCATAGGGGCCCTTTTACTAAACCACGTAAGTGTCTACGCGCGCCCAATTCACGCCAAAATGGAGTTACCACCCGGCTGCCATGTGGTCCCTGCGGTAATTTCATTTTTGGCGCGCATCCGCTACGCGTCCCCCCTCCACAGTTTTTTTTTCTGGCGTCCATCAGCTACACGTGCCAAGTGGCATTTGGCGCGTGTAGTTCATTACCACACGGTTACCGCACAAGACTTTACCGCTAGGTCAATGGCTGGTGGTAAGGTCTCAGACCCAAAATGGACATGTGACAATTTTCATTTTGCCGCACGTCCATTTTCAGCAAAAATTTTAAAAAGACATTTTTTGCAGGTGCGCTGAAAAATGATTCTGCGTGCACCCAAAACACACGTATACGCTACCGCAGGCCATTTTTCAGCGCACCTTAGTAAAAGGACCCCATAGTGGTGTTACTCAGCTGTTATCACATCAATAATCTAAGGGAGTTATTTATTAACCAGCAGCTGGTAAGCATGTGAACTCCTCTAACTGCTGCTATTCAGTGCATTAAACAGGTATTCATGGCCGAAAACGGACCCTATTTTATTATTATTTGTTGCATTCATAGGAGCCAACTTTTCAAAATTATTGGGGGTGCTAAGCCCAATGGAAATGACCCCTCCCTGGACACATACAAGGAATTTTCTCAATATTGGGGGTGCTCAAGCACCCACAGCACCCACAGAGTCGGCTCCAATGGTTGCATTTGTATCCCACATTTTCCCACCTCTTTGCAGGTTCAATGTGGCTTACAATACATCATGAATAGTGGAAATATATAAGAAAATATACATTTAGTTTACAGAAGGATCTTGGGTAATATGATAATGAAAAAACATGATAGTAGTTTAACAAGCAAGTATTGTAAAACAGATCTGGATATATGTGTAGGAGTTCACATTTGTTGATCTTTGTGGTATGCCTTGTTAAAGAGATGGGACATTTTTTTTGCTAGCTAAAATTACCTTTATTTGTGACAGACTGATATTTAACGTGGAGGGGCATAATCGAACGTCGCCGATGAAATAGATCGCCGGCGATCTATTTTGGCGGCAGCGCTACAGCTGGCCGGAACCGTATTATCGAAAAAGATGGCCGGCCACAAAGAATATTCATGAAAGACTTGCATGCACTGCCTTCACTACATGCAAATCTCTCTCATAAATATTAATTGTGGATATCCTGAAAACCTGACTGGCTGGAGCGCCTGCAGGACCAGGTTTGAGAACCACTGGCAAAAGGTATGATGTGATACTATATATGTGTACTTGATCTTGATTTGTCTTTGCCATTTTTAGGGCACAGACTGTAGAGGTCTACCTGGCACTGGCCTTGTTCTCCAACTACTGAAGCTGTCATCGAAGCCCCACTCCAGCCCATCCAAATCTATCCAGCCACGATCAGGGTATATAGAATGACTGCAGAAGTCTGCCCGACACTGACCTTGTTCTCCAACTGAACAAGGTCTGAACAAATTTGATAATTTCTATATGTTATCAAAGGCTCCACTGGCTGCCAATAGAAACTAGAGTTTTCTATAAGCTTTGTTCTCTAGTTTATAAGATATTGGTAGATGTGGAACCGCGTTATATGTATTCCCTGATTAATACACATTATTTATAGTATGATATTCACAACTGTCTAAATATACTTCCTCCCTCTTTCTAAGGTTTCTGTCTTAAGAAATATTTTACTGCTTTATACTCTTACAAGTCGTCTCAAATTTGGAACTCATTGAGGGGCATAATTGAATGAAAATGCCTATCTCCATGGGCGTTTATCTCCAAGAACGGGTCCGTGAAGGGGCGGACCGAACCGTATTTTGGGAAAAAATAGACGCCCATGTTTTATTCAACAATGTGTGAGCTGGGCGTTTTTGTTTTTCAGCGATAATGGAAAATGAAAGCGCCCAGCTCAAAAACGAATAAATCCAAGGCATTTGTTCGTGGGAGGGGCCAGGATTCGTAGTGCACTGGTCCCCCTCACATGCCAGGACATCAACCGGGCACCCTAGGGGGCACTTTTACAAAACCAAACAAAAAGGTAAAAGAGCTCCCAGGTGCATAGCACCCTTCCCTTGTGTGTTGAGCCCCCCAAATCCCCCTCAAAACCCACTGCCCACAAGTCTACACCATTACTATAGCCCTAAGGGGTGAAGGGGGGCACCTACATGTGGGTACAGTGGGTTTGGGGGGGTTGGACGACTAATAAGCATTAAGCAGCACAATTGTAACAGGTAGGGGGGATGGGCCTGGGTCCACCTGCCTGAAGTCCACTGCACCCCCTAACAACTGCTCCAGTGACCTGCATACTGCTGTCAGGGAGCTGGGTATGACATTTTAGGGTGAAAATAAAAGTTGAGAAACTTCATTTTTTTGTGGTGGGAGGGGGTTAGTGACCACTGGGGGAGTCAGGGGAGGTCATCCCCGATTCCCTCCAGTGGTCATCTGGTCATTTAGGGCACTTTTTGGGGCCTTATTCGTGAAAAAACAGGGTCCAGGAAAAGTGTCCTAAATTCTAGCTAAAAACGCATACTTTTTTCCCATTATCGGTGAAATGCGCCCATCTCTGTTCGGCAGATAACCACGCCCCAGTTCCGCCTTCGCCACACCTCTGACACGCCCCCATCAACTTTGTCCGCATCCGCGACGGATTGCAGTTGAAAACGTCCAAAAATCGGCTTTCGATTATACCGCTTTATTCGTTTTTGTGAGATAAACGTCCATCTCCCGATTTAGGTCGGAACTTGGGCGTTTTTCTCATTCGATTATAAGCAGGATTACCTACTTTTTTGAAATGTCAACCAAATTACTTAATTTTTCTTAAATGTTGAAGATGAATTTATTTAGATGGTATGTACTTTCTAATTAGATATTGTGCAGTTATTGTATTGTAATTTTTCTTGATATTGTAAGCGCCCAGCCTGGTTGACTGGTTTTATATTATACTGCAATCCACTCTGAACCTATTTAAAGGTGTTGAGGGGAATATAACATTAATATCTATATATATAAAAGGCACCTCCAACGTTCCAATGAAGCCTCAAGCCGGATGAGGCGCCCGAGATATCAGGTTTGACCTGCACTGCAGTCACTGTAACTCCGCCCTCACGTCAAAACGCGATGACATCGAGGGCGGGGCGGCGAAGGCACAATGCGCGACTCACACAGATTCAGTTACAGCAGTGCTGCGGCGAGAGCGCTGCGAACTTTCATCGCTAAATCGCAAACAAGTGAGTCACTGAGTGAGGGAGGGAGGGAGAGGGTGGTTGCAACTCGGAAGGAACGGATGGAGGGGGGTTCTGGAACTCGGGAGGGAGGATGGTGGGGGAATTACCCTGCTAGCGCCCGTTTCATTTTTTCCCCGAAACGGGCATTTCTTACTAGTATAACATAATATAACTACTGAAGCTGAATCTGTCCAGCCACAATCAGGGCACAGACCGTAGAAGTCTGCCCAGCACTGACTTTGCTTCCCAATTACTGGTGTTGCCACGTAATCACAGCTACAATTGTTTGGTTCCACACCTTCTATACAGGATTCCTTTGTGTTTCTCCCACACATTTTTGAATTTCGTTACCGTTTTTATCTCCACCTCCTCCCTTTCCATGAAAAAGTACTTCCTGACATTGTTACTGAGTCAGCCCCCCTGCAACCTCAATTAATGTTCTCTAGTTCTACCACCTTCCCTTCTCTGGAAAACGTTTGCTTGTAGATGAAATACATTTCAAATATTTAAATGTCTGTATAGCAAAATTTAAATTAGTTGGGATAGGGTAAGAACTTTGGAACTCTTCTACTAAAAAGCACTAAGAAATGAGCACAGCGTGTTTTACATGGGACTTTCCGGTGCACTAAGCCCATTTCTAGTGTGGCCTAAAAATAGGGCTTTTTTTAATTTTGCAGGTCCCGCACTCATTTT
Source organism: Microcaecilia unicolor (assembly GCF_901765095.1). Taxonomy (NCBI): domain Eukaryota; kingdom Metazoa; phylum Chordata; class Amphibia; order Gymnophiona; family Siphonopidae; genus Microcaecilia; species Microcaecilia unicolor. The sequence goes on from NC_044038.1 coordinate 158,344,156, forward strand.
TCCATTAGTGTGCCAGACCTACAAAAATATTAAAGTGGGAGCACTTACTGCCTTCTATTAAGGAAACTCTGTGTGCTCCCACATTAAATCTGTGATATCCGGTTAGCTCACGCTAATGCAAGTGCGCTGGCTGGATAACACTTCCACGCCATAACATGACCCTCCCCCCCCCCCCAAATAAAAAACCATAAATAGCACGCGATTAGCACCGGTGTTAGGCAAATTACTGCAAACCGCTTTAACCCATTTTGTGGTACGCAGTTTTCCATATCATGCATGTTAGTGCTTTAGTAAAGGGCCCCTTGCTAGCTGTGTAACATAGGCGGTTGTGCTAGTAACAGAAACCAAAACTGCTACTGAGAAATAATTACCTTGTTTTATTAGTGTTTGCAAGTCTTAGCTATATTTTTCTAAATAAATCACTGAGAAATCACAGTGCCTCACTTCTTTCATTGCCAGGGCCAGTGGTTCCCAAACCTGGTCCTGGAGGCACCAGCCAGTCAGGTTTTCAGGATATCCTGCCCTAGGCAGTATAAGTACATAAGTACATGCCATACTGGGACAGACCAAAGGTCCATCAAGCCCAGCATCCTGTTTCTAACAGTGGCCAATCCAGGTTACAAGTACCTGGCAAGATCCCACAACAGTACAATACATTTTATGCTGCTTAATTCATTTTGTCTAAAGATCCAGTTAGAAGTACAGAATATTTAAAAGTACATGGGATGAATTTTGAGCAAGTGCAGTGACCACCTTAAATTAAACACTGGAGCCAGCATTTAATTTAATCTGTATGTTCAGCATTCAGCATTGCTATTTAAGTACATAAGTATTGCCATACTGGGTCAGACCAAAGGTCCATCAAGTGCAGCATCCTGTTTTCAACAGTGGCCAATCCAGGTTACAAGTACCTGGTGAAGAGTTATGCTAGCCCTTGCTCTCAGTAAAATACAGGCCAATGGCTCATAATAAGAGCTAGGCTTCTTAAAATCAGAATCATCTCTGATACAAAAGAGAGCTAGCTTGTAAAAATCAGAGATCACCTTTGACACAGTTACATTTCACTGTGGCAAGTGCTGAACTGGCAAGGGTGGGGGCAATCTACTCTATAAACAATCCTGAGATTGGCACCTGCAAGACGTCATAAGCAAGAGTTGCTATGGTTACGTAGAGATAGTGCTGGGTCAGCTGCACCCCGGGTGAGAACATCCAAAGGGGGGGCTACAGGAAGGTTTGGGAACATGTGAAGTCATTCTGATCAACTGATAAGGACTAGGAGCCCTGTTGAGACAGCTGGGGTCCATTGAAATGAATAGGGCCAAAATTGTATATAAGCAGCAGTTTGAGGAGTATTAGTGCAGACGAGACGAGACGAGATGAGAAGAAGAAGGAGACGAGAGGAGAAGACGAACAGAGAAGGGAGACTCCAGAAGGCTAGAGAGAGAGGACGTGCCATGATATGCGGTTCCATTATGTGAATGCTTAACCTACCTGTATTACCATTGGTAAGATTGTAATAAACTATCTTATTATATCTACTACATACTGGGTTCCTTTCTAATTACAAGAGTCCATACTGCCTGATGGTGTAAGCCTGTCATGAGCAGATTCAAAGTTGGGAAAGCTAGATATTTGGAGGGCATATGTAACTTTGCCCAGAGAGATGAGATGGGCCACTGCTTCCGCTGCTTGATTAGCAAAGGCAGATTCAGAGAAAATAAACACTGGCAAGATCCCACAACAGTACAATACATTTTATGCTGCTTAATTCATTTTGTCTAAAGATCCAGTTAGAAGTACAGAATACTTAAAAGTACATGGGATGAATTTTGAGCAAGTGCAGTGACCACCTTAAATTAAACACTGAAGCCAGCATTTAATTTAATCTGTATGTTCAGCATTCAGCATTGCTATTTAAGTACATAAGTATTGCCATACTGGGTCAGACCAAAGGTCTATCAAGTGCAGCATCCTGTTTTCAACAGTGGCCAATCCAGGTTACAAGTACCTGGCAAGATTCCAAGACAGTACAATACAATTTATGCTGCTAATCCTAGGAATAAGCAGTGGATTTTCCCCAAATTCATTTTAATAATGGTTTATGGACTTTCCTTTTAGGAAGTGTCCAACAGTGTTGCCTAATTTGGCCAGCCTAAACTAAAAATAGAAAGGGTTCTTTTAACTAACATGTGCTAATGGATTGAGGGACCCTTTTAAAAAAAACAGTAGTAAACCCAATGTGGGTTTACTGCACACCAGTATGTTTATTTGATTAGTATTTTGAATTACATCTGTTTAACAGTTGTGAACCCGATGCAGTCAATCCTTAAGTAAAATGTGGCCAGGTCGGGCACTGCTATATTTCATCTGTTTTGAATAAATATTTTGTTGCTTTCATTCCTTGGTGTATCTGATCTACTCTCAATCTACTCTGCGTCTGCATCAGCCAATCAACACCTCTCATCTTTTCTGTTGCAAATAACATGCATTACCTGTTAGTAAATGACCCCTCTATTAATAGTCTGTTAGCATATCGGGATTCCTAGTGTGGTCAGCTGCATCCAAGATACTTATGTTCAACTGCAGAGTTTGCACAACTTCCCCAGCCAATGTCCACAAAAATAATTAATAGCAAAAACGAAGTTAAGGTTCCACTCAAAAATATCCAAGATAAAAGTGCCAAAGTAAGGGATTTTCTGTTTTTCTTCCACCTCCTGCACGTCTCCTTCCATAGGATGCCTTGGTTCCTCCTAAGTATGGTTCTGCAGAAAAACATCTAGGATAAGTTTCATATGAGTAAGACGGTCCTTGAGAGAAGTCATTGAGAGAATCAACATCTGATAGGTTGGGTCAAGCGGTAAGATAGCCAGAAGCCACCAACACCAGGCAGGTCCATCTGGAGAAGCCTGCCAAAGAGGAAACAAGAAAGAAGAAATTCTACGTATTGATCATTTTCAATATTTTCAGATCAAAACCCTGGCTTATTTTTATGTATTCATTTATAAATACTGGTTACCTCTTGGATGTTATATAAGTGGAATAGCAACTTCATGTAAATTCATTTCAAATTATGCAAAATTGTCTAAATGTGCTTTACAAAGAGTAACTCATCAAACCAAGAATAAAAACAATAACATTAGCGGATCCCAACCCTTCATCCACAACGATCACATAAACTTGTCCATCTCTCTCTTCCCCTCTACCCCCCCCCCCCCCCCCCCCCAGTTCAGCATTTCACCTCAAACCTACCTCCCTCTCTTCTGCTTCTGAGTGCCTCCAGGCCCACAGCAGCACTGAACAAAGCAACCGCAATAAACTTCAGGGGATCTTCAGTCCATGTGCACATGAAGGCCCTCCTAGTTCCGCCCCCTCTGACATATACAAAATGCATCAGAGGGGGCAGGACCAGCAGGGCCTTCGCAAACACATAGAATCAAAGTCTCCCCAGGGTTTATCATTGTTGCTTTACGCACTGCTGCTGCAGGGCAAGAGGAGACTGCAGAAGGGAAGGGGATCAGCCTAGACCCTGTGATCTGATGCATCTCTTACCAACTGCTTAGGGTTGGTGCAACAGGTAAGAGAAGTCACAGCAAAATTTTGGTGTCCCCAAACATCAGCACCCCTCTGCCATGCTTACCACACTTACCAGGTTGGCCAGCCTGGTATGTGCCAACACTCCACTCAGCCTCTGCAGGGGTAGGAAAGAATCCCACTCTTTCCTGCCCACTGCCGCTACTCTGCCTGGCAGCGCCACCACGATTTTAAAATGGTTGCCAAGACTTCCTGCAGCAGTCTCATGAGACTGCCAAGACCCACAAGACTACTGCAGGAAGTCTTGGCTGCCATTTTGGAAACACAGTGGTGACAGGCACAGTAGCAATAGTGGGCAGGAAAGATTAGGGTTCTCTCCTGCCCTCGAATCCACTAGACCACCAGGGCCCTTCAAGTTAGGACTGGGGAGGGCCCACTTTGGCTCAGGGGTGTTTAGTACGTGGGAGGGGTTAGCAACTGTGATGGTAGGGGGAGCTGTAGTGTGTGGTAGGGGGTGGCAGTGCAGTGGTGGGGTGGTAGGTAGTGGCCATGGGAGCCCCAATGACCTTTACTGCCCGGGGGCCTTGACCACTGTCAGTCCACCCCCTGCCCCCTTGAAATCTCTGTTTGGTGTGGATCTCCACATGTAAAAAGCAGCTTTCTAAAATCGCTATTTACATGTGAAAAAGCTTTTAAAATGGAGGCAAAAGTCTTTCTTGGATTAGTTACTCCTGCTTCACCTGTTCTTCTATTCACACTGTAGAATTACTATTGAATTAAATATGGAACACTTTCTGTACGTGTTCATATATTTAAACTGGGATTAGCTGCAACTAAATTAACTAATCCAATTAACTAGTCCAAGACTAATCTCTCTCTGCACTGAATTATCAGAAAGATGATGAAAAGGCATGAATGAGGCACATACCTGCACAGTGCATCCCGCTTTATACCTTCCCGCTTTCTGCTCAACTTTCATGTACCAGCAGTCTCTCAATTTTATGAGAAGCAAGGAACATTAAAGGAACTGAAGTTAGTCCGGTGATGTTATTTAGGGACTATAATATCTCTTAAGAGACTTAGAATGCTATTTTAGTTCATAAGACAATTGCTAGAAGGCAGCCTGTTAAAATGCATGGCTGTAACAATGTGAACTGTAAAACCAGCTGTTAGAAATAATCCTTGTACCTGAAAAGATGAGGAGAGAGAAAGCAGCTTTGCCTTTTACCGCTGGGACAGCCATTCAAATCAAGCCCTAAGCAGAATTAATCTCAGTTCTTTCCAAGGAATGGATCAGTAAAGTCTAATAGCTAAAGAGGTGAGCTATGATCCAGGAAGGCAGAGTTCAAAATCCTGCTCTTTCCACTGATGCTCCTGCCCAGGGCTGGCTCAACCTATGGGCCAGGTGAGGCACTGGCTCGAGGTGCCGGTAACAAAGTGCACAGAATCCTGGTCCAACTCTCCCTCTCTCTTTTCTCCTTCCTGTGGGTCGGGAGGGAGAGGAGAGGGAGAGATACCAGACTGGGATTTTGGCGAGGGAGTGTTGAACTTAAAAGAGGGGGAAACTACCGGATCATGGGGAGAGTGGCACCAATGCTTAAGGTGGCTCAGGGTGCCACAGTCCCGTCAGCTGACCCTGCTCCTGCCCAGTTAAACTGTGCCAATTTGTTTAATATTCCATTGTTTTGAGTACTACGCCTTGAACAACATAGAAATTCCATTTTTTTAAATTTCATGAGACCTACATTCTGGAACAAACCTCCAGCCTCCTTGAGAATGATCAGATCACTGACTCAATTTAAAAAATGTTAAAAATGTTTAAAAAAACATATGTTTTCCAGTGTGCTTTTAATTACTACTACTACTATTTAGCATTTCTATAGCGCTACAAGGCATACGCAGCGCTGCACAAACATAGAAGAAAGACAGTCCCTGCTCAAAGAGCTTACAATCTAATAGACAAAAAATAAATAAAGTAAGCAAATCAAATCAATTAATGTGATCGGGAAGGAAGAGAGGAGGGTAGGTGGAGGCGAGTGGTTACGAGTCAAAAGCAATGTTAAAGAGGTGAGCTTTCAGTCTAGATTTAAAGGTGGTCAAGGATGTGGCAAGACGTAGGGGCTCAGGAAGTTTATTCCAGGCGTAGGGTGCAGTGAGACAGAAGGCGCGAAGTCTGGAGTTGGCAGTAGTGGAGAAGGGAACAGATAAGAAGGATTTATCCATGGAGCGGAGTGCACGGGAAGGGGTGTAGGGAAGGACGAGTGTGGAGAGATACTGGGGAGCAGCAGAGTGAATACATTTATAGGTTAGTAGAAGAAGTTTGAACAGGATGCGAAAACGGATAGGGAGCCAGTGAAGGGTCTTGAGGAGAGGGGTAGTATGAGTAAAGCGACCCTGGCGGAAGATGAGACGGGCAGCAGAGTTTTGAACCGACTGGAGAGGGGAGAGGTGACTAAGTGGGAGGCCAGCAAGAAGCAGATTGCAGTAGTCTAAACGAGAGGTGACAAGGGTGTGGATGAGGGTTTTGGTAGAGTGCTCGGAAAGAAAGGGGCGGATTTTACGGATGTTGTAAAGAAAGAAACGACAGGTCTTGGCGGTCTGCTGGATATGAAACCAGGACTGGGATGAGTAACAGTATCAAACTAAATTTAAACTGGAAGAATTAATTAGGAGACAATGTTTTGTCTATGATGACTATTGTTTTATGTGTTTTTATGACAATTTGTATGTTAGTTTGTACACTGCATGGAATGGTAGATATTGTGGTATAAAAAATAATGCGGATATTCAAGTTCCACTGAATATCTGCTCTGATGGCCGTGGCAGTCTCCGGTTAATGCTGATGTAGTCCGAGGCTGAGTCGGGACAAACCTGGAAGTTATCTGGGCACCAATGATATTCAGTGCTGATGTCCGGATAACTATTCAGGCAAGTAGAATCGCAGAAACAAGTGTCCTAACTTGCATGGTTAGTTTTCCAGGTATCAGCGCCAGCATCTAGATAACTTCAGGTGGCCAAGCAAGACAGGGATATTCAGTGTCAGTTCCCAGATTAGACCCAGCATGTGGATTAACACAACATTGCAAATCTCTGCACAGAAAGAAACAAATATACACCTTATTTTACACAGTTACCTGAATGTCATCATCTTTGGCAGGAAGAGGTCCATGGGACAAGAAATGCTTTCTGGAGAAGTCCACTTTATTTTCAGAAATCCACCTCTCCACCACCTGCTGGTATGTGTGATCCTAGGAGCCGACTCTATGGGTGCTGTGGATGCTTGAGCACCCCCAATATTGAGAAAATTCCTTGCATGTGTCCAGGGAGGGGTTATTCCCACTGGACTTAGCGCCCCCAATAATTTTGAAAAGTTGGCTCCTATGTGTGTGATCATGCAATCTATACAACTCGGCAAGCTCATCGTCTTCCACCTGAACCAGGAAAGGAGAATAAGAGAAGAGAGAGGCATGGGCAAGTCAAGAAGCCCAGAGAAGGTAGGCATTCCAGTGAAGATACACACAAAAAAGATGGCGAGAACAGTGAAAGTTAGGAGCATAACACAGAGTAAAAGAAGAGGAGATTGGGAGAATAGAAGTAAAAAGGAGAAAAAGAGAAATGGAAAATGAAAACGAAGAAAGCAGTAAGCAGGCAGAAGAAATGGAGTGAAAAATACAGGCAGAAAAAAGAGTAGGAAGAATGAAGAAACATTGAATTTAAGCCACCATTTCAACACTATAGTCATTTGCCCATGGGAAATCTGTCTTGACCTGGAGATCTTCCCTGATTCCTACGCAATGAAATGGCATCTGTCATTGTGCTCAGTTCCAGTTAATCAACATTAATTGACTTGGAGACTTAGGGCCGCTTTTACCATAGCTTAGAGTAATAAGACCCCTGCGCTAGCAGCGGCAGCTGTTTTTGTCATGCACCAGGGCCCCTTTTACTAAAGCGGGTAAAAAGGCTGAAAAAAGAAATGGTACGTTTGCATTTGCCATGCGGTAAGTTCGCATTTGCTGCTCAGTCATTTTTGGAGGAGCACTTACCGCCACCTACTGAGATGGCAGTAAGGGCTCCCGTGCTAATCTGGCAGTAACCAGGCATCGTGTGACGCTGCGCAATTACTGCCAGGTAAAACCCCTGAAGAAATATTTTTTAAATATTTCCACTAGCGCCAGAAATGGCGCACGCTGAGGGTGAAACTACCACCAGCATCTGCGTTGGGCCAGTGGCAGTTCCGGGCTGCCACGCGACAACCCTTTAGTAAAAGGGCCCCTTAGTGACATCCTAAAAGACCATCTTTAACCCAGTGGCGTAGCTACGTGGGGTCACGGGGGCCTGGGCCCCCATAGATTTGGCCCTGGACCCCTCTGCCGAATACCCTCTCGACCCCCCCCCCTCCCGCAGCCAACCCTCCCCCGTCGCCGCCGTCATCGGCTACCTTTGCTGGCGGAGGACCCCAACCCCCGCCAGCCGAGGTCCTCTTCTTCCGACGCAAGGCTTCGTTCTGTTTCTGTGAGTCTGATGTCCTGCAAGTCAGACTCACAGAAACAGAACAAAGCCTTGCAGATCAGCCAGCAGCCGTGTTGCTGGCTGATCTGCAAGGCTTCGTTCTGTTTCTGTGAGTCTGACATCCTGCACGTTGCATGTGCAGAACGTCAGACTCACAGAAACAGAACAAAGCCTTGCGCCGGAAGAAGAGGACCTTAGCTGGCGGGGGTTGGGGTCCCCCGCCAGCAAAGGTAGCCGACGGTGGCGGGGGAGGGTTGGCGGTGGGAGGGGGGTCGAGGGGGTCGTCGGCAGAGGGGGGTCAAAGTTGTTGGTGGTGGTGGTGGCAGGGGGGTCAAAAATTAGGGGGGGAGTCGGCGGCGCCAGGGGGGTGGCTAAAATGTGCCCCCTCACCTCGGACTCTGGACCCCCTCTGCCGCCGAAGTCTGGCTAAGCCCCTGCTTTAACCAAAATACTGAACGGGTTTTGGTGTCGCCATAGAACATCAGTGTGGCCAAAAAATTGACGGGGAATCTGTATAGGACTGAAATATGTTCCACCGATTCAATGATCTGAGTAAGTGGATATTCTCCAGGCTGTTTTAAACTTGAAACTCAGACCCTGTCTGCTCACTTGTCATTGACGATCCAGTTATTACATGATTTTAACCTACAAAAGCATAAACTGAGCAGCTCAACTATTCTAACTTCATCACATTCCTCTTTCTCAACCTTCCTCAATGCCCATCTCAGAGGTAGCTACACTTTCAGTAGAGGAGCCTGCACAGCCCTTTTAGATCCTGTAGAAATTGAAGACATTCAACAAATTCAAACTGAAATCTGAACAGAACATTGGTAACTAAAAAATGTCTGATCTACCATTAGCAAAGAAAGTTCATGAGTTGACCTTTTTGTCTTCCTCAGCATTGTGGTATCCATCTCTTTGGGCTCGCCTCAGTACCCGGAAAAGCTGCCTTCCTATTGTCTCGACATGAGAGCGCCCATCAGCCAAATATGCCACGGTCTGAATTTCCAATATACAACCAAAGTCTGCAAAGCTGTTGGACAATAAAAAGGATGCAAATTATTCAATATTACATTATACCAGCAGTGCTCAAAATGGTTTTCAAGACTCCCTAGCCACTCGTGTTTATGGAATATTCCTAATGAACATGCATGGGACATCTGCATGCATTACTCATATATGCACATATATATCTCATGCATGTTCATCCTATATAATAAAACACACCTCCAACATTCTGAAGCCGAGAAAGTGAAGCCTTCAAGCCTTGAAGCATTCCTGCAACGTTCCGGAACTACGTGTCAATTGAGAAGATGGAGCCTTACAGAGCGCACGAATGCTTCAAGGCTTGAAGGCTTCACTTTCTCACACACACACACACACACACACAATCACTCTCTGTCTCTCACATACACTCTCTCTCTCTCTCACACACACACTCTCTCACACACACTCATTCTCACACACACGTACACTCTGTCTCTCACACACTCTCTCTCTCTATGACACAAACACACACACTCTGTCTGACTCTCTCTCACTCATCACACACACTTTCTCTCTCTCACACACACTCTCTCTCTCTCTCTCTCTCTCTCTCTCTCTCTCTCTCTCTCTCTCTCAAACATACACACTCCGAGGAAAACCTTGCTAGCGCCCGTTTCATTTGTGTCAGAAACGGGCCTGTTTTACTAGTAAGAACATAAAAGTCATGCTGGGTTAGACCAACATCTATTGTGCCCAGCATTCCATCTCTGACAGTAGCTAGTCTGGTTCAAAAGCAGATCTATTTCTTATAGGTCATTTCAGGGGAGAACAATGGCTCTCCTAGTTCACCTAGCTAATAATCCTTTATAGACTTTCCATCCAGGACTTGTCCAAATCTCTTTTGATTCCCACTGTGTTGGTTGCCCAGACCACAATCTCCAGCAACAGATTCTATAGCGCTGTGTGAAAAAAAGAAAAGAAATACTTGCTATGATTTGTTTTAACCATTCTACCCAACTTGTGATTTTATAAACTATCATATCCCCTATCAAGTCATTTTCCCTCCAAACTGGAGAGTCCTATTTGTTTGTTTTTGCTCACACTTTTTTCTTTTTTTAAAAACTTTTTATTTAAGTAACATTATACAATAATCATGCCTACTACAACCTGTCAGGAAATACAGCCATAAAACAAAATAAAGGGAAAAACCCATTAACATTAAAGAAAAATATTGGCTTTTTCAGACCACATAGACCGAGAGAGGAAAATAATATTACAAGAAAATTCTTAGAATAAATCTATAAACTGGAAGGAGCCAGGGTTTCAGTGGATTAAGTACACAAATTCGAAGTAGTTGCAATAGTTCCCTCTTGCCAAACACAAAATTCAATAACTATTTAGGGTCTAAAAAGAGATAAGTAGAACCATGCAAAATTACCACATTTCTATAGGGAAATTTTAAGAGAGAAATTAGAGAAATTGTACTCACCAACTTATAGACCAGGTGTACTTACACGTGTGAATGATGTCACAAATTGGCATTTACGTACGTATGTACTAGGACTATTCTATAAAATTGGTGCGCTAGTCACATGGGGGGGTTCTATCCAGGGCTGCCGAGAGGGGGGGCAAGGGGGATAAAATTCCCCGGGCCCAGGCCTCCAAGGGGGGCCTGGCGGCGGGTTCAGGCCGCCGGCGCTGCAGTCCCCGGTCTCACCTGCCTGCCTCCTCAGCTCCGGGCCCCCTGCATTTGAAGCGGCAGTCACAGATCGCCTCCCTTCAGGCCTTCCCTACCTGTGTCCCGCCCTCGCGGAAACCGGAAGTTACATAAGACGAGGGCTGGACACAGGGAGGGAAGGTCCAAGAAAACAACAGGGCAACCAGTCTGCAAACTCCAAAATGGAAACACAAAAGAGCAGATTGATAAGAGAGAAATATTATTTTATTAAATAACAAAAATATTTAGTATCAGCCCGACACAGACCGTGTTTCGCCCAGCAGGGCTGCGTCAGGGGCTATATAGCATTCCTTTAATGTCGAGGAAATATTAGTATCGCTGTATAAAATGTCTAGAAGATGTGGAAGCATATATATTCAAAGGGTTGTGCAAAAAAACAGCATACCGGATAAGTCATAAAAGGGAGCAACGCAAGGTCCTTCCTGCACCCACACAACTCTGAAATGCAGCATACTGTATAAAACCCCTGAAAGGAAGTGAGGTCATGATAATGCTGGGAAATGTAGTCCAGGAAGATCCTAAACTGACCAGACATGAGCTTATATTGGAGAAAGGCAGTCTGGGAGACACAGTAAAGAAACAGAGTTCAGAATATAGGTAGCTGACCACTTGGATTTGAGGAAGAAGCAGGAGAAACAGCAAAATAGGCAGGAGGAATATACAGCTATGGATGCCTGAAGTTTAGTGGTCAGACCAGTGGTGTACCAAGGGCAGGGTGGTGGGGACAATTCACCCTGGGTGCACACTGCAAGGGGGTGCAAGGAGCAGCCGCGCAACTCTCGGCTCCGCTGGTTTTCTACCCTTTCTGATGTTACTTCCTGTTCCAGGGCAGGGAACTGGCGGAGCCGATAGCTGTGCTACTGCTCCCTGCATCCCCAGGAGGTAAGAGTGATGCTCTTGGGGGAATGGAGGTGATGCGCTGGGGAGGGTGTGTCGTGATTTGCAGGGATGTGATTTCCTGGGGGGGTGTGATGCATCGGGGGGGGGGTGATGTGCCAGTGGGGTGCAGTGGCGATCCGCCCTGGGTGGCAGCCAACCTAGGAACACCACTGGGTCAGACTCTAAAGTGAGACAAGAGCTTGACAGAAAGAATGTTGCAACAGACTGTATTAAAGAAGGAAACATTCATGGGGATACCCCTGGGAGGAATGAGAGCGCTGGCATCTGACCACTTTCCCTTCTACAATCACTCTGTCGTATAGATACTATAATGGCTTCATCAAACACTCTGCTTTCTACCTCAAAGCTCATAGACATGAGCTCTACTCTCAAACCCAAACAATCAGTTAACTCAGAAAGGCCTCTGAGGCTCAAAATACTCTTCAGCCTCAAGCCCCTGAATGTCTACAATTGTTTTTGGTCACACAAATAATGTCAATGACAGCAAAGATATCTGTCCTTTGGGAACCTATTGCTTGGAAACATATCTGTGTTGTGCAAAGAAAGGTGGATTCAATTTTAAAGTGCTCAAGTATGTATCAAGATATGTTCTGTCACCTCTTTCTCTCAGGGTCATTCTCTTCTATGGCCTTCCCCACAAATATAAAACTGTCATAAACATTTAAATACCAATAGTGCATATTAGCCATACTAATTCAACAATGATAGAGATGATCCTGAAAATCATGCCAATATCTTGGCACCTGTCCATTTTCACACCAATATGAAACCTTTGTGTCGTGTAAGGTTTGCTTTGATTTGATTTGATTCATCGGCTTAATACTCTACTCATCAATAAAGCATTATAGTGGATTACAAAGAAAAAATATTGAATAAGTCATACATAATCTTACAATATATATATAACCACCCAAATGCTTGAGAAGTCGACCTATTTGTGGTACAACTATGTCTGTGTGTGTAAGAAATTATGCAGAAAAAAGTGTGTTCTGACTGTCTTTTGTTCTGGTAAACAGAAGTGTGGCCAAATCTATTCATTCCCAAGGCCCAATGGTACAGCAGGAAAGAACTTGACCAGACTAGTTATTCCTGGTAAAACACACTCTTGGAGGTACTGCCTCCAAATTATCTTGCCATGAGGAGGAGGCATGGTTGATCTAAAAATAATCTCCAAGTTAAGTACATCTTAGGAACGGCAAATGTGATCATCTTGCTATCAAAATCTTCAAACAGTTTTTAACAGATCAGCTGAAGATAGGAAAGAGGGGTCCACCCTGAAACAGGGCCAAAGCACTAATTTCTGGTGATGTATCCAGCAAAATATTGGTGGGGCCATTTTTCTGCCTATGGCTTGATGTATAAACACATTTCTGAAGAACACTGTTTTTCACTAGCATGTCCATGCCTGGAAGTCATAAAAAGCCACAGAGCCCAGATGATGCATGTTTTTTAAAGCAACTTTTGTCAATAAAGAACACCTAAACCACAGACGCAAACAGCATAGCAAGAAGTGACCTGCAAAGCAGATAGGATAGTGCTGGTTCCAGCAATGCAATGATTATAAGCTCCATAATTCCTGCAGTGATCCTGCTGGCAGCCCACACTTTCACAGACTGGCTGAAGATACTTTATGAAATCACAGCTCAGCTGCATTAATCAGAGAAACATACCGAGGAATGTTAAATCTTGAATGAAAAACCTGACTGACACTGCCATTATAAAATCATCATGTTTACCATTATACAACAGATTATGACTCCATCTACTGGTATTCTGTAGCATATGCTCTGTAACATTTGAATCTCTCAAATTCAGACTGATGGCTAAAGGATGCCCTTATCGCTCATCAGCTTCTATTAGGACAACGTTTAACCAGATTACCCTAGTGCAGTAGTTCTCAACCAAGTCCTCGGGGCATGCATATCTAGTCATGTTTTCAGGATATCCACAATGAACAGCCATGAGAGAGATAGCCACTTGTATTTAGCGGCACTTAACCGGCTAAGTGCCGCTGAATATTGCAGTTAGTGCTGAACTCAAACACTTCTGGTCACAGGTCTCGGCTGCCTTGCTATCAGACAGAAGATGAGTAGAGATCTTATGCTGTTGCATTTAAATGTGATCTCGATGCATGATACCAAAATGTTCTCAGTATTGTCTGCACTGCACAGACCAGGAACTGGACAGCCTCTTTCAGACTGAATTTAAAATGACTTTTTTTCTTAATACAGTCAATACAATAGGCGATGTGGATGAAGTGATAGTTAACAAATATTTTTATCATATATGCTTAGTCCCTATTCACCACTAACCTTTGGGTTTAAAATGGTAACCTACTGCCTCCTCTCCTGGCTCTGATGCTTCTCTGGAAGTGCTGAAGTTTCTTTCTTCACCATTCAGAGAGACCCAAGGTTGTGCTGAAAATGGCTTGAGTTGCCTCTGGTGGAGAAGAGCATGGTTCTCTCCGGCCTCCTCCTCTCCCTTCAAGTAAACAAGCAGAAGTTCCAATGTTAGTGTCACAAGAAACATCTGTTGCTTATGTATTGGTTGCCAGAGGAGTGTTGCAGTGGTCCAAAGGTTCAAGTTCATTGGCCTATCCAATCCAGGGCACAGAGACTGACCTACAAAAGATTTTAGCAGTCTCCAGAGGTTAAACTCAACTTCTGGTAAGTCTTAAGGGAAGAGATCAGGCACTTGGTCTCAGGTTTGTCCTGTTTGGTTATCTCCACTGTTTGTTTCTGGACTTTTCTGTGGAGATTGTTTCTTCCCCGTTTTGGCTTTGTGCCCCAGGTTTTATCTTCAGTCTGGGGTGTTGTTTTTTTTTTTTTTTTTTTGGGGGGGGGGGGGGTTGTATAGGATGAAGGTATTGGTTTTTAACATGGTTTGGAACTGTTCCATATGATTTTTTATTGGAATCATGCTTTGAATTTTATTGTAGAGATTGATTTTGTTAGTTATTTCATTTTTGCAATTTCTGAATCATATTGATTGTTATCTTATTTTTCTAATTGTTAGTTATTTAGTATACATTCCAGCTTATAATCGAAAGACAAAAACGCCTATATTGCGACCTAAATCGGGAGATAGGCGTTTATCTCCCAAAAACGAATAACGCGGTATAATCGAAAGCCGAACTTGGACGTTTTCAACTGCACTCCATCGCGGAAGCGTACAAAGTTGACGGGGGCATGTCGGAGGCGTGGTGAAGGCGGGACTGGGGCGTGGTTATCACCCGAACAGAGATGGGTGCCTTTCGCCGATAATGGAAAAAAAGTATGCGTTTGTAGCTAGAATTTAGGGCACTTTTCCTGGACCCTGTTTTTTCACGAATAAGGCCCCAAAAAGTGCCCTAAATGACCAGATTACCACCCGAGGGAATTGGGGATGACCTCCCCTGACTACCCCAGTGGTCACTAATCCCCTCCCACCACAAAAAATGATGTTTCACAACTTTTTATTTTCACCCTCAAATGTCATACCCACCTCCCTGGCAGCAGTATGCAGGTCCCTGGAGCAGTTGTTAGGGGGTGCAGTGGACTTCAGGCAGGTGGACCCAGGCCCATCCCCCCCCTACCTGTTACAATTGTGCTGCTTAATGCTTAGTCGTCCAACCCCCCCCCAAACCCACTGTACCCACATGTAGGTGCCCCCCTTCACCCCTTAGGGCTATAGTAATGGTGTAGACTTGTGGGCAGTGGGTTTTGAGGGGGATTTGGGGGGCTCAACACACAAGGGAAGGGTGCTATGCACCTGGGAGCTCTTTTACCTTTTTTTTGTTTTTGTAAAAGTGCCCCTAGGGTGCCCGGTTGGTGTCCTGGCATGTGAGGGGGACCAGTGCACTACGACTCCTGGCCCCTCCCACGAACAAATGCCTTGGATTTATTCGTTTTTGAGCTGGGCACTTTAATTTTCCATTATCACTGAAAAACAAAAACGCCCAGCTCACAAATTGTCGAATAAAACATGGACGTCTATTTTTTTCGAAAATACGGTTCGGTCCGCCCCTTCACGGACCCGTTCTCGGAGATAAACGCCCATGGAGATAGACGTTTTCGTTCAATTATACCCCTCATTGTATTTCATATTCTTTTTTTTGTTCTGTAAACCACTTTAATACTCTGGTGCTCAGTGATATATAAAGTAATGAAAATCAAAATCAATAAAGGAGGCTTGGGGAGTCTGCGAGTTCTTTCCACTGTTGTGGTACAACTGCACTGTGACATTCTTGCTCATCACGGGTATAGTTTGGGGAGGGCTGTCCCCCCTCCCAAAGAAAAATTTTTTATGGTGTAATTTCCTCACAAGACTCGACACGGACCCTATTTCAGCACCAAAAACACTAATTTGCAAGATACTTTGTGCAGGTCAGATGTGTGGACTAAAGTAGAAACTACCAGAGGAATGCATAAGAGATGTAGAAAATGTAGTATCTGTCCAAATATATTAGAAGGATCGGTACTTCTGTGCCAACATGGTCAGAAAAAAATTGAAGTGAGAGGACAAACAGACTGCGACTCGTCGAATGTAATATATGCATGCCGATGCTCATGTAGTAAGATCTACATTGGGCATACATCGCGAAGGTTTAAAACACGAATAATAGAACATAAACATGGCATCCTATATAATAATTCTCACGTCCAACGTTCTAACCTGCCTGGGACCGTGGCTCCCTTGGAGTTGGTCTGCTAGGCACATTAGAACAGACTGACGTCACTGGCCGCATTATGACATGTTCCCAGCAGACCAACTACGGACACAGGCAAAACAGAACGTTAGAGGTGAAAACTACTGGTAGTGCTGCTGGAGCTCCGATGATGGTAATGGCGCCGCAAACACCCTCCCCCCAACCCCCTTCTGACGTTTCAGGACCCCACTCCCACTCCACCCTTCTCTCGCCCTCCCTTTAACAGCCACCTGCTTAAAAGTTCTTAACTCCTGCACGCAGGGACGCCGCTACCGACAGCCTTTTCTTCTGTTTCAGCTGTTCCTGTGGTCCCGCGGGACCACAGGAACAGCTGAAACACAAGTGGAAAAAAAACTGTTGGAAGCGGCGACGCCTGCATGCAGGAGGCTCCCTACCCCCTCCTCCTCCTCCTCTTACCGGGGTTCCGGCGGAAGCATTGAAGAGCGAGCAGGCTCAGTGAGTCTGCTGCCTTCCCTTCTCTTTGAGCTCTGACTCTGGTCCCACCCTTGCGGAAACAGGAAATGAGTGCGGGACCAGAGTCAGAGTGAAGAGAAGGGAAGGCAGCAGAGTCGCTGAGCCTGCTTGCTCTTTAATGCTGCCGCCGGGACCCCTGGTAAGAGAGGGGGAGAGGGGGTTGGTGATTTTGGAGGGGGGGTGACGTGCACATTGGGGGATGGGGATGGAGGGGGGACTGGAACTCAAAGGGAGGACAGAGTGAAGGAGAATGACAGAGGGAGGGAGGGGGGACTGGAACTCGGAGGGAGGACAGAGTGAAGGAGAGTGACAGAGGGAGGGAGGAAGCCATGGAAATCGGAGGGGAGGAAAGGGGGTTGTGGGACTTGGAGGGGACAGAGGGAGAGAGCGAGGGAGGGGAGGAGGAAAACCTTGCTAGCGCCCGTTTCCTTTCATACAGAAATGGGCCTTTTTTATTAGTAATTCATAAAAGACCAGAAGCGCCTATGGCACAACATTGTGTGAAAGAAGGGCATACTTTTGACCAGATGAAATTTATGATTTTGGAAATAATACATAAGGGCAAGAGAGGGGGGGACATAAAACAATTATGGCAACGTGAACAGCGACTGATCTTCCAATTCAATACAATAATACCAAACGGTATGAATAAAAATGTAGAATGGAAGGCATTTTATTAAAAGGTCACTTTAATGGCAAATAGCAGCTGATTGGATCAGTCTCATGACAGCGTTAGTTTAAATATCGCAGCCATCTTGGTGAACGGAACCGGATGCAAAAAAGTAAAAGAAGGATATAGGTTTTCCTGAAGCAGCGAAATTATTCATGAAACAAGACGTTCTTGTCGGATGAACAATAGCTTCTTATATCCACACCTATAAAAGAATGAAATAATTCAAGGCACGGAAAGACTGTTGAGACAATAGCTGTCCACACCCATAACGAGGGGAAGGAAGTCACAGCGGAGGAAGTCAGAGAGAGGAGACTCAACTGCACCAGCCGGCTGGAGAACACATTATATAAGATAAGTGCAGGTTTGAGAATGGGCAGCAAAAGTTCCTTGAATGATGAAATATAAGGTGTGGGGGAAGCTTAGAAGAAAATTTACAGAAAAATGAAGGTTTCTAAAAGTTTAAGTACTGTGTTTTTGTAGATGGGGTAGTAAAATAATAAATAAATAAAATGCTGGGTGTCCCCTGTAAAGGAGCCATCCTGGGTCTGCTAGGGCTGCCCAGGGTCTGCTGGCACTTTGGGGGGTTTTACATGCAAATGATGTGAAATGGTGCCTGTTTATGGTTTAAAAAATATAAAACATGGATTGGATTCAGGAAAATGTGGCCTGGATGATGGTATAATTCTTATTAAAGTGTAATGTAATTTATCGTGTCTTTTGTATGGAAATCCATTTTCTCCATACACTTTAATGGGAAAATTTGATTTCAAAATGGAGTTTGTGAAAGGTTTACAAACTATAAAAGTTAGTTCACCTGCCACAAGCTAGCGTCTTGTTGGTGCTGCTAGGTCAGATGGCCAAGCTGCAGTCCTGTTGCTAGGGGAGACAGGGCTGGTGACAAGGTCAGAGGAACTAAAGACACAGGAGAGGACAGACCTGTGTGTGGAAGGTGCTGTGCCTGTGTGTGTGTAAGAGTTGATTTATACAGACGAGAGAGCTTAAATAAAGAGTTGTCTGATACAAGGTAAGAGGAACTGAAGAAGCTGAAGGAGCCAGACCTGGGTGATGAGTGTCCTGGTCTGAGAGAGAGAAATTGACTGTAATTCAGTGTGCGAGTTTGAGGGAAAAATTGTGTTGCATTGCAGGGCAGTGGATGACTGAGAGAGAGTGGAATTTTGTGGAACAGAGGGACTGAAGGTACAAGGGAGATAGACTTGCATGAAAGATGCTCTGCCCTTATATGTATAAGAAATTTGTGTGAATAGACAAGCTGATAACCACAGCATACCTGACTGGCACTGAGGGAGTGCATATGTGTTAGTTTGCTCAGTGGTTATACAGAAAGGCTTGCCTGAGTTTGAAATAGGCTATAAGTGTCACGTTTTCAAAGCTGGAAACTGGGTTTGTGAGCCCTTGGGCCACTGCCGAGGAGCGGCAGTGGCAGGCAAAACCACCCCACGCTAGAGACAGGGCACCAAGAGTTGAGCTCAAGGCTTCAGGTGGCCGGCAGGACTTACTGGACAGGGCAGGACTGGATAACAGCTAGGCAGCACAGGGACAGCAAGGCAGGGAAAGGATAGGCTAAAGGACAGGACTGAAAGCTGCGAGCAGCCACTGAAACATGGAACAAACACAGCTAGACACAAGACTGAACGGAAAGCTGCAAGCAGCCATTGAAGCAGGGAACAAACACAGATAAACCCAGAACTAGGCAAGACATACAAACAAGACACAAGACTGGGAAACAAGCAATACAGTAAACTCTAAACTAAACATAGACTAACTAGAACAGGCAAGACTTCAGGCAAGAACTAGAGCAAGGAAACAACCTCAGGCTGAAGTGCAAAAGCACCAACATACCAGGGCCGTAGACGCAATGCAAAGGCCAAGCAGCAAGGTGTCAGAATGGCTAATAAGCCCAGCAGCACCTGGAGCTCAGCTGCAACAATCACCAGGAAACTACGGGTGCTGTGTAGGTTCAATCCAAGCAAGCAAGTCTGGAAGCCCGGAAGATCCGGACCGGACTGAAATCTGGAACGGGTGACGGTCCACAGCAGCCACTAGTTCTGGCCACCAGAGGGCGAGGTGAGCACAGACGTAACAATAAGCTGTATAATAACCTGCTGGTAACAAGTGAAGGTGGCTAGTGGCAGTGAGTGTGCATGAACTCTGGTGTGTTTCCACTGACCTGCTGCGGAGCGGGGTTGTGACCACACCTGACTGTAGTGAGAATCTGTGCTGATTAAGAGATTGGACGAGACTGTTGTCCTTGGTGGAACCACTGCTTAATAGGGCATTGGTGTAAAAGGTGTGGAAAGTGAGAAAGTGAGCCTGACATCAGTGAGGTGTAAGAAATAAAAAAAAAAAAATGTTGGTAAGATTGAAGTTTCTTCCTAAATGATTTTTGTCAGAAGTATGAAAGGAATGATTGACCCTAAGGTGTGTCAATATAAGCAGAAGAGCGTTCCTCATTAGGCAGGGAAAAGTAACAAGGCAGGTTCTGCAATAGGGAACATTAATTATCTGTTCATTTAATCTAGGTAGGTTGGCCACAGTTTTGAAATAACAAAAATCCTTATAAAAATTCCCACAAGATAGGGAGACAGGGTTTCAATTTCTTTTGGTTAACCTAGAGTACAGGTACAGAGGTTGTTGGGCAACATAGGAGGACCATCACAGGAGCGACACGTGCACCAACTACCACAAAAGACCAAAGTTACCATCATACAAGAAAAGTCTACAGAGCAGCTAAGTGTTCCAGCCACCATCTCGTTCAGTAATTTAAGGGACTATGTATAAATATGGGTACTTACCTGATTGCTGACAGTAGTCCATAAACCGTCTGAGTCACTTTAAGTAGAAATTTGGGTTCTGAAACAAAGAATTGAACACAAAGAATCAATTCCCTTGTTTATGTGTATGAAAACTGGTGAAAGTTTGGGTAAAGAGAGGAAAAATTGATTAATGTACTTATCTGATGTGTTAAGTTGTGGTTTGAATAGAAATTGATCGCTTCACAGCGTATGTTTTCCTGAAATTATACAAGAGTTGAAAGTTATTGTGAGCTGAACTTACTTGTTATTATAAAACATTCATTGCACTTTAAAACCATCACGTGCAATAAATTATTTAAATCCAACATTTAGTGTGCAAAATTGTCATCATTACATTTTTGTAACATCTAGGGAAATTCGTTTAACATCTTGAATTGCACACTGTATAATATACAGAATTTCCCCATCTTTCTTTGTACCTTCCCTAAGTGGTGAGTGTTTACCGTGGGACCCTACATCGTGATTTTATTATTATAGCACCCTCTTTTATAAACCTCACCCATAGGGGATCTACATTTTCACAGGGTGTGTATGTTTGAAAGAAACCAACAGTGAGACACGAATAGTTTTTCTCATTAGGAGTTTTTTACATTGGTGTCTGCACTGGTGGTAAAATTAAAATTAGAAAATATAGGACCAATGATAGGACTAGCTCCACAATTTATCCTGGAATCCATTTGATAATGCAAGGCAATGATGCACCTTTGAAGGTGACAATCCAGGAGTGGAAACATTGAGGTCCAGTTATTAATTTAGTATAGAAAATGAAAACAGACACACTCCTGGGGAAACAACACTCAGACCTCCCTTGGAATATATAGCAAATAGATGCGTAATTCAAAGCCATGCCCTCATTCTGCCCCGAAACGCCCATGACCATCTCATTTCCATGCTCCCTTTTTTGGACCACACATAAATTTTAAGCACGGATCTCGTGCCCAACTTTACGTTTGTTGGTCCCAATTAAATCTAATTAGTGTCAATAATTGCTTGTTAAAAAGTCAATTATTGACACTAATTGGTTCATTATTCTATTAAATTGCCCACGCAAATTGGGAATGTGCCTAAATTTGCACGCACAATTTTTTTCAACCTTTACAGAATCACTGGGTTAGTGTGCAGTAAGTGCAGCATGTTAACTACCAGACACCTTTCGCACTCACTTTCTATCCATGTCACGCCCCCTACACAGATATTTTTTAAAATTAAGTAATGCACAGTTTAATAAGCAGTAACAGGCTAACTATCATAAAACCCCTTAACGCGGTCATGTGGTAGCCTGTTTCTGGGGTTCTTTTACCAAGCTGGGAGAAAAGGGACCCTGCGCTAGTGGCAGGGGCCATTTTTCTTGCATGCCAGGGCCCTTTTTACCGTAATGGGTAAAAAGCCCCCAGACACACATGGCCATGCAATAAGAGAACTCTTACCACAGGGCCATGCGGAGGGGAGCCCTTACCGCCACCCACTGAGGTGGCAATAAGGGCTCCCACTCTAACCCAGCAGTAACCGGGCAGCATGCAGTGATGCCTGATTACTGCCGGGTTACTGCCACTCAAGCCATTTCCAGGGGTCTTCTTTTTCCATGGAAATGGCACACAGGGCAGGACTACTGCCGACAGCTGCGCTGGGCCGGTGGTAGTACTAGAAGAGTGAGTGGTAAGCCCGAGTTGGACTTACCGGCCCTCTGTAAAAGGGCCCTTCTGTGCATTAAGGACTAGATTCAGTATATGGCATTCAAAATTCAGAAACACTAAAAACTCCAGTAGTGTAACAAAAACTTTAACTTTTTATTTTCAACAATTTCGTTATTACAAAAACAGATGACATACATCATCTAACTGCACTCACATTCATCAACATTCATCCACCACTTGCCTTTACTGCCTAATATAAACTTCACATATATCTCAGCTTGATGTAATACAATGTGTCACATAATGTGCATAACAATATACATCAATATTGCCTTCACAGCGCGACCGGTATATTCCCGGGCTCTTTGCCAAAAAGCTTGCCGCTGGATGTTATTCAATAACAGGTGTTCTGGAAGCGGTGTCCTTTATAGAATATCATGCAGCATAGAGATCCGCACTCCTCAGGTGTGAGTTTCAGCAACTGAAACTAGGTGTAAATCCTAGTTTACAAGTTGGGTGTGGATAGGCCCTATTGTATAACAATACATGCAGTTTAAGGGAACGCCCCAATCCATCCATTCTCCTGCCATGGCCATGCCCCTTTTGCAGATTGCCATGGAAACGCTTAGGCGTTATTCTATAAATGAGCATCTAAGTGTATTTTCATGTGGATCTGCCATTTCTGCCCCAGTTTGGCACCATTCATCTGTTAGAATGCTTTTCCATGCTGGAAGTAGCACCTAACTTTCAGTGCAATATAAGGAATTCCTCAGTAAGTGCTTAATGCCCTTTAATAGAAGGGCCCCTTTAGCTCTCTCACGCCTTTTGAATCCGTGCTGGTTTTCTACAATCGCACCATGAGACATGACAGACACCTTTACAATCTCCTTCTGAGCTGCAGGAAAATGAGGGGTCAATGTCAGGCAGTGATGGAACTGGTATAGAGCTATCACCTTCTCACCCATCTCCAGGAACACCTTCCCTTTCTGATAGAAGCCCTGAAAAGCAAGACACACCATGAAAGAAAGATCCCGACCAAGACCCCCTTGCAACGATACCCTTCCATTCCTCTCTACCCATCATTCACACTGTACATCAGAATCTTGCTGGGTGACGACACATCTCTTGCTGGTCCATCTGTAGCTGAACCCTAAATACCTTCTTTCCTCACATGGGATTCATGACCTGTCTCAAAACCCCATTTACTTAATATCTGCCAAACAGCTAAAGTAACCCTAATGGTTGATGAAAAACAGTTTATTATATAGCAACATGGCAACGAGTTGCCTTGCATGCAAAACAGCTCATTACCAGTCATATTCTACCTGATTTAGCAACAGACCAACATATAATGCATGAGAATGTATGATAATTGTAAATTGTGGCTGTTATTTTCATTAACCATGCAGTAATGCATTTTATTGTGTGCAAATACATTATAATAGCTTAGTAAATGGGCTCCTTAGAAATGTATATTCTCGGGGTTAATTCCCTATATTGTAGGTCACCTAAAGTTAGGTGCCGGGATGAAGCACACTAAGGGGTACTTTTACTAAGCCATGCTACAAAGTGGCTGGTGGTGGTATCAGCACATGGGTTTTCCACATGCTGTGACCACTTCTAGCACTATTTATTTGTAATGGCCATGCACTAATTTTCAAACTCAACTCTACAATTTTATAGGGAACTGAGCCTTCTTATTGATTGTATCCACACTCAAATCTAAACAAGGTTCTAAATAAATATCCTATGCACACTCTTTTTATGAAAAGGAGGAAAAAGCCTTGAGCAAACTCCTGGACTCAACAAACAGTCTTCAAGGAGTTGGACTTCCTCATCATCGGCAAAAAACCTCCTTGGGGCTCTTAATAATTCTTTTCTATATTTCAAACTCTCAAACTAGGTATAAATTCAAACTTAGCTTTGTAGTATTGATCTTAGCACGTTTCTCCAAGAGTTGACCATGATCAACGACGGCCAGCGTTTCGAATTGCCCTTTCTGCTTCAGGATCACAGGCCAATAAATCTCCACTCAATCTAGCCAGCGAAAGCCCAATGTACTAAGATCAATACTACAAAGCTAAATTTGAATTTATACCTAGTTTGAGAGTTTTAAATATAGAAAAGTATTATTAAGAGCCCCAGGAGGTTTTTTGCTGATGATGAGGAAGTCCAACTCCTTGAAGACTGTTTGTTGAGTCCAGGAGTTTGCTCGAGGCTTTTTCCTCCTTTTCATAAAAAGAGTGTGCCTACGCTATTTATTTAGAACCTTGTTTAGATTTGAGCATGCACTAATTTTCCCATTAGCCCATAGCCCATAACTGTGGGAGCCCTTATTGCCACCTATTTAGGAGGCAGTAAGGGCTTCCGCGCTACTCCTGTGCTAATCGAGTAGCTCATAATAATGTGCCCACGCTACCCGATTAGTGCAGGCACACCTACTCTCCACCCATGGGCACACCTCCCGTACTAGAAAATACAAAATATTTTTTAGTGTGGGATTATGGAATTGGGTGGGAGGGTTGGAGGGATGGGAAAGGTAGGGTGGCAGAAAAGTAAGCCAGACAGCATGAATGGATGCCAGTATTACTCCTTCAACTGTAGTGCACATTCCCCTCGAGTTATTGTACACAAGGTCTTGCATGGTTACAAATGGGCTAAAGTTGACTACGTTGGTTATGTTCCCATGAACATTTACGGGTAGTTCAACTGTATTCTTTTTATTCCAAATGTATGTTGTTTTGGTTAACTTAATAAATATATTTTCAAAATATAAATGCAGGACAGGACTTCCCAAACCTATCCTGGTGACCCTTCAGTCAGTCAATTTTCAGGATGTCCACAATGGTTGGGCAGAAGATCAGTTCACATATACTGGAGGAAAAGAGGACTCCATGCATGGAAAGATGTTAAGCCACAACAGGTTCAGCCTGCCTCTTTTGAAAAGGAGGTAGACGGTCACCCTAATTATGAAGGGCATGTCCATTGGCAGCCACTCACCTCAAAGTCTTCAGCTTCTCTCTTACAAACAATCTCCAGGTCTTCAAGGGCTTCTGGGTATTTTTTCAAGGCTGTGTACACTTCAGAACACCAAATTCTGAGTGACATATCTTCAGGGGCTGGGGTGAGACAAAAATTTGTTCAGCAACGCTACCAGTACAAGCTCAACCAGGTAAATAAGGCAACAGCATAAGCCAGGAAAAATGTTTGGGTACATAGGGAGAGGAATAGCCAACATGCAAAAAGAGGTGATAGTGCCTCTGGTGAGACCTCATTTGGAGTACTGTGTGCAAATATGGAGGCCACAACTTCAAAAGGATTTAAACCAACTAGATCCAGAGGACTAAAAAGGTCAACAGTATTCAACAAAGTATTTGGGGACAGATCTAAACATGAAGGAAAAAAGGAAAAGGGGAGACATCAGAGAGAGATGCAAATACCTCCACAGGAAGCTTTCAATGGAAAAGAAGCTCTAGGCAACGGATCATGGGATGAGTGAAAGGCTATATTTCTGTATGAAAAGGGTGGTAGATATATGGAATGGCCTCCCAGTGGAGGCAGTAAAAATGAGGATGGTATCTGAATTCAAGAAAGCAAGGGACAAGCATAGAGAATCTTCAGGGGAGAGGAAGGACTTGTAGAATGAGCAGCAAATGGTCTATTTGCCAACAGGCTCCAAGAGAAAAGTTCATGCCAACACTTTTGATTATTTTGAATTGCATTATTTGATGTTTCATTACAAAGCTAAAGGATGGTTGCTTACCCAGACACTTAACTGAACCTAGTCATTTGGGCTTGGTATGTGGAGCATGTGGCTATAGAAATTTGTTGGGTTAAGAAATTTTCTTGATTTATGAATAATAGTAATAGTAATAACATTCACTTGTAATCCATATTATCTAAACATTCTCAATGGATAACAATTAAAAACATAGTAAATCAAGACAAACTTAATAAATCCATAAAATAAATCATAAAAACAAAATTAAAATACAACTGTGACTTTTCTCCTCCACTCGTTATTCTAAAAGATGATTAGTTTGCTCAACTTTCCAAGACCTTATAATAATCAGTACTGCTTAATAGCTCATTCCCAGACCAATATGCTTGAGAAAATAAATGCCACATATTAGTCTCCAACAGTATAATAATTTACTCAGTCCCACATACCTGTTGGAAAAAAAAGTTTTTAGGCCCCTTCTAAAGTGTACAATAGTCTGAACAGCATGCAGCTCATAGGGCAAGGTATTCCACAATTTAGGACCAATGATATAGAAAATAGATCTATATTCTTCGTCATATTACTTGTGTTTAGGAAACATTTAGTTAATATTTTTGTGATGATCTTAACGACCTAGTGGGCTGGTAGAATGTTAAGCTAGAGAGAAGTGCAACAGAAATGCAATTGTTTCAACATTAAAAACAGGAAACAGAATTTTAAACTTAATTCGTTGTTCAATAGGAAGCCAGTGTAAAATCTGTAATTATGTATCCCCTGGATTCTATATATGGAGCCTAGATTCTGTGCGGAGATACACTCATAACCTAATTGGAGCAAAAAAGTAATCAGCACTTAACAAGCTCTAATTTTATGGACGTTTCATGGGCATTCCAAAATTTCCACCCGTAATTACAGAATATAGGTCACTGCGACTAAATCTATGACCATGAATTTACACCAGGTTTTTATTGGCATAATTGGTCACACTATGGTATCAACCAAGCGTATTCTATACACCACACCTATATTTTACAGAATAAGCTTAGTTCCATGCAGATTTTTTAGACACCATATATAAAATCTGGCCCTATGAAGGTGTAATGTAAGACTACGGAAATTACCCTGGCTACTGCATTTTATGGTACTTGAGCTTTCAAGGAAGTTTTAGGAATTCCCATACATAAACCATTACAGTAGTCAAATGAAGGACAAACTATGCTCTGAACTATTTTTCTGACTATCCTCAACTTGTAAATACCTGCTGAATTATCTTGGTGACCCCTGCACTTCATAGTCAATGTGGAGTCCATCATGACTCCAAGGTTTTGAATACTTTTAAGAATTGGAGTAGTAAAACCACCCATTTGAAAAGAAAGAGGAACATCATCTGATTCAAAACTACACAAAAATAGGATTTAGGTTTTTGAGATATTCAGTTTTAGTCAATTTCCTCTCATCCAATTTTCTATACTTGTAAGATAAAGGTATAACAATTTGAAACAATCGTCAAATGACTTATCAACAGATAAAAGAAATTGTATATCATTCGCACATGTTATAAACTGTAAACTCAAGCAATGTAAGAGTTGACACAAGGGAAGTAAGAAAATGTTAAATAATACTGCTGAAAGACAGGAGCCCTAAGGGACTCCCATTATGCAATACATCTCATCTGATCTAGTATTAGCCTTCACAATGCAACATTTTCATTACGTGAGAAAGGATTTGGAACTATTTTAAAACTTTCCCTTCTAATCCTATTGCTTATAGCCGATTAAGCAAAATATTATGATCAATGGTTTCAAACGCTGCCAAAACATCTAAGGTAATCAACTGAAAATTATTATAATTATCAAAACTTGCTTTACCTGAATCAAGTAGTGATCTACCTTACATATACTGAAGAGAAAACGACATTGACCCAGAATCTATCTCCCACCTTACCCTCCTTAATAAATAAATAAGTATAAGAAGTGTCTTGGTATCATGATGTTCCCTGAACCCAAACTGGTTTTGATCCAAAATATTGTGTTTTTGCAGATGTTCTTCCAGTTGAACATACTCTACCTTTTCAATCATTTTAGCAAAGAATGGGAGAGAGGAAATTGGCCTACAATTACTCACAACAGATGGATCACATTTCCCATTTTGGATCAGTGGTCTAACAGAGGCCTTCCTCAGACTGCTGGCATACGGAATCTATGTGGGATGTAAAGAACAACTCACAAAGAAACTCCAGACCACTCAAAACACAGCAGCCAGGCTGATATTTGGTAAAACACAATTCGAAAGTGCCAAACCCCTCCGAGAAAAACTGCATTGGCTCCCAATCAAAGAACGCATTACCTTCAAAATCTGCACCCTGGTCCACAAAATTATCTACGGCGAAGTCCCAGGCTACATGACAGACCTCATAGATCTACCAACCAGAAACACAACCAGATCATCACGAACATACCTAAACCTCCACTACCCAAACTGCAAAGGACTCAAATACAAAGCAACCTACGCATCCAGCTTCTCCTATATAAGCACACAACTATGGAACTCACTGCCAAAAGCTGTGAAAACAACCTACGACCATCTAAACTTCAGGAAATCACTAAAAACCAACCTGTTCAAAAAGGCATACCCTACCGACCCAACATAAATGCCTACACTCTGCAACACAGCAAAACCAAAGCTCGTAATGGACACTATATAACCTCTCCTCTCTTCGATTCCCATTGTGCCTGAACCTTAATCGACCACAACATCACCATGTATTTGTTTCTCTACCCGCCTTGGCGAACGCCTTTACAGTACTATGTAAGTCACATTGAGCCTGCAAATAGGTGTAAAAATGTGGGATACAAATGTAACAAATAAATAAATAAATAATCCCCTCTTCTAATATTATTATTATTGTTGTTGGTATTAATAAAGGACACTCCAGAATGAGCGTCCTCTATAGAATGGCACTTAGAGCCGATTCCTGAGCCCAAAGTTCAATGCCGATATTTATGCCAGCTGAAACCTCTCCAAACTGTCCCAATATTATCCATATGACTTTTTAAAATATACAGATAAGCCTCTACTGAAAGCTTAACTCACTTGGCATATCGGGCAGCATGAGTTCAAACACTCTGTAATCCATTAGTAAAGTGCCATTAATCAAAACCCCAGAAATTATGCAACTAAGAGAAATGTCAAGGACACCCATACCAGCAAAACAAAGAGAAGACACAGGTCAAGCTGCCCTGACACCATTCAAAGAGTTTTTAATAATGCTGTTTAGGTTTATTTTAGGCTGAGAATTTGTGGACTCTAATTTGATCCTGTTGAGTTTCATTTTCTGACTGGCTTGTATGGTTCATAAATCCTATGAGTGTTAAACGTGCACACTGTATAAAGTAGTTCTCTGATGTAAATACCTTTATCTTTGGTCTTATAATGTTTATTATTTTCAGAAGCTATTGGATGTATATAACACTGTCCAGTGGTGATAAATATTCAGGTACAATATGTCCCCACCCTAAAGTGCTTACAAAGGGCTCCATTTACTAAGATGCGCTGATGGATTTATCACGCACTAATGATTAGTGTGCTCTAAATGCTAAAAATCCCATTTTATGTTATATCTGTGGGCTTTTTAGCATTTTGGGGGTCTTTTACAAAGCCCAGCTAGCGTTTTTAGCTCACAGTAAAAATCAGCTGGCGGTAAATGCCAAGACGCACAGTTCAAAATAAATGTGCACAATTCAAAAGGGGCGTGTTTATGGGCATTTCATGGGAATTCCAAAATTTGTGCACATAGTTATAGAATATGGCCCAGTCCACCTAAATCTACATGCCAGGATTTACACCAGGATTTTGTTGGTGTAAATGGGCGAACGCAGATTTAGGCTCAATGACATCGACTAAGAGTATTCTATATACCGAACGTAAATCTTACAGAATACACTTAGGCAAAACTGAGTTCTGAGCAGATTTTTTAGGCGCCGTATATAGAATCTGACCATTTGCGGTTAGCCTTTTCATGCATGCTAAGAGCATCTTTTTTTTTTATCAATTAAGCACAGTCATTCAAACCTGTAAGTCTCTTCCTATGTTTAAAATGAATGGGGCCAATATTGAAAGCAATTTAGCCGACCGCTGACTGGTTAAATCCCTTAGTGGTGGCTAGCCTCTAATTTTCAGTGGCACTTAACCTGTTATGTGCCACTGAATATCGTGGTTAGCACCAAACTCAAAGCCGGCTATGTTGGAGGCGTACCAGGGGCGGAGTCAGCACTTGGACGCTTAAGTGCTAATATTCAGTAACAACTAAAGAGTCAAAGTCTGTCCTATTTTTATGCACTAGTCCATGGCCACTTCTGTTGAATATTGACTTAAGCGGCTATTTCTTAGCCGGCTCAAAAATAACTGGATATTCAAAGCTGAAGCTCAGACAGGGCCCCGTTTTGAATATCTGGGAATAATTCCATCGGCGCTCACCACCGCCATCTGAATATCGGACCCAATATATTCACAGAAAAACAATTTCTAAATGGTCTCCTGTTTTCAGACTCAAAGACCTTCGACTCTTTAGTTGTTACCCCTTCCTACCAGCAGCAGCCCATCCCGGTGTCTTACCCATTTCAACACCCTTCTGGGCAGTTTTCAGGGCTTCCTCATAATCTTTAATCTCCATTAGCTCCTGCAGGTTGCTTTTCAATCTGCTTACTTTGGCCTCTCTGTGTAGATACTTGTCCAGCACAGTGACCAGCACAACATTGTTCTTCAAGTCCTTCATGCCCATGTGTTTTAGCCGCTGTCCACAGGCCTGGCACTTCGAGGGCAAAGTCTTCCCTAAGCACCTTTTACAGAAAGAATGTCCACAAAAAACTGTGGCAGGATCCAGGAGACAGCCACGGCAGGCTGGACAGCGGAAAAGCTCCATTTTTAACTTCAAGAATATAAGGCAGGGGCACAGCAAAAGCTGTTTACCTACAGATAGGTGTATGGTCAACCCTCCAAAAAAGAAGAACGACTGAAAAAAAAAAAAAGATAATAGTGGGTTCAGATTCCCATTAATAAAATTAAAATAAAGTTACATATGGTATGAGGCTTCAAGGAGGTAGACTCAGAGCAACATCAGAAAATGTTTCTTTGTGGATAGGGTGGTGGCTTTCTAGATGAGCAAGTTAAGTTGGTGCAGAAGAAACCCTGGAAAAAGCAGAGAAGATCCCTTATTGCAAAAAGAGAGACGGTTATCAACTAAGTTCTCTGACACTGCACTGACCTGGCATAAAATTGAGCAAATAGACTGGGCCTTATGGTTATATTCTCTCACTCTAATCTCTAGTTACAAATATCCCTGCAGGCAAGGCTGGCGCTTCCAGTAAGTAAACTGGCCAGTCACCTGAGTTCCATCATTTGCAGAAGGTCCACAAAAGCTCAAAAAACTTCAGAGCTGTCCATCCAACTTATTGCAAGGCAAAGCAAATGCAGGTGTAGGCCTGAAGAGAGAAATAAGGAAATGCTAGATAGGCGCAGGGAGAGATGGTACTGGGCAGTCGGGTGGGGTAAAAAAGGGAATTTGGAAGATTAGGACTGGAAAGAGAATGTGTGCGTAGCAAGTCAGGAGTGGACAGCACTGAATGGGAGACAGGGAAGGGAGAGGAAAAAGTGCTGAGCCCAGATGAAGGCAGAAAAGGGGTGTTTAGTGGGTCTCGTCAAGTGGAGGAGAGAGATAGAAGATACTGAATGGGTAACGGGATGGAGGGAAAAGGTGCTGTATTGGTGTGAGATGGAGAGAAAAAGGATGCTGGACACTGCAAAAAGAGGGCAAAGAGATGGGGTGATGCTGGTCAGCTTACAGGGGATGAAGGGGGAGAAAGAGGAAGATCCTGTCTGGATGGGGGAGATGCTGGGCAGGGGAGAGAGAAAGGAGATGCTGGGCACTACAGTCAGAGGAAAAAGGGAGGAAGATGCTTCTCAGAGGGTGAGAAAAGAGAGCAGGGAAGATGCTATGCCAAAGCCACTATCTCAAAAGAAAGAGAGTCTAGTGGAGTGGTGGGCAAGACTTAAGGTTTACTTAGGTCCCAGGGTGAAAATATTCTTGCCTCTACCCTACCTCCAAGTCAGCAAAAGCACTTAAACTTTCCATACAAGTCATAGTTTAATATTACTTTTTTTTTCACAGTAATGAAAGAATCTTCACTTCAGTTCCCAAGTTGTAAAGGTCTAAAATGCAAGCTAGTACATGCGTCTAGCTTTTCCTACATTGGCACGCAGATGTGGAATGCATTGCCACTTGATCTGAAGACTATTCACGACCTAATCAACTTTCGAAAATCATTAAAGACTTACCTTTTCAACAAGACTTACCATAATAATCAATAATAGGATTTCTAACACACCACTAGTCACTTGATATTCTGACTGTTTTCTTGTTTACTGAATTGATTATATCCACTATGTTACACTTGTTCTATATGTAATTAATTGTGTATCTACTCTTGAATGACGCTTGACATGATGTAATATTGTAAGCCACATTGAGCCTGCAAATAGGTGGGAAAATGTGGGATACAAATGCAACAAATAAATAAATAAATCTTTCTAGCAGCTGCCTCTGGCCATGACTAGTGCCCAAAAAACAAAGAGGACATATTGGAAAACTTAATCCACATCCTGCTTTCTTCCTTAGCAAAATACAAGGTGTGAGGGATGGGGAGCAGAAGGTCCAATCAAGTATGGCAGTTGTCAGTCCCACCTGACTCTTCAGCTTTGCTCTGAAAAGACGTACTGCACATCTGAGACTCTAGAAGACAGGTATCCTTTTCCCAGAAACATTATTGCTAATATGTTGCACACAGCAAGTGCATGTGCTGTTCACCATCCTCCACCCTATCACAGGATGCACAAGCCTCTCTGCTTTCATGTATTCTGGTTTAGCAAAGACAGAGAAAAAAAAGTCAAGATCCCAAACAAATCTTCTTTTAAAGGTGATTCAGCAAATGTTACCAGTCCCCTTTATACCGAACCACAAAAGCACTCCGCAGTTTTCCAGGAATTAAAAGTGGCCCTTTTCCTCTACCTTGGGGTAGGAGGCGCACCCTGTGTACCTCCTCCTACTTGTCACCAATCGGCAGCTTTCAGGACAGCTTGTACACCCCGACCCCCTCGCCTACCCCATCTGCCCCCCGCATTCCACTTGCAGCAGCCTCAGTATGTTACATAAGGAGGTGGAGATGGGAGGCGGGGCTAGATACTGGCCTTCAGTCTCCAACATTGTGGTGGTAAATCTCCAGCTTTGGGATGGGCCACCCTTGGTGTCTCTGTAGTTCACTTTTTGGAATGAGCAAGAGGGTACAGAAGGGTCAGGATCCCTATGTTTCAGACAGGAACCTACGTCCTGAATGTTATTCCCCAAAAAGGTGTTGAAGTGATTTTTTATACTTGATGAGGAAAAAAGGTCTTTCTTCAGTTGTTGTAGGATGAAAGGAGAAGAAAAATTGATTGGTTGGGGCTGCCAAGGTGATGTTTATGTTTTTCCAATTGGTGAAGTGACTAATTTCCTAAAGCATGAGACAATAGAAGTTAAAAGTCTCTTTTTGTATTTTCTCTTGTGAATTTGAACTGTGACCTGTACATTCATTGAAGATCTCCTGTTTGTTTTGCATCTTATCTGTTTTCAGTAAAATTAGTTTTGATTTGGAGCAAACTCCTAGGCTGTGGACAAGTTTTTTTGATTTAACTCGCACCTTTTCAGTAGTAGCGCAAGGTGAGTTACATTTAGGTAAACTAGGGCTAACAATCTAATTTTGTACCTGAGGTAACAGAGGGTTAAGTGACTGGCCCAAGGAACAGCAACGGGATTTGAACCTGGCTTCCCTGTCAGCTAGGCTGCTTCTGTGCTCTGTATAGATAGTGGAATGTCAAGGAGAGAGTGATCATATAGATTGAAGACCTCCCAGTTCTTGCTGATCCCACCTAAATATCCTGTGTTTCCAGACTAGGGAGCTGTATGGAAATGGGGATTGTGGAAGTCCCACAAAACCTGCAGGATTCCCACAAGGATGGATGAAGTTGCCATGGGATTCCTGCAGGGATGAAAGAAGTTGCCATGGGATTCCCGTGGGAGTGTAATCAAAATCTCTGGTGATGCCAGAAAGAGGCTTAGAATGCTTAGACAAGCAGAGAGAACACCTGACTGAGTTTTGGAACACTCATGCATATTCATTGTGGATATGTTGAAAACCTGACTGGCTGGGTGTGTCCTGAGGACTGGGTTGAGAACCCCTGCTCTAGAGATACACATTGTGCTATTACTGTTTCTTTTTTTGTTGTTGTTATTCTCCTTTTCTGCATACCGTAGTATAACTTCAGGAAGCAGTCCAATAGCTGGTGTAAGTGGACCGTGCCTACATTTAGCAAGAACACGTGCAAATTATTGTATTCTAGCATCCACATGCTTATTTGCTACCACCACCCATTCTCTGCCCAAATTTTGCCTATCTGCATGCCCACAGTGAAAGTGTATGTGATGCACAGGATGTGCATATTTTTATGCTAGTTGGTATTTTATAAGAGGTCATTTACACACATAGGTTGCCACTTACATGTGTAAATGATTAAAATGCTGACATTTACCTAATAATTGGCCCACTAAAGCTACAGGATGGTAACTGCCAGAAATTTAGCTGGCTAGGTCACACACATTCCAGCTGGCCAGCAGGTGGTGCTCCAACAGCATTTTAGGTATTTTGTACCAAAAGAAGAAAAGAATGCCTTATGAGCAGACCGGTGGAAGGGTATGAAGTGCCTTACACACCCTACAAGATTTTAATAATAGTTTAGTTAAATTATTATGATCATCCCTTGAAAATTGTCTACCCTCCCTATGGGTAAAGTGCACACTGCTGGTTCCTTGCATGTGGTGTGGCTGTCAGGATCTATTTTGCTTTGACTGTTGCTGCTCTTTGCTGCTTCTCAGAAGCTGCTATCCTAGACTGCTGCCTAGTAGAGAGTTGGATGGGAACGGGGTTAGCGGGGATTCCGCGGGGATGGATGAAGCTCCTGCGAGGTTCCCGCAGAAGTGTAGTGCCAGGCAGGGGCATAGCCAGACTTCAGTGGGAGGGGGGTCCAGAGCCCGAGGTGAGGGGGCACATTTTAGCTGCCCCCTGCGACACCGACCCCCCACCACCACTTTTGACCCTCCCCTGTCCCTTTCGAACCCCCTCTTGCCACTGCCAACCCTCCCCTGCCACCACCTGGTACCTTTTCTAGCGGGGTCCCCAACCCCCGCCAGCTGAAGTCCCCTTCAGCGCCAGTCTCTGAGTCCAGCACATTCGCTAATCTGGATTCTGTTTCTGTGAGTCCTGACGTCCTGCACGTAGGAGCGTGCACGACGTCAGGACTCACAGAAACAGAATCCAGATCAGCAATGCACCGGCGCTGAAGAGGACTTTGGCTGGTGGGGGTTGGGGACCCCTGCTAGCAAAGGTACCTGACAGCGGCAGCGGTGGAGGGTTGGCGGCGGCAGGAGGGGGGGTCAAATGTGGTGGGGGAGGGTCATGGCGGGGGGGTGGAAGCAGGGGGCCAGGGCTAAATCTGCAGGAGCCCATGCCCCCATGGCCCCACCTAGCTACGCCCCTAGTGCCAGGCCATGTGACCTTGGGCAAGTCACTTAACCCTCCATTGCCCCAGGTACCAAAACGTAGATTGTGAGCCCACTAGGGACAGAGAAAGTACCTGTATATAATGTGTACAGCTCTGTGTACATCTAGTAGCGCTATAAAAATGATTAGTAGTAGTAGTAGTAGGCCAGCCTGCCTGTCTGTTCCTTGTGTTTCTAAGCTAGCTTAGCAATTATGATAGCACAAAAAAGAATTAATGGATATGGTCAATAGCGTTGAAATCCCCATAAGCACTGAGAGGGGACGTTATCAACATGGGCTATTGTTAAATTGGGTTATTGTACCACAAGTCAGGATATTTTAGTACAGGGGACAGGCAGGGATGAACAGATTTCTTGCAGGGATGGAAAAGAATCCATTGGGGATGGGCGGGGACAGGTGACATTTCTGTCCCTTGCAACTTTCTACTGCCTAGGCTCGTCTAATGTTTATTCCTGGCATTCTGTGAGCTAACAGCAGAGCAATCACCAGATTTGAAATTTGAGACTTCTACATCCCTGAGAATCAAAAATCACATTCTATCCGTCAACAAAAGTAATTTATGTTTTACTTAAGAACTGCACTGGTATGTGTGTGTAATACCGGTGGGAGTTACACACATTGCCTCTTTCTTTCTTCTTTCTTGTTGTGGGTGGGGTGCACTGAAGCTGCACAGAAACATAAATAAAGTGTACTTTCTTTGATTTATCTCTGCCCATCTAAACAGCTTAGGGCAATTACAACAACATAAACCATAGTAAAACCTACAAAGAACATCATAGGGCAAAACATTACAACCAGACGTGTCAAAGCATAAATCAAAGATGCTTCCCTTAAAATAAATAACCAATGAAGCTCTTATATTGTGGAAAAGACCTGGTCAAAAACCCAGGCTTTACATCGCTTACAAAAGTGCAGATAAGAATCCATTGCTTACATTCCACAACAATGGAGTAATACAAGACACCACTGTTTTCATAGACAGAACTGTTGAAAGCAAATCTTACGAAGAATGTAAGGAATGAGTTGTACATACAGCTAGACAATCTTTCAAATGGTGGGGGACATCGAGTTTCCATATGTTAAATTCATAGTAACATAGTAGATGACGGCAGAGAAAGACCTGTACGGTCCATCCAGTTTGCCCAACAAGATAAACTCATATGTGCTACTTTATGTGTATACCTGACCTTGATTTGCATCTGCCATTTTCAGGGCACAGACCATAGAAGTCTGCTCAGCATTAGCCCCACCTCCCAACCACTAGCCCCGCCTCCCACCACCGGCTCTGCCACCCAATCTCCGCTAAGCTTCTGAGGATCCATTCCTTCTGAACAGGATTCCTTTCTGTTTATCCCACGCATTTTTGAACTCCGTTACCTTTTTCATCTCCACCACCTCCCGCGGGAGGGCATTCCAAGTATCCACCACTCTCTCCGTGAAAAAATACTTCCTGACATTTTTCTTGAGTCTGCCCCCCTTCAATCTCATTTCATGTCCTCTAGTTCTACCGCCTTCCCATCTACGGAAAAGGTTCGTTTGTGGATTAATACCTTTCAAATATTTGAACATCTGTATCATATCACCCCTGTTTCTCCTTTCCTCCAGGGTATACATGTTCAGGTCAGCAAGTCTCTCCTCATACGTCTTGTAATGCAAATCCAATACTATTTTTGTAGCTTTTCTTGACATCCTTAGCAAGATACGGCCTCCAAAACTGAACACAATACTCCAGGTGGGGCCTCACCAACGACTTATAGAGGGGCATCAACACCTCCTTTCTTCTGCTGGTCACACCTCTCTCTATACAGCCTAACAACCTTCTAGCTATGCCCACCGCCTTGTCATGCTGTTTCGTCGCCTTCAGATCCTCAGATACTATCACCCCAAGACATGGGCGTAGCCAGACTTCAACGGTAGGGGGGTCCAGAGCTGAGGTGAGGGGGCACATTTTAGCCCTCCCCCCACCCGCCAGCCAGCCATTGCCGACACTGACCCCCCCCGACCCGCCCGCCATTGCCGACACCTCCAACAACTTTGGACCCCCCCCCGGCCGATGACCCTCTCGACCCCCCGCCCGCCGTCGCCTACCTTTGCTGGCAGGAGACCCCAACCCCCGCCAGCTGAAGTCTTCTTCCTCGTTTGGTTTCTGACTGAGTTTGACGTCCTGCACGTACAACATGCAGGACGTCAGACTCACAGAAACAGAACAAAGCCTTGCAATCTGCAGGGCTTCGTTCTGTTTCTGTGAGTCTGACGCCCTGCACGTTGTACGTGCAGGACGTCTGAGTCAGAAACCAAACGAAGGAAGAAGACTTCGGCTGGTGGGGGTTGGGGTCCCCCGCCAGCAAAGGTAGCAGTTCTATAACTATGATTGAATGCTCGGCTGATAATCAAAAAACACCATGATAATAAAATCTAGTATATAAATGAATTAAAATGAAATATCAAAATGACATGACAAATTATTTCATTTTAATTCATTTATATACTAGATTTTATTATCATGGTGTTTTTTGATTATCAGCCGAGCATTCGATCATGGTTATAGAACTCAATTATTGTTTTATCTCTAATTGTTTAAATCTGTTCTAATTGTTATATAACTGTTTGTTTTGTAGCCTCTGATGCAGCCCAGTTGGACGAAACATGGCCTGTGTCGGGCTTGTTAATTTTATTTTGATTTTTATTCATTAAATATTGTACTTTTTCACATACATATCTGCTTTGTCTGTTTTCCATCCTGTGCAAATCACAACCTGAGACATGTTCATGCAATGCAACCTCTTCTGAAGGTTCTCCAGGACTAAACTCCACAACACTGTCATCCTAAGATTCCTTATTCCAGAGGCTTCTCTTTTCTTCCAGGGTAAATAGACATGAGACACTTTTAAAAAGTAGAGATGTATACAAGGAAGATGAAGAAAATATGAATCAACTGAAACAATACAATACAAAGAGTCTTTCTTTTTAAACTTTTATTCTGAACAAAATAATACCTCATTCAAAACATACACAATCACATACACATTTAGACCTATTTGCACAGAATGAACATGTAAGTGGCTTCTGGAACAGAGGACTAGAGGTGAGGCAGCAGCAGGCCTGATCTGTCCATGCAACTGTATTGAATCCCTGTCCAGGTTTCAAGATATTCTTAATCTTTATTCTTCTTTTTCTTCTTCTCCCCCTGTATGATACAAGCAACAACAAAAAAAGGTTGGAAGAGTGCCCATTTTAGTTCTCACTTCACTCTGAGGTCCTTCAACAATATCTTACTTGACTTACTAAAATCTACTTTTGCCTTTGTACACTGGTATAATTATTTTGCTCTATAGTTATGTAACTCTCACTAATATAAAATTGGTTTTATGACTCCTGAACCACAACATGAACTTGAGCTGGGCTTGTGCCATAACCCACGACACACCCTCCTCATAATATTTTAAAAAAATCACTAAGACACAGGTTAGAACGCCCAAGCAAGCAAAATGCCTCAAAATGCCTTCATGGGGTTTTGCAGTAGCCTATTTGTGCATTCTAACTGCATGTTAACACCGTTTTACAGAAGGGCCACTTAAGGAGAAGCAGTCACATGTTACGGGTGTACAGACCAAAATAAATATTGTTTTGTTTAGTTTCCTGTGTGTTTTATGGGATTTTTCATTTTGTTTGGTTTCCTGTGTGGGATTTTTTTATTTTATTTTCTGTTCTTTTTTTCATTTTGGGGGGGAGTATCGCCAATAGTATGTGACCTGATAAACAGTACACCATATTGAGCAATAGCACGCATTGACAACACAGAAAAAAAATGAACCTGAAATTTCAGGCTTTTTCCTGTCATTTTGGGCTTAAAGTGACATGAAATGGCAAAGGAAAAATCATAGACATTTCCGATGCCGTTTGAAATGAATGCATATCCCAATCACGTCTTCTCTTCCTCAGTGAAACTGATGAATTTTACTGTACCCCAACTCCAGATTTAGGAATCTATTCCCAGTTCGGCCTGAGTTGACAGCTTCCTTCTCTTTGAAAACATTCAGAAATATTTTGGAAAGAACTGCTAAATACTGCAAGGTGCGGATCACTTTACCTCAGAGTCGCTGTCAGAGCTGCTGCTGCTTCCACCATCATCTCTCTGAAAGACCAAAGTGTGAAATATGAGTGTTAATTAGGACCAGATTAAGGACCAGATTGATGTCCTAAACACAGCTCAACAATGGTGCCCCTCAGCCCTTCCATTGCTTAACTGAAAAGACATTAACCCCCCCCCCCAGTTTACTAAGCTGCGCGGCAATGCCAACGTAGCCAATTCATAGTGAATGGGCTGGAGATGAAAATGGTAATGGAATTCAAACATGTGTGGGATAAACACAAAGGAATCCTGTTTAGAAGGAATGGTTCCGCGGAATCTTAGCGGAGATTGGGTGGTGACGCTGGTAATTGGGAAACAAAATGGGAGCTGAGCAGACTTCTGCGGTCTATGTCCTGATTGTGACTGAATAGATAGGGATGGGCTGGAGTGTAAGTTTTAAGGGACTTCGACATTAGCTCCAGAACTTAGTACAAGAACAGTGCTGGGCAGACTTCTACGGTCTGTGCCCTGAGAAAGGCAAGGACAAATCAAACTCGGGTATACATATAAAGTATCACAAACCATGTAAAATGAGTTTATCTTGTTGGGCAGACTGGATGAACCATTCAGGTCTTCATCTGCCGTCATTTACTATGTTACTATGTAGTAAACGGGGGGGGGGGGGGGGGGTAAGACTCAATAAGTGCTGAGAAATATCATTATTGTATGAAATAAAACATCATGGCCAAAATTCTATATATGGTGCCAAAAAATCAGTGCCCATAAAATTTCATGCTAGATGCCGTTCTGTAAATGATGCTCAGAGTTGGGCACCATTTACAGAATAGCATTTGGTGCTGGGATCTGTGCCCAATTAAAGGTGCAAAGATTTACACCAAGTAAAATCTGATGCAAATTCTCAGACCTAAATTACACACAGATCTCCCTTATTCTATAAAGCTGCATGTAAATTCCAGGAACACCCCTGATACGCCCATATCTTTCCCACGGCTGCACCTCTTTTTTGGATCCTTGCATAAAATTTGCTCATGGATCCCGGCACCTAAAAATGTGCATGCAAATTTTAATTAATGCTAATTAGATTCAATAATTGGTGCTAATTGGCTTGTTATTCAGTTAAATTGGGCACACCTCATGCAGTTTTTAGTGCCATGTATAGAATTATAATGATAAGAAAAACACTAAAATTCATGTTGCATAATGGGTGTGGCAGATGGCAGTGAAAGAGTTAAAGGCATGATAACTAGAGGAAAAAGCCCTTGGTGTCCTAAGCCCCTGTTTATTTTGCTTAATGGCTGGTTTTAATTCTTGCAAGTCCTTCACTACAAGGAACACTGTTGGACAGTTTTGTCCAAAGGGTTCTAAATCTGCTGCCAAACAGACCTCTACTCACATCTGTATCTCCCCATGCCTAAGAGCCCTGGTAAGACTCAGGGCCGCAGAGGGGAGGGGGGAAGGGGGGACACAATTCCCCGGGCCCAGGCCTCCAAGGGGGGCCCGATGCCACAATCCCACCCGCCCTCCATTGTCGACCGCCTGTCACTGGGCCGGGCCCCCTGCATTGAAATCACAGCGCCTCTCACCTCCTTGTGAAAGCGCTGCAGGCAGCAGCAGATCGCCTCCCTTCGGGCCTCCTTCCTTCCCTGTGTCCCGCCCTCATCTGATGTAACTTCCGCGAGGGCGGGACACAGGGAGGGAAGGAGGCCTGAAGGGAGGCGATCTGCTGCTGCCTGCAGCGCTTTCACACAGAGGTGAGAGGCACTGTGATTTCAATGCAGGGGGCCCGACCAGGTGGCGGACGGAGGGGGCAGGGGGAGGGGGAAGCAGCGGTGGTGCCCTCTGGGGGGTGGAGGAGGGGAGCAACGGCGGCAACCTCAGGGGCAGGGCGGTGGGGGTGGCCTTGCCCCAGGCCAGGCCCATTCTCTCAGCGGCCCTGGTAAGACTCACATTATGGAGTGAATTCTATAAATTACTCCAAAAAAAAATAGCACCAAAAAGAACACTTAAGCGCTATTGTATAAGCTGCGCCTAAAGTTAAGTGCAGTTTATAGAATACCACTTAGTGCAAGGGTCACTTGTAAATTTATATGCGTCCACTTGCACCAATGAAAATGTGGTGCAAATGCCCTGCATCTAAATTTACATGCGAACCCCTTATTCTATAATTGTGTGCGTTACTGTTATCCACACCACTCGCCACCCTCCAACACCCATGACCCTCCCATTTCCATGCCCCCTTTTCCTGAATGCGCATAAAAGTTAGGCGCAGATCACATGCCTAAATTTGCATACATACATGTCAATTCATTTCAATTAGCACCAATAATTGCTTGTTAAAAAGCCAATTATTGTTGCTAATTGGCTCATTATTCAATTAAATTGTGCACTCTATTTGGCTGTGCCCCCAAATTTGCATACGCAATTTTTAGCACTTTTTATAGAATTAGGGGGTATGTGAACATGTAGCTAACAGGTTAATATTCATCTGCCACAGTCAGTGATTTCTTTTAAATGCTGGTTATGGATATTCAGTGTCTCAGCATTCTGTCTGTACTAAGTAATCTGAAGAACAGACTGAATATTACCACTACCCAATTAAGTTCCAATTCTGCTTTGGCTGCACCCCAGCATTATCTGCTCAGCACCGAGGCAGTCTTTAAGGATATTCAGAGGCACCATTCAGATAGTGCCTTTGAATATTCCAGTCGGCAGCACTTATCCGTTATTCTATATATGGTGCCTAGAAAATCCACATGGAAAACATTTCCGCCTAAGCATATTCTATAAGTGGTGCCTAGATTTAGGCACATTATATAGAATACGCTTAGTGTCTAAAGCTGCATGCCTCCATTTACACCAACAATAATTTTATTATCTCATTTGTACCCCACAGTTTCCCAACAGTGTCAGGCTCAATGTGACTTACAATGCACCACAGAGTCAGATGCCAATGCAGTAAAATGAAGTTAATACAGCAGAAAACCTACAAGAGATACTGGGGAAGAGTAGGAATGGACGGCCATTTCCCCAACTGTAACCATGCCCCTTTTGCCTGCATTAAAATTTAGGCACAGTGCATTACAGAATACACTTAGGGAGTTGTGCGCATAAATTCTAATTATTGCCAATTAGTGCTCATTATTGCTAGTTAAAGTGCTGTTAACAACGCTGATTGACTTGTTAAACCAATTAAGTTACACACGTTGTTACAGAATACGCTTGGATTTCAGCGTAGATCTCTAGCCGCACTATATAGAATCCAGGGGTTAGCAGGTGCTGTAATCTGGATTAGGGCTTTTGAATATTGATCTCTAAAGGGGTAATTCTCTATAGATTGCTATAGTTAAGTACCAGGATGGTAAGCACTAAGCGTAAATTCTATACTGGCATTTGGTCCATGCAATTGCCATTATAGAATACTAAAGTCTGCATTTACACACCTCAGTTTAGGCATAAGCCCTTCTGCTAGTTTAATGACTAGTGTAAATGCTCACGCCTAATCTGTGTGCGTAAATGCTAGGCACACCCCTGACCTGCCCACATCTCTCCCAGGTCCACACTCCTTTGCACTTGCATGTTATGGATTTTGCATGCACATTTTGTAGAATCATGACTAAGTACAGTTACACCTAACTGCTAATTAGTGCCAACTAGCACTAATTAGCCCCAATTATAGCCAATAACTGGTTGTTAATGCCAATTAGCAGTTAGTTATTATATTAAGTTGCATGCATAACTGACACTATTGTATAACTTGCATGTAGAACTTTGTGCATTAAGGAGGGAATTCAATAAGCAGTGCCTACACGTAGGCTCCAATGAAATTCAGTGCTATGCACTATTCTATAAAGCAGGGGTGTAGCCAGACTTCGGCGGGAGGGGGGTCCAGAGCCCGAGGTGAGGAGGCACATTTTAGCCCCTCCCCCACCATTGCCGACCATCCCCCGCCGCCGCCGCCACCAACAACAACAACTTTGACCCCCCCCCCCTGCCGATGACCTCTCAACACCCCCTCCTGCCACCAACCCTCCCCCGTCGTCGCTGTCGCCTACCTTTTGCTGGCAGGGGAACCCCTGCCAGCCGAGGTCCTCTTCTTCCGGCGCAAGGCTTCGTTCTGTTTCTA
Source organism: Microcaecilia unicolor (assembly GCF_901765095.1). Lineage (NCBI taxonomy): Eukaryota > Metazoa > Chordata > Amphibia > Gymnophiona > Siphonopidae > Microcaecilia > Microcaecilia unicolor. Next base: position 158,387,707 of record NC_044038.1, read on the forward strand.
TGAGTCTGACGTCAGACTCACAGAAACAGAACGAAGCCTTGCAGATCAGCCAGCAACACGGCCGCTGGCTGATCTGCAAGGCTTCGTTCTGTATCTGTGAGACTGACATCCTGCAGGACGTCAGACTCACAGAAACAGAATGAAGCCTTGCGCCGGAAGAAGAGGACCTTGGCTGGCGGGGGTTGGGGTCCCCCGCCAGTAATGGTAGGCGATGGCGGCGATGGGGGAGGGTTGGCGGTGGGAGGGGGGCCGAGAAGGTCGTTGGCAGGGGGTTCCAGGGCCAAATGTATGGGGGCCCAGGCCCCCGTGGCCCCACGTAGCTATGCCACTGCTATAAAGGGTGTATGCCTTATAAGGAATAGCTTTTAGCATGGATCCCATACTTAACTTTTGGGCATTGTCAGGTATAAATGCTGACACCCAAGTTAGGCGCGGTTAGGCCGCATTCTGTAATTCCACTCACAGCTTTTCAGAATGCTCCCGACACACCCATGGTCACACCCCCTTTTGAGATACATACATTGAGGGAGGGCACTTGTCAAGTGGCTGATTGACATCTGTAAAAGACTTTTTTTTTTATATCCACAGAAATAGCTCTAAAATTGCCCTCATACTGTTTGCTTCCACTGTATCAACATGCAATTTGCTAAAACAATAAATTTAGTCAAATGATTTGATAATTTAGTAGGCTGACTAGCTAATATCAGCATTCTTTTCTTTGGACAGAAAGTTTCCTGCTGCTCCTTTGGACTTACAGCTCAATTGGAACTGGGAATGAGGAGCTTCATTTCAGGGCTTGTACAACACAGTAAACAAGGTAAGCATGGCAGGGAGGGATGACAATATTTGGAGGGGTGCTGTGCTTACCTTGCTTACAGTGGCACTGCTGTTCCACCCCCTCTAGCAGGAAGTCATTGCTGGAGCACAGGCCTCTGGAGCAAAGCCCTATGCCATGCTGACTTTGCCTGGGCAGAGGTAGGGTAGAAGTGGCATTGGCAGAATACTCAGTGGGGGACCCTGATTAAAAGTTGCAAGAGGCTACCAGCACCCCTAGTTCCTTGTCTGCTTCATTTCCAGCTACTCAAGGGGTTTCTCCCTATTTTTATATCTTTAACCCCTCAGCCCAGTCATTGAAGAGACTATTATTAATTAGAAGGGGTGGAGCACAAACCATGGTTCCCTCCAGAACTAGGCTAATATTGACCCTAAGTCAGGACACGTAGAGGGGCATAATCGAATGGCACGCCCAAGTTTTCCTGAGGATGTCCTTGCAGGACGTCCCGGCGAAGGGGCAGAGAAACCCGTATTATCGAAACAAGATGGGTGGCCATCTTTTGTTTCGATAATACAGTCGGGGACGCCCAAATCTCCACATTTAGGTCGACCTTAGATATGGCAAAAATGGAAACCGAGGACGTCCATCTCAGAAACGACCAAATCCAAGCCCTTTGGTCATGGGAGGAGCCAGCATTCGTAGTGCACTGGTCCACCTCACATGCCAGGACACCAACCGGGCACCCTAGGGGGCACTGCAGTGAACTTCACAAATTGCTCCCAGGTGCATAGCTCCCTTACCTTGGGTGCTGAGCCCCCCAAACCCCCCCCCAAACCCCACTACCCACAACTGTACAACACTACCATAGCCCTAAGGGGTGAAAGGGGGCACCTACATGTGGGTACAGTGGGTTTCTGGTGGGTTTTGAAGAGTTCACATTTACCACCACAAGTGTAACAGGTAGGGGTGGATGGGCCTGGGTCCGCCTGCTTGAAGTGCACTGCACCCACTAAAACTGCTCCAGTGACCTGCATACTGCTGTCAGGGAGCTGAGTATGACATTTGAGGCTGGCATAGAGGCTGGCAAAAAATATTTTTAAAGTTTTTTTTAGGGTGGGAGGGGTTAGTGACCACTGGGGAAGTAAGGGGAGGTCATCCCCGATTCCCTCCGTGGTCATCTGGTCAGTTCGGGCACCTTTTTGAGGCTTGGTCGCAAGAAAAAATGGACCAGGTAAAGTCACCCAAGTGCTCGTCAGGGATGCCCTTCTTTTTTCCATTATGGGTCGAGGACACCCATGTGTTAAGCACGCCCCTTTGCTATGCTTCCGACACGCCCCCGGGAACTTTGGTCATCCCCGCGACGGAAAGCAGTTGGGGACGTCCAAAATCGGCTTTTCATTATGCCGATTTGGGCGACCCTGGGAGAAGGACGCCCATCTCCCGATTTGTGTTGAAAGATGGGCGCCCTTCTCTTTTGAAAATGAGCCCAAAAGCGTCACCATTGTGCTGTGGCAGGAGGCTCTTCCCCCACCTATATCACTCACTGCCCTAGACTGTGAGAGCTACCTCTAGAACCCCAGTCATGGAGGTGGGGAACAGGGGAATGAAGAGCTGGCCATTAAGCCAGATCTTCTTTGTGGCAGTGCACAGCTCTTTCTGGACCTAGAATGACTCTCTCTTTAGTCCTCGGGCTACTCTTAATTCGAGAAAACACAGATAATATATGAACCAAACTGTATTTGATAAAAAACATAATGATAAGAAAAACAGAGAGTATTTATTACATCACACCCTTGGCTTGTGAAAGAATGAACAGGTATTGCTGTAGATTCTACAGATAAAAACAACTTCTGAAAATCCAAATTAATAATAACTGAACTTTGCACCTAAGAAAGTTCAGGACAAGGTGTGGTTATAGCCTCACTTTTTTCTCCTTCTTCTTTTTTTCTTTCTTGTGTTTGTCTTCTTTATCATCTTTCTTCTTGTCTTTGTCCTTATCCTTGTGCTTATCATCATCATCATCTTTTCCAAAGACTGTTGAATGAAAGATGGGTGTAGTTAGGATGAAAATGAGTCAAACAGATGATTTTGCATTCATCCCAGTGGCGTAGCCAAGGGTGGGTCTGGATGGGCCCAGGCCCACCCATTTTGGGCACAGGCCCACCCAGTAGCAGCACACCTATGATTTGGCTGGCAGGGATCCCCAAGCCCCACCAGCCGAAAACTCCCAACAACTGTCCCTCCTGCATAACAGCCTTCCTTCTGATGTATTCCCACTATGTGGAAACAGGAAGTTGCATCAGAGGGAAGACTGTGGGGCCAACATGAGCAGTGTGTATTAGTTGCTGCTCGCTGCTGGTGAAAATCTGCTATTTAAAAGGTTTGCAGGGTAGGGGGGATGTTTAAGAGACTATATGGCATGCAGGCAAGAGAGTGAGAAACCAAATCACTTGTGGGACAGGGTGGAGTTCTGCCCACCCATCTTGGGCCCAGTCCCACCCAAATGTGGGTGTCTGGCTACGCCCCTGATTCATCCTACTCTGTACTCCACTCCCAATACTGGAGGTCAAGAGCAGCAGCAGCAACAACATATTTAAGAACATGACATTGTGTAGACAGCATTATATGATTATATTTTATCCATGTTTTGCTTTTAATAAAGATAGATAGATAGATAGATAGATAGATAGATAGATAGATAGATAGATAGATAGATAGATAGATAGATAGATACAATTAAAAAAAAAAAGATAATTGACTCAAACATGAAGCATCAGAATAGAGAGACAGCCTAGTATTTTGAAGAATAAAGAACACCATTGAGGTAACAAAGGGAGCAGGAACTTAACCTAAGTAATAATTGTGACATAATAAACCACTAAGAGATGGTCAACCAATCAGCTTGCTTCATTGCCTGACCTCCTCCTTGCCTTCTCTCTCTCAGTTGTTTGGGCTGAAATATGATCACAGCTCCACCAAGTCCAAACTTCTGCTTGCCTGCTGTATAGAGTAATCAATGGAAAGGTGAAAAAAGATACTAACTCCCAAATAAATAAACTACAGAAAAGGCCTCTGACATTTTTTGGTCCCTGTAATGGTGCCTTCAGCATTAAATACATCGTGGCTTACTTTCCCAATGGAAGATGACTTAACAGTATGAGATCTAGGTAAGAGGTGTGTAATATTATTTTTGTATTTAGTGCCCTATCCATAATGGATTTTCAGGATTTGGCAGGTGACCCAAGGGGATCCTGGCAGCAATATTTTTTTTTTGGGGGGGGGGGGGGGGGATCTTGATATAGATCCTTCCGCTCTCCTTGTGTTTATTTACCTTTTAAATATTTATCATCATCTCTTGCTTTCCTATGACAAACTGTAGTTCTTTTCTGTAAACTGCTTTGTTTGCCTTGGCCAAAAAGTGGAATAACACATCCTATCTAATAATTTGCACCTCCAACATTCTACATCTGGATGCTTGGGTTAGTAACATCCATTCCCACTCATTGCCCCGCCCTCGCATCAAAATGTAATGACGTCAGAGGGCGGAACAATGAGAGGGAAGGGAATACTGGAGGCAAAATGATGTCAGGAGAAGAGAATCGTGGGACATCGAGGGGAGGGAGGGAAGGGGAGGGCAGGGCAGAGGAGAATTGATGGACATGGATGGGATGGGAGGACAGTCATAGGTGTCCCATATAAGAGGCTTGGGGAGCCCAACCATGACCTTCCCCTGGCTGCTGCCCCCCCCCCCAACGCAGGGCTGCCTGGCGCAGCAGCGCTGCAGCCAGGCAGCTCTCGGACGGTCCCTCCGTTCCTTCCCGCCCTCAGCTCCCTGATCGACAGCCCTCCTCTCCATTCCTCCTCCCTTTCAGGCGCAGCGACGGCAGTGAAGAGGACAGCAGCAGGCTCGCCTCCAGCTTCTCCCTTCCCTTACACAGTGTCCCACCTTCTGCGATGATGCATTTCCTGTTTCCACGAGGGCGGGACACTGTGTGAGGGAAGGGAGAAGCTGTGTTATCCTCTTCACTGCCGTCACTGTGCCTGAAAGTAAAAGGGTTAAACGCGCGGGGGGGGGGGGGAAGGAACGGAGAGGAGGGCTGTCAGGGAGCTGAGGGAGGGCAGGGAGAATTGCTGACATGGATGGGAGGGCAGGGGGAGAGAAGAGATGGCTGGAATTAGAGAGAAGGGCAGGGGGAGAAGAGATTGCTAGACAGGACAGGAGGGGAGAGCAAGGGAGAGAGGAGAATTGCTGGACATGGATGGATGGAGGGAAGGGAGGGGAGAGAGCAAATTTGCTGGATATGGTTGGTGGCGATGGCAGGGGAGAATGGAGAGTTGCTGGACATGGATGGATGGAGGAGAGGGCAGGGGAGAGAGCAAATTTGCTGGATATGGATGGATGAAGGGGAGGGGAGAGAGGAGAATTGCTGGACTTGAATGGATAAATGAGGGCAGGGGAGAGAGGAAATTTGCTGGATATGGGTGGATGGAGGAGAGGGCAGGGGAGAATGGAGTTGCTGGACGGATGGATGGAGGGGAGGGAAGTCAGGAAGCAGATGCACATGGATGGAGGGGAGGGAAGAGAGGTGAAGTGCTGGACATGGATTGAGGAGAGGGAAGAGAGGAGAAATGCTGGACATGGATGGAGTCTGCGTACTCTTTATCTTTTAAAAAATACTATAAATAAAAATCACAAAAAAGAAAGATTAAAACAAAAAAAAAACCATAGATAAAACAATCCGTATCTCATACCCCTGGAGCATATTACTCATTATACACCCTTCCCAATTATTACTTATCATGACAGAACATTCCTCCTAACGGTTCCCTTAAAAACATAATCACCATTACATGATAACCTTGCTAGCGCCTGTGCCATTTGTGTGAGAAACGGGCCTTTTTTTACTAGTACTTAATAAACATAAGCATAAACACAGGTTCCGGAAGATAGGCATTATTAGTTCTTCCTGGAGTTTCTTGTTGCCAGTTTCCTAGAGTTTGCTGTTTGTTTCTCTGAATTGGTATCTTTTTGTTTGTTTGTTTGTTTGTTTGTTTGTTTTTTGTACTTCTGAGTATGATTTCACCTCTCCTTCTAAAATTGTTAACTGCAGTATCTGCCTCAAAGGGCAGAACCATTTCGCAGTATGAGGTCTTTAAAAGAAACAGACTATAACCACCACTATTTTCTATAAAATGATCATTTTGAAGAAATCCCTAAAGCAAATGGCTATAATATTCAAAACTTGCAGGAAAAGGTGATACTTTTTAAATGTAGTTTCCAAGCTGTGAATGCATGAAAACGCCTAAGCAGTCCAAACTGGAAGGAAAATGCCAGGCTGACACAACACAGTAAGCCTAGTCAGCATGGCAGGAGGGTCACAGATGTCTGAAGGTGCCAATACCTTGCATGACCATCACTCTTGTACTGCATGCACCAGCTCCAGTGAAGGAGTGGCCTAGTGGTTAGCGCACTGGTCTTGTATTCTAGAGATAGCTGGTTCAAATCCCACTGCTGTTCCTTGTGATCTTGGGCAAATCACTTAACCCTCCATTGCCTCAGGTACAAACTTAGATTGTGAGCCCTCCTGGGACAGAAAAATATCCAGTGTACCTGAATGTGACTCACCTTGAGCTACTACTGAAAAAGGTGTGAGCAAAATTAAAAAAGTATATACAGCTTGGCTCTTTGGCTTTAAACTGCACAATGAGAGAAAAGGGGATGGGATTTGATATACCACTTTATGTGATTACAATCAAATTACTTTGCACCAACTTTTCTTCCCACACCATGTGACAGTAGAGCTATGATGGTGATGATTGGGGAACAGCCTCCCAGGGGTGACTGATTTCAGTTTTTAGGGAAGTGCCAACCCTGGCTTTGCCCCTGATACAAAGCTAACTGACGTATCCCTGCAGATCTCTCCTCATGGTTTGTTTTATACTATTTATGTGATTATATTTATATTTAAATTGTTTGTATATATGTTGAGCTATTTTCATAGAAGTTACTTGACTCTCGAGACAGACACGTGTGGCGCCGAAATGCAGGACTGCGTCGTCACATCTTTAATGGTTCAATGTTGATTGACTATAAATAAACATCTTTGTATTTGAACTGCATTGGTCTACCCCCACTTTTTTTTAGGGGGGGGGGGTTCTGACCTCAAGAAAGATAGCCACAGTAGTTCATAGATTTTCTTGATTCTGGCATTATTTTAAATGCTTTAATTTGAGGATTTTTCATTTCAGAGAAGGCAGTGACTCTTAACCTGTTGGTAATAATTATTATTTGGGGCCCATCCCATCCACTCCTTGCCCTGCTCTTCTTACACAGATTTTCCTGCTGAGTCACCTCTTAGGTTAGGCAATCCTTCATTTCAGCTGGACTCCATCCAACTGTTCTAGCTCCAAGATCCTTAGCCTCTCACATACCTTGCAGCTTGCCCAGTTGTTTTAACTCAGTGGTTCTCAAACCTTTTTTTTTTTTCAGTTGGATCACACCTGACGGATGATGTTCACATACATGACCCTCATGGACCTTTGGTCCAATACAGTATAATAGCCTAATGGTCAATGCAGCGACTTGAAAACCAGGAGAACTAGGTTTAATTCTTACTGCAGCTCCTTGTGATTCCGGGCAAGTCACTTAACCCTCCATTGCCCCAGGTACAAAATAAGTACCTGTATATAATATGTAAACTGCTTTGATTATAACCACAGAAAGATGGTATGTCAAAACCTATCCCCTTTTCTTATGAACAGCAGCACTACAAATTTTACATGGGGTTCTAGAACACTAAGGGCCCTGTTTAGTATGCCGCACTGTAAGCGCGCAAACTTTTTAGCGTGTGCTAATACTAGAGACGCCCATAGGAATATAATGGGTGTCTCTATCGTTAGCATGCGCTAATTTTTAGTGCACGCTAAAACGTTTGCACTCCTACGGCTCGGCTTAGTAAACAGGGCCCTAAAATACTTAATACTGGTAAAACAGAACAAGTAAAACTGCTATACAGCTCAACACAGAAACTACATGCAAACATGCTATGCCACTGCACAGTAGAGTGGTGTACAGGTTACAACAAAATATGAAATGGAAAGGACCTCCATTAAAAAATAGGAAAGTTATGCACTCACACAGAAAGGGAGGAAAGAGGAGATAGGCAAGAATAAATGATACAAGAACCAAAAACGATCTCTAGCTAGCAGGTCCAATCAGACCCTCCAAAGCCAGCCCAAAAAGCCAGGTCTTTAAGGGGTGCTTTTACTAAGGTGCGCCGAAAAATGGGCTGAGCTAGTATAGGCGCGTGTTTTGGGCGTGTGCAGATCCATTTTTCAGCGTACCTGTAAAAAAGGCCTTTTTAAAATTTTTGCCAAAAATGGATGTGCAGCAAAATAAAAATTGGTGCATGTCCATTTTGGGTCTGAGACCTTACCACCAGCCATGAACTTAGCAGTAAGGTCTCATGCGTTAACTGTGCGGTAATCGTCTACGCACATAGAATGACGATTACTGCCCGGTTTCTGCCACACGCCAGAAAATAAAAATTAAATTACCGGAAGGGCCACACAGTAGCATAAGCCTCAAGAAGTAGCAACTGTCCATTGCCTGTAAAACACTGTGCTACAATGCATCTTCAGTTTGCTTCTTATTGAATTTCTCTGCAATGGGATTTCCATAAGCACATAAGTATTGCCATACTGGGAAAGACCAAAGATCTATCAAGCCCAGCATCCTGTTTCCAACAGTGGCCAAACCAGGTCACAAATAACTGGCAAGATCCCAAAAAAGTACAAAACATTTTATAATGCTTATCCCAGAAATAGTGGATTTTCCCCAAGTCCATTTAATAATGGTCTATGGACTTTTCCTTTAGGAAGTCGGCCAAACCTCTTTTAAACTCCGCTAAGCTAACCGCTTTTACCACATTCTCTGGCAACGAATTCCAGAGTTTAATTACACATTGAGTGAGGAAACATTTTCTCCAATTCATTTTACATTTACTACATTGTAGCTTCATCGCATGCCCCCTAGTCATAGTATCTTTGGAAAGCATAAACAGACGCTTCACATCTACCCATTCAACTCCACTCATTATTTTATAGACCTCTATCATATCTCCCCTCAGCTGCCTTTTCTCCAAGATGAAGAGCCCTAGCCGCTTTAGCCTTTCCTCATAGGGAACTCGTTCCACCCCCTTTATCATTTTTGTCACCCTTCTCTGCACCTTTTCTAATTCCACTATATCTTTTTTGAGATGCGGCGACCTGAATTGAACACAATATTCAAGGTGTGGTCTCACCACGGAGCAATACAAAGGCATTATAACATCCTCAATTTTGTTTTCCATTCCTTTTTCTAATAATACCTAACATTCTATTTAGTGAACAAATTATTTTCTAAATGTTTTGTAACTTAAAGAAAAAGACATTTTGCACTGTTTTTAATTCCTTTAAGTATTTTAAAAAGCCTTCCTAAATATAATTTCAATAGTTGATCTAAAAATATATTTTAAATAGGTGTATATTATTGTACATTGATTTACGATGAAGATTACGGTCTAGTTGCAGCTCTATTCTTGAGTTACAAAGGACAAGAAAGAGGCATATAAACCGCTTTTTTCCACATTTTATTGCAAATGCAATCTTAGTGCATAGCTTGAATGTAAAAACAGCTTTAGCTATGTAAGCACAGTTGAACTACATGCAGAAATGCATCATCACCTCAATTTTGTAAAATATGCAACTACAGCTCCGCTCTATCTTTTAGGTCATTTCACCTTTTCACAAAAAACTAGAGCTACAGGATCAACATCTCCATTTACTTTTCCTCTTTTAATGTGAGAGGACTTAGATTATTGGACACTTCTGGAAAAGACTCTTTTACTTACTACTTCAAGTTATTTTCAATTTCAGAAATTTATAAAAACCTGTTTATTCCAAAAATTTGTTTTCAATCTAAATAATTTGTATGGACTAGTGATTTTTATATGAGAATGTAAATTTTGTTAATTACTATTGTAACTTCCTGGATATGTCTAGCTTCTTGAGAATTGTGATCCAGTTAGAACCGCTAGTTATTAGTGGAATACAAGTTACATTGTTAATGTTAACGTTAGCTCTGAAAAATGTAGTTAAATGTTTTGCAGTAAAATCTCTAGATCAAGGTTTTCAGGATTTCCACAATGAATATGAATGAGAGCTATTTGCATACAATGGAGGCAGTACAAGCAAATGGCTCATGCATATTCATTGGGGAAATCCTGAAAACCCGACTAGATTGTGGCCCTCATGGACTGAGCTTGGACACCCCTGCTCTAGATGAACTGCCCCTTCTATTCTGTTAGTGGGCTTATTTGCATACAGTGCCTGACAGTGAAATAGCAGACTTTCCCAAAGTTCAGTGCTCTTTAATAACTAGTTGATGTGATGTTGAGCCTAAAGTGCACTAGCATATCTGGCTTGCAATTTAAAAACCTTAAACCAGTGTTTCTCAAACCTGTCCCGGGGCCACTCAGCCAGTCATGTTTTCAGGATATCCTTATTAAATATGCAGAAGATAGATGTGCATGCCATGGAAGCAGTATATGTAAATCTTTCTCATGAATATTAATTGTGGATATCCTGAACACCCAACCAGCTAGAGGATTCCCTAGGATGAGTTTGAGAATGACTGGTGCTGGTCTTCAGACTCTGTACCAAGTGCTAAGAAATCTTTGATCTGCTAGTGCTGCAAGTCTCAATTGCTAATATTGTTTTGGAGTTTGAGATAGGTGTTAGTGCAAAATGCAAACAAGAAAACAAATGTCTTACATTTCTTAATAGCAGACATCTTTAGACTTCTGTAGTGCTCTCTTTCAGCTGGATCGATCTGCTAAAGAAAAATATTAAATGGAAAATCAAAAAAGCAAACACAGAACAAATGAAAACATCTTGCTGCATTAGTTCATAAAGTCCATCAAGCCAGGTGTCCTGTCTCGAACAATGAACAGTGCAGGTCATTAGGAAGAACCAGGCAAGAACAGATCCATTTCTTGCAGCTCCTGCCTACTGGCTTCTCTAGGAAGTTGTCCAAATCTCTTTCAACCCAAACTATGTTAGATTCACCACATCCATAGGCAACAAGTTCCACAACTTGATTGTTCTTTGAATGAAAAATTAAAATTGCCTACTTGTTAGTTTTGTGGAATACCCCATGCTGGTAAGTTTGAAGGCATAAATATCCCATACCCTCTCTACCTATTCCATCCCACTCATATCCCCTCTCTTCTTCAAGTCCGTTTGCTCTTTCATCATTCCACCCCTTTTACGATTGTCATCATCTTTCTCTGTACTTCTCCTTGTTCCTTTTTCTCTTGGCGTTTTGCCAACGGAAACCACTAGCATCTTTACAGACTCCGGATCTAAGTTGTCAAAAGTTGCATGTTGTTTTGGAACCGTGATCTACCTTTGTATCACCAACATTACGAGACTCCTGAAGCAGGCGTTTTTAACGCCGAAACACAGGAGCTGTGTCGAGTCTATCATGTTTGTTCCAATAGAGATCATCCTTTGAACTTACATCTCCCTTGGTCTTTTGGAAGAGCCTATCTACCTTACTCCCTGGACTCTCTCGTGTTGACGCATGTAGGGATAGTGTGTCCCTCCCACCTTGTGTGGTTTTTTCCTCTCCTAGCTCCACCATGTCTTTTATGAGATGGCCTAACCAGAACTGCATGCACAGTGTGAAACAGAGGAGTTATAATAGCTGCACAAAATGAATTACAGAACAATTTATCAATCAAAGAGGTGGGTGCGCTCAAGTTTTGCCATAAACTCTACATATCTTTAAAACATTTCAATAAAAATGTTCAAGAAAATGAAATATAGGCAAAAATTAAGGAGCACTGAGAATAATTATCTCTATTACAAATAAAAGTGTTTAGCCAATTAAGCACTAGGAGTTTTCTTATTAATTTTCAGAGCATAAAGTTGCTATACTTTAATGCTAATCCCCTTAATATATTCTATTTGCAAATGTAGTGCATCTAACAAGGCATCATATCTCTAAAAGTTCAGCTGTTCAGTTTTATCTGACTATACAACCAGGTTTTGTCTGCTGTCAAATCAGGAGTGAAGAGCCTGAGAAATCTCAGAGTGCCCCTGCCACCTTGCACACCCCTGGAAACAAAGTCAGGTACCAAGGTCAATGTGCAAAAAATGTTCTTGTTAATTCCCAAGCAGCTCATTAATGCACATTACCTCCACCAGGAAATGAGTGATTGAGAATTACCCAAGAACATGGCTACATGAAGTTTTCACAAATTCGTAAGCTCCAAGGCGTATAGTGCTGCATATGCCTTGTACAACATCCAAATGGTTAGTATTTTGAAAGAAAGAAAGAAAGAAAGAAAGAAAGAAAGAAAGAAAGAAAGAAAGAAAGAAAGAGGCATTAAAAGGGTTTTAGCCTCATGTGAATGCCCTTGAAGCCAAAGTGATAAATTACTTTCAATATCTCTTCTTTTTCATTCAGTGTACTGTATATTCATATCATTATTATTTTGACTTAAGAATTCTTATTATTAACGTGTTCAGTTATTGCTGAAAGGAAGTGGAATACACATTTTTGTAGCTAATCATAGTAACCAATTGACATTCTGAGTCAATTACTATTCTATGTACTACTTGCAGAAGCTAACAACAACACAGGAGAGGCTGGAGCCTATACAATTTTAAAAAATGTATTCTAAAACATACAACATAAAATTAAAATCAGAGACTGAAGACAGCCATGTTTCGCCCACTGTAGGGCTGCATCATGTGCAAATCAGTAGTAGTTAGTTCTTTAGGGTAAAAACTAATATGTCAAAGTGATTCCAAAATTCCTGGTAGGAATAAATTCCATAAAAGCATTGAGTTTGCAAATTGGAAGAAATATTAAAAATTGCATCTATAAATGAAGACATAAATCCTTGAAAGATTACAACAAACTAACATTTGTAAAAATTGCTTTAGAGAATGAAAAGAAAGAGCAAGTTAGTTACCTGAAGGATGGCAAGAAACTGGAATGTAATTTGAACTTCTCAGAAATGGGTGTAACGACTTTAGTACCTTTATAACCTCCTCCCCCAACTTGTAGCTCCAGAGCAGAAAAACTGGTTCCACAAAGAGAGCCAGATTTCATTTTAAGGTAGAAAACAGACCTATTGCTGACTATTCCCCAGCCTATCCATTCATTATAAACCAGCTAGAAAGACGTGACCTCAAAAGGGTGGGAATGCCTGTCTTCAACCAGCAACACACTGTAAAATGCATCTGGGTCCTTGTGTACTGTAGTTCTCAGCTAGCAGAGATATGAACAGTATTCACACTCAAATTAACATCTCTATTGCAACAATACATCTGAAAACACATCATATTTTTAATTATTCTTCCCCGAAGACTAAATTTAAGGTTTAGAGGTGTGGTGGCCATGTTAGTCCACTTTTAAAGGTAATCAATAGAAATAAAACAAAATAAAACATGGATATCTCCCTGTCCCTCATGCACCCAGACACTTCCTGACTCTCACCTATCCACCCCCATCCTGTTTCTCTGTCACTGGAATGCTTTGATGTTTCAGTTATATATACTGTCATCTACCAACATTTGCTTATTTCCAATCTGATGAAGACGGGCAACCTTCGAAAGCTAATCAAGAAATGTATTAAGTTATGTCCAATAAAAAAGGTATCATCTTATTTTCTTTTCCATGTTTTATTTTGTTTTATTTCTATTGATTAAGTACATAAGTACATAAGTAGTGCCATACTGGGAAAGACCAAAGGTCCATCTAGCCCAGCATCCTGTCACCGACAGTGGCCAATCCAGGTCAAGGGCACCTGGCACGCTCCCCAAACGTAAAAACATTCCAGACAAGTTATACCTAAAAATGCGGAATTTTTCCAAGTCCATTTAATAGCGGTCTATGGACTTGTCCTTTAGGAATCTATCTAACCCCTTTTTAAACTCCGTCAAGCTAACCGCCCGACCCACGTTCTCCGGCAACGAATTCCAGAGTCTAATTACACGTTGGGTGAAGAAAAATTTTCTCCGATTCGTTTTAAATTTACCACACTGTAGCTTCAACTCATGCCCTCTAGTCCTAGTATTTTTGGATAGCGTGAACAGTCGCTTCACATCCACCCGATCCATTCCACTCATTATTTTATACACTTCTATCATATCTCCCCTCAGCCGTCTCTTCTCCAAGCTGAAAAGCCCTAGCCTTCTCAGCCTCTCTTCATAGGAAAGTCGTCCCATCCCCACTATCATTTTCGTCGCCCTTCGCTGTACCTTTTCCAATTCTACTATATCTTTTTTGAGATACGGAGACCAGTACTGAACACAATACTCCAGGTGCGGTCGCACCATGGAGCGATACAACGGCATTATAACATCCGCACACCTGGACTCCATACCCTTCCTAATAACACCCAACATTCTATTCGCTTTCCTAGCCGCAGCAGCACACTGAGCAGAAGGTTTCAGCGTATCATCGACGACGACACCCAGATCCCTTTCTTGATCCGTAACTCCTAACGCGGAACCTTGCAAGACGTAGCTATAATTCGGGTTCCTCTTACCCACATGCATCACTTTGCACTTGTCAACATTGAACTTCATCTGCCACTTGCACGCCCATTCTCCCAGTCTCGCAAGGTCCTCCTGTAATCGTTCACCTTTAAGGTTTAGAGGAGAATCATGATTGAAGAGGGAGATATGTACCCCTACAAACACACACCTCCCCGGGCTCTAGTTCTGTTCCCCCTCACATCCCCAGCCCTCTAAAATTATACAACTATCATTGGCATCAATTCCTTATCAACTCTCTCTCTCTCTCTCTCTCTCTCTCTCTCTCTCTCTCTCTCTCACACACACTGGCACCCATGGCCAGTACAGCTACCAGTGTGTCTCCCACTACTTCCAAAGCACACTGACCTCTACTCACACTGCCCCAATAATACCATCTGGCCAGCGCTGTGGCCCTTCCCTATTGCTATCTCAACCCAACCCAACCCATGCACCACCACTACTGCTGCAACACCCAAGTGCACTGCTATGACGAACAGCTGCAGCCAACTCAGCTGATGTGACTTGCCTTTTATAGTTTGGTTGGTCTACCCAGTGATATGGTATACCTCGTGATCACTCAAACTCCCCTTCACACATTACTGGCCCTCAAGCCACCAATGTGGCCCATTATCATGACGCCTCAGAGCCCAATACTACATGAACATTAATGGCCAAACAGGCAAAAAAAAACCTGTTCAATTCTAATCAATTCTTTATACCTCTAATATCCCCTTTTCAGGGTTCAGTGCTGATTACAAACTGGTTGAGGCAAAAATAGAAACTGTCGGTGTAGACATGACAAAGATCATTATCTCTAAAACAAATAAATATATAAGTAAAATAATAGAAGGTTGCAAGTGACTTGACCACTTCACACCATTTTTGCAAAATCTTCGCTGGCTACCAGTACAATACACGGCTAAATTTAAAACTCTATGCCTGATCTTCAAGGCAGGGGCGTAGCTACGGGTGGGCCTGAGCTCAGGCCCACCCTGTCTCAGCCTATGCACCAATCAGGACTTTGTTTTTCGGGCTGCCCTACAGTCGGGCTTCAGGAGGACCTCCTACAAGCTTACCTTTGCGGCCAAGTTCCCTTGGAGTGGATGCTGCTGCTCTATTGCCAGCAGCACTTCTAGCAAAATCGACCTGGAAAGTTATTTGGAGCTCCGGCGCTACTTTATTATTTTTTTTTTTTACTTGGCTGTTGCCCCCTCCCCCCTGCTGTGCTGTGCTGCTGGAGAAATCTGGCAGTCTGCAGCAAAATCGGCCCAGGAAGTTGTTTTATTTGGAGTTGGACTGGAGCTCTGGGTCGGCACTGCTTTTATAAAACTTAGCTGCCGCACTTCTAGCCTCTGCTCCTGCACCCGTGCACCGGATACGGCACCGCTTCCGCACTGCAGAAAAATCATCCCAGGGGCAGGGAGTTGTTTATTGGAGCTCTGGCGCTGCTGATTTTTAACTTAGCTGCAACCCCCCCCGTGCTGTGCCACTGAAGAAATCTGAGTATTCATCAGCCCCAGATGCCGGGCCTCGCAGCTCAGCTGAGTGCTCTGCAGGTGCTCTCACTTGCTACCCTGCCACCCAGGGCCCCCTGAGGTGCGCATGGTGCATACCGATCAAACAATCTGCTGCTCCTATGGCTCAGCAGGTCGGTCTCCCTGTTGAAGTGTCAGCTGAAGAAGTTGGGCCCTCTCAGCCAGAGGCGTATCTGAACTGCGGCGGTAGGGGGGGCCAGAGCCAGAATGAGGGGGCACATTATAGCCCCCCCGCCGCCACCGACCCCCCCCCTGCCGCCGTCACCTACCTTTGCTGGCAGGGGACCCCAACCCCCGCCAGCCGAGGTCCGCTTCCTCCTGTTGCTGCCTTTAAAAATATTCCTTCAGCTGGCAGGGGACCCCAACCCCCACCAGCCGAGCCGAGGTCTTTGAAGTTCTTCTTCGTCCTCATGCTGTTCAACTGCTGAATCCAGTTTCTCGGAGTCTGATGTCACAGCATGTTGTACATGCAGGACGTCAGACTCACAGACTCTGTTTCTGTGAGTCTGACGTCCTGCACGGACAACGTGCTGCAACATCAGACTCCAAAACTGGATGCAGCTTTGAACAGCACGAGGACGAAGAAGAACTTCAAAGACCTGGCTCAGTTGGCGGGGGTTGGGGTCCCCCGCCAGCAAAGGTAAGTGATGGCGGGGGAGGGTTGACTCTGGGTGGGGGGGATGGGTAGGGACAGGGCTTACACTAGGCTACATGAAGGGGTAGTGAGATAGGGTCGAGCTGATGCCTAGCTATGGGATGGATGGTGGGGAGAGGAAGGGCTGATGTTGGGCCACAGGAATGGATAGATGGAGGGGGTAGGGAATGGAAAGCTTTTTTAAGTCAGTGCCGAGCTACAGGGACAGATGGGGGGAGTAGGGAAGGGCTGATTCTGGGCTATGGGGATGGATTGGTGGGGGGGGGTAGGGAAGAGCTGATGCCAAGCTACACTATGTGGTTTATGTTGATGCAGGGCAGCTGTTGGGCAGACTACTTAGAAATCCTTATCAAGTGCATTCTAAGGCATTATTTTGTAGTATCCCAAGAAACACTACTCATATCTATACACATAGTGCCCACCCATATTAGCTCTGGGCCCACCCAAAATGTCAGATCTTGCTACGCCACTGCTTCAAGGCCCTTAAAGGAAATGGCCCCAAGTACTTGAAGAACAGGATGACTCTCTACACACCTCTAAGGACACCAAGGTCCTCCCAAGGGGTATCCCTAACCACACCCTCTCCAAAGAACATCACACGATGTGATACCCGCAAGCAAGCCTTTTCCGGAGTAGCCCCCACACTCTGGAATGCACTGCCTGAAAGGCTTTGCTTAACAGAAGACTCTCTCTACTTCACGAAGCAGGTGAAAGTTTGACTCTTCAACTAGGCCTTTAACGGAAGTAAATAACACGAGCTGCGCATACTGTAGCAGGACATGTTTATCCACTCCTACCCTAGCTAAGATAATGTTCAAGCACTTTCTTACCTAATTTGCAACCTTCTTTAAACTAGTCCCTTATTTTCATACTCCTGTTACTCTATCTTAACTATCTATATGTTCTATCTTTGCTTACACCCTATGCAGTCTAATAAAATGTTTTATTGTGCATTGTGTTGACATTGTAATGTAACATATTATGCCATACTTTGTATTGTTCAAATATTTTTACTGCTGTAATTTCATTTGTTAACATTTTATATATCGCTCTTGCCCGGAGCGGTGTACAAATTAAATGTACATAATAAAAACATTACATAACAAAACTTAGCAAATACACAGCAAGGCTTTAATTGTCTATTGCTTATGTTTGACTTACTCTTTCTGTACACTGTCTTCAGTGGATGCCTTCAAAAAGGTGGTAAATAGATCCTAATAAATAAAAATAATAATAAATAATTGGGGTCCAGGGCACTTGCTCTGGTTGCCACCCCTTAATGCTGGAAACTCAGGCACTGTCATCACAAACATAGGAGCCAGCTCTATGGGTACTTGAGCACCCCCAATATTTGAGCAAACTCATTGACTGTGTCCAGAGAGGAGTAATTTCCATAATTTTTAGCACCCCCAAGCATTTTGATAAGTTGGCTCATATGATCACAAAAGCAAGTTTATCATTTCAGTCCTGCGTAAACCATGCCCTTGATCTTCCATGGCTGTGACACTTGTTGAATTGTCATAGGTGACAGAAGACTCAGCTGATTGTAGAGGCAGAGGCTGTTCGTGCTTTAACTTCCCTCTCCTCACCTGGCCTGATTCCGCTCCTGATGGCTGCATGAAGAGGAGGAGGAAGACAGACTGTGGCTTTGAATTGAGTGGGGATAACCTGTGAACCAATCTTCCCTTCTCCCCATCCCTGAGAACGCTTCTTCCTCCATCCATAAAACTCTCAAAAAAACAAAATTAATTATTCACACAGAAGTTTGGAAAACATTATACCAAATAATTCAAATTATGTAAATGTGCAACACTTTTACTGTAGTTTGGGAAACTCACTTTCTGTCCCTTGCAAGAAACAGAGGCTCTTGGATAGACTATGTTTTTTTTTTTTGGGGGGGGGGGGGGAGAAGAGGAAGAAGGGACAATGTATTAAAGTTTGGCTGCTGAGTCAATCTATCTTTGTGCCTGCAGTAGAAAATAGGTTTGTATTGCTATGCTGACTTTCTACTAACACTGGACTATTGATACCAACTACTGAAGGTAGAATATCTTCATTAACCTAACTCTCCTATGGAACCCGTGGGGTGGGGTGGACTCATGGGTAAATGCATTTCAGCTAAAAATCAATAAAGAAAAAACACATTGTCTCACCCTCTCATCCCAACACAGTGCGGACAACCCCGTAACTATCAACACCCCAGACTACACCCTTCCTATCTCAGACAGCCTGAAAATCCTAGGCATTACAATAGACCATAACCTAACGCTAAAGAGCCAAGTGGCATCCACAACTAAGAAAATGTTCCACTCAATGTGGAAACTGAAACGCCTTAAACAATTCTTCCCGTGGGCTACTTTTCGCAACCTGGTACAAACAATGGTACTAAGCCATTTAGATTACTGCAATAGAATTTACGTGGGATGCAAAGAACAGACCTTAAAGAAGCTTCAGACCGCCCAGAACACGGCAGCTAGGCTTATATTTGGAAAAACGCGATATGAAAGCGCAAAACCCCTCCGTGAAAAACTACACTGGCTCCCAATCAAAGAACGCATTACCTTCAAAATCTGCACCATGGTTCACAAAATAATCTACGGTGAAGCCCCTGGATACATGACAGACTTGATCGACTTACCAACGAGAAAGACATCAAAATCAACTCGAACATATCTAAATCTGCACTACCCAAGCTGCAAAGGCCTCAAATACAAATCAACTTATGCATCCAGCTTTTCCTACATAAGCAGACAAATCTGGAACACATTACCAAAAGCCTTGAAAACGAGGCAGGACCACCTAACCTTCTGGATATCACTAAAAACTAACCTATTGAAAAAGGCATACCCTGTCGATCCAACCTAAATGCCTGATCTCTGCAACACATCACATTTAAAGCACGTAATGGACATAATTCAACTTCTCCGCTGCACATTTCTCCAAATGTGACTGCGCCACAAGAACTTTAACTTACCACAATATCACTTTGTATTGTTCTCACCAGAGCCGGCAAACGCCTCCCGGTACTATGTAAGCCACAATGAGCCTACAAATATGTGGGATACAAATGCAACAAATAAATAAATTCAGTCTCTGCTGCCTTGGTTTGGTGAATAAGTGTGCATGCATGATTCACTGTGACTTCAGCTGCTGACTCATCCCTTGGTAGCATGAATAACAACTGAATGGCTGTGTCTCGGGCTGCAGCTGGTTATTATAAAGAGACACCTATCTTTGATCTGCACATTTCTTTGTTTGTCCTCTGCTCATCACTTGATTTTCTGGTAATAGCTGAGGACCGGAACCATAAGGTTGGAAATCCTTAATAACAAGTCAACGCTTCAAGCTTATTTATGAGCGCAACAGAAAAAGGATTTAAGTATTTTGGTGTCATCTTTATTTATTTTGGGGGTGATTTTATAACAGGTTGCCTATGTGAAATGTCCAAAAAGGCATGGAGGCCTGGATTCAGTAGAAAAGGTACAGAGAAGGGCAATGAAAATGATAAAGGGGAAGGGACAACTTCCCTATGAGGAAAGGCTAAAGCTGCTAGGGCTCTTCAGCTTGGAGACAGGATGGCTGAGGGGAGATATGATAGAGGTCTATAAAATAATGAGTGGAGTGGAACGGGTAGACTTGAATAGATTGTTTACTCTTTCCAAAATTACTAGGACTAGGGGGCATTCAATGAAGCTACAAAGTAGTAAATTTAAAACGAATCAGAGAAAATGTTTCTTCACTCAATGTGTAATTAAACTCTGGAATTTGTTGCCAGAGAATGTAGTAAAAGCAGTTAACTTAGCAGGGTTTAAAAAGGTTTGGACAGCTTCCTAAAGGAAAAGTCCATAGACCATTATTAAAATGGACCTGAGGAAAATCCACTGCTTATTTCTAGGTTAAGCAGCATAAAATGTATTGCACTGTTTTGGGATCTGCTAGGTACTTGTGACCTGGATTGGCCTTTGTTGGAAACAGGATGCTGGGCTTGATGGACCTTTGGTCTGTCCCAGTATGGCAACACCAATGTGCCCAAATTTGGGAACTGGAAAAAATATGCACCAAGCGCAATTCTCTAAATGGTGCTCCTTGTTGGGTGATATTTACAGAATAGTGCATAGCTCCATTATCTACGCCCAACTTTGGGAGTGAGGTTCTACACCAACTGAAACCTGGTGTAAATCCTTGTGTGTAAATTAGGTGTGAATCCCCCAAATTCCATACTGCACACATCTTTAGTGAACACCCTAGACCCAACCATACCCCTCCCATGTCCACACCCCTTTTCAGTTGAATGCATGCAGAGCACTTACTCCATAATGGCATCTGGGCGCCCAGATTCTGAATACCAGTGCCTAAATGTAGATGTACCTGTTTACGCCAGGTCAAAGGTATACATGGGTAACCTAAGTGCAGCATGTATTCTATAAGCTGCACGTTACTGGAAGCCCCACTTATGCCGCCTCCCATGCTCCACCTATGGATTCCACACACCAAAATGTATGCCTAATCCTGAGAAGATGCACATCTCAATTGCTTAACGAGCCAATTGACGCTAATAATTGAATGCTAACAATTATTGGCGTTCATTGGCCTTGACTGGGAGCTCTATTCTACAAAATTGTGTGCACAACCCAAAAGGGGCCATGGGATAGGCACGGACAGCTCAGGGCTCAAGATGCGCACAGTGTTACTGAATCCGGGGCATCCACATCTAACACCAGGTTTTGGTTGTTGTAAATTCTCAAGGCCAAAGTTCAGCACAGGGATCAGCTCTAAGCACTGTTCAATAAATGGCGTACAACTCAAGAGCGCCATTTCTACAACAGCACTCCACGCTAATTTTCTTCAGTGCCACTACCTGAAATCTAGTCCTATAGCACTTATGCACTGTTGAGTTGGGAGGTGTGCGTAACTCTACACAATCAGCGATAGAATCCCTTTTCATGTGTCTTCTGGTTTTAGGCAAGTAATGAAGCCTAATGGTTAGTGCAGCAGCCTGAGAACAAGGGGACCTGAATTCAGTTCCCACTGCAGCTCTTTGGGACTCTGGGCAAGTCACTTAACCCTGCACTGCTCCAGGTACAAAATAAGTACTTGTATATAGTAACATAGTAGATGACGGCAGAAAAAGACCTGCGCGGTCCATCCAGTCTGCCCAACAAGATAAACTCACATGTGCTACTTTTTGTGTATACCTTACCTTGATTTGTACCTGTCCTTTTCCGGGCACAGACCATATAAGTCTGCCCAGCACTATCCCCCGCCTCCCAACCACCAGCCCCGCCTCCCACCACCGGTTCTGGCACAGACCGTATAAGTCTGCCCAGCACTATCCCCGCCTCCAAACCATCAGTCCCACCTCCCACCATCGGCTCTGGCACAGACCATATAAGTCTGCCCAGCATCATCTCCGTCTCCCACCACCGGCTTTGCCACCCAATCTCGTCTAAGCTCCTTAGGATCCATTCCTTCTGAGCAGGATTCCTTTATACTACTACTTATCGTTTCTATAGCACTACAAGGCATACGCAGCGCTGTACACCATACACAAAAGACAGTCCCTGCTTTGACTGCAACCACAAAAAGGTGGTATATCAAATCCCATTCCCTTTCCTTACTCTTTACATCCACATCAGTGGTTCTCAACCAGGTCTTCAGAACATACCCAGCCTTGCACGATATCAAACCATGAATATGTACGAGATGGATCCAGTGCACTGAATCCATCCCCTGCACTACTAAGCTGGATGTCCTGAGGATCACGCTGAGAACCACTAGTCATATATACCCTTGTATTAGGCATTCAAACCTACTCAGTCTACCAACAATAATCAAGATTCCGACAGTTCAGAATGATTTTTTTTTTTTGTGAAAGTTTTGTTTCTCATTTTACATTATTTTGAGGAAAATAGTTATTAAATTTTGTACTGTGTAAACCGCTTAGCTATTTGATTCACACATGACACATGGTACATCAAATAAGTGTAAAGATTTGAAATCTAAGATGTAACCTGCCATTAAAATCATTCGTAGTACCTGAAGATTGGAGGGTGGCCAATGTAACACCGATTATTAAAAAGGGTTCCAGAGGTGATCCAGGAAATTACAGACCGGTAAACCTGACGTCAGTGCCAGGTAAAATAGTGGAAACTATTATAAAGAATAAAATTACAGAACACATAAATAAACATGGTTTAATGGCAGAGAGTCAGAATGGGTACAACCAAAGGAAGTCTTGCCTCACCAATCTACTTCATTTCTTTGAAGGCGTGAATAAACATGTCGATAAAGGTGAGCTGGTTGATGTAGTGTAACTAGATTTTCAGAAAGCTTTTGACAAAGTTCCTTATGAGAGACTCCTGAGAAAATGAAAGAGTCACAGGATAGGAAGCAATGTTCTGTTGTGGATTAGGAATTGATTATTGGACAGAAAACAGAGGGTAGCGTTAAATGGTCATTTCTCTCAATGGAGGAGGGTGAAGAGTGGAGTACTGCAGTGATCAGTACTGGGACCAGTGCTATTTAGCATATTTATAAATGATATGGAAATCGGAACGAGCGAGATGATTAAATTTGCAGATGACACAAAACTATTCAAGGTTGTTAAAACACATGTGGACTGTGAAATATTGCAGGAAGACCTTAGGAAATTGGATGTCCAAATGGTAGATCAAATTTATTGTAGACAAATGCAAAGTGATGATCATTGGAAAGAATAATCTGAATCATAGTTAATTGATGCTAGGGTCCACCTTGGGGTCAGCACCCAAGAAGAAGATGTAAGTGTTCTAGATAATGCGTTGAAATCTTCTGCTCAGTGTACAATGGCAGCCAAAAAAGCAAATAGGCTGCTAGGAATGATTAGGAAAGAGATGGTGAATAAGACCAAAAATACAACAATGCCTCTGGTATTGCTCCATGGTGCAACCTCACCTTGAGTGCTGCATTCAGTTCTGATTTCTGTATCTCAAAAAAGATGTAGCGGTATTAGAAATGGTTCAAAGAAGAGCTACCAAAATGATAAAAGGGGATGGAACTCCTCTCATATGAGGAAAGGCTAAAGAGGTTAGGGTTCTTCAGCTTGGAAAAGAGAAAGATGAGAGGAGATATGATTGAGGTCTACAAAATCCTGAGTGGTGTAAAACGAGTAGAAGTGAATCGATTTTTTACTCGTTCCAAAAGTACAAAGACTAGGAGACACTCGAGGAAGTTACATGGAAATACTTTTAAAATAGGAGGAAATATTTTTTCACTCAACGAATAGTTAAGCTCTGGAACTCTTTGCCGGAGGAAGTAGCAACAGTGGTTAGCGTATCTGGGTTTAAAAAAAGGTTTGGACAAATTCTTGAAGGAAAAGTCCATAGTTGCTACGGAGACAGACATGGGGAAGCTATTGCTTGCCCTGGGATTGGTAGCATGGAATCTTGCCACTATCTTGGTTTCTGCCAGGTACTTGTGACCTGGACTGGCCACTGTGGTAATAGGATACTGGACTAGATAGACCACTGGTCTGACCTAGTATGGTTATTCTTATGTCCGTATGTTTTAATCATTAATTTCAAAGTTGATACACCATGTGTCAAATTGCTAAGTGGTTGGGAAGGCGGCAGAACTAGAGGACATGAATTGAGGTTGAAGGGGGGCAGACTCAGGACTAATGTCAGGAAGTAGTTTTTCACGGAGAGGGTGGTGGATATGTGGAATGCCCTCCCGCGGGAGGTGGTGGAGATGAAAACGGTAATGGAATTCAAACATACATGGGATAAACACAAAGGAATTCTGTTTAGAAGGAATGATTCCATGGAATCTTAGCGGAGATTGGGTGGCGACGGCAGTAATTGGGAAACAAAACGGGAGCTGGGCAGGCTTCTACGGTCTATGCCCTGATTGTTACTGAATAGATAGGGATGGACTGGAGTGTAAATTTTAAGGGGCTTCGACGTTAGCACCAGAGCTTAGTATAAGAACACTGCTGGGTAGACTTCTACGGTCTGTGCCCTAAGAATGGCAAGAACAAATCAAACTCAGGTATACATATAAAGTATCACATAACATATAAATGAGTTTTTCTTGTTGGGCAGACTGGATGGACCATACAGGTCTTTATCTGCCGTCATTTACTGTGTTACTCAGTATAAAATTAAGGGCCCTGTTTACTAAGGTGCACTAGGATTTTTAGCGTGCGCTTAAATTAGCATGCGCTAAACACTAGAGATGCCCATATATTCCTACGGCGTCTCTAGCATTAGGGCGCACTAAAAAAAAAAACTAGTGTGCCTATAGCACAGCTTAGTAAACAGGGCCCTTAATAAATAATATCCTCAAAATAACAAAATGAAAAATAAATTAGAAAATGACTAGTGATGGTGGTTTCTGACAGAATCGTAATGGGTAAATGGAAAGCATAATATTACAAGAAAATCACAATCTCTAGTAAAGAAAAGAAAACAGATTTATTAACATTGCACATCAGAAAGTCATACAATCAGAGATGTGTAGATTATTCAGACTTCTTTCCTACCCTTACAATAAACCCTGGGCAGGAAACAATTAGGGCCTCAAGTTTTTATAACAGGGATACAAACTTCTACAGACATTTATATCACAAAAATATTGCTTTAGAAAGAAAGCTTCTGTCCATCCAATGGACAAGAAGGTAAAATTAATTGCACAGTAAATGTAAACCATAAACCTGGAGCTCATATAGGTATCAGCACAAAGAATGTTTATAAAATATGGAACGGGACAGCAGGCTCGGGGCTTTGGCAGTAGTGCTCATGAAAATTCAGGTTCTAAGGCAGACTCTCACCACTTGGTCACCATAGTAAAAGCTGATAATCTGATCACATCCCCTTCTCAGCTTTGACATCAGGATAAATCACCAAGGGATGAAAAGGCTTCAGCTCGCAGAAAAAGTAGAGCCGACAAGCTGCAGTTCTGATAAACCAACTTAAAAGCCACTGCGGCAGACCATTACAGCAACTCCGCTGGGTACAATAATTGCAAAACATAGCAGGCAGTCTCACAGGATATTACTGCTGTAATTTAACTCAGATTATTAGCTAACAGCTGCATTGCTGGAATGAGCCATGCAGTAATAGGATCACTCTATTTTAAAAGTCTGATTTATAACCACATGAGTTTCCCTTTCACCCGAACAAGGTAAGACTAAAGCCATCTATTCTATTCTTTATTGCTTTTATTTATGAAAAGAGCAGACTACTAGCAAAGGCATTACTGGAAAATACTTAGACAGAGCTTGAAAGAAACAAGCCTAAGCCACTTCAACATTGTTTTCAAAAATTACACAGGGTTTAAGAGTTATTAGGGCTTGGCAATCGTCAGGTTTAAGGGAAGGGCTGTAATCACTCTCTCTTTCAATCTTTCTGCTGTTTGGTTGGTGTATATGTAGTGAATGAATGTTTTCCTTCGATTAGCTTGGATTAATTATACAAATATAAGGAATGTTGGATTGCAAAGAGATATCCCTAGAGTTAAATTAAAGAGACCATCATCAGTAAGTTTTAGTTCTCACATAGGCAAGCAGAGATGCTCATTCATGAACCTGTGCTGTTCATACAAACAGACCAGCCTGATCATTAAGTGGACTAGGCATAAGCCTCAGGTGGCACAATTTTTTTTTTTTTTTTTTTTTTGGGGGGGGGGGGGGGGGTAAGGGAACATAGAGGCAGATGCACTAAAGCTAAATGAGCCTTTAATGACTCTCCAACGAGGAAAATTTGATCCGTTGCATGCATCAAAGGGCTTTTACCGAGGAAGCCAGCAGCTAACGAAAACGGAATGGAGATGAGCAATTAGTGTGAAAACCCCATTGAAACGACATGCACTAACCTTTTCTGATTGCCTTTACGCAGGAAAAAGGCAGGAAATCTAACGAGAGGTCTGGACCTCTCGTTAGGACAGCTCTGTGCCAGGAAAAATCATTAAGTGAAAAAATAAACAAACTTTGAGCCAATCCCAGCGCATTAGCAGAGCTAAAAGCGCTGTGATTGGTCCAAAGGACGTCAGAAAACACATAAAAAAATAAAAATAAAAAAAGGATCGGGAGGGGGCAAGGGCGCTCATCAAGAGCGTCCTGTACGGACGGCCTTGCCCCCCCCCCCCCCCCGCTGCTCCCCACTTTCCGTCGCTCCCCCCACCCCGAAAAAGCAAAATTCTAGCAGCCCCTGCCCCCCTCCCTTCCTCACTACTCTGTCTCACCTCAGCTCCGCCTCCCGACATCCTCCGCCCTGTGCCTCGCCCCCTCTTGGGGTCGTCGCCGCCATTCCCCTCCTCCATCGGGCCCCCCTCCCTCTTACCGGGCCCGTGCAGCGCCTCTGTCCGAAGGCGCTGCACGGGCAAGAAGAAAGCTGATGCCTGCCTTCGCCCAGCTTCTGTCGCGCGTCTCTCTCCTCCTGGGCCCGCCCCTGTCTGACGTCGGTAACCTACGTAGGCCGTCCGTACAGGACGCTCCTGATGAGCGCCCTTGCCCCCTCCCGACCCTTTTTTTTTATTTTTGTTTTGATTTGGGAGCCATGTGCTTGTGATTGGACTGCGTTTTGACTGTTTGTGGCATGCGCAGAGCAGCTAACATAACACTTGGCTGCTCTGCGCATGATTTGGGGGCCGATTAACGATGTGTATTGTGATTCTTTGATACATTGTACGTTTCAATACCGATCTCAGCATGTGTGACTTTTTTTTTTGGTGCATTTTTCCTTATTTTAAAATCGTTAGGGACTTTAACGATTTAGATTTTTTTACGTTTGGTTGCTGCATCTGCCTTATAGTCGCTGACAGAAGATAAAGACCTTCATGGCAATCAGGCCCAACAGGTCCCACCCCCTCTGAACTTCCTGTTTCAGAAGGGCAGGACCCAAGTCCTTAAGCATGTGCAGAAGCTCAAGACCCCATGTCAACAACTGATGTACTGGCAAGCTGACTGACATGCAGGTACCACTATGGAGGTGGTAAGGCAGGGAAGGGAAGCCAGTGAACAACCTGAGGGAAGGATAGGGAGATGCTGGACACCAGGTAGGTGGGGGGGGGGGGGGGGGGGAGAGGAATAGGGAAGGACAGAAATGCTGGTATATTTTTAGAATACAACACATCTACTTTTTGAAGACACAGAACTATGACAGTCTTTTACTAAAAGTTAACATATGTTATCTGCCACAGGACTCATTTTATTCATATGGGCCTTGTTGCATAAGAACATAAGTGTTGCCATACTGGGACAGATAGAAGGTCCATCGAGCCCAGCATCCTGCTTCCAACAGTGGCCAATCCAGGGTACAAAATCCCCAAACAGTACATTTTATGCTGCTTATCCTAGAAATAAGCAGTGGATTTTTGTAGCCCTTCTCTGTACTTTTTCTAATTCCACAATATCTTTTTTCAGATTCGGTGACCAGAATTAAGCACAATATTCAAGGTGCGGTCGCACCATGGAGCAATACAAAGGCATTATAATGTCCTCAGTTTTGTTTTCGATTCCTTTCCTAATAATACCTAACATTCTATTTCCTTTCTTAGCTGCCACCGCACACTGAGCAGAGGGTTTCAACGTATCATCAACAATGATGCCTAGATCCCCTGCCTGGTCGGTGACTCCTAATGTGGAACCTACCACTGATCTTCAGTAAAAGAGCCCCTATGTAAGCTGTTCCAATTCCCAACCTAGGTCCATTCCACTAAATGCAGATTTAAGCATATACACCGTGGAACACTTTTCCAACAGATCATCTAGGTCTGGAGGTCAAGAAGTCACCTATGTTGCAAAGGTACATAGGCACCTGTGGGTCTTACTATGAGTAAAATGGTAGCAACTGTAGCTAGACTGAAGCTGTGGACATTTATGCTTGACCAGGAAGCTGCCATAAACATTAGTATATCAAGTACACTCATAAATGGAGACATAGCCCGTGCTCCATCCACTATGTGCCCCAGAACATGCCTACACGAGTCAAGTATAGGTACACTCCTTGTCACCACATATACTTTTATGCATATAAAGCAGGATTTAACACCCCCCCCCCCCCAAAAAAAAAAAAAAAAAGTCTGCAAAATTACCACCACCCCACATGCATATTGGGTAAGCAATTTTCAAACTGCCTATGTCTGTCCTCATTTTTAAATTAAGCATTTTACTAAAGGTTCCACCCTCCTGAAGCTGAAAGGGCATCTGTAACGATAAAAGGCCCTGTGAAATCATGAGAACCAATTTTCTCACTGTACTCTTGAGCTTTCATTTCTGAATTTCGTAACACTATTTTTAATGTAAGGCGTCCATTCTCTGAAATCCCGAGGGATGCAAGACTCTTTTGCACTGGAGAAAATCTCCATGCAAGGAGGTCCCCTATGTACCCACTACCACCCCTTTCTCCCCCCAATTCTAGCCCAGTCAGCCAAATAACTGCTTTTATTGTTGTATGAGATTAAAAAAAGAAATTACAGAAGGCCAAGTAACCTCAGATACGCAGAAATTTACACTGCTCAGAGGATGACAATGAAGGCAATTCCCCAGGGAAACAGCTCATGGAACTGACTCTTTGTAAGACTCATAAGGCAGTTAGCAAGGGAAAGTTCAATAAGGCTGTAAGGGGGCAGGAAAATATGCTTTTCATAAACCACTTTTACACTGAAGGACAGTTATTACTAAAGCGATGCTCAGCAAATATGGCCTGGAAGTCTCAAAGCACAAAACAGATAACTAACATCTCATTTTCAAAGCATGTTCTGTCTTCCAAGAAGCTCCTCAAAATACAATCATTTTAGTGTCTCCAACTCAGCAAAACGCATCAAAAATCAAGTCCAAGAATGCCAATGTGTTTTGTAAAATGAAATTTCTGCACCAAAACAGAGAACTTTCCTTGTGAGATTTTGCTCAGAAGTCCTTCTCCATCCCTTCCAGAAGATCCAAATTCTGTCTGAGAAAGAAATTGATGTGCATAGAGCATCTTTGATGGCAAAAATCATTAGCCACCTGGTTAGAAATGGTACAGTCTGCTACTTGTTAGCAGCTACCTTGTCTGGCAGGTACATTCTGGGTAAACAGTTGAGCACTCTTTTTTTTTTTTTTTTTTGGCATAAATTAGATGCCTGCCATTTTGGCCATCTTAGAGGACAATCTCTTCTTTGCAGCTGCATATAATGTCACATGCCACATGTAACCAAGTCAGCCAGCATTCCCTCACACATTGCACCAAGCTGCCATATGAGCAACACCTTGATTGCTTAACAGAGAGGTGACAGCAGAGTGGCTCTGGGCAATTCAGGAGACCCATCATTTACTGCTCTGCTAGCTCAGTATGCGTCTGGACATAAGACAGCTGCAGCACTGGCAGGAGCAGCTGGAATGCATCTTGGAGGTACGAGGCGCTGTTGGAAGCCTATAAAAAAGGGAGAAGTTAGACAGCATGAAACCCTTTTTCACCAGATTAACATTTATATCACACTAGCAGTACAAGCTGCAGAGAAATGCTTAGAAGTTAAAGGGATATTCATTTATATTTTATTTATACAAGTTTTTGTATGCTACCTATTCAACACCTTCTCTTTCCCCACCCTCCTTGATAAAAACTTTAACATTTTCTGGTTACAAACAAACATTTTTCCCAATTCCTTTATTAATATCAAATAAAAACTCAATGAAATCCCCATACCTACCCCAGTATATTCACTATTCTGACATTATGGGTAAAGGCAAGTTTTTAGTGCTTTAAAAATAAAAAAAAAAAGACCTGTAATGGACCAGCAGGTGTAATTCTGGAGGTGTTTTGTTCCACAGTGATGCCCTAGACCTCCATCGAGTGCAACACAAAAGTTACAATGATGGGACTTCCAATAAGCCCCACAGGCTAGAATGTAGATTGGGTTTCGGAGTGAAGGACAATAATTTCTGGGTTCTATACACTTCCAGTAAAGAAAGTTGCAACTCAACGATGCACAAGTAAACCACCAGGTTGAACAACATTAAGTCACACCTATTATTTAGGGCTTATTCTGGCAATTTAAGAACTAAAATAAAGAGCTTCCACTTTTAATACTGTATTCTCTGCTATCACCCAAGCTACCTTCAGATCCTCTTCCTCCAACATGCCTCCTCCTGCTGAATCCAGCAAAAGCAAGCCACACACCACCACCTGAGGTCAAAAGGCAGCCCCTTCATGCACACGGTGGAGGGGTCTGTAGCTGGCGGCAGCAGCAGCAGCTCAGGGACAGCACTGGTGGTCACCCAAGAAGTAAGCTCATTTGGCAGGAAGGAGGTCTTCGGCTGGAGGGGCTTGGGGATCCCTGCCAGCCACACTAAGGAAGATGAAAGTTTGGGTGCGGTCCGGCACACCCTGGCTATGACACTGCTCCAGAGCATCCCACTCACTGTAATGAGAACTTGAATAGCCTGATAAACTGGAAATGCTTTAGAGGATGAGATCTCCAGAGACTCCTGCAACAAAGGTTCCTCAACACTCAAGGCTTTTAATGTCTGCGAGATCATCCCTGCAAGTTCTTTCCTCTAGAAGAGATGTACAACTGTAGGGTCATCTCCTTTCAACACTGAGATCTCTCTTTTTTCCAAAACAGCCTTCAAGGAAGTCCCTCTATCTACTGTACTATGGAGGAGTGGCCTAGTGGTTAGGGTGGTGGACTTTGGTCCTGGGGAACTGAGGAACTGAGTTTGATTCCCACTTCAGGCACAGGCAGCTCCTTGTGACTCTGGGCAAGTCACTTAACCCTCCATTGCCCCAGGTACAAATAAGTACCTGCATACAATATGTAAGCCGCATTGAGCCTGCCATGAGTGGGAAAGCGCAGGGTACAAATGTAACAAAAATAAAATTAAAAAGTACTCCAGTAGATGCAACAGAGAGGACCTCAGCATCTTGTGATAAGGCCATCCTCAATCTTTTGGCATGAGAAAGGGACTTACCAACTGTGGTGGGGGGTGGGGGGTGGGGGGTGGGGGGTGGGGGGGGGGGGGGGCGGAGGAGGAGAGAGAAAACCCAAGACAGATAGGAGCTCCTGCCTACAATAATACCCCCTTCAGCAGTCATGTAATAAAGATCCTTAAACTTACACTCTTCTTTTTCTTTTCCCTATTTTTTAGAGGGAAAAGAGGGAGATTAATCAACTCTGAAACACTAACTGGAATAGCAGGGGAGGGACATGGATGCTTCCAAGTAGACCCCAAAGTATAGATACCCTAATTCTGCTCTGTCGGTACAAGCTCAACAGGGTGACCAGTTCTCCAACTCGGTCTAGGAGCTACCTCACTAGCCCTCAGCTATACTACTGGGCTGTGGCTGAATCGTGCCTTTTAAAGTGCTGAGCTTGCAGCACATTGGTCTCTGTCTCCATCCGATGGATGACAGACAAAACCCATGCGCTCTGGACGGGTTTAGTCTGGTCAGAATGAAAAGGGAAGAACAGTGAAAAAAATGTTAATTCATTGTTCATTAAAAACATTATTACTATTCTCATTTTCACATGGTTGAGGGGACAGTGCAAGGTATACCTCATTAACGGATACAAAACAAACGTTTTGAAACTATTGCCACTGTCCTTAATACTAGTCAGCAAATGAGAATTACAAAAAGAAAAATCACACTCACCTCTAGAAACACCGCAGTGATTAATGGGTTAAGGACATCGCTTTTTTCTTTTACCTAAAACCAAAGTTCATTTTAAATTACTTCTAAAAAGCCAAAGCACATCACATCCATGTCTGGTACACAAGCATCCAATAGTTTCTAGGAGAAATCTGATCATGTGATAAGGAGCCAGGAAACATTTATTTTATGTAGTTTTTTTGTTTTCTTCAATTGTAAATCTATTTTTGTACACCGCTTAGAAGGTGTTGATAATGCGGCACAGAAATCAAATTTGAATAGGGATTTTTTTTTTAATTCAGCAATATGGTGTTTCCCATTTCTCTGTAGGATCGTTATCTTCCACACAGAACAGCTCTGACACATGAATTATTAGTGGCTAATCCTGTGTACCCCATCATTCTTAGCACATCCCCAGACATGTCTATACCTGCTCAGGTAGGTAGTGGTGAAGGACCCTGGGTTGGGGGAGGTATACATTACTCAGTGTGCTCCTATGAATAACTGGAGGTGAGCTGATGGGGCCTACAGGCTTTAGATAAATCAAGATGCTTGTTTCTTTTTTTGTTGTTGGATGTGTTCTCTCCTATTAATTGCATTTTCTATTTCCTTTGAAATTATTTTTACTGTATACTGCTTTGATCCTAAGGGCTATAGCAGTATAATCACGTTTATAAATAAACATATAATAGCTTGGTAAATTTAATTGGATGTGCTCAGAAAAATAATAAAATGTACCCAATATATACAGTGCAGCAATCACTATACGGATGGACTTACTTATTCTTCAATCATCACACATCAAGAGGACATCAGCATGACAAAGTATAGTAAAGAGATAAGAACTTCTCAATCAATGTTTTTTCAATGATCTTGGTACAGTCACACATTGTCCATCCATAACAAATACCTTCAAATGTGCATATTCTCGTGTTGATGTCCTTTATAAGAGTGGTCTACAAGTGTCATTACTAAGCAGCCACCAAGCAGTTCAGACTTCACTCCAGCTCATTCCTAGGTGTGTTGAACCTTGAAACACAAGCTGGAGAAGGTGACTGAGCACTTTTCATATACGGGGCAACAGCTCACCTCAATCTATTAGTCACAGCAAGGTAAGCGATCTGATAGTTAAAGTAGAAGCTTAATGTAGAGCAGTGCTGATCAAACTCTGACCACTGACCCCATTTTAACGGTAACAGACAAGTACTTAACCCCTGTGCTTGCTATCTTTGTCACTGCTCCTGGCATCCCTGACTTCTGTGGAGTTGGCGCTGGCCGACTTCTAGTGAAGGTTTGATAGAAGGTGTGGGACAATGACTGCATATTCAGCCTGGCTGCAACCCTAAGCGTGGAATTTGTGACATCATTTAGGATCACAACCCACAGTCTGGGAAATGCTGGGTCAGACCAAGTATTATCAGGGCAGGATTAACCCATGGATGGTCTCTAGGCAAACAAGCATGACAAGCCCCCATTGTAATAAGCAGTGCTGCTCACAAAGGAGTCCTGTTACAAAGCTGCGGCAAAGGGGGGCCTGCACTGGTGTCAGAGAATGTTTTTGACCTGTGGCGAGGCCCCCTTTTACCGCAGCAGGTAAAAGGCAGGTCTTTGGTTTTTTTCAAGAAATGGCCATGTGGCAAGTGAAGCACTTGCCAAACGGCCATTCTGGGGTGGAGAGCACTTACCGCCATCCACTGAGGTGGCGGTAAGGGTTCCCGCGCTAACTCAGTGGTAACCGGGCAACATGCGGCACTGCCTGATTACCACAGAGTGCACACCGGTGCTACACAAATTAAAATATTTTTGCAGCGCTGGAAATGGCGCACGCTGGGGAAGGGAACTACTGCCGGGCTGCTGCTGTAGCCCGGCGGAACTTCCCTTTTAGAGAGCGGTAAGCCCACATTGGGCTTACCACTGCTTTGTAAAAGGGCCCCTAAATTCTCCTGCTGAAGTATAAAGCAGAAAAAGGGGAGAATAGATCTCTGCAACCAGTGTCAGCTTTGGCTCCCTGCTTCCACACTTCTTTCTCCCAGCAGCTGACTTAGCAAAAAAAATGTGCTTTGGGATCCACTGAAATAGCACATATGAGGGGGCTACTCCTAAACATCTGGGGCCTAGGCATGTGCCTAGTTTGCCTATAATATAATCCTGCCCCAATTACTGTGCCTCCTTGGGGGTTCAAGATTATCCATGGTCTCGGTGCAAAAGGCAAAAAGGTGAAATTAGGCCTTACCTGCTAATTTTCTTTCCTCTAGACCCTCCAGACCAGTCAAGACGCTTGGGTTATGCACTCCTACCAGCAAAGGGAGACTGAGAACACTAAAACTGTAACAATATATAAGCCACCTGCCAACCCCCAAGCAGTCAGTAAATCAGTAACAAAGCAGAAAAGAACAATCAAACACACAAAACGAATACATAGAACCCTGTACTCGGAACGCAAAACAGACACTAATGTGCTTCTGTCGACCGAACGCCAAAGCGCTGCGGTCTGCCCCTGACAACGCAGAGGCTACTACCACTGAACTTCAGAAAACGAGAAGTCCAGAACTAAAGACCAATCAGCCATAGCAACCCTGAGGCACAAACCAAACCCAGTCTGCAGACCACACTAGACTAAAACATACCGGGTGGGTTCTTGACCGGTCTGGAGGGTCTAGAGGAAAGAAAATTAGCAGGTAAGGCCTAATTTCACCTTCCTCAGCGACCCTCCAGACCGGTCAAGATGCTTGGGAAGTACCAAAGCAGTAAACAGTCTAAGGGCGGGAACCCCGAAAACCAGAAGTCAGAACTGCCGCACCAAAACTCGCATCCTCTCTAGCCTGCACATCAATCCTATAATGCTTTACAAAAGAATGCAGAGAGGACCAGACAGCTGCTCTGCAAATATCTTAAGGAGGAATCAAACTACTTTTAGCCCAGGAGGAAGCCACCCCCCGAGTAGAATGTGCCTTAAGTACCGAAGGCACCTCACACCCCTTGAGCAAGTAAGCCGAAGGAACTGCCTCTTTCAACCATCTGGATATCGTTGCTTTAGAAGCTGCAGCACCCTTCTTAGGTCCCCCATACAACACAAACAACCTATCAGAGGCCCGAAACACTTGAGTCCTTGTCAAATAAGAACGCAAAGATCCAATTTAGCTAAAAGGCGTTGAGTCGAATCTCCTGACCTATCGCCCCAAAACCAGCAAAGAAATGTCCTGATTCACATGAAAAGAGGAAACCACCTTAGGCAAAAAGGATGGAACGGGCTTCATGGACACCTTTTCCTTAGAAAAAGTCAAAAAAGGAGCACGACAAGACAAAGCCTGCAACTCCAAAATCCACCGAGCCGAAGCAATAGCCACCAAAACACCGTCTTCAGAGTGAGATCCTAAAAAGTACTCGAAACCAATGGCTCAAAGAGGGAACCCACCAACACCTCCAACACCAGATTCAATTCCCACAGAGGAACAACCTGACGCCGCGGCGGACGAATCAACTTCACGCCCCGCAAAAAATGAACCACGTCCGGAGAAGAGGCCAAGGATACACCCTGTACCTTCCCCCGGAAACAAGCCAAAGCCGCCAACTGCACCTTCAAAGAGGAAAGAGCAAGACCTCTATCCACACCATCCTGCAAAAATTCTAGCACTTCCAGAAACGAAATGCGCCAAGGAAAATAATAAGAACGCTCCTGACACCAATTTTCAAAAATTCGCTACACGTGAACATAAGTGACGGAGGTGGACCATTAACGGGACTGCAACATAGTATCAATTACTCTGGACGAAAACCCTTTCTTCCGCAACCTGTTCCTCTCCAGAGCCAAGCCGTGAGAACGGAGACGGATCGGGCATCACTATGGGGCCTTGCACTTGACTCCTCCAGAGACAGCAGATCCCGAACTGCCAGACGCACTAGATCTCCGTACTACGGCCAACAAGGCCAATTGGGAGCTACCAGAATCACCGTGCCTAAGTGCCGCTCTATTCTCTAAACTACAAGACCTACCAGGGCCCAAGGAGGAAACATGTACAACAGCTGTTGAGGAGGCCATGGAAGCATCAGGGCGTCGATCCCCTCGGACTGCGGATCCCGACGATGACGACTGAAAAACCGGGGCACCTGAGCATTGGCGGACGTCGCCATGAGGTCCATCACAGGCAAACCCCACTCCATCACCAGACGATGAAACAGCGGACGATGAAGCGACCACTCTCCGGGATCCAATGTGTGCCTGCTCAGAAAATCCGCGCTCACGTTGTCCACGCCAGCCACATGACCTGCTGAGAGACACTGCAGATGAACTTCCGCCCAACGCATTAGCTCCGCTGTCTCCTCAGCAACCACCTGACTCTTTGTGCCCCCTTGACGATTGACATATGCGACGGCCATGGCATTGTCAGCCAGAACCCGGACCGCCTTGCCGCCTAGAAGATACTGAAGAGCCAAACGGATCGCCCGCGTTTCCAGACGATTGATGGACCATCCGGCCTCCTCCAACAACTAACAGCCCTGGACCACCTGTCCGAGGCAATGGGCCCCCCAACCTCCCAGACTGGCATCCATGGTGAGAACAATCCAGTCCGGAGGATCCAAGGGCATGCTCTTCTCCAGATTTGGCGTGTGAAGCCACCACTGAAGGCTGAGGCGGGGAGCACCCGGCAAAAAGAGTCTCTCCTCCAAGTCCTGAGTCTGAGGAGACCAGCGATCCAGCAGAGACGACTGTAACTGCCACATGTGAGCCCGGGCCCACAGAACTACTTCTATCGATGCTGCCATGAGACCCAAAACCTGCAGATAAGAGCGAGCTGAAGGAAGTCTCTTGGAGCAAAGCTGACGAATCAGAGCCTGCATCTTGACAATCCGAGCTGACGGTCGGAACACTCGCCCCTTCAACGTGTCGAAACGAACTCCCAGATACTCCAGGGACAGTGACGGAACTAGGTGACTCTTGTCCACGTTTACTACCCAACCGAGCAACTCCAAGAAACTCACCACTCTCGCAGTCGCCTCTACACTCTCCTGCCTTGACTTGGCTTGAATCAGCCAATCGTCGAGATACGGATGGACCAAGATTCCTTGCTTCCTCAATGCCGCCGCTATGACCACTATAACCTTGAAAAAGGTACGAGGCGCAGTCGCAAGACTGAACGGCAGAGCACAGAATTGAAATGCTGTCCTAAGACTGCAAAACGAAGAAAATACTGATGCGCCGCCCGGATGGGAATATGTAGATAGGCTTCTGTCAGATCCAACGAAGTGAGAAACTCCCCCGGCTGAACCGCTACGATGACCGAACGCAAAGTCTCCATCCGGAAGGAGGGAACCCTTCAGCGCCCCATTGACCCTTTTCAGATGTAAAATAAGCCGGAAGGCACCCTCCTTCTTGGGAACCACAAAATAAATCAAGTAACAACCCGCCCCCCTCTCTGAGGTGGGTACGGGAACCACAGCCCCCACATCGAACAACCGAAGGAGGGTTTGGCAAATTGCCCTGGCCTTGAGATGAGAGCGACACAGAGATCCCAGAAAAAAATCGGGAAGGGGGCCATTGAACTCTAGGGCATACCCGTTGCGCACCACTTCGAGCACCCACTACCATTGGCCCTACCCGGCCTGTACTGCCGAGCATCTCGCAGACGACCACGGCCCGATAGCCCTCGACCACCTGTTCTGGGACGCATCTTTGGCAGGTGTGGAACCTTAGCATCCCCAAGACTGCATACCAACTTATCCAGCTCTTCCCCAAACAGCATAGAACCCTTGAAGGGGAGAGAACACAACTTGGACTTAGAGGTCGCATCTGCGACCCAACCTTGAAGCCAAAGAGCCCGACGAGCTCCCACAACCAATGCCATATTTTTTGCAGATGCTTGCAGCAAATCATAAAGAGCATCCACTAAGAAAGAAGAGCCCGTCTCCAGCTTGGCTAGTTCCTGCACCCAGGAAGATATATCCACCGCCGGATCACCTAAGAGATTTTCAGCCCAGCGAAAGCAAGCACGAGCTACTAAACCTCCACACACCGAGGCCTGCAGCAACAAGGCGGACAGATCAAAACTACACCTAATAAAGGATTCCAACTTCCTATCTTGAGGATCCCTGACAGCAGCCCCCCCATCAACAGGAATAGCAGTGGCTTTAGTAACCGCCGTCACCACCGCGTCTACTGTAGGAGACTTTAAGGAGTCCCTATCCTCTTGCGGAAGAGGATAAAGCCTTGCCATAGCTCTAGCCACCCTACAAGCAGAATCTGGGGAAGACCATTCCTGCATGACCATGTCTCTGAAGTCTTTATTCATGGGAAAAGAATGGGAAGACCGGCGAATACCCTTAACCAACGGGTCTACCTGCTTTACCTCCGCCACCGTGGTCTCAGGAGAATTAAATTTAAGTGTAGCAACCACCTGATCAATCAACTCAGCCAGCTCACCTCTATGAAAGATCCTCACTACCGAGGGATCTTCACCTGGCAAGGACTCCTCCTCCTCAGGACAGCTATCCAAAAGAACGTCATCTCCAAGATCACTGCACTCCTCTTCTGAGTGCTGTAAGGACAAAAACCCAGGGTCTTCTGACCACTCCAGACGAGGGCGCTTGGCAACTAAGGGACCTAGCCCCCTTCTGAAGGTCTGCCTGCTGGGATCCTGACTTCCACGCCTGGAACATCGACCAAATAAAATTATGTGGGAATCCCATGCCCCCTGAGCACTCAGGAGACCAGCCTACGTTCTGCCCCTGAAAATCCTGCAATGTCTGAGGCGAAACCGCAGGGCTGGAGGAATCCAAGATGGCGGCAGTTCCCGCCAAAATCAGAACCGCCGCTACAGCACCCGGGAGCAAGGACGTATCAACAAAGCCTGAGCCGACCCCGGAAACCTCTGCGGACAATACCGGAGGCGAAGAAAGAGGCGGTTTTGGCTCCCCACAGAGCCTGCATTGTGCCCCCGGCGCGTCCACACCTCGGTGCGCACAGAACTGGCAATGGGATGGTTTCCCCGCCGACATCCCTCAGGGAAGAAAGGAGGTAAGCAACCCAACAGGTAGCAGCGTCCAGACTCACTCTCTCTCACAAACGAACTGCAGCTCTCCCGGTCAGCCCCGAAACAAACAAGCAGAGCTTTTATATATATACTAATAAAAAAAGGCCCGTTTCTGACACAAATGAAACGGGCGCTAGCAAGGTTTTCCTCGGAGTGTGTATGTTTGAGAGAGTGTATGTGAGAGTGACTGTGTGTGAGAGAGAGAGTGAATGTGCGAGTGTGTGTGTGTGTCTGTGAGAGTGTGTGTGAGAATAAGAGAGTGCGCAAGTGCGTGTGTGAGAGAGAGATAGAGAGAGAGAGAGTGTGTGTTTCACACAGATACAGTGTGTGCGAGACAGAGTGTGTGTGAGACACAGACTCTCTGTGAGACTGAGTGTATGAGACCAAGAGAGTTTGAGAGTGACTGTGTGACACAGAGAGTGAATGTGATACAGTGTGAGACATAAGAGTGTGTGTGAGAGACAGTGTGTGAGAGTGTGTGTGTGACAGAGATACCTCCCCCCCCTCTCTCTCTGGTGTCTGAGAGTTACTGTGCAGGACGCTGAGCTCTGGCTGTGCTTCAAGGAACTGACCAATCCTATTTAATAGAATGCACCTCCAACATTCTGAAGCCGAGAAACCTCGTATGGTTGGTCACTTCTGCTTGTGACGAACCCGGAAGTACGTGATGTCAATTCAGGAGATGAATACAGAGAGCAGGAATGCCTCAGCCATGCAGTCAGCTTCAGAATGTTGGAGGTGCGTTTTATTATATAGGATATTTTTTTCAACTGGCTTCTTACCTCCCAGCCCGGTTGCTAAAAGCTAACAAAGGCTATGGCTCTCAAGGTTCCTGCAATCACATAGGAGCCGAGGCACAGGGCTGACTGCTCAGGACAGCACAGCAGGGGGAGGGACCCGATCACCGGGTGTGACACCCCAGGTGAAAAACGGCGCCCCACCGGACCCACTTCCCCGAAGCACACAGATTCTAAGTACAGGGTGCTAACCAACAAAAGGTCTAAAACAAATCCCAGGCCTACCAGATTGCTTAGGCTGCACGTCTACCCTCTGCTGGAGACTGAGATTTACTGGTTGCTTGGGGGTTGGCAGGTGGCTTATACATTGTTACAGTTTTAGTGTTCTCAGTCTCCCTTTGCTGGTAGGAGTACATAACCCAAGCGTCTTGACCGGTTTGGAGGGTCGCTGAGGAAGGAAACATTCTTAAGAATCTTGATGTCCTGGCAGGACAAATGCTAGGACTCCAGAGTTGCCCGTCTCAATTTATCAAAGTCGTCACTAAGGGGTCCTTTTACTAAGGTGCACTAAAAAATGGCCTGCAGTAGTGTAGATGCATGTTTTGGGCATGTGCAGAATCATTTTTCAGCGCACCTGCAAAAAAAAAAAAAGCCCTTTTAAATTTTTGACGAAAATGGACGTGCACCAAAATGAAAATTCCCCTGCTTCTATTTTGGGTCCAAGACCTTACCGCCAACCATTGACCTAGCGGTAAAGTCTCGTGCAGTAACCAGGTGGTATTAACCTGCATGCGTCAAATGCCACTTGGCGCGCACCCAATACGCACGTCCGAAAATAAAAATTAGTTTTGGGAAGCGCATCAGACGCACACCAAAAATGAAATTACCGCAACAGCCACGCAGTAACTCCATTTTGGCGCGTGTTTGGCGCACATAGATGCTTACGCAGCTTAGTAAA
Source organism: Microcaecilia unicolor (assembly GCF_901765095.1). Lineage (NCBI taxonomy): Eukaryota > Metazoa > Chordata > Amphibia > Gymnophiona > Siphonopidae > Microcaecilia > Microcaecilia unicolor. Next base: position 158,428,596 of record NC_044038.1, read on the forward strand.
AGGGTCCCTAAAAGTGCTAGCTTAAGTCAGCCAAGTTCTCCGAGCAATGTTCCCTCTAAGTGGAGCGCATGGGCGATTGCTCACGCATTTTAGCAGCGTCGCTCAAAGATTTTACACGGTTGCTCACAAAAACGCTTTTTTTGGGGGGGGGGGGGGGGGTTGTGCTATATATAGAAATGCACTGGTAATATTGGCGCTCCAAAATTGCTGAATTTTAAAACTTGTTGCTCACAAGCAAAAAAAAGTTGCACATACCAGGCCACTCCTTAGAGGAAACATAGAGGCATATTTTCAAAGCACTTAGCCTTCCAAAGTTCCATAGGTTTCTATGGAACTTTGGAAGGCTAAATGCTTTGAAATGTCTACAAGTCTCTCTATTCCAATGCAAAGTCCAACATAAGAGTCAGTAAACACAACCGCTTTTTATGGTAGTATAGAAGATAATCCCATTTCTTACCCCGGCTGCTGTTAGATGTGTTGTGATCTGCTTAGACAGAGAGGATAACTCTTTGCACAACAGGATAGTTATTCTATCAGAAAAACAACAGAGGGTCTGGGGTCAGAAGATGCTGTTACCTTCCTGAGACGCTCTTTTTAACTTTCCCTTTTGTGATGTGTTGCTTTCATAAGATGATACCCCAGAAATACAAAAGAAACATCACCTAATACAGAACTGTAAACAGATTTGGACAGATTTTCTACACGTCTTAAACAATTAAGAGTTCCTAGTCATTGCTTCTCTAAAGACTAAAGGCACATTTTATCAGAGTCGGTAAAATACAATATTGTTGGACACTTTCAAAACTAACTACATCAGGAAGAGACTTTTCATAGATGTCCATTATGCCAATTTTCATAGCAAACACGTGTACTTTTTCACCTGTACATTCCAGCAGGCATGTGGGTGCATTTGCACCACCCTTTGACATGGTTATGGACTTGGGGCTAAAGTTAGGGTGTAAATGTGGGCTTACTCTAGTATTTTATAGCTGCAATTATGCATGTCAATTGCTGATATAGAATTTGTACTTAGCATGTATCAGCCCAGCACCTAACTTTAGGGGTGAACTGTAGAGCTATTGCTCGCCCCCCGCCCCCGACTGTTTTAAATAGTGCTTTCATTATATTGTACGTATACCAGATTGGCCTCAGCTGCTAATTAAAGTTTTTTAAAAAATCCAAAAAAAGCAATAAAAAAGAAACTCAACTGCAGTTTTTCTTTTTGTACCACCATCATTAATTCCAATTTGCGAATCCATAGGCCCTTTCCACAGATATAATTTATCACATTACACTGAACTCTCTCTCACATGTTCAACTATGTTTCTGCAGGTGTAAAGAAAGCTGGATTCTCCTAACAAGCCAACTACAATTCGCTTCAACCTCACCACTGTAGCTCCATCCAGCAGCAGTTTCCGGGGTGCAGGTGATTCTCAGATGATGTCATTTCTCCTGTCTCAGGCCTGCTGGATGCTGCATTTCAGCCCTTAATGAGGGGGAAGCGGTAGGGAGAATACTCACTGTGACAAAGCTTTGCCTCTTTCTAAGGCTGTGGCATCCTGCTTCTGGCCATGCAGAACCAAGGCGGCTGTTTTATGGAACATTTCGATGGAGTATGCAGTCAATTCTGCTAGACTTCTTATGGCAAGCGAATGAATATCCTGCCAGAAAAACATGGACATTATTTTCCTGGCTCACTGAGTAAAAATCAAGCCACTAGAAAATGGCAGGAAGTAATGACAGGTTGAAGCCCTACCCCTCGGCTAATCACCTTGGATCTACCTACATTTAGCTTTCAGTTGTGCTCTATCTTGCTTCTCTATATGGATCTATTTTCAGGTGCAATACAGGACTTACCTATGAGGAAAGGCTGAAGTGGCTAGGGCTCTTCAGCTTGGAGAAAAGATGGCTGAGGGGACAGAGGTCTATAAAATAATGAGTGGAGTGGAACGGGTAGACGTGAATTGTTTGTTTACTCTTTCCAAAAATATTAGGACTAGGGGGCATGCGATGAAGCTACGAAGTAGTAAATTTAAAACGAATCGGAAAAAATGTTTCTTCACTCAACGTGTAATTAAACTCAGGAATTCGTTGCCAGAAACTGTGGTAAAGGTGGTTAACTTAGAGGGGTTTAAAAAAGGCTTGGACGACTTCCTAAAGAAAAAGTCCACAGACCATTAATAAAATGGCTTGAGGAAACTCTACTGCTTATTTCTGGCATAAGCAGCATAAAATGTATTGAACTCTTTTGGGGGATCTTGCCAGGTATTTGTGACCTGGGTTGGCCACTGTTGATCTGTCCCAGTGTGGCAATACTTATGTAAAAAGTATATAATTAACAACAACATATACTAGAATGATTTTATAATATTCAGCTCCTGAACAAATTTACCAACAAGGCCCGATGGGTGGGATCATGTAGGACAGGGGGATGAACAACAATCCTTAATTTCACTACTTGTTTTCTTAATTACCTCCACCGAAGTTCTGTGGTCACTTTGAACTGTAGTGGACTCTCCTTGCTTGTCCTCTTGCTGCGATTCACAGCTGAGCCCAGCCATCCACTCATAGGCAGCTTTCCTTACCTGTAACACAAAGCAGTTGAGGGTCAAAGAGCCTCTAAAATCACTGGCCTGCAGGACCCAGAGAGTAACGAGCATTCATAGTGCAACAGGAGCAACATCTGAAAACCTAAAAGCCCTCTTTCCCAAATCCCTTCCTTTCACTACCGGAAGACTTATCCTTTTTAAAAATTTAGCGGGAAAAATGCCTTTACACAGAAAGCAGACCATGGCCTTTTAGTTGTCTAGTAACCAAGTTTCCTGTGGCTCCAGGAGACCTAGTGCTGCTACTGTCCAATTCTATAGCACTACTAGATATACACAGCATTGTAGTGACATTTTTTAGAATATTTAGTTATTACTAGCCGTTGAGCCCGTTAAAACGGGCTGGTAGGTCGCTGCCGTCGGTACCCCCCCCCCCCCCCCGAGTTTGCCGCCCCGTCTCATCACTATTCAACTTACGGTGGCGGCGGCCTCGGGGGGGGGGGGGGGGGGGAGCGCAGTTTCCCTCTCTGTCCCGCCCCGTCATCACGTATTGACACGGGGGCGGGACAGAGAGGGAAGTCTCTACTGCGCATTTGCGAGTGAGTACAGTCACTCGCCATTTATATGTTTGATAGTAAAAGTGGACACAGCTGATCGAAGAGAGCCAGGCTTTCAGATTTTTTAAAGAGAGCTCAAAGGTGGCTAGAGAAACATACTTACTTAGTAGATGATGGCAGATAAAGACGTGTACGGTCCATCTAGTCTGCCTAACAAGATAAACTCTTGATTTCTTCTTGCCATTTTCAGGGCACAGACCGTAGAAGTTTGCCCGGCACTGGCCTTGTTCTCCAACTACTCAAGTTGTCATCGAAGCCCCACTGCAGCCACAATCAGTCTGCTCAGCACTGGCCTTGTTCTCCAACTACTGAAACTGAATCTGTCCAGCTGTGATCAGGGAACAGACAGTAGAAGCCTGCCCAGCACTGGCTTTCTTCTCAGTTACTGGTGTTGCCTTCTAATCAAAGTTAAGCTTGTTTGGTTCTACATCTTCTAGAATTCTGGAAGTTATATGGATACTATTGAGCCATTTAAGTTGCTAAACAGTCCAATACTAACCATATAATCACTGGCCAGGTTAGGGACGGGGCAAGGGCAACTCTAAAAATGATACATATAGCCCTCTTTTAAAACGTTCTACCCATATCAGCAGACATACACCTGAAAACCTCATAGTAGTACTTATCTGCTCTAAACAAATATCCATCTCAAACCCCAATCCTGCCAATAAAGGTGGATTTTATTTATAGCACTTGACAGATCGCAAGTGATCCATGAGGCGACCATGAGATTTACAATTTCTATTACAAGTAAGGAGAAATCAAGAGTTTATCTTGTTGGCCAGACTAGATGGACCGTACAGGTCTTTATCTGCCGTCATCTACTAAGTAAGTAACTAAGTACTTATACTGTCCCTAATGGGCTCATAATCTAAGTAGTATATTGTACCTGGGGCAATGGAGGGCTAAGTGACTTGTCGAGGGTCACATAGAGCTGCAGAGGCAATCGAACCCGGTTCCCCAAGATCTCAACCCACTGCCAGCCATCAGGCAGCAGCAAGAATCAAACCCGGTTCTCCTGGTCCGCAACTCGCTGTACTAACCATTAGGCCACTCCTCCACATCTAAACCTAAGGTATCCTCTGAGTCTCTGAAGGTAAAGGCACTGCCCAATGAGTAGCAAAGGAGAAGAGGTAACACTATCTGTTCTAGGAATGGCTTTTCGTATGAAAATTAATAAATGCAACGGATAAGACATTCGCAGACTGCAAATAAGGTTTGCATTCTTTCTGAATTGCAAACCAAGACACACAGGTGGAGTCATTCAGGATGTCTGGAGGCTCCGCTGCTCTGTCTAGAACATTCTCCTCTTTACCAAAAACTCCTGTATGTTTCAGTGGGAAACTACATTGACTCAGAGCCTGCTCTGTCGATCCAGAGATTACTCCATGCCTACCCCACCAACAAGGGGATCCAGGAGGAAGAAGAAGGTAACCCAGGCCATGGAATAGCTAAATTGGTACCAACAGGTTGTAACCTGCTGCCTTCTAAGCTACTATGTTAATATGTTAATCTACAATATGTAAATGTTTTGAATTACTTGTCACAACAACAGATGTTGTAGAATTTCTTGCAATCTCTCTGATAATGTGATTTTGAATGCTGTTGCTTAAAATTTTAGTTCAACTATTCATAATGTTTTATGTAACCTGTAACAGTGATCTAGCATTAATTTTGTTTTAATTGCAATGTGTCTGATACTGCACACAGTTACTGGAATAAAATTAGATTTATCAAAGTTTCTTTGGATTTTAATAAGATTTGTAACTATGCAGCTCCTTATCACATTACCTGAACCCTCCCATGAATCTTTAGAGGGTAGTTTTACAAAAAGAGTACCAATGTCAAAAATCAGAAAAGGCAAAAAAAAAACAAAAGCACAAGGAGCATTTAAGAAGTGGGGCGTCAACTCATATTTTATTTAGCAGACCCGACACGGTCCGTGTTTCGGCAAAACTGCCTGCGTCAGGGGTCTTAAAAATGATACACAATGTCCATAAACAGCTTACAAATGCAGTGAAACAATGCTCAATCTGAAGCAGTGGAGTAGCTAACGGGGGCCTGCCCCCCCCCCAAATTGGATCCAAGGTCCCTGGTTTGGCTGGCAGGGGTCCCCAACCCCCGCCAGCTGAAGCCTTTCTCCAGCGCTGTTCTCTGCGCACTGCCTGCCCTGTTACCCCTCAAATCACATGCTTGCGCTAAAACAAAAAAAAAAGTTCTGACACACAGGAAATGAAATGCAGTGGGGGCAGGCACAAATGCTGGGTTCCTGTAACAGCCCAGCGGTAGTGCTGAATTGGTGCCCCTAAATGATTTCACCTAGTGCTGCCTCCCCCAGTGCAATCTCATCTGGAATCAACAAAGCATTCAGCCTTTTTATTTATTTATTTTTTAATTTCTCCATCTCTGTGGAATACTCTCCCTCGACAACTATGAACAGAACTCTCCTATTAATAATTTAAAACAGCTCTCAAAATGTATTTATTTTCCCTGCCTTCCCCCAAGTCGCAGTCTCGGAGTTGGGGGTTAGACAGCCTTATTCTGCTCTCTGATATTTCAGAAGATTCCTTCAATCTGTGCTTTTCCTTCTTCTATCTTATAATATAAATGGAGTTTCTTGTTCCTGATAGTTCGTTATTAATATGATCCGTAATCCACTTTGATGCTATTGCAAATTGCAATATAACCTATACAAATAAATATAAATCCTTTGCAAGGCCTGTGTTATTTTCAAGCAGGCAAGCAACCTGATGATTGGTAGGCAAAGAAGGTGTTTTTTTTTTTAGGACATATTTTTTACTACACATTCAAGTTGTTTATAAGTTACCTCCTTCATGTGCATTAAGACCTACCACAGTACAACAGGGAGAAGTTTTTCAAATGAATTTATATCACACAGCATTAAGGAATCACTCACTCTGGCCACTTTCTCTGGCTTTGTGGAGACGTGAACCTCTGCAAACAGTCCAGCTAATTCCTGAGCAAAATCTTCAGTTCCTGAAAGAACAGAGAACCAGGTCCTGCTTAAACACGGTACCACTGATAAAACTGACAAAGCGCCTTCTCCAACCATATCATCAATGCAGTCTGCAGGAAGTAAAGCTATTGAAAAAAAATTACCCTCTCTCTCTTCATCCTCCTCTTCCTCAAACTCCACCAGTGAAAACGCTTCTTTTAGCTGTTCCAGTTCAGGTTTTAAAGATTCCAGCTCTTCTCCAGACAGGGCACTGACAATACATTTCACCTGATGACACATGGAAGATCGGAAAGGAATCAGAAATGCAACCATGCAAAGGAGGGAGAACAAACAGAGGGGTCCTTTTACAAAGGCGCGCTGAAAATGGCTTGTGGTAGTGTAGGCACGGGTTTTGGGCGCGCGCAGATCCATTTTTCAGCGCACCTGCAAAAAATGCCTCAAATGCCTCATTGCCTCATTTTTTTTTTTTGCCGAAAATGTACATGCGGCAAAATCAAAATTGTCACACGTCCATTTTAGGTCTGAGACCTTACCACCAGCCATAGACCTAGTGGTAAAGAATTTGGGCGGTAATGACCTACGTGCGTTAGATGCCACTTGGTTTGCATCTGCTACGTGCGCCAGAAAATAAAAAATATTTTTCATACGTGCGCCAAGATTGAAATTACTGCAAGGGCTACATGGTAACTGGACAGTAACTTCAATTTGGTGCGTGATGGGCGCAAGCGCCTATGTGGTTTAGTAAAAGGGGCCCAGAGTTAAAGACTAGAGGTGGAGAAAACTGGTAAAACAAAGACAAAAAAAGGCCACTGCAGCTTTTATAAACCACCTTACATAAAGGTTAAAGGTTATTTTAGGGCTCATCAAACTATCAAATGACTGATTACATCGCTTTTCTGCACTGGCTTTCATATCCTAAAAGCCATCAGAAGAGACAGTGTGGTTCTTTTTCAAAGAACAGGATGCAAAATATACATGCAAAAAGTTAGAAAATTATACAAAATAGCCAACTTTTCCAGTAAGTTCTGTTCATTCAAGTTTAAAAACTAAAACCATTATCACCTAGAGTTACTAATGTGCATTACCATTAATACATGCTATTCACTACTGAGGAACCCTTTTACTAAAAGAGTTGCCACGCGGCAACACGGAACTACAGCTGGCCCAATGCGGCTGCCGGCGGAGCATGCGCCATTTCCGGTGCTACGGAAAATAATTACTTAATTTCTAGCACAAAGCTAGCCCGGCTGTAATGTATTACCGCCGGGTTACTGTGGGAACCCTTACTGCCACCTCAATGGACGGTAGTAAGTGTTCCCCCCCCCCCCCCCCAAATGGCCACGCAGTAAGAATAATCTTACCTCATGGCCATGTCTTTTTTAGGAGCTTTTTACCTGCTGTGGGTAAAAAGGGTCCTGCTTAGCAAAACTGACCCCTGCCACTACCGCAGGGCCCTTTTTACTGCAGTTTAGTCAAAAAGGTTTTGAACGTAATTATTCATTTGTTTTACCTTTGCCTCGCTTTCTCGGGAGAGTAATTCCAAGGCTTCCAGGTGAGAAAGACCCTGGAAGTCATCAAAAAATAGGCTATAGTGGGCTTTCTTCTCTGTATCCACGGAAACCTTGTCGTAGATTTGCTGCTCTTCCCTCTCCTTTGCCTCTCGCAGAATCTTTAAAGAAAAGGATTCGTTTTCAGTTAAGGTAAACTACAAACGCTGTGCACAAGATGGGAGAAAACATCTGCAAGCTACATCCCAGGAGGTCAGTTAAGCGTCTGCCCAATTCCTCAAGTAATGCTATGATAGCAATTGTATCATCATAGGTCCTGCCATTATGATGAATTTTGCTGTTATAGACATGGGATTTAGAAGCCAACAGGATCAAGGCAGCAGAATATCTACATACAGACATGGTCCCCCTCAGCAATAACATAGTAACATAGTAAATGACTACAGATATGGACTCAAATGGGCCCATTCAGTCTACCCAGTAAGGTGGTCCAAGTTGTAACTGCCACTCCATGCTCCTCCCTCCACCTTCATTTAGGGTTGTAACTGCCGATCTTTGCAGGTTCACCCCAGGCCTTCATTTAAGGTTTTAACTGCCAAGTTAAGCACCTTTCCCCATACCTTCTTTTAAGGTTCTAACTACTGCTCCATGCATGTTTCTCCCCCCATGCCTTTAAAGTTTGTAACTGCTGCTCCATGCCTGCGTTTAGGGTTATAACTGCTTCTCCATGCATGTTGCCCCCATGCCTGTATTTAGGGTTGTAACTGCTGCTCCCTGCACGTTCCCCCCCCCCATACCTGCATTTAGGGTTGTAACTGCTGCTCCATGCATGTCCCCCCCCCCCCCCATGCCTGCAGTTAGGGTTGTAACTGCTGCTCCATGCATGTTCCCCCCCCCCCCCCCCCCCCCCCCGTGCCTGCATTTAGGGTTGTAACTGCTGCTCCATGCATGTTTCTTCCCCTCCTCGTGCCTTACTAACAAGTTCAAAGCCCTCAATAATTGGTTTCCGTCCTCTTTCTATTTAGAGAGCTTCCATGTATATTAGGGATTTATTTATTTATTTTATTTATTTATTGCATTTGTATCCCACATTTTCCCACCTATTTGCAGGCTCAATGTGGCTTACAGAGTTTGGTTAATACATAATCATTTTATGATGTCAGTTACAATTAGTAGTGTTCAAAGATTAAAGTGCCCTCCGCTCCCACCCACCCCCCTCGCTCTCTCCTCAATCACTGGCTGATTAATTCCGCAACAAGGTGCAAAAGATCAACCTTGAGTTCACTACCATGCCATCTCCTCCTCTTCACCATTCAACCCTCTCCCTCAACCAATCAACCTCCTTCTCCTCCTTTCCCGACATCACCGAGGAGGAAACCGCTCGCCTTCTTTCCTCCTCGAAATGCACCACCTGCTCTTCTGATCCCATCCCCACAAACCTACTTAACATCATCTCTCATACTGTCACCCCCTCCATCCGTCATATCCTCAACCTCTCTCTCTCCACTGCAACTGTCCCTGACACCTTCAAGCACGCCGTAGTCACACCTCTCCTCAAAAATCCATCACTTGACCCTACCTGTCCCTCCAACTACCGCCCCATCTCCCTCCTACCCTTCCTCTCCAAAATACTTGAGCGCGCCGTTCACAGCCACTGCCTTGATTTTCTCTACTCTCATACCATCCTCGATCCACTTCAATCCGGTTTTCGCCCTCTACACTCGACAGAAACAGCACTCTCTAAAGTCTGTAATGACCTGTTCCTTGCCAAATCCAGAGGCCACTACTCCATCCTCATCCTCCTCGATCTATCCGCCGCTTTTGACACTGTCAATCATGATTTACTTCTTGCCACACTGTCCTCATTTGGGTTCCAGGGCTCTGTCCTCTCCTGGTTCTCCTCCTATCTCTCCCACCGCACCTTCAGAGTTCACTCTCATGGATCCTCCTCCACCCCCATCCCGCTATCTGTTGGTGTTCCCCAGGGATCTGTCCTTGGACCCCTTCTCTTCTCAATCTACACCTCTTCCCTGGGCTCCCTGATCTTATCTCATGGTTTCCAGTATCATCTCTATGCTGATGACACCCAGCTGTATCTCTCCACACCAGACATCACCACGGAGAACCAGGCAAAGGTATCAGCCTGCTTATCCGACATTGCTGCCTGAATGTCCAACCGCCACCTGAAACTGAACATGTCCAAGACCGAGCTCATCATCTTTCCACCAAAACCCACTTCTCCTCTTCCTCCACTTTCTACCTCAGTTGATAAACACCCTCAACCTCCCCGTCTCATCTGCCCGCAACCTTGGAGTCATCTTTGACTCCTCCCTCTCCTTCTCTGCGCATATCCAGCAGATAGCCAAGACCTGTCGCTTCTTCCTCTTTAACATCAGCAAAATTCACCCTTTCCTCTCTGAACACACCACCCGAACTCTCGTCCACGCTCTCATTACCTCTCGCCTTGACTACTGCAACTTACTCCTCACCGGCCTCCCACTTAGCCACCTATCCCCCCCTTCAATCTGTTCAGAACTCTGCTGCACGTCTTATATTCCGCCAGAACCGATATACTCATATCACCCCTCTCCTCAGGTCACTTCACTGGCTTCCAATCAGATACCACATTCAGTTCAAGCTTCTCCTTCTTACCTACAAATGCACTCAGTCTGCTGCCCCTCACTACCTCTCTACCCTCATCTCCCCTTATGTTCCCACCCGAAACCTCCGTTCACAGGACAAATCCATCCTCTCATTACTCTTCTTCACCACCGCCAACTCCAGGCTCCGCTCATTCTGCCTCGCCTCACCCTATGCTTGGAACAACCTTCCCGAGCCCTTACGCCAAGCCCCCTCCCTGCCCATCTTCAAGTCTTTGCTTAAAGTCCACCTCTTCAATGCTGCGTTCGGCACCTAACTCTTACCTTTCAGGAAATCCACACTGCCCCAATTTGACTGCCCCTATCAGACTGACTGTTCACGTGTCCTTTAGATTGTAAGCTCTTTGAGCAGGGACTGTCCTTCTATGTTAAATTGTACAGCGCTGCGTAACCCTAGTAGCGCTTTAGAAATGTTAAGTAGTAGTAGGTAAGGGAAGAGAGAAGGAAGTTGTTAGGCAGGGTTGAAGGTGTGCTGTGATAACTGTGTGGATTGGTGAGGTAGTTTTGTAAGGCTATGACTTCTCTTTGTAGGCCTTCTGGAAGAGATGTGTCTTCAGGGATTTGCGGAAGTTGGTTGGACAATCATTTAAAACAAATATCATTCATGGTTAAGAGTGTGTACTATTTGCGCATAATACACACTCTTTCCCGAGGGGTGCGCATAGGCAAACTAGGATGCGTGCATGCCCTCTTCAAGAAAAGCGTGTGCTATGTGTGCATAATACGCACTCATAACAGCATTCATTCACCAATGGGAAAAAAAACAAACATGGACATTTTTTGAATGCCCATCCCTAGTGTATTAGCCCACTTTAAAAAAAAAATTGTTGCCAGATAGAAAAATTTCCAACCCAACCCACACCTGAAAGGAGCCCAAAATAGCCCAACCTCAATCCACGATTCCGAACCCGAAAGGAGCCCAAAAATAGCCCAACCTCAAATCCCACGTGGTCACTGCTCGGCGCTGAAATCCCACTCCCATGTGGTCACTGCTCTGCTCGCCGCAGCTGTCGCCTCTCGCAGGGCTGATGACCTCATCATCCACCTCACCCTCCGATTGGTCGAATTTGGAGCCAGAATGAGATTTGAGATGCACCAAGCCTCATTCCAACACCAATTTCGACCAATAGGAGATGGAGACAGAAACAGCCCAAAACAACGCAACCAGCAACCACCCACAGACAACTTATTAAAGGAGCCCAACTGTGCGAGAAACCAGCAGACTTGGTAACTTTTTTTTTTTTTTTTTTTAATAGTCTTTCACTGCTTTCATCACCACCACCTCCTCCAGGATGGTATTCCAGGTAACCACCACTCTTTCTGTGACAGTTTTGTTTCTCTGACACTGCTCCTAAGTCTACCATCTTGCAGCCTCATATCACGTCTAGTTCTACAGTTTCCTTTCCTTTCTTTCTCATGCATAAATAAGGCTAACGGAGTCACCCAAGAGAACACAAGAGAGTAAATGGGGTGTGTGGCTAAGTAATAGTGTATGAAATCTGCTTGAAAATGTAATGGCAAATAACTTAATTTTTTTTGAGCGTGGAATAAAAGCTCTTGTACCTGAGATAAGGTGGAATTCCTGTTCATGAGTCCCTTGGTTTTCCTGAATCCAGGGTCCCCTTCAGCAATAACATCCATGGTTTTCTTCCCGATAAACTCCAAAGCATCCAAGCCTCCACTGAGAACGCTCTTACCCTGGTGTGGCAATAAGCAAAGCCTACATCATTCTGTGCTATGCAATCAAGTTGCAATGGGATATACAGGATATCGATAGGGTCAGCCATTCTACCGAGGCATGATGATTTAAAAATAAAAATATCAACTAGGGCGACTTGGTGGATCAAAAAAAAAAAAAAAGACAATTCTCAGCCTGTGCAGGGAAAAAAACGTTATTCCAAAACATTAAAAGCTCAAAAACAAACTACTGAATGCAGTAACACATCTAGTTTCCAATCAATAAAGTTTTACCTATTGTGACATACCAGTGTTCATGTTCTCAGTGCTGACTGAAATAGCCTGGTGCACATCTCTAACAATACTACCACTGTAGTAAACGTAAGACATTGCAGAGAAAAAAGAAAAACAAAAATCACTTTTCTGCTGATTCTCAGCTCTCAAGACTTTCTGTAAGAACTTCAAGGGATGTTCTCAAGACTTTCTGGAAGAACTTCAAGGGATGTTCTAACACCATTTACTGAAGATTTACTACACTAATTGGAAGGAGATTCTGCAAAGAGACCAGAGAAACTCTACAGCCAAAGTACAAGATCAACCGATGCTACTGGGTAAGAATGACTCCAACTACGTCACCCTTGGGCCAGGGAAACAAGAGATGGCCAGAAGTGCTGCTAATCAGCCCCGGAACCGCTGCCACCTCCTTCCACAAAAAGAGGACCAGCAGACTGGAAATCAAGGGGTGGGAAAGCAAAAGATGGATATTTTTGTATTCAAAACACAAGAAAAATATGTATCCTCACAGCCCTGTCAGAAATACTGTTTTCACTACCCAAACAGTATTTAAGGGCTAGACTTTCAAAAAGTTTAGACAGCTTATACCAGTAGCGTAGCCATGGGGGGGGGGGGGGTAACTTAGGGGCAGGGGGGTTTGAAAGTGGCGGGGCGTGGCAGCTGGGGGAGGCAGGTTAAAATGTGCCTCTCCACCTTGGGCTCTGGACACCCCTCCCACGAAGGTCTGGCTACGCCCCTGGGTTAAATACCTCAGAACAGAACAGAGAAGCCCCGAGTACAACCTAGGGAGAGCTAGGACCTGGGGAAGCAGACCAGCCCTCAACCGACATTGATACCCTGTGTTTGCGTATGAACAAACATTAAAAAGCTGCATCCACCCACTGTGCTTTGGACAGCTGTCGTGATAGAGGAGAATACGCCAAAGGCTCCACTGATGGGTGAAGAGCTTTCGTTCTCTTTGGCTGCGTCACTGGTCTCAGTCACTGGATCTCCTGTAATAAATGGAAAAAATAAAAACAAGTTTTTACTAATCAAAATGTTAATCAGGAAACTAAGAAAAGGAACAAATAGTCTAGTGGTAAGTGCACTAGAATAAGTGTGTCATTTATTTTTACTGTGATTTTAAATAAAAAAAACAAGAAAAGGAAGTACCATAATAATTCACTGTATGAAACATATGACATCAAATTTATCCAAAATCCACATATAGCCACATCAAGCCTCAAACGTCTGTCTTGTTCCTTGATGTTGTTAAATTTTCTTGGTCAACTTTTGCTCTCAAAAGTGTATATTCTGCCTTTATGCTTTGTGGGGATTTTATTTTGTGAAAATTATTCTAACCTTATTCAGTTTTATATTTTGTAGAATGCTTAGCTATTTGATCAACATGTACTGTATATCAAATGTGAAACTTGTTATGTATTAAGGACCCTGTTTACTAAGCAGTGTTATAGGCGCGTTAACGTGCCTACAATATCCCTTTAGGCGCCTACATGGTTAGCGCGTGCACTAAGTGTAGGCACGCTAAAAACACTAACGCACCTTAGTAAACAGGGCCCTAAATGGTTTGTTTAAATTTGCCATCATGCAAAACTGAAATTTTAGCATACAAGTCAATATAAAGCCAAAATGTATTCATTATATTATATATACACATAATACATACATAAACGGAGGATAGCCCAGAGTGGGACAATATTTAATCTCTGTTCATATAAGACTTCAGAAGCAGCAGGCCTAGTTTATACAGCTAAAGCTATGACCTCCAACAGCAGTCGGACCTACAAATCAGGTGAGTTACCTATGTATGTATAAAGACGTTAGGATTAGCTTACTTTAAGTTCTGTTTTACTAACCTGTGTTGGATTCGCTTTTTCTATCTAAAGAAAGCTCGCTGGGGCTTGGGATGCCCAGGGATGTCTCAGCTTTTTCGATGGCAGTAGAAATCCCTTGTCCTAATGAAGGAAGAAGAGATGTCACTGAACTGCACAGTCCTGTCTCTAGGGAAAAAAATGACTAAGGTAGCAGATCCAAAATATCAGTTTTTCATGTCATGGGTCCATAAGCAGTCTGCAAATGTTACATGTTTGAATTTCTGTAATTTTTTCACATAAAAAGGATGAAGTTTGGACTGTTGTATTACAAATTGTTTGTTCTAACAGAATTCATTAAAACCTCTTTTTTGTTGTTGTTGTTTCTAGTGATTTAGTCACCTTTTCCCAGAGATGACCACATAGGTAAACCACGTTGGTTGTACCACAAAAGGTGGTATATCAAATATATTACCCTTGCCCTCTAATACTTTATTTTGCAAATGATAGCAGTCATATTAAAGCCAGCTGTTGCCACATATTAATAGGCAGCTTGGTAAATTACTCCCTTAGTCTCTTCCTGGATCAGTGGCATACCTACCTTTGTTGCCACCCGGGCCGGTACACCCCCCCTCCTCCAAGCAAGGGGATGCACCGACCAGTCACTTGGCTGTCGGTTCTGAAGGTCCCCTGCCCTGGAACAGGAAGTTGGCGTCAGAAGGGACAGGAGACTGGCAGAACCAACAGCCACATGACTGATCGGTGCATCCCCTTGCTGCCTGTACCCGGGACGGATTGCCCCCACTGCCCCGCCCTTGGTACACTAGTGTCCTGGATGTCACTATGCTTTAATCTCTTCCCTTTTAAAAGTATATTTCTGCAATGCTTAAACGTTTTAAGCAAGCTGAAGCAATACCATCAAACTCCTTCTCTAAATACTAATTACAGTGCAAAACCTACTGCATACTGCCTTGGGTGAATAAAGGCAGTTAATAAGTCCCAATAAATAAACAAATGTAGAACAGATTTCTGCGATTTGTGCAGATTCTATCAAGCAAAACAGGCTTTCGGGCCTACAACCTTGTACAAAATTCTGTAAATTGAGAGACTCAAGCAACTTATTAAGACAAACCGATTCACATAAAAAGTCAAACCTTACCTACAGTTGCCATTGTGGCGCTGGCAGTGGACATTAAGGACTTGCCCCAGCTTCCCAAGTACCCCCATCCTGTGGGAGATTTAGCAGAAGGATCTGAAGCCTTCTAAAGAAAGGACAGAAGCAACAAGGGGTAAATTCAAGAAACATCGCCTAAAGTTACGCACTAAACTCCAGATTTTCTACAGGTTACCTAATGCTGAGCACAAATTTAGGAATGGATCACAGAGCCACACAAACTAATTAGACGCTATCAATAATTGGTGTTCACAGTAATTTGGGGTTATGCATGGATCTGCCCTATTCTAATACTTGTGCCTCAATTTCACAGCACGAAACTCCAGAAGGGATCGCGGGGCAGGGGCATTCGCGCACTCAGTTAGATGGAAATCCCCGGATTCTATATAGTGCGCCTAAAGATCGGCGCCGAAATCGGTGCGGATTCTATAAACAATGCGCATAATTTAACAAGCTAATGAGCGCTGATAATAGCACTTAACAAGCAAAAATGAGCACTAATCGGCAATGATTAGAATTTAGGCGTGCAACTCACTAAGTGTATTCTGTAACGATGTGTGCCGAACTTCTAACATGTGCAGGCAAAAAGGGACGTGATTATAGGCGGGGAAATAGGTGTTTCATCTGCATTCCAAAACTTACGTGCCTAGTTACAGAATATGGCCCAGAGCGCCTAAATCTACGCACAGGGATTTACAACAAGTTTTTGTTGGTGTAAATGGATGCTCGTAGATTTAGGCACTGAAATATGAACTAAGTGTACTCTATAATCGGTGCCTAAATCTAGGCACTGATTCGAGTGCCGATTTTTCAGGCGACATATATAGAAGCTCCTCCAAAATGCGTGCTAAACTAGTATTCTGTAAAGGTCCTTCCGCAATAAGTGCCCTTTGCAGAATACTAGCTTAGCACAGATCATCCCGGTACCTAACTTTGGGCATCATTTATTGAATTCCACCTCCTTAAACATCAATTCTATAATGGCAACCAATGTTATTAGAATAAGGCTACATTTAGTCGCCAAACTTTAGGTGCAAGCTTTTATTTTACTGAAACTTCAAAATTTAGCAAATCAATCATCCACTTGTACAGAAAAGTGAAGTAATAAAATATAAGGAAGGGAGATTAAATTTTCAAAAAAGAAATTATTTATTTTAAACACTTCTAACCCACTTAAACTCTAACCCCCAGATTCTATATAGTGCGCCTAGAGTTATGTACGGAATCGAGGCATATTCTATACCTACGCGCAAAGATTAATTGTTTTAACACGCTGTTAAGCGTTAACAGCTCTTAACAAGCAATAATGAGAATTGGCAAAAATTTGAATCTATGCACGTACATTGATAAGCGTATTCTGTAATGTAATGCGTCTAAATTCTATCACGTGGAGGCAAAAAGGGGTGTGTTTAGGGGCGTGGAAATGGGCGTTTTGCGGGCATTCCAAAATGTATGTGCGTTGTTATAAAACATGGGCTAGTGCACGTAAAATCTACGTGCAGGGATTTACACCAGCTTTTCATTGATGTAAATGGATATGTGTAGATTTATTTGAATGAACTATACCTAAGCGTATTTACACGTGGTATTTAGAATACGCTTAATTAAACTCTGTAATTCGTTGCCGGAGAACGTGGTGAAGGCAGTTAGCTTAGCAGAGTTTAAAAAGGGATTAGACGGTTTCCTAAAGGACAAGTCCATAAACTACTACTAAATGGACTTGGGAAAAATCCACAATTCCAGGAATAACATGTATAGAATGTTTGTACGTTTGGGAAGCTTGCCAGGTGCCCTTGGCCTGGATTGGCTGCTGTCGTGGAAAGGATACTGGGCTCGATGGACCCATGGTCTTTCCCAGTGTGGCATTACTTATGTACTTAGCTGTGATTGCCTAACACGTGTTAATTTTAGGTGCCATATACAGAATCAGGCCCTAAGCGGCATCCACAAAAACATGCATATTAAAAGATAAACACAGACTATAAAAAACATATATATCCTCCATCATCATGTATAAATCAAAGTGCTGCCATGTAAACTCTCCATTAATACGTTGCCTGTTCAAAAAAAAGCTTGGACAAAAAGCTGCATTTTTAACATTTTCTTAAGTTGCAGAACATCAGCACTACAAACAATACTCAAGTCCACAATAAAGGCACGAGCTCTTACTCCAGTTCAAAGGTCACTAAAAGTGCTTGCACTGGAGTGTAGCAGTTTTATGTGTAACTGCATGCATTCTAACATGTGCATACACCCCTGTCCCAACCATGAAAGCACTGTAATTGCACGCCATGGATTTTGCTCACACATGTTATAGAATACCAGCAGGGGCCAATGATTAGAAGCAAATTTGAGTGCTAGAGGCTATTAATGCCATATTAGCACCCATGTTTGCTCCCATCCCCCCATGATCAGAGCCTGTGAGCTTGTGAAACAATGTGCTCCCAGGCTCTGACCACAAGTAGCATGCAAATGCATGCTAAACAAAGCATATACTGTTCTTCCCCAATGTTCAGCGGGCAGTGCATCAAACATTGGCACTGTTCCCATGGAAAACCTTACTCTAGCTCCAAGCTGGTGTTAGGGTTTGCAGAGCATTGGGGAGCCCTGTAAAGCATGCCCTACCCCCACTCCCCCGACGCCCCCTGACACAGGAGCACAGGAAGGCTTGAAGGACCAATGAACCTCTATCCCTTCCACACACCAAAAAAAAAAAAAACCTCCCTCGTGGCCAAGTAACACTCCCTCCTCCTTCCAGCACCGCCTCCAAAATGGTGGCATCCTGCCCTGCTCAGTGCACCCTGAGATGCGGTGGCCAGGGCTTCCCTATGGTACGTTCTCACAATGCTTTGAAAAATACAATTTATGAATTTTCAAACAGTGTGAGGGCAGGGTATGTGTTTATTAAATTTAGTACATGTGAAAAATGCTGGATTAAAAGGTAACAGAAACCAAAGATTGTCATTTAGTCAAAGAACAGAGATGTAGCACAAGCAGCAAGGTATGTGTATCCGCCGTGCCCCCTCCCCCCACCCACCAATAACCCTCAACACTTCTCTGGAATGACCACCTATATGGACAATGGGCTAATTCAGACTCCAGACTAGTACAGTCAAATCTCTTTGCTGAGACAGTGCAAGCTGTCGACATCACTTAAACCGCCATCACAACTGGGCCACATCTGTCATTTGGGACTAGGATCTAGATTACGAACCCACTTCACACAGGCCATCAACCAAGCTTTTAGACAGCAACGAGGTGAGAGATTCTTTTTAGCATTATAAGCCATCTACTTCCTCCAATGCAAACCTGCCTCTTCCACGTCTTCTGGGACTTGTTGCTCAGCTGAGGCCAAATCACTAGGAGGTTTGGCTTCGGGTCTTTTGCGGGTCGCTGTTACAGGTTCACCCTCATCTCGGTCACAGTTATCACCAGGGACATGCTCCTGTGCCTCTGTCACATTTTCTTCCTCCTGGCTTGCCATCTCGTTTGCACTTTTCACGTTCTGGATTCTTGTTTTGTCAGATATTTTGCAAACATTTCCTGGATCAGAAAACAAAAACTATACATATGTCATGTGGATGAAAAATTATAGCACATATTTCTGAACAGAACCACATGGCAGAAAATACCCACAAATAGTAGAAAACCCTGAAAAGAATAAACTCAATGGCCCAATTGGTCTCTGTTGTCATTTACAAAGGGGACAATTTTGAATAATCCATGTTATTTGCAAAAGGTATAGAGTCATTTTTAGCCTAATATAAATGCCAATGTACTTTGTACCTGCAACTCGTCCAGCAGCAGAGAAGGGGCAAAACAACACACGCGTATCTGAAAATCCCAGACAGGCATGCTATCTTTTAACACAACTTAAAAATGCCCATAAAACATCTCTTTTTAACCCAAATACACATTTTGCACCAGGATTCAAACAAAGCATTTTGCAAAGGTAGACACCTTTAAGAACAATCTCAAATTCAATATTTCAAATAATCCATTAGATTTTCAGCCCCAAGCAACCCCCCCACCCCCCCCCCCCACCCCAACAAGTTAGGAGCTAACTTTCAAAGTTTCGCAGGTAGATGCAAAGTCTTTATCCTGCTCTCAAAAGTGATAATGCATGCTACTTTCTATTTGAAAGCTACCCCAGAAAAAAGTACTCACAGAGATGTGTGTCTGCTTTTTCTGTAAATACTTTACCCTTAAAACATACATAGTTAAAACCTGATGTACTGTGGTTAAACATATTCCATGAGTTAAAAGGTTTTAAAATGAATGAATTTAAAAAAAAATTTTAAAAAGCATCACATACACATTTGTGCTCTCTGCCCTAACTCCATCCCTGGCAATACCTTAGCTCAATATAAATAAAATACACACAAGATGTGCAAGAATGCACTGTGGGTGAAACAATGTGCAATTATATGGAAATACTTTTAAAACAAATAGGACATATTCTTCACTCAACAAATAGTTAAGCTCTGGAACTCTTTGCCGGAGGACGTGGTAACAGTGGTTAGCCACAAACATGTGGATAAAGGTGAGCCGGTTGATATTGTGTATCTGGATTTTCAGAAGGCGTTTGACAACGTACCTCATGAAAGACTCCAGAGGAAATTGGAGAGTCATGGGATAGGAGATAGTGTTCTATTGTGGATTAAAAACTGGTTAAAAGATAGAAAACAGAGAGTAAGGTTAAATAGTCAGTATTCTCAATGGAGAAGGGTAGTTAGTGGGGTTCTCTAGGGGTCTGTGCTGGAACTGCTGCTTTTTAACATATTTATAAATGACCTAGAGATGGGAGTAACTAATGAGGTAATTAAATTTGCTGATGACACAAAGTTATTCAAAGTCATTAAATTGCGGGAGGATTGTGAAAAATTACAAGTGGAATTTACGAGACTGGGCGTCTAAATGGCAGATGACGTTTAATGTGAGGAAGTGCAATGTGATGCATGTAGGAAAGAAGAACTCAAATTATAGCTATGTCACGCAAAGTTCCACGTTAGGAGTCACGGATCAAGAAAGGGATCTAGGTGTCGTTGTTGATGATACGTTGAAACCTTCTGCTCAGTGTGCTGCTGCGGCTAAGAAAGCAATTAGAATGTTAGGTATTATTAGGAAAGGTGCCTTTGTATCGCTCCATGGTGCGACCACACCTCGAATATTGTGTTCAATTCTGGTCGCCGCATTCCAAAAAAGATATAGTGGAATTAGAAAAGGTGCAGAGAAGGGTGACGAAAATGATAAAGGGGATGGGGCGACTTCTCTATGAGGAAAGGCTAATGTGGCTAGTGCTCTTCAGCTTGGAGAAAAGGCGGCTGAGGGGAGATATGAAAGAAGTCTATATAATAATGAGTGGAGTTGACCGGGTAGATGTTTACGCTTTCCAAAAATACTAGGACTAGGGTCATGTGATGAAGCTACAATGTAGTAAAACGAATCGGAGAAAGTTTTTCTTCACTCAACGTGCAATTGGGCTCTGGAATTCGTTGCCAGAGAATGTGGTAGGGGTGGTTAGCTTAGCGGAGTTTTAAAAAGATTTGGACGGCTTCCTAAAGGAAAAGTCAATAAACCATTATTAAATGGACTTGGGAAAATCCACTATTTCTTGGATAAGCAGTATAAAATGTTTTGTACTTTTTGGGATCTTGCCAGGTATTTGTAACCTGGATTGGCCACTGTTGGAAACAGGATGCTGGGCTTGATGGACCTTTGGTCTTTCCCAGTATGGCAATACTTATGTACTTATGTATCTGGGTTTAAAAAAGGTTTGCACAAATTCCTGTAGGAAAAAGTCCACAGTCTGCTATTGAGACAGACATGGGAAGCAACTGTTTGCCCTGGGATTTGTAGTATGGAATGTTGCTACTCTGAGATTCTTCATGGAATCTTGTCACTCTTTAGGTTTCCAGAATCTTGCTATTGTTTGGAGTTCTACATGGAATGTTGCCACGATTTGGGTTTCTGCCAGGTACTTGTGACCTGACTTGGCCACTGTTTGGAAAACAGGATACTGGCTAGATGGACCATTGGTCTGACCCAGTACGGCTACTCTTATGTTCTTATGTAATTCTCAAAAAAGCCCTTTTACCTAAGTAAGTGGCTTTTGAAAATTGTTATCTTATTTCCAAACTTTTCACACATACAAATCACTGACTGGGGGAAAAAAAGCCAATAGGTTTATCAGTGAAATATTAACTTTGGCCATAGCAATAAGAGGAAACCATCAGTTTAAAGTAAATTAAATGGTTTTATACATTAGGAAAATAAACAAAATGCCATTACACCTGTGTACATTTTTCACGTTCTGATGTCTAAATCATAACAATCCAAAATGTCACAAAATATATGGGAGACAAAGGTCTAGAGATACGTATACATACTGTACCTTGGAAGTAAGGTGAAAAACAGGAGACGTGATACGAGAAACTTGAATACTTCTGTTGCATAAATGCACAGAAGGGCCTCTGTCAAAGCTCTAGAACAAGATCTTAAGAAAGGTTGTAATCTAAGGAAATGTGAGACAAGCACGGAGGATCTCCAAGAAAGAAGAAGGGGCTGCACAGATTAGTAATTGGTGTGGATGGGCAAACTGGATATGCTGTATGGCCTTTAACGGCAATCATTTTCTCTGCTTCTACAGGCCACCCTCCAATCTATCACTGTCCTGCTGAAAGGCGAATCATCTCCCTAGTTCTAGGTCTATTGACAGACTGGACTGGTTTTCCTCCAGGCTTTGTTTGAGCTTTGCAATACTTGTCATTATCCCTTGGATTCTGTAAAGGTCACACAAATTTGGGCACGAATCCCAGATCCGTATGCAAACATATGAGTTAATGAGCTGTAAATTACTGATGTTAATTGGCACCAATTACGACACACATGAATCTGCCTATGTTGTTTTATAACACAGTGTACCTAAATTGTCTTATATGTTTATTTTTATTTATTTATTGCATTTGTATCCCACATTATCCCACCTTTTTGCAGGCTCAATGTGGCTTACAGAGTGTTGTTATGATGCAACTCAAAAGGGGGTAATGGTGAGGACAGGGCCTTGGGCCTTCCTAAAATTTAAGTGCGGTTATAGAATAGCACCATTTACGCATCCAACCAGTTGCGCGACGACATTTACACCAGATTTCAGCAGACATAAGTCCTCACGCCCAAAGTTGGGTGCAGGAATTTGTACTAACCCCAGATTCTAAATAGTGCGCTTAGATTTAGGCGCTGAATTCGGCGCAGATTCTATAACACTGCATGTAACTTAATTGGCTTAACAAGCTGAGTGCTGATATCAGCACTTAAGAAGCAATAATGAGCACTAATTGGCACTGATTAGAATTTAGGTGCACAACTCGCTAAGCGTATTCTGTAACGATATGCACCGAACTGCTAACGCGTGTAGGCAAAAAAGGGCATGGTTATGGGCATTTTGTGGGCGTTCTGAAATTTAGATGCCTAGTTATAGAATATGGCCCAGTGCGCCTAATTCTACGAGCCATGTTTTAGTTGGTGTAAATGGATGCGCGCAGATTTAGGCGCTGAAATATTTAATTTTATTTTTGTTACATTTGTACCCCGCGCTTTCCCACTCATGGCAGGCTCAATGCGGCTTACATTGGGCAATGGAGGGTTAAGTGACCTGCCCAGCGCATATTCTGTAATCGGCGCCTAAATCTAGATACCGATTATAGAATACGCTTAGTCGGCACTGATTTCAGGACCAATTTTTTAGGTGTCATATATAGAATCTCCTCCTAAACGCTATTCTAGAAAGGTTGCTTAACACTAAGTGACCTTTACAGAATTGGTGCAGTGTCTAACTTTGGGCATCATTTATAGGATTCCCCTCTAAGTCTCCTGGATGGCATCATGTTGTGGGGATGCTTCACGCCGTCTTGCTTTATTGTGGGGATGATGTTAGCAGGGTGATGGCCTATGTTTTATGCCACATATTTAGGATGGAATTTAGTAAATAGCACCGAAAAGATCTACACTGAAACTGTATTCTATAAAAGGCACTGTGTGCTAAGTGCCCAATATAAAACAGCGCTTAACACCGATTCCCGCAGCCAACTTTGGGCACCCAGATTTACCCTAAGTGAAACCTGAAGTAAATATGCTGGTGCACAATCCCGGAATTTTGTAAAATCGTAACTAAATAATGGGGACAACCCCTGACTCGCCCATATTCTTCCCATGGCCACGCCCTCTTTTCGGTTGCACATTAGACAATTTTGGTGCACTTTACAGAATAGCGAGCAGGTAGAAGTGCATGCAAATCCAAATAACTGGCAATTAATGTCAATAATTAGCATTAATTGGCTCATTAAGTAATTACGTTGTGCGTCATCTCAGGATTACGCCCAAAATTTGGCATGCAAACTTCGGCAAACTTTATAGAATCCAGGGGATATTGCTTAGCATTAGAACCAAAACGTTCCACTGGTCTTAAACCACAAAACCTTCTCACACATGATGGCAGCATCCCTAAGTGATTTCCTTGCAAATACCACACTAGAGAATGATACGGGGACAGAACCCATGGGGACGGGGACAAACTTTGTTCCCGTGTCATTCTCTACTTTGAGGCTGTTAATGAATTAGACACTTATTTATATTCGAGTGATGCAGGCGATGATGCTTTCATTTTTTGGAAAAACAAGCAAAAGTGCTGGCCACAACTGGCAAAATTTGCCTGGGGGGAATCCTGTACATTCCTGTCACCAGCACATCTTTTGAGAAGACATTTTCTATTGCAGGAAGGACTGTGGAAGACAGGAGTGCTACACTGAATCCTGATTGTTGATGACTTATTATTCATCCTCAGATTACAAAATCATAACAGTGCTTACAAGGCATATTTCTCCCCCTCTAGGGTGTACAGAATGGGTTGTATTTTGTACCCCTTGACATTTTAACAGGTTGGATTAGGGTTCCTTGGGGTAGAAGTCAGCTATTGTTGGGGTTGGAAGGTTAGAGAGTGATGGGGGGAGGGGATTATTATAGTTGCTCATTGTTATTATTGTTTTCTATTTGTGATTTATAAACAACAGTTGCACAGCACATTGTTCCTTTATATAATTAAAAAAAAGTTTTTTTAATATAAAATCATAAGTGTTCGAGGCTTCTTCAGATGAGGACAGAGCCCATGGGGATGCGGAAAGAATCTGCAGGGATAGGGTGGGGATGGAGACAGAGCCTGCAGTGACACGACAGGGATGGAGATAGAACCCACAGGGACAGGGTGGGGACGATGATAAACTTTATCCCCATGTCATTCTCTACACCAGTGTTTCCTCAAGTTCAGTCCTGGAGAACTCCTTGCCAGTCAGATTTTCAGGATATCCATAATGAATATGCTTACATACACTGCCTCCATTATATGCAAATCTCTCTCATGCATATGCATTGTGGATATCCTGAAAACCTGACTGGCAAGGAGTACTCCAGGACTGAACTTGGGAAACACTGCTCTACAACACACATCAGAGGGCCTTTCTTCAGGAGTGGCTTCCTTCTTGCCATCTTCTCATACAGGCCATATTTGTGGAGAAACCCTGAAACTGTTCCAGAATCGACATTTTCCCCAGTTTCTGCTGGAAACCTCTGAAGTTCTTTAAAGTCATCTTACGACTGCACACAAGTGAATTCTAAGCACAAAAGATGTGAACACATGCAATCAAGACTTTTTGTTTTCTTAGTCTTAATTTTTTAATATTTATAATTGTTCTTCCACAATAACAGTTTAGAGAAAGCTGTGTAGCTCAGTGAAACAAACTGCTTTAAGGCATGTTGGACTGTATTTGTTAAAAAACAAAATGTGAAAAATCTATGTGTGCAAAGACCTTTGCAAGGCACTGTATGTGAACCACTGGAAATATTGATAAGTCACACCAATGTTTCCCTCAGATATGGAATGTCACAGTTTGAGGCTATTTCTGATGTACCTTGCAGGTTCCCCTGCTTTTAATGATGCATATCCACACTAAGAGATAAATATCTAATGATACACTTTATGAAATATAAAAAACCTGAGATGAAAGCCACAAAACAAACAGAAAACCACAGAAATAAAGCCACTTAATATAATGTACATGATGAGCACATAAGGTGAAAATGTACTCTTACCTGCTAATTCCCTGTCCTTGAGTCCTGCTAGACTAGTCCAGACTAGTGGGTTATGACCCTTCACAAGCTGATGGAAGCAGAGAGGCTGAAGATTCCAATGACATCAGCATAACAGGTGATGCAGCCAAGATTCTGTCCATATGCCAATACCAAAACCATCAGTAATAGAAAAAGAAAAAGAAATACTTGACAAAGCAAAATAATTGCCCTTCTTGGAAACCTCTGCAAAACCTGAAACTACTTACAATTTAGCAGCAGGCATGGAACTCAAAGACATCTCAAATCCCTCAGTCTTCCAAGGAGGGTCCTGGACTGTCTAGCAGGACTCAAAGAAAGGAAATTATCGGGTAACAGTGTTTTCCAAACTGTGCGCCACGATGAACTCACAGGGGTGCCACAGAAGGATCCTCCTCATGTCCTCCATGTGCCTCTGCAGATCATCCTCTAGCTGCTTCATCACATTGCCAGCAAGAGGCCAGAAGGCACGCACCAGCTGCAGCCTGTAGAGGTATCAGCAGGGGGAGGGGGAGAATGGAAGTGAGGCACTTCCACCCAGGGGCTTAGGCAGACCTGCCATTTTGGGTGGGCCCAGAGTTAACCTGGGTGGGCCCTTCCCACCCCCACTCCTACCCCTGTAATACATACAATATAGTTTTTTTTTAATGACCCGATGTCTGCCCATTTCTCTCTGAACCCCCTCCCCCGGTCCTAACTCAGAGCCGTTGCCTGTCGCAATTCCCATAGGTAACCTGCGCTGGCTCTGCAGGCGTCTCTCTACTACATTCCCACCAAAGAAACAAGAAGTGACATCACTGAGGGCAGAACATGATAGAGAGAAGCCTGCAGGGCTGGCGCAGCTCTGAGGTAGACCGGGAGGGGGGATTTCAGAGAGAGACGGGCAGATGCCAGGCCATGAGTGGAGAAGAGGGAGAGAGAGTAGTGAGGCACCGCCACTGATGAGTTTTGGGGGCCTCATGGGCTGCTGACTGGGTGGGCCTGTGTCTCATCAAATGCGCAAGGAGACCCTTGTGGAACTACAGTGGGGGAAATAAGTATTTGATCCCTTGCTGATTTTGTAAGTTTGCCCACTGACAAAGACATGAGCAGCCCATAATTGAAGGGTAGGTTATTGGTAACAGTGAGAGATAGCACATCACAAATTAAATCCGGAAAATCACATTGTGGAAAGTATATGAATTTATTTGCATTCTGCAGAGGGAAATAAGTATTTGATCCCCCACCAACCAGTAAGAGATCTGGCCCCTACAGACCAGGTAGATGCTCCAAATCAACTCGTTACCTGCATGACAGACAGCTGTCGGCAATGGTCACCTGTATGAAAGACACCTGTCCACAGACTCAGTGAATCAGTCAGACTCTAACCTCTACAAAATGGCCAAGAGCAAGGAGCTGTCTAAGGATGTCAGGGACAAGATCATACACCTGCACAAGGCTGGAATGGGCTACAAAACCATCAGTAAGACGCTGGGCGAGAAGGAGACAACTGTTGGTGCCATAGTAAGAAAATGGAAGAAGTACAAAATGACTGTCAATCGACAAAGATCTGGGGCTCCACGCAAAATCTCACCTCGTGGGGTATCCTTGATCATGAGGAAGGTTAGAAATCAGCCTACAACTACAAGGGGGGAACTTGTCAATGATCTCAAGGCAGCTGGGACCACTGTCACCACGAAAACCATTGGTAACACATTACGACATAACGGATTGCAATCCTGCAGTGCCCGCAAGGTCCCCCTGCTCCGGAAGGCACATGTGACGGCCCGTCTGAAGTTTGCCAGTGAACACCTGGATGATGCCGAGAGTGATTGGGAGAAGGTGCTGTGGTCAGATGAGACAAAAATTGAGCTCTTTGGCATGAATTCAACTCGCCGTGTTTGGAGGAAGAGAAATGCTGCCTATGACCCAAAGAACACCGTCCCCACTGTCAAGCATGGAGGTGGAAATGTTATGTTTTGGGGGTGTTTCTCTGCTAAGGGCACAGGACTACTTCACCGCATCAATGGGAGAATGGATGGGGCCATGTACCGTACAATTCTGAGTGACAACCTCCTTCCCTCCGCCAGGGCCTTAAAAATGGGTCGTGGCTGGGTCTTCCAGCACGACAATGACCCAAAACATACAGCCAAGGCAACAAAGGAGTGGCTCAGGAAGAAGCACATTAGGGTCATGGAGTGGCCTAGCCAGTCACCAGACCTTAATCCCATTGAAAACTTATGGAGGGAGCTGAAGCTGCGAGTTGCCAAGCGACAGCCCAGAACTTTTAATGATTTAGAGATGATCTGCAAAGAGGAGTGGACCAAAATTCCTCCTGACATGTGTGCAAACCTCATCATCAACTACAGAAGACGTCTGACCGCTGTGCTTGCCAACAAGGGTTTTGCCACCAAGTATTAGGTCTTGTTTGCCAGAGGGATCAAATACTTATTTCCCTCTGCAGAATGCAAATAAATTCATATACTTTCCACAATGTGATTTTCCGGATTTAATTTGTGATGTGCTATCTCTCACTGTTACCAATAACCTACCCTTCAATTATGGGCTGCTCATGTCTTTGTCAGTGGGCAAACTTACAAAATCAGCAAGGGATCAAATACTTATTTCCCCCACTGTATTTTCTGCTTGAGAATGAACATTGCTTCAATTGATGCCTTAATCCAACACGCCTGTGATGACTAAAAGGTTATTAGATCCTTACCTGGGCCACTAAATGGTACACATGATCAGATCCATGTTAAATTGTACAGCGCTGTGTAATCCTAGTAGCGCTTTAGAAATGTCAAGAAGTAGTAGTAGTAGATTTCCAAAAGGAATTAGTGACCTGCAGATAATGAATGAGAGCCCTACAAATATCTAACTTAAGCAGTGTTATCTGACTCTTTTTGGAAGATCTCTGGAAAGAAGCAAGGGACCTAGAATAGATGACAACTAGAAAAACTGGCTTGACCATTTAAGCAAGGAATGAAAGGCCTCATCAAAGCCACAAAATTCAGATCCACTTAGCTAAGGCCATTTTCTAAACTGGACCCCCACCCCCCACACACACCCCAGAGTCAACCAGAAAAAGGATAATAATCCAACTACCAGGAGACAGCCAGCCTCAACCACTCGATACAGGCCACAGTGTGTAATCAAGAGAGCTAGATCTGTTACCAGAATAATCCTGCTGCATCAGTCCAACATGCACCATCTGCTGAAGGCAGAGAAATACTGACAGAATCTTGGCTACAACACTTGTTATACTGAAGTCACCATTGGAATCTTCAGCTTCTCTGCCTCCATCTACTGCTGAAGGGACATAACCCACTAGTCTGGACTGGTCCAGCAGGATGATAAGGAATATTGTTTTACTGTGCATAGTGATATATTACCTTGACACATTTTCTAATTATCAAAGGTAAATTCATTTCAGCAGGGTTTCTACAAATCCCACTGCTGTCTCCATGGTCCTCGTGCATTTTATATAAATATCCTTAACAGCAAAATGATGAAAGATATTGAGTGGCCTAGTGGTTAGGGTGGTGGACTTTGGTCCTGGGGAACTGAGTTCAATTCCCACTTCAGGCACAGGCAGCTCCTTGTGACTCTGGGCAAGTCACTTAACCCTCCATTGCCCCATGTAAGCCACATTGAGCCTGCCATGAGTGGGAAAGCGCAGGGTACAAATGTAACAAAAAAAAAAAATTTTCTGTATATATGTTATTTTTTAAAAAACAACACACAACTTGACAACCTTCCGAAAATTATTAAAGACTTACTTATTCATAAAGGCGTACAACAAAGATTCCCCATAACGATTCGACTCCCAAATTATTCCTATTACAACTATTATGGAGCCCTCCTATTTGTTCATCTTAATTACATCCTCATGACTGAATATTATATCTTGTCCTGATATCATTATGTTATGTTTATATATCAATCCACTTCTATTCCAATGTGATTTACTTATGCACTCTTATTTGTAACAATTGTAAAATTATTCCGTTAATATGATTGCTATGATATTCTTATGTACCTATCTGTATCTATATTCTGAAATTCTTATTCTATAATATGTATATGTCGTAACATTTTGTAAGCCACATTCAGCCTGCAAATAGGTGGGAAAATGTGAGATACAAGTGCAGCAAATAAATAAATAAATAGATAATAATTTCTGTATATATGTTATTTTGCATCTAGCTCTGGCCAGCCTGCAGGTGACCAGCAGGAGGCACATGCGCACTTCCTTGCAATAATCCTGCAAATGAAAGCTGGCAGCAGCAAAGTTTCATAACCATAAACAGCTCAGGCTGGCAGCTATGGAATAAACAGTCACATGGCCCAACCAGACCGTCCACATGTGAGAAAGGTAATGGAAGCAGGCAGGAGAAACGTGATGAAGAGGACAAGCAAATATTCTGATAAAATGTCACCAGAACCATACTGAACTATAGCTGCACCCTATGCGACTTGTCCACTGGCATCTCCTACCCAGCACACTAGACCACTATTTGGAGCACTTTGATAAAATCTAACACTATTTTATGGAGGACTACAAATGTTTCTCCTTTAATTCCAGCTAAAAACTACATAGGAGCCATGGGCCAAACTAAAGGACTATTTTGAAACATCCAGTTCACCAGGTTCAAAGGCTTTCTAAATTGCCATATTACTGCTAAAAAAAAATTAATGGGTTCAAAGGCTTTCAGTAGAGAAAAACTTCCGAATGCTTCTTTCCTTTGAAACTAAAGATCAAATTTCTATTTTATAGGGAAAACAAAGTTTGCTCTAGGTTTAAGGGTAGCCCAGGAGACGCAATAAAAAATAGTGGGACTAATAGGTCTGAGCTGAACTAAACTGCCCAGGACCCTCACTTACACCGGCAGCTCTGAAGCTGCCCCTTCCGCTCCTCTCCACCAAGCTCACTCACCTGGTCCTAGGTGCAGAATACAAGTGTGTATTATACAACACACACTGACACCTCCCTCCAGAGGCTCAAGGCCGTGCCAACGTCACGAGTGGAGACCACGTCACGGTCAGAGAATCCAAGGAGAAAACCAAACAGAACCCCCCCCCCCCCCCCACATACGTCACAAAGAAGGCCAGGCTCAACTGGCGCCTAGTCGAGGACAAGGAAGTTGAAGATGGGGCACACCACCAGCGCTTACGTCACACTCGTTGACGGTAGGGGAAAGGAATAGGGAAAAATCACGCAAAACCTGCGCTGTGTGAACAAAATCTGCCACGTCCGTATTGTTTAGTGCCTACTGCATAGGCGTTACATCACGGTCGAATTAAAAGCCCCCCCCCCACACACACACACACCTTTTCCTCCTACTACTGTGGTTCATTCCAGCCCAGCGAGGTTTCGCCAGCAGAGCAGGAAAGGGGTGGGGAAGGCAGAGCTGACCTCTGGCCTAGGAAGTGCTCGTAGCGTACTTCCGGGCTGTGGACTGGACTGTATGAAAGTTCTGTGACGGAAAACGGTCGGTTTTGTTTGTAATTACTTGTCGGCACAGGAGAAAAAGGGGTGAGCGGTTCAGTGAACTGTGGCTGTGAAAGTGGGAGGAGTATATAGGTTGCTTAATAGCAGCGAGAAAGACCTAACTACATAACCAGTGGGGTAAGAGAGCGCGGCCTGAAGCCGGCACCCCCGGGAAGAGCTTCCAGCTCTAGTTTCATATACCGCTAAGCCAAGTCACCTGTCCCCGCCTGCTAGCATTTATACTTAGCTCTTCTGGGTCTCAGAGTTCAGAGCATAGCAAATCTCACTATGTTATTTGTAACTGTGGTATTTGGTCTGTTGTTGGTTTCACTTTAGCTTCTTGTCGCTGCCTTTCACTGCTTAAGGGTGTTCGTAGGGAGTAGACTAGCTCCCTCGCCCTGGCTAGATAAGAAATTTATATAATCGCAAACTTCTTTCATGCTCGGGGCATTCTGTCATGAATTCCAAAAACAAAAACTGAACGATCGGAAATAGCAAAATCTCAGCCATCGGTATTTCTGGTATTCTCATATCAGTTAATTTAAGGACCTTAATCTAGCACTGCTTTCCTGTATTTTGTTTTTGCAGAGGAATAGCTCTGGAGCGCTGCTTACTTGAAAAGATCAAACCATGGCTGAACAAAAGAAAACCTGACCTTTGAACCAATGAAGATCCCCGGTTAAATAACGCAGAGACCTTGATGGTCACTCTTCTGCATTATATTTTGGAGTTAATTGAACATTATTTACCATCTTCCATGAATCCCTATTGCTACTTATTTACCTTGATAGTCAACACTCATGTCTCCGCTGAATTTTTTCTAGGACATGTAGTCCTTAACAGAACTAATGCAACTGATCACAGATCCTTTCCGCACAACTTTTCTCTTTATTCTGACCAACATGGGGTTTTAGCGTCACCCACGCACCATGACATCACAGCAAAAGAAGGAACCAGCACTTTAATCGAATGCAATCTAAATTCCAGCCAGTATGAGCAAATACTTTGGTACAATTCTAAAGGACATCTGCTTGCTGAAGATGAAGGAGGTAAGGCTATGATTTGAAAACATAGTTGCCAGCCACAGTGAGTAGTGTGCTCTATTTTTTTTTTGTTGTTGCAGACCTTTTATTTCTTGTTCACTTTTATTTCATTGTCTACAAACATGTCTGGTTATTAAGTGATGCGTGCCTGTACTGGTGGTAAAATAGTTATTTGCGTTAGAATAACCAGCAGGTAGAGAATGTCCTGTCCTTTTTTTTCTTAGAAAGAATTCAGCGTTTGAGCAAACCATAAAGAACAGTGTAATTGCATTTAGACTTATTAGACCTTGTTAGAAGTGTTCATTGCAAATTTATCTAGGGATCTATTTGTTGGTCGTTGAGGAATATAATGAAAACTGCATTGTTAATTTTTTTTAAATAACCAAAACATTATTTTTGAAACATAATTGCATGCTGTAAGTAAAATAGTAGAATAAAGCACTGCATCAGTTTGTTTAAAAGCTCTACACAATTCATATATATTTACTAACTTTCTTTTTTGTTTGTGCTTGTGGCATCAGGTGGAAAATGGTTGATCTCTGACAGTGGATCCCTTAATATTACTATTGTAACCTTTGCTGATCGAGGAAGGTATACCTGTGTAGCCACCAACCTAAATGGCACCTCCATCCATACTGTCACCCTGCGGGTTGCCTTCATATCAGGAGACATGGGTATTTACTATGTAATAGTCTGCTTAATCACTTTTACCATCACTTTGATCCTTAACATTACCCGCCTGTGTATGATCAGCAGCCACCTCCGCAAGACAGAGAAGGCCATCAATGAGTTCTTCAGAATGGAAGGAGCAGAGAAGTTGCAGAAAGCCTTTGAGATTGCTAAGCGTATCCCAATCATTACCTCAGCTAAGACCCTAGAGCTAGCCAAGGTCACCCAGTTCAAGACCATGGAGTTTGCTCGCTACATTGAAGAACTAGCCAGAAGTATTCCCCTCCCACCGCTCATCCTTAACTGCAGGGCATTTGTTGAGGAAATGTTTGAGGTGGTACGGATAGATGACCCTGATCGAATTGGGGAAGGAATGAAAGAGAACCAAGCTATTGGTGCTCAAGGAGAAATCTACACTATTAACTCAGAAATTCAGCGTAGTGGCTCTCCTGTTGCAGACTCAGATGATGGGTCAGTTCATGAACAAGGCCAGGAGATAGCAGTCCAGGTTTCTATCCACCCTCAGTTTGAAACCCAAAGCATTGATACTACTGTTTCTCGTGATAGCTGCCATTCTGCCCCCTCTGACGAAGCTGTATGTACACTGAACCCACCTAAAGCTTCTATTTGTGTATGATTTTAACTGATACTTACAGAGGGAGGGCAGAAGAATCTCCAAGATGACAAGCTGGACTGGTCACTTGGCAGTCAGTAGTTTTTGTGGACTTCCATTTGGTGAATCATCAGAATCTAATAAAGCATGAAATCTGGTATCGCAGAGTTTAAATCCTTAAATATACTACTACTACTACTATTTAGCATTTCTATAGCGCTACAAGGCATACGCAGCGCTGTACAAACATAGAAGAAAGACAGTCCCTGCTCAAAGAGCTTACAATCTAATAGACAAAAAAATATACATTTTGCAATAAAACTCTGATTAGCCTGAAACCATGACTATAAATCCTACTCAATTGATTCCTTTACTCAGAATTTTAGAAAAGGAGCTTGTTCTAAGCAGCCGGGACTTTGACAGGAGTAAAGACATCACCTCCAGTATTTTCTTTTTGTTTCCAAAGAGCTCTTCATAAATAGATCAAATAGTTTAACAGCCTCCTGTAAAGCCAGATAAGCAGGTTGAGTCCCCTTCACCGTTATTTACACTGTTCCTTTATCAGCCACTAGGTGTCAACATAAAAGCAGCATTTTTTCTTTCTCTTACCCTAAAGATTGTGGTGCTTTTGCATCTCTCCTAAAAAGAAACCTAAACTGGAAGTTAAATTCAGGTCACCTGTTTAACAGCATCAATTGAGCTATCGAGCTAGCTGCAGAAACCTAGAAAAGACATTTTTGATTTATTCACATGATATACCACATCCATCAAATAAAACAAGTGGTAGTCCTTTCTAATTTCACCACTGCAGACCAGATGTATTAAGCATTTTCCCCATAGACATAAAAATGTTTATATACAGTCCATATATTCTGATTCCTCTAAGTTTCTGACAGCCATTCGCAACCTAGTCCCATTGGGTTTTCAGGATATTCACAATGAATATGCATGAGAGATTTGCATTCACTGCCTCAATTACATACAATTCTTACTCATATTTATTGTGGATATCCTGAAAACCTGATGGGACTAGGTGTGCCCAGAGGACTGGGTTTGGAATGGCTGATCTGTGAGATGCTAAGTATTTAGATAGTGATAGACGTGATACATTAGGGAGAAAAGACTAGAGTAGGACTGTGCTGACTATTAAGTTATATGTATCACAAATTTTACAAAACATAAATGTAGTCCTACTTTAATAAGACTTTGCATTAGTTTTCATAATGGGGCCAAAACTAAAAGCTGCAACCTTGTACTGTGGAAATCTCTTCCTACCATTTCTGTGCCAGCTTAAATTCTTGTCAGTTCAGGAAAGACCTATAAAGTTGGTTGTGGTTGAAATATATCCTCTTTGTTTCCATGCAGCATGTAGCTAAACAAGTTAGTTGTGCAAGCTGATGCTCTGGTCCATTGCCTTTGTGGAGCAATACATGGAATGGAGAAACATATCATATGACAAATAATACTGCACCATGGTAATACTGAATGTAATGTTATATTGCATCTGTGCAGGCAACACATTAATAGGTTTTAATACAAAATAATGTCCATTTGCTTAAAGTGCAGTGATTGAGAAGATCTCTGAATAACTATTATCCCCCCCCCCCCCCCCGAAAAAAAATCATATTGCTAATTTTAAAAGTAGAGGAGTGTGGTAGCCGTGTTAGTCCAGTCTTAAGGTTATCAATAGAAATCAAACAAAATAAAACATGGAAAAGAAAATAAGATGATACCTTTTTTATTGGACATAACTTAATACATTTCTTGATTAGCTTTCGAAGGTTGCTCTTCTTCGTCAGATCGGAAGTAAGCAAATGTGCTAGCTGACAGTGTATATAAGTGAAAACATTCAAGCATTACTATGACAGTCTGACAGGGTGGGAGGATGGGGGTGGGTAGATCTTTGTTAAGTCCTTTCTGTTGGGTGTTTGATTGAATATTTTAACACCCAACAGAAAGGACTTAAGGATCCGGGGTTCCTAGCCCATTATAAACCGTAAAGCTGTATGTCTCTGTTGATCACCCCACCCCTCACCTATCCACACCCATCCTGTTAGAATATCAATGATATGCTTTGATGTCCCCATGCATACCTCCTACCCACCCCCATCCTCCCACCCTGTCAGACTGTCATAGTAATGCTTGAATGTTTTCACTTATATACACTGTCAGCTAGCACATTTGCTTATTTCCGATCTGACGAAGAAGGGCAACCTTCGAAAGCTAATCAAGAAATGTATTGTTATGTCCAATAAAAAAGGTATCATATTTTCTTTTCCATGTTTTATTTTGTTTGATTTCTATTGATATTGATAATTTTAAAAGGAATTAGTCATAGATCAGAAAGACTGACTAAAATCATACAAAAACAATAGTCATTCCTAAACAGATTTCAGGAATTTCAAAGTGCATTGTTTTGTATTGAATAGTGATTTGCTTTACCAAATTAATAATTGCGGTTATTGACACTAGTTTTGGAGCCAGAATACCAGTTATTCAGATGGGAATATTTGCAGTATTAGGAGGTCAATCATATGTATTAGTTTTCAGTATTTGACCCATGTACAGACTACCAGATCTTGTTTCTTTGATATTCTATTATGC
Source organism: Microcaecilia unicolor (assembly GCF_901765095.1). Lineage (NCBI taxonomy): Eukaryota > Metazoa > Chordata > Amphibia > Gymnophiona > Siphonopidae > Microcaecilia > Microcaecilia unicolor. The sequence goes on from NC_044038.1 coordinate 158,464,417, forward strand.
TGTTTCTGTATTGGCCTCTGTATACATCTGTTCTAATATGAAACCAACACCTGAAGTATTCTTTATATGGAAGATGATATAGAGGCATATTTTCAAAGCACTTAGCCTTCCAAAGTTCCATAGAAACCTATGGACCTTTGGAAGGCTAAGTGCTTTGAAAATATGCATGAAAATATGCCTCTTTGTAACCATTTTCGGTAGCTGCAGTAGATTTTGAAAGTATGGCTTATCTTCCCTTATCCAAGGACAGAAAAGAAAACTACTGGAGTTGCTGTCGAAGCCCACTCCAGCCTATCAGGATTCAGATAGACGGAAGTGGGCTCCAGTGGCAACTTCAGTAGTTGGAACGTAAGGACAGTGCCGGACGGACTTCTACAGTCTAAGTTCCAGAAATGCCAAAGAAAGACCTCGATCAAATATTTTCTGTCACATACATCGTTAGTTTAATCATGAATTGATGATGAGTGAGTCCGTTGGGCAGACTAGTTCAGGTCTTTATCCTCCATCATTTACTATGTTACTAAAACATTTCCTGTAGATTCCAGAGCTTATTTTTTTTCCACATAATTGTAAATATCTTGTATCTTTAGATATAAAACATTAGTTGTTGCTGAAAGAAACATTTTAAAATTAGGGCTTTTATATACTTCTCCAATTAATTTCTTTTGAGAATTGAAAGCATGTTGCTGGCATGCTGTTACACTTATAATCTAGGGACTTTTATCTTTCCATTATCAGGTTATAGCATAACTTGCCATCTCGTTTTGGAGAACATACAAAAGAATTTTAACAGAATGTTTTAGAATATGTGAGAAGCAAAAAAGCACCTCTTAAAGAGCTATGGATAATTTTAGAAGTACTGTAACGATTTACTTTAATATTTAACTAGACTTTGAGCCCGTAAAAACGGGCTATTATAGGAAGGGGGGGTTGAAAGGCCCGCCCCCACCGCCGAGTTCGCCGCTGCCCCTCCCCCCCCGAGTTCGGGCCCCCCCCCCCCCCCCCCCCCCACCGAGCCGTCACCACCCACCTTCCACCCAGCCGGGCCCTCGCTCTGCTATTGAAACAGCGAGGGTCCGGGAACGCAGCACTGAGCTCTGCTGAGCTGCCGACGTCGGCCTTCGTTCTTCTCTGCCTGTCCTGCCCTCGTGTGACGTAACGTCGTCGAGGGCGGGACAGAGGCAGAGAAGAAGAAGGAAGGGCGATGTCGGCAGCTCAGCAGAGCTCAGTGCTGCGTTCCCGGACCCTCGCTGTTTCAATAGTGGAGCGAGGGCCCGACCGGGTAGAAGGTGGGTGGCGGCGGCGACTCGGGTGGGGGGAGCGTTAGACGGCGGTGTCCCTCCCTCAGCAATGCGCAGTACAGACCCTCTGTGTTCCGCCCACCGTCATCACATATTGACGTGGGGGTGGGGCAGAGAAGGTCTCTACTGCGAATTTGCGAGTGAGTACGGTCACTCGCCGTTTATATGTTTGATGGTTCTTTAAGATTTCATGTTTTCCCTAATAAGGTGTTTACTTAAAGGTGTTCCTATTCCTTACAGTGTATCTATTTTAATGTTTATGCTTGTTGCCAGCACTGCTGTTGGGGTATCATAGCTCTTGCCATAACAATGAGCTGCAGTGTCATTTGCAGTAATTTTGGGGCCCTTTTACTAAAGCTTAGCACGCACTCATAGACATAGCAGACGCTAATTACTGCGCATCCTGTTTTATAACTACGGGCCACATGGTACTTAGCACAAGCTAATCTCCGTTAGCATGTGCTAAGCTTTAGTAAAAGGGCCCCTTTGATTTTATAGGGGGGAAAAAAGCTCTGTTCTCTGTCTGGTCTTATGAGTAACAGTGGGACTTGTTGGGTCTACATTTAGAGCCTCTTTAATCAAGCTGTGCTAGTTGTTCCCGTGCGGCAGTGCCAGCGAAGCCCATTCAAAGTGAATGGGCTTTGTTGGCATTGATGCACCAGGGCTTGCTAGTGTGGTTTGATAAGAGGCCCTTAGTGTAGTTAGAACACAGGTGGTGGTCTGGATAGTAACCTGCCCTAGTATGTTCTCACTCTTTAAATGGAAGGCTTGCATTTATTTGGCCAAAATTGTTTCTGTAAGAAATCATTACATATTACAGAACTAGTTTTAATGTGGTAACAGATGAAATGATATAGGTCTGACCGTCATGAATCAAATTATTCTTTTTATTTCATGTTACTTTTCATAATTAGTGTATGCTTATGGAATATTTGTTACATCTGCCAATCCAAAGATGTTGTAACAAATAACAGCCCACAGCACGAGGTTCCTATGGTTGTAATTGGGAGCAGCATTAGAAAATATTTCTTCATTGAAGGGCGTGGTCTCCCAATGGTGGTGATGAGCACAAAACCAGTAACAGAATTCAAGAAAATCTGAGCTAAGTGTAGAAGATCCACAGTTGTGGAGTAAGGAGAAAATCAAAGATCAGCTGAAGATTATGGCATTATACCAGGAATAAAATTGAGCAGCTGGTCTTTGTGGTCCTCATTTGCCATTTGTGTACTGTGTTTCCATTAACTAGATCTCCCAAGCATCCCTAATCTTTTTGGAGCACTTTGGATCAGGTACAATAAGGGTTTCTCTTCTTTAAGACCAAATATAAATTTCAGGCAAAGGTAGGACTAAAGAAGTGTGAAAGAATCTACACATTTTCTTGCACAGTGTTGAAATATTTCATCTCATGCCACAAGAAATTTACTAAAGGAAAGAAATCCACAGGAAAAAAAATGGGCAAACAAAGGGCCCTGATTACTAAGCCGCCATGTAGGCGTACAAACATTTTAGCACGCACTAATGCTAGACACCCATAATAATATAATGGGTGTCTCTATCGTTAGCGCGTGCTAAAAAGTTACCGCACATACAGCACAGCTTAGTAAACAGGACCCAAAATCTTCAGCAGAGTGTAGATTTTTTTTTTTTATCCAGAGGTGCTACATTTAGGAACTGGGGAAAGATTACACAGTGCAATTTGAGTACAAATTTTGCTACTTGTAGCATTTTTACCCTTCTAGAAGTTGCAGGCGATGAAATCCATGGACAAAAAATGTGCCATTTCAAAATTATGCAAATCACCTGCCTTATAGGTTGGGGTTTTTTTTTTGTTTTGTTTGTTGTCTTAGCACATTTCAGGAACTTGAACTATTTTGTTGTGGATCTATAATTCAATCAGCAGGTGTCACATATTTGCAGTAACACACGACTAGATGTTAGTGGTTCCTGTGATACAAGTTGTGATTAGCCATGCAAATTCTGTTACTCTGCTCCCTAGGAGCATGTCCTAAAGGGGCTATGCAGTTAAAATATAATTGTGGTTCAGGGTTCTCAAGTTCCCCCCCCCCCCTTTCAACCAAGGGCACCCACCTTATGTAGCAATGTAGCAGCCTGAATCCCTAGCTGTAGAAACTACCTCTAAGGGTGGTGAGCACCATTTTGAATCTAGTGCCAGCAGGGCCAGGATCAACTAGGGATTTCTCATTCCTTGGATCCCCTAGACCACCAGGGATAATTTGAGGCAGGGGCGTAGCCAGCCTTCCGTGGGAGAGGGGTCCGAGCCCGGGGGGAGGGAGCACATTTTAGCCCTCCCCCCGGCGCCGCCCCCCCCCCCCCCCCCACCGCCGACATTGCCGCCCCCCCTCCCGCCGTGAACCCGCCGCCGCTGCAGCCTACCTTTACTTTTGCTGGCGGGGGATCCCACTCCCCGCCAGCCGACGTCTTCTTCTTAGTCGCTTCCCGCTCTTCAATTTGTTTGCTGACGTCCTGCACGTTGTACGTGCAGGACGTCAGACTCAGAGAACAGAACTGTTCTCTGAGTCTGACGTCCTGCACGTATAATTACGTGCAGGACGTCAGCAAACAAATTGAAGTGCAGGAAGGACTGAGAAGACGTCAGCTGGCGGGGAGTGGGATCCCCCGCCAGCAAAAGTAAAGGTAGGCGGGGCGGGTTCGCCGGGAGGGGGGTCCTGGGGTGAATCTGCGGGGGCCCCGGCCCCCCCAGGCCCCACGTAGCTACGCCACTGATTTGAGGTAGGCCCAAAGAGGGGGAAGGGGGTGAAGTCTAAGTCCAGGTTCCACCTGAGAACCCCAGACGGTGATTATATTTTAACTGTACTGACCCCTTTTAAGACATGCTTACCAGGAACTTTGGGCCATGTGCTAGTAGCCCAGTGCTCTCAGGCAGAAAAAAGAAATACCAGCTTAAATGCAACAGGGCGCCTAGGTGCTATTCTGCAAATACCCGCTTAACATAGTGCAAGGGGTCTTACACAGAGGTGGAAAATGGGTAGAACACAGGTGCGTAAATTACAGAATAGTTGTTATGGCAACCTGACCCCTAGCAGTAGTACTGCAAGATTTCCATTTTGAATCTGTAAGTTAATATGCATCTCTGTTGTATTTAGGCACCCTCACACATCACCTCTCTGGTTGGTGTAACTGCGAGCACCTAAAGGTTAGGTGTGCCAGTACTGGGCTCCTAGTATAATGGAAACTAGGAGCCTAGATTCCATCTTAGAATAGGTTCCTATGGCATGGCGTTGGAGCATGTAAATGGAGATGCCCAGTTATGGAATCATTTCCTTAATGGCTATGGGACAGTTGCTTAGAATAAACAGCATTTTATATTTAATTATTTTGAGCTGTCTGAATTTAGGTAAAGTGTAACTTTTAATCACTAACAAAATCTCTTTCAAAATTAATAGAAACTTTTATTTTAAAAAAACTGTGTACTTCACAAATGTCTAATATAAAGTCTATGGAGGATATCGCCTTTCACCTTGTGATAATGGGACATGGCAGTCTGCTGCTGGTATCTTGTAGTTTGCTGTTACTAATTTTAACTGTTCTTAGCTATGTTCTGCTTTTTAGGCTAGTGGATTTGGTGAGTTGATAAAAGGATGGGAGGGAATTCTCTGAAATGAATAGCAAAGAACTAGCACACAGATTCCACTATTAAATTAACTTCCTAGAAAATGTATGAGTAAATGGCAGTGTTGTAGCACACTGATTCCAATTATTGGTATGTTGAAAGATTTTCTGAACTCTTCAGAATAGATGACCGTAATGTTTTTTATAAATAGAGATTGCATTCTTATTTATGGCTAAGGTCTGTTGAAGAAATAGCTGAATGCTTAGCTAAATGCCCACTTTGACTTATCATTTGTTTCCAAGGAGATATCTGAAAGTGTAAAAAAAAAAAACAGATGGGATTGTGAGGAAGCTAAACACACAGGCATCCTGGAGCCTGCAGTAAGTTCAGCTAAACTAGGCAGCAATCAGTAAGGATTCTATACTGTCTGCAGCTCTTCTACTTTTGCCAATTAGTAATAATATTAGTGGAATATTATGCCATGTTTTGCACAGTAGTTTTTAGTCTAGCTTGGCAGTCTAACAGTGCTTTATAATGTAGGGAACCAGCTTCATTTGCTAGGTAGAATAAGGGGATATGCATAGAAGGCTAGATTTTTGCATTTGGCACAGTGTACAGTTTATTACTACTCAATGTGCTCTGATTTCCCTTCTTTCTGGCCCTTCTTATTTTGTAGTGATGTTGGTTACTTAAGGCAGAAAAAGGGTGTAGTAAGTTTGATGGTTAGTCTTAACCATGTTCCTCTGATCCAGTGCCACGTCTAGAGGATGGGGCTCATTTGCATAAGTCATGGGCTGAAATGTGGGGTTGTGTGCAAAATCATGTGGTGGTGTATTTTCAAAGAATTAAAAGTTCCATAGTAACCTATGGAACTTAAAGTGCTTTCAAAATGAGCTCCATACTCACTAAGTGATAAGACCAGCCCTGCCTTTGCATTAACAGGGCAAAATGAAAAAGGTAGCCCAAGAAACAGAGTCAAGGTATATGTATTTTCAGTGGGATAAAATGCATACATGCCATAGATTAAAAATTATTTATAATTTAAACATATCCATTAAAAATTTCATACTGCACTTCTTCCAGCAGCTCATGAAGCCAGAATCGCACAGAAGCAAGATAGGATCTGGTCTTAATACTGGTACATTTGTAAACAAGCCACTAGATGTCTAGTAGCGCTATAAAAATGATTAGTAGTAGTAGTAGTAGTAGATGTTGCTGTTGATCAATGGCTGAGGCTCCTTCTATCTCTGTTGCTTCCCCTTGTTCTGAGACACAGAAACTCGGGTCTTCTGTACACTTGTTGCTGCTGGACATTGGTCTAGCCCTAAGCATCTCTTAAAAGCAGAACTGTGCGATTTCCTCTGTCAGGGTTAACATTTTTCTGCATTATTTTCTTACAAATCATGATACCAGTTATGTAATGGTTTACTCCCCAAAACTCCCACTTGCATAGCACAAGAATGGAGCATGGGCAGGACATAGTTCACCTGTAAATTCTATAACTTCATCAGTAAGAGTGGCAGAAACAGTCAATACAGAACTGCACAGCTGCAGTTGTGTAAGTCGGCTATAATATGCTAATGGGACAACATGAGCAGTATTTTTTTCTAAACTTATTATTATTTGTTACATCTGTATCCCACATTTTCCCACCTTTTTGCAGGCTCAACGTGGCTTACATATAACCGTTAACAGCGTTAGCTGATTCCGGTCTGAACAAATACATAGTATGAATGAATACAAAGTGATATTGTGGTAGAATGAGGTACATGTATGGTAGGTACAATTGGGGGGAACTTAGAGAGGGAAAGGGGGAAGAAGGGTCAGGTATAAAGACTTGATGCCAGTTGGCTTTCCCAGAGTGGAGAACTATGCTATTTCTAAAAGTGTACTAAATTAGCATATGTGGAGGTTCATTTTCAAAGCACATAGACTTACAAAGTTCCACAGGTTACTGTGAAACTTTGTTATTCTAAGTGCTTTGAAAATATACCTCTATGTAACTGTAAGTCTATGTTCTTTGAAATTGAGCACCATACTGTATGTTACAAAGGTGCTTGTAAATGGAGCAGGTTAGTAAGGGATAGCATGTCAAGATAATCTGTATAGCTGTTTACTTTTTTAAAGAAAATGATTACTAGGAGTAGGTCAATTCATCCTGAACCCAAAGATTGGAAACAAAGGTTTGTACGTGGAAGATAGAAAAATGCTCTGAAACCATGGAAACTGTGCTTGTAATCAGTTGAGATTTTCTAGTCAACATGCATTTTGTGAATGAATTTCAATCAAAATAAATTTTCCTCCTGCTAATAATTTTTCAAGATGGCTCTAGGTGTGATGCAATGGGTATTGGATGTTGGCAATTGGGCAAAAGAATAGATGGCTTCCAAGACAGCCCCCAGAACATTCAATATTAATGACTGGAGAAACAATTTTTAAACATACTATTTATCCATGTAACATGTTAGTGAAAAACGCTCTGCTGAAGTAAACTGTTTTGTTCTATATTTGTGATCTAAACAGGATACACATTTTCTTTTCTCTTACTCCCCTGCCCTCTAAAAATATTGTCTACCAAAGCTGTTTTGAGAATCATGCCAAGGAATAAAAAGACTTGACTTCTGAATTATTGCAGTGTGGCATTGTTGTTTTCACAGGATGGGGTTTTGTGGAGAAGTTCAAGGTTATTTGATAATCTGCTTAAGAACAACCATTAAAACAGTACAAAAAAAGGTAAAAGCAATACAACCAAAGCAATCAAGAAAAGGAACGCCAACCTAATAAAAGAAAAGTAACATAGAAAGAAATTAAATATAATAGCCAAAAGCAACAGGAACAGAAACCTGCAGTGCTCTAGTGAATTTATTTCTGTGTTTTGCTCGGTAGTTCTGTACAGACAGCAAATTCTGTTTGATTTATGGTCTGCTTAAGGATGTGCATTTCACTTGTTAATGTGCTTTTAAAAATTTAGTGGTTGGAAAATTGAGTTAATGCAATGCACCTTAACCTGTGAGTTACACATACAGTTTATTGTGTGCATTAAGCTCTAATGTGTGTCGTGTGGTTTTTGTTTTTCTGTTTGTTTAAGTTTTCAAGTGAACTGAAACATCTGATCTGTGCATATCCCTAGTTTACAGCTATATGATGAAGGTTTTTTAGTCAACTCAGTTTTTTCCTTCCCTTCTCTTCTTTTCCCTTCCTTTTCTTCATGTGCCCTCTGTTTTTTCTAGTCAGTGTCCCATATATTTGTTGTTTAGTGTGTGTTTTAAAGATGTTACTTCTGTGCCATAGTCTGTATATTGTAATCTGATTTAATTTTATGTATTTGTATCAGATCTCATAAAGTGAACCAGTCTATTTGCAGAATAAATCTGAATGAAAAGTGAGAAGTGCTCTGTTAAGTTTGTTATTATGTTGTTGGGAAGTACTTCCTCTTTGCCATACCTATAACCCAGGTTCATTGTGAATTAGGTATGGAAGATGTACAAGTTTTTTAATGGTTTATTTCCATTTGCTATACCGCTCTGTGAAAGTACTGGTATAGTGGTTTTTAAATAATAACAAATAACTGTATAGGACATAAGTAGAGTTTCAGGTGAGAAAAGAGAGAGAAGGAAAGTTACAAACAAGTCTTAGAGAAGGAAGAGAAACCAAGAGTTGTTATGCTTTCCAGGTTTCAGACCAATGTCTACTGTCATTGCCAATTGTTGTGAAGCTCAGTAAATAGTAAATGCGTCCCTAAATAAGAATGTTTTGAGACGATGGTGCAGGGAGGAGGGCTTTAGATTTGTTAGGAACTGGGCAACATTCTGGGGAAGGGGGAGCCTATTCCGAAAGGATGGGCTCCGTCTTAACCAGAGTGGGACCAGGCTGCTGGCATCGGCGTTTAAGAAGGAGATAGAGCAGCTTTTAAACTAGAAATGGGGGGAAGGCCGACAGTCGCTCAAAAGAGCATGGTTCGGGATAAGGTATCTTTCAAAGATATCACCATAACAGGGAAGATAGAGTATCCTGATAGTGAGGTTGCAAAAGAGATTGTAGTAGATCGGGTATCTTTAAATAACAATAAAAATCAGACAAAAGATTGCCAATTAATACTGTCAAGTACTAAGCATGATGTACTTAGGAACAACAAACATAGTTTGAAATGTCTATATGCGAATGCCAGGAGCCTAAGAAATAAGATGGGGGAGTTGGAATATATTGCACTAAATGAAAAATTAGATATAATAGGCATCTCTGAGACCTGGTGGAAGGAGGATAACCAGTGGGACACTGTCATACCGGGGTACAAATTATATCGTAGTGATAGGGTGAATCGGATTGGTGGAGGGGTAGCATTGTATATTAACGAGAGCCTTGAATCAAATAGATTGAAAATTCTGCAGGAAACAAAACACTCCTTGGAATCACTGTGGATTGAAATTCCATGTGCAAAGGGGAAAAGGATAGTGATAGGAGTGTACTACCGTCCGCCTGGCCAGGACGAACAGACGGATGCGGAAATGTTAAAGGAAATCAGGGACGCAAACAAACTGGGCAACACAATAATAATGGGGGATTTCAATTACCCGCGTATAGACTGGGTTAATGTAACATCTGTACACGCAAGGGACATAAGATTTCTTGATGAAATCAAGGACAGCTTCATGGAACAGCTAGTTCAGGAGCCGACAAGAGAAGGAAAAATACTAGACTTAGTCCTTAGTGGTGCTCATGATCTAGTGCAGGGGGTAACGATACGAGGGCCGCTTGATAACAGTGATCATAATATGATCGGTTTTGATATTGGCATTGAAGGAAGTGAAACTAGGAAATAAAGTACGCTAGCGTTTAACTATAGAAAAGGTGATTACGACAAAATGAGAAAAATGGTGAAAAAAAGACTGAAAGGAGCAGCTCGCAGAGTAAAAAACTTGCATCAGGCGTGGATGCTGTTTAAAAACACCATCCTGGAGGTTCAGGACAAATATATTCCACGTATTAGAAAAAAGGGAAAAAAGACTAAACGTCAGCCGGCGTGGCTAAACAGTAAGATAAAGGAAATCATTAGAGCCAAAAAACAATCCTTCAGAAAGTGGAGAAGAGAACCAACTGAAAGTAACAGGATAGATCATAAGGAATGCCAAGCCAAATGCAAAGCGGAGATAAGGAGGGCAAAAAAGGACTTTGAGAAGAAATTAGCGTTGGAAGCAAAAATACATAGTAAAAATTTTTTTAGATACATTAAAAGCAGGAAACCGGCCAAAGAGTCGGTTGGGCCGCTGGACGAAAATGGTGTTAAAGGGGCGATCAAGGAGGACAAAGCCGTAGCGGAGAAATTAAATGAATTCTTTGCTTCGGTCTTCACCGAGGAGGATTTGGGGGGGACACCGGTGCCGGAAAGAATATTTGAAGCGGGGGAGTCGGAGAAACTAAACAAATTCTCTGTAACCTTGGAGGATGTAATGGGTCAATTCAGCAAGCTGAAGAGTAGTAAATCACCGGGACCTGATGGTATTCATCCCAGAGTATTAATAGAACTAAAAAATGAACTTGCGGAGCTACTGTTAGAAATATGCAATCTGTCCCTAAAATCGAGTGTAGTACCGGAAGACTGGAGGGTAGCCAATGTTACTCCGATTTTTAAGAAGGGTTCCAGAGGAGATCCGGGAAATTATAGATCGGTGAGTCTGACGTCGGTGCCGGGCAAGATGGTGGAGGCTATTATTAAGAATAAAATTGCAGAGCATATACAAAAACATGGACTGATGAGACAAAGTCAGCACGGATTTAGTGAAGGGAAGTCTTGCCTCACCAATCTAATGCATTTTTTTGAGGGGGTAAGCAAACATGTGGACAATGGGGAGCCGGTTGATATTGTATATCTGGATTTTCAGAAGGCGTTTGACAAAGTGCCGCACGAAAGACTCCTGAAGAAATTGCAGAGTCATGGAATCGGAGGTAGGGTATTATTATGGATTAAGAACTGGTTGAAAGATAGGAAGCAGAGAGTAGGATTGCGTGGCCAGTATTCTCAGTGGAGGAGTGTAGTTAGTGGGGTCCCGCAGGGGTCTGTGCTGGGTCCGTTGCTTTTTAATGTATTTATAAATGACCTAGAGATGGGAATAACTAGTGAGGTAATTAAATTCGCCGATGACACAAAATTATTCAGGGTCGTCAAGTCGCAGGAGGAATGTGAACGATTACAGGAGGACCTTGCGAGACTGGGAGAATGGGCGTGCAAGTGGCAGATGAAGTTCAATGTTGACAAGTGCAAAGTGATGCATGTGGGTAAGAGGAACCCGAATTATAGCTACGTCTTGCAAGGTTCCGTGTTAGGAGTTACGGATCAAGAAAGGGATCTGGGTGTCGTCGTCGATGATACGCTGAAACCTTCTGCTCAGTGTGCTGCTGCGGCTAGGAAAGCGAATAGAATGTTGGGTGTTATTAAGAAGGGTATGGAGTCCAGGTGTGCGGATGTTATAATGCCGTTGTATCGCTCCATGGTGCGACCGCACCTGGAGTATTGTGTTCAGTACTGGTCTCCGTATCTCAAAAAAGATATAGTAGAATTGGAAAAGGTACAGCGAAGGGCGACGAAAATGATAGTGGGGATGGGACGACTTTCCTATGAAGAGAGGCTGAGAAGGCTAGGGCTTTTCAGCTTGGAGAAGAGACGGCTGAGGGGAGATATGATAGAAGTGTATAAAATAATGAGTGGAATGGATCGGGTGGATGTGAAGCGACTGTTCACGCTATCCAAAAATACTAGGACTAGAGGGCATGAGTTGAAGCTACAGTGTGGTAAATTTAAAACGAATCAGAGAAAATTTTTCTTCACCCAACGTGTAATTAGACTCTGGAATTCGTTGCCGGAGAATGTGGTACGGGCGGTTAGCTTGACGGAGTTTAAAAAGGGGTTAGATAGATTCCTAAAGGACAAATCCATAGACCGCTATTAAATGGACTTGGAAAAATTCCGCATTTTTAGGTATAACTTGTCTGGAATGTTTTTACGTTTGGGGAGCGTGCCAGGTGCCCTTGACCTGGATTGGCCACTGTCGGTGACAGGATGCTGGGCTAGATGGACCTTTGGTCTTTCCCAGTATGGCACTACTTATGTACTTATGTACCTTTCTTGCAAAGTTGATAGGACATTTCCATTTTTAAATAGTGGGGCAAACTATTCCAAAGCAGTGCGAGGAGTGAGTCGATTTATAACAGGAGATGATATGAAGAACCATCAGTAAATTGTGCTAAGATGAACGCAATGCATATGTCATGGAGTAAAAGGTATTTAGCCAGGGAGGGAGGGACTCAAGACTTAAGAATCCTGTAAATGAGGATTAGGATTTTAAGTGGAGTAACATGGTCTCGTTTTCTAGCCCCTGAGATTAATTTCACAGCTGTGATTTGAAGAAGCTGGAGCTGACCAAAGTCAACCAAATTAATTCCTTTAAGCAAGGAGTTACTACTGTGGAAAGAATCAGCATCCGTAAAGCTATATCAGAGCACACCAGTTTCACTGATCATACCTGATGGAGCTTGAAGACATTTTTTTTCTTTTTGAGACATGGGAAATATATGGCCTAAAGGAAAGTTTGTCATCTAGAATTGCCCCCAAGATTTTCAAGGTCAGGACCCTGACATAAGCTTTGACAGTAAAGCATTGTTTGAGTGCTATTAAATATAATATCCTTGTTTGTGGGGTTTTTTAGAGTAAAATTTCATTGTATGGTGTGCTAACCAGGATGCAATTTTACCAAACTTTCAATTGAGGGAAGTTGTAACTTGATAAGATCTTGATCCTCTGACAGGGTCACCCTGCTATATTACCATCAGAGCACTGGCTTCCTTCCTCTGCAAGAGTGAAATACAAAAATTTGTGCCTTTGGTTTTTAAGAGCCTGTAACAGGGTAACAGTCTCCCTTCTGATCTTGCCTCTACCCTAGCAATTAAGATTAGTTACTACTCATAACACTGCAAACTGCTATTTGGGACACATCTGGGGCATTCTCTCCCCCTTCCAGTGTGTATGGAGACCTCATACAACAAGTTCAAAAGGCTCATTAAGATGCGGTTTTACTCCCTCTGCAAGTATTATAAATTTCTTTGAGGTAACTTTTTGATATTAAGGCAGTATATCAAGTTTCCTGAATGACTGGATAAATACATGTTTTATATTCTTTTTGATCTATGTCACTTTACAGCTAATGCATCCTTAACTATGACAATGGGAAGCCTGCTGTTACTTTTATGCCCTGACACTAAGGGTAGCTCTGGCTTACTTTGAACTGGGATTTGGCTGGACTGAGGCTGCTGTTGCTCAATGGACTCTTATTTATTTGGATTTTGCTCACACCTTTTTCAGTAGTAGCTCTCTGAAACTTCACCTATGGATCTGCAGTCCCTTGAGGATCTGGATTGACTGTAAGGGATTCAAGGAGAGGTTCCTGAGGGCACCATATTGTTCCCAGCAACTTGCTGACGAAAGGGCCAGTCTTCACGGATGTCCTGTGATGTGTTATATGTGTACATTTCCCCAAGAGAGAACTTGAGTCACTTGTTGGTATCCTGCAAAACGTAAATCAGGATCTCTCTAGATTGTGGGAAGTGCCCTCTGGAATAAAATCTCTATGCTGTTAAAAGTTGGACTCTGACATCATGAAGAAGTCTTCAACCTTGACCCTTAAAACTTTATTGTCTTGGTCAGACAGTGTTACAAACATGCCATGATTCGTGCTATAATTCCACTTAACTCTGCAAGGCAAACTTTAGTGTGCTCAAGAATTGTTATGAAGTACTCATCTGCTACACTAATCCCACTTAGAGCATTTCTCATTGGGTACTTTATTGGTACCAATCTATTATGGTATCCTGATTTGGGGTACGCCTCATAAGATATTTTATAACCAGAACTAATCTATTATGGTATCTGTGATGTGGCTGTACCCATGGGGTACTTAATGACCAAAACAAGTTGTCACCTCAGTGCAAGATCCTCCGATGACAACAAGCACTAGATATAATTGGCATTTAACATTTACTGGTTAATATTCAGCTGATGGTGGTATGTGTTCTATTAGATGCTGTCTGTAATGGGCAGAATTGGGCCTCAATATTCTGGCACTGGCATTGAGAATTTGGGGCTTGCCAGCCTGCTTCTTGGTGGTAGGACTTATTACATAAGATATTCATGTAGGTCCTAGCTGAATAGCGTCTGGGATCTATATAAGGGGATAAGCTATGTCCTTTCTTTGACCCTGTCCCCCCAATGAGCAAGGCCTCCTTCTTTTCTCCCTCTCCCTTCTAAAGTGGAAGGCCTTTATTCCTTCCCTCCCCCCCCCCCCCCCACAACAAACATGGGCTCCCTCCAGTAGTCTGACACCCCTAGTAGGCCCCCTAGGTCTATTGTTCCAGTTGTTGGTGGCAAAGATTTTGGGGGTAGGAGTGATGCCCAGGTTGGCTCCTTCATCAAAATAGCTGCCACAATCTCTTGCAGCAGTCTTGTGAATAATGTAGTAGTACTACGAGACTGCTGCTAGAGGTCATGGCAGCCATTTTGATGATGAAACTGGCCTGGGCAGGACCAAGTGTACATCTCTCCTAAAATGAAGACCACTTCACCACCAGTGATTGGAATGATGGGCCTGGGGGTCCAATGGTGGAGGTACTAGCAGGGGGCTTGTTAGGGGGGAGGGGATAAAGAAAGGAACCCTTGCTTTTTGCTGGGAGAGGAAGGGAATAAGAGGGGGGCCTTCCAGGGGGTGGGAGAGGGAGGGCACAGGCAGCTTTGAGCTAGTACCTGGAAGTTATGTGAGTGATGGCTAACATTCAGTGGAGTATCCACATCACTGTCCAGGCAAAGTTAGGACAATTTATGTAATCCCTATATGCCCGCTTAGCTATGTGGGCACTGCCACTGAATATTGCTAGTAGCCCTATACTCTCTAATTCTGTAAAAGTTGCCAAAAATTGTGCACACAAATTTGGGCATGTGTGCAACTTAATTGAATAAGGAGCAAATTAATGCCTGTAATTGGCTTTTTAACAAGCAATTATTGGCACTAGATTTAATTGGAACTTATATGCATAAATTTAGGCACAGATTCCATGCTTGAATATTACGCACAAGTAAACAAAAAGGGGTGTGGAAATGAGAGGATCATGGGGAGAATGGTGGTGTTGCTACCATTTAAGCGTATTGTTATAGAATAACGGGGCTATGCACCTAATTTAGGCATGTACATTTGCACCATGTTTCAGTTGGTGCAAATGGCTACACCTAAAGTTAGGCGTGAGTCCTGGGCATGTGTTATTCTATAAATCATTCGCAACTTTAAGCGTGGCTTACAGAATAGCACTTTTCTTCTGTGCTGATTTTTTTTTTTTTTTTTAGGCATCATCAATAGAATGTAGCCCATAATGCCCAGCTCCGCCCATGTATACACCCCCTTGTAGTTATGCACTATAGCACTTACATGCTTCAGGGGAATTTAGTGGTATATAAGCCCTAGTTTGACTTGATTATGGAATAGTGTGTAGTACACATAAGTACCAATTATCTTGGCATATATGCCACCACTGTGTGCACCCAGTTACAGAATTGCCCTTCACATGCGTAATAAAATCTTTGTGTCTCTGTGTTATCTACATGAGAAGGTGCTAGGCATGCATTCAATGCTGCAGTTATTGTGCATTCGATTTTGTATGTGGTAATTCAATTTTGCTGCACTTTAATAAAAGAGTCCCTTAATTATTCATCCCCAAATTTTTAAGTCATACAAGTAACAGGCCCACTGTTGCTTTCCTTCTCAATGTCCTTTTGTAGATGTGATCTGAACTGAGCACCGTTTTCAAGGTGGGATCTCACCCAAGACTTCGAGATAGGTCACATTATTTATCAGTTATTGTTTCTGTTCAACACTAGAGGCTGCTGCAATGATGGTAGAACATGAAGTGTTACATTCCCTCAGCAGTCTGCAGAAGCCTGTATTGTTCCAGTACCTAGCTTTTTACCAGCAATGAGGTGGGGAATACTGCTACATGTATTCCAAAACTGTACTAGTCCTGACCACCATATGCAGGGGTGTGCTGGTAAATTTTTAACAACAGGCTCTTTCTCCAGACGTAACCAGCTCTGCAGTTGGAAGGGCCAGGGGCTGCCGGGGGGGAGGGGGGGGGAAACAACACTTGCCTCTCTCTCCTCCCTCCCTTGTGCGGGCACGCTAGGCATACATTTGCTGGCAGCCAATAAATGGACTGCCACCACTCCCAACGTCTTGCTCTGAACAGCATGCTGGAATTCTCTCACATGCTCGAGAAGTCCCTGCCTGCTGCCCAGAGCTGGAAACAAGGAGCGAGGAGCAGCAGTAGTCTATTTACTTGGCTGGCAGGGCTCAGCATCCCCACCAGCCAAGTAAAAGAGAATTCAGCAGGGGGCCCAAGCCCACATTTTGGAAGCCAGTTAAAGTAGCCTTGGAGGGCCCTACTTTAACAACCTGCTCCCAAAATTCTTAAAAACTTAATAACCGGCTCTTGCGAGCCTGTGAGAGCCTGCTCCAGCACACCACTGACCATATGTAATGCATGGATGTGCATAGCAAAAGACTTTTAGCTTATTTTCAGACTTTTGACCTTTTTCCTGATTTTCAGATGTTTGGACACATATGTTAATAAAAAATTAAATGAATATTAGAGCTTTTTTAAAGCATGCAAATCAACTTTATGTATACTGATATGTAGGTTAACATACATTAAATTTATTTTGCATGAGCTAAATATTTTAAGGCACACTAACAAACTGCATTAGTAAATGCACATCTCTAATATAATGCATATTGTACTAAATGGTAAAACGCTTCATGGGATGAAATCTTTCAGGAATGCTGTAATCAGAAAACATCTTGTTGAAAGAGAAAAGGGGGTAAACTAAGTTTATCTGCTCAGCATTAACACGTGAATTCAAGGAAGCATATATCATAGAGCACTAGAGCTTTTTTTTCATGTAAACACACAGAACACATAATGCCTCCAGAAAGGCTTGACATCCTTTGTATGGTCTTCTCTATTTTTGATGCTTAAAATTGCCAAGTAAAAATCTTCCCTTACAAAATTAAAAGCATCAGATGGTTGCTGAGATTTCAGTATATACTAATATACTAAGGTGTAGCAATGTTCATAAACATATTAGCACTTGATAAATTTAACATGTGACATGTTATTTGGTGAAATTTTCAATGTAATTTGCATAATTATGTAATTATTACTTATGCTTCTATTGTAAAATAATATTGTGTTCTAAAAAATATGAATGTTTTACACAAGAACATTAACTACATCACAAACATAATGGTCACCTTAATGTGGGAAATGTAACATATTCGTTTTATCTTTGAATGTGTTTGCATGAGTCATTAATCTGTGATAACACATGCTAATGGCCCCTGTTATCAATGGTTAGTGTGTTGACCTCCTTAAGTGACTAGCTGATTGCCACAGTAAGAAATCAGATAAGGACTCTGAAAACTATGGGGGCAATTGTAGAAATTGACACCAAGATTTAGGTACCCCTAATGCCATGTACTTAGTGCCAATTCAATAATGACTTGTAGGCCCCAAGGGGTAAATTCAGTAAATAGTGCCTACAGATCACCGCTGAAAAAAATAGCACTTAGTGCTATTCTATAAATGGCGCTGAAAGTTAGGAACTATCCTATATAATAATTCTCACCTCCAACGTATGCATCTTGCTGCCTGTGTCCGTGGCTTCTTTGGAGTTGGTCTGCTAGGCTCCGTAGCCCAGGCTGACATCACCATACGCAGTATGACGACAGCAACAGAACCCTCGCAAGAGGAGAAAAAAAAACGCCTCACACCTGATCCTTCCCCCCCCCCCCCCCCCCGCAGTTAACGCTGGAGGCTAGCACAGGAGGTGCCGCTGCTACCACACCCCATCCCACCCCCCACATCACACGACGGCAGGAGCACAAGGCCGGTGGATCGGGGAAGGGGGTCTGACCATGTGCCCGTTGGACCAGTGGGTGCAGAGGCCTCGCCCCAACATTCTCGGTCCCTCCCTCCGAGTTCCAGGGTTGTTGTCCCTCCCAGTTCCAGGGTCCACCCGCCCTCCCAGTTCCAGGATTGTCATCCCTCCCTCCCTCCCTCCCTTCCAGTTCCATGCCCCCTCCCTCCGATTTTGAAAAGTCATCTTCACTTACCCCGTCGGGGTTACGGCGGCCGGCAGCAGCAGTACAACGCGTGCAGGCTCGGCCCTTCTGTCTCTCTCAGCTCTGGTCCCGCCCTCATTTCCTGTTTCCGCAAGGGCGGGACCAGAAATATACAGGTGTATGTTTTTATAAAAACCTGTTTTCATCAATCATTGGCTAAAAAAGCTTCCATATTTTAATAAATTATAACAAGTAAATCTCTTATTGTTATTTTACAAAAACCTATAATATTATTACTTAGCTTTAAAAAATGCATAGATCTCCCCGATGTTGGCCACCCTTTCACAGTGCCAAGCTGCTGCTTCAGGGGCTAGCAGACCTCTTGAATTGTGCTGTTTGCTCATCCCAACCTTACTGTGCTCTTAGGAGCCCTTTTACAGAGCGGCGGTAAACCCAGTGCAGGCTTACTGCTCGCTCTTTTGGGACTACCGTCGGCCCAATGTGGCCGTTGGCGTAGTCCTGCCCTCAGCGCATGCCGTTCCTGGGGGAAAGAGAGAACCCCTGGAAATGGCTTGCATGCTAGTAACCCGACTGTAATCGGGCATCGCCACGCACTGCCCGGTTACTGCAAGGTTAGTGTGGGAACACTTATCGCCACCTCAGTGGGTAGTGGTAAGGGCTCCCTATCGCATGGCCATGCGGTAATAGTTCTCTTACCTCATGGCTATGTGTGCTGGGGGCTTTTTTACCTGTTGCAGTAAAAAGGGTGAGAAAAATGGCCCCTGCCACCAGCGCAGGGCCCTTTTTCCCCACAACTTGGTAAAAGGGTCCTTTAAAGTGCTATCTCCTGAAGCAGCAGTTTGGCAGTGTGAAACAGTGACCAACATTGGGGAGATCTGTGCATTTTTTTAAAGCTAAGTAACAATATTATATGTTTTTGGAAAATAAGGATAAGAGATTTGTATTGTTATAATTTACTAAAATATGGAAGGGGTTTTTTTAGCCAATGATTGCTGAAAACAGGCTTTGAAAAAAAAAAAGCATACACCTGTACATTTCTGAGACTTTTCCTTCCCAATATAAAGAGGGGTTTGTTTGGGTTTTTTTTGCCTATTTCAAATACTGAACACAGGGTTTAAGTGAAGTGTGATTTGCAGATATTATTTTATAATTTACACGCACAACTGGTACCTAAGTTTAGCCACCAATTTACAGACTTACCTTGTGTATCCTTTTGAAGGTGAATATGTTTGATGAAGAGATATTTTGCTAATTATGATTTTTTTTTTTTTTTTACTTTGTCAGTCTGCCATGGATAGAACAGTCCTTTGATAGATGTGACCTTTGGAGCAGTAAGATAAGTGTGACTAGCTCTTTGATGCTACATGAGAGCAGGAAGATAATTTATTATATTGTGTTAACCTATTAGGGAATAAAGGTCAGTAAAAGAATTTGAAACCCTGCCCAAACTGCAGTCCAGATTGTCAAAATAACCCCCCTCTACTCCAGTTTATAAAGCTGCTGACACAGCCCATTCACTTTGAATGGGCTGTGTTGGCATTGCTGCACGGCAGCCGCTAAGATGGTTTTGTAAACGGGGAAAAGTCCCTGATCATGCTTCATATACCAGAAGTTATAGGCATGCTGTAGGAGAATAATTATATGCTGATCAGGGCTTTTGTATTTCAGGATTAAGTCCAGTAGTAGTGAGAACCTCAAATGCACATTTTATTTCCTTGCCTGTTTACTATTAGATTGGCCTACCTGAAATGTGGAAAAAAATTGAAACATCCCCTCTTGTGAAAACCCTTCCCTCTCCCACACACTCTATAGCAAAAACCATGTAGCTGTAATCAAAGGATGAGCCTGGTGTGAAACATAACCAGAATGGTAGCTTTCAAGTATTTTCAAAATACCTCTTTTTTTTTTTTTTAATGCCAGAAGTATCTTTAGAGTTTCATATTTCCTGTGGCTTTGTTTTCCTACTTGGACTAAAAACATGAAGTAAAATGCTTCCCTTTTAACCACCATTGAAATGTAGTTGAACTTTAGATTGTAAGCTCTTTGAGCAGGGACTGTCTCTCTTTGTTAAATTGTACAGCGCTGCGTAACCCTAGTAGCGCTCTAGAAATGTTAAGTAGTAGTAGTAACTTTAGCTGAGTACGGTAGTGTTCTTTCCTCTTTTTTTGTACTATTTTTTCTTGATAATCCAAACAAAAACCAGAAAGCAAACAACCAAACTGTTTCCAAAGATCCATCAGAAGTTACAAACTATTAACAGGAAACTAATCTGTTGCAATCAAACATATATTTCCTGCTGGCACCTGGACTTTTCACCTTAACCCCCTTTACTTTCCCCTTATGTACCCTTACCTCTTACTCCCCCCCCCCCCCCCCCCCCCCCCCCACCAGTCTACCCACCTCTCATTCTCCTTAAATTAAACGTGTTCCAGGATAACATTAAACCACTTTCAAACTTTATAGTATAATTTCTTATCCAGTTTCAAGGTCTGCTAAGTGTTCTGTTAATTTCTCAACTTTCTTGCTACAGGTTTAGCTACCTGATATATCTATTCTCTGGACTTTATTGCTTAATTAATTTGTCCTGTGAATCTGTATTGTGGTGTACTTCTCTGTCTTATTTATTTATTTATTTATGGTCCCACATTTTCCCACATATGCAGGCACAATGTGGCTTACAGAAAAATTAGGTAGAGGAGTGTGGTAGCCGTGTTAGTCCACTCTTAAGGTTATCAATACAAATCAAACAAAATAAAACATGGAAAAGAAAATAAGATGATACCTTTTTTATTGGACATAACTTAATACATTTCTTGATTAGCTTTCAAAGGTTGCCCTTCTTCGTCAGGAAAATTTACATTTTAAGAAAATATTGTAAAGTTGACAAAGAATAGACAAGGGGAGCAGTAGCTAACAATGGAGAACTAAGCAGGGTGGGGGAATATCAATCAGCTGAGTAACTAGGGGAATAAGTTTTAGCAAAGAAGTAAGTTTTCAGCAATTTCTTGAAGAGGATGTGGTCCATTTGCGTTTTGAGGTGCTGCGGAAGAGCATTCCAGTATTTAGGACACCAGTAGCGGAAAGAAGAGGTGAAAATCATCTTATATTTGACGCCCTTCCAGTTTGGGAAGTGTAGTTGGAGATATGACCGTGCTGCATGTGTGGCATTCCTTGGTGGAAGATCAATCAGGTTGAGCATATAGTCCAGAGCAAGACCATAGATGATTTTGTGGGTTAAGGAACAGATTTTAAAAATAATACGTTCCTTTACAGGCAGCCAATGTAGGTTGTAGCGTAGAGGCTCAGCATGTTCAAATCGTCGTTTTCCCAGAATCAGTCTCGCAGCAGTGTTCTGGACTGTCTGGAACTTTTTCAATAAAGAGACCTTGCAGCCCGCATAAATCCCACCATAGGAGCCAACTTTTCAAAATGATTGGGGGTGCTGAAACTTTTTTTTTTATTACAGGCAGTGCGTTTCCCCCCCCCCCCCCCCCCCCCCCAATACCTTAAACTCCTGTCTGCTGCAGTCTTCACCTGGGCACTGGCAGCACCACTCAAAGGCTGCCTGCAACCTGCACCAGGACTTCTTCCCTGAACAGTCCCACCCCTCAGTCCCCCTGTACTGTGCAAATATAAAGAGATGCAAATTTCAAAAACTGACATATTTCAATCACTATACTATAGGTTAACAAATGAAACAAAAAATGGAAAATATTATATCATTTTAGTGGACTAAATAAATTTTCAATTAGCTTTCAAAGGCCAAAACCTCTTTCCTCAGGTCAGGACAGTATACTGCTGTTATGGTATTCTGCTCTGACATAAGAAAGGAGGGTTTGGTCTCCAAACATTAGTCAAAAGCGTATTAAAATTAGTCCAGTAAACATGTCACCTTACTTCCATTTTCTGTATTTATTAACACAGCTACCACACTACTTTATCCTAAACTAAAAATAAAATTCATTTTTTCCTACCTTTGTGGTCTGGCCGTTTACTGTTTCTAATTGTGTTGGTCCCAGTCTCTTGTTTCTTCTTTCCTCGATCTTTAACTTTCCCCCCTTTCCATCCAGCATCTGACCCCTCTTTCTCTCCTTTCCATCGTCTGCCCCCTCTCTTCCCTCTTTCCATCCAGCGTCTATTTTCTCCATCCATGTGTAGTTTTTCTCCTCTTTTCCCTTTCCCTCATCTGTCAGTATGCATCTCCTTCCTCTTTCTTCACTCCCCTCCATCCATATGCAACTCCTTCCTCTCTCTTCCCTCTCCTCCATCCATGTCCACCATTTTTCCTCTCTCTCCACCCCTCCCATCCATGTGCATCTCCTCCTGTCTTCCCTCCCCTCCATCCATGTCCAGCATTTCTCCTCTCTCCCTGCCATCCATGTATATTTCCTCCTGTCCTCCCTTCCCTCCATCCATGTCCAGCATTTCTCCTCTCCCCTCCATGTGCATCTACTTCCTGTCTTTCCTCCACTCCATGTCTAGCATTTTTCCTGCCCTCCCCTGCATCCATGTACAGCAACTCTCACCTCTCCCCTGCCCTCCCCTGCATCCATGTTCAGCGATTTCTCCCCTCTTTTTATTATTTATTATTATTTGTTACATTTGTATCCCACATTTTCCCACCTTTTTGCAGGCTCAATATGGCTTACATATTACTGTTAACGGTGTTAGCCGATTCCGGTATGAACAAATACATGGCATGAATGAATACAAAGTGATATTGTGGTAGAATGAGGTACATGTATGGTAGGTACAATTGGGAGGAACTTAGAGAGGGAAAGGGGGAAGAAGAATCAGGTAATGTCCGTATTGGTCTTTGGTTACATTGTGTCGCAAGTGTCCAGGTAATTTTATGTTGGGTCGGTGGGGTATGCTCTTCTGAACAGGTCTGTCTTTATTTCATCCTGCATTTCCTCCAGAGTATTTTTTTAACTGTTACTATACCACTTATAATGAAGGCTGCTGACCATTTTAGTAACCAGAGTCTGGATGGACCCATCTGGTTTTTACCTTTTTTTAAAAGGAACTTCACACAATACTCCATGTAAAGTCTTACTAAAAACTTTTACCATCTCCTCCTGTTTTCTGCTTGCTACCCCTGACCATTTATACCTAAGCATTATCTTATCTACTTGCTTAGCCACTTAAACTCATCAGATATTATCACCCATAGATCCTGCTCATTCGTACACAATGCTTCATCCCATGTACTGCACCGAAAACCTGAATTCAAGAACCTGCATTTTTTTAGGATTAAGTCTTAGCAGCCAAAATCAAGACTATCAAGCTTCACTTGACCTCCATTAGTACATTACCCATGCCTTCCATGACGTTACAGATCTTGGTATCATCTGCAAAAGAAAACCTTCCTCATATTGCTTACGAAAAGAACAAGCTAAGGACAGATCTTTCATCTTTGAACCCATGATACTAGCCTCCTATTTCAGAAAATGCAGAATTGGTTTCATTGGCAAGTTATCATTATGCCTGAGATTAGAAATCCCTGCCAGCTTCCTTTCCAGGGGTGCCTGTGAGAAGGAAAGAAAAGTCTAGGGTGATATTTATTCAAGAAAAGGATTAACATCCACGGAAGACAGCTGAAGTTGGGAGCAATCTTCAGAGTATCCCTCCCCACGCTTGTGAAATCTTCCCTTTAGGGAGAAGGAAAGTTTAACTCTGTGGATAGAGCAGCCACCTCTCCATCATTCTTAACAGCACCAACTCCCAGCAAGCAAGCCCAAAACCTTTCAAACGCAGAAAGGCTCACATCTCCAGCCCAAACGACAACCCCCACCCCCCAAAAAAAAGCTTTCTGTCAGTCCTGCAAAACTAGTGAGCGTCCCTCTATCCACAACAAGGAAAACTCATGCAGAAACATCCACGGAGGCACGCAGAAAAACCGGCTAATACATTTTACCTTTCTGAACTGCACTGCAGTGAAAGAAGCAGAGTACAGCCAGCTCCGTCTTCAGCAGCTTTCTCCTTCCCTTTCAGCGTCCCACCCTTGCGTAAACAGGAAATGAGGGCGGGACCACCACAGCTGAGAGGGAAGGAGAAAGCTGCTGAAGACGGAGCCGGCTGTACTCTGTTTCTTTCACTGCAGTGCAGTTCAGAAAGGTAAAATGAGTTTAAGCGCTGGCTCAGAGGCAGGAAGGCAAGGAGGACAGGTTTGAAAAATATTGGGGGTGCTACAGCACCCACAGCACCCACGGAATCGGCGCCTATGAATCCCGCTGCAATAATCTAGGTGGGATAGGACTAACCAATGCACAAGGGTACAGAACAGCTCTCTGGTAAGGAAATACCTTATGCGCTGGAGCCTCCACATAGCATTAAACATTCTTTTGGAGACCAAAACCCAGACCCCAAAAAAGACAAAAATAAACAAAAAACTCTCTCCCTTTCTGCCTATCGCTGATAGTAGTGAGCATAGGCTTTTCAAACTGTTTCTTGTTCTTTACCCTGCTAACTCTAGCTGAAGCATTCTAACTTTGGCTTCTATATAGTGGACAAGTTCTGCCAGGTTTATTTTCCATTGCTAGTCCTGGGTTTAAAAAAAAAGAAAGCATCTTACAGTTGGCTTAATTTGCATTTACATGATTGCAGAGACTTCTAATTTTTGGGAATATTTAGATTTTCAGGAGAAAACTTGGTTTCTAGCTGAATTTGACTGCTGTATCAAACTAAATTTGATTATTTTAGTAAACTGTGTCATTGCTTGCCCCAGAACCTTTTTGATAGACATCTTAGCTGATGTATTGGGACTTATAGTCCCAACCACCCTCCCAAGGGTTATCTACTCATATATAGACAACCCAGAAGTCATGTTCCTCCTCAGTCACACACAGGCAATCTTACAGAATGCTAACCCTATCATAGTACATCTGTTCATACCCATTCCAACCAATCAAGATAACTTTAATTTTGTGTAATAATTGTGGTGCTTTAGTTCCAAGGCACACCATATGGAAGCTTTAAGCTTGTCCTATCTGTCTTCAACTTGCTAGTATAAAATATCAGCTCAGCAAAGCAGAGACTAAAGAAAAACTAAACAGAAGATGAGAGTGCCACTGAAATGTAGCTGGAAAGCAATGACCACAAACGTTCGCAGTCTAAGCAACGAAGTTCATGATCTGCAAGCCCTGATGCTAGAGGCAGATTTAGACATTTTTGCTATCACAGAGACATAGTTCAATGCAAACATACCAGGCTACAATCTATTTAGGAAGGATAGAAATGGTTGTAAAGGTGGAGGAGTAGCTCTGTGTGTGAGAAAATATATCAGAGCTACTGAAATGCCAGGGGCCTGGGGAAAGGAAGAAGCAATATGGATCACCTTGAAAAGAATAGAACCTCTGTCCAAATGGGTATTGTCTACAGACCTCCAACACAATTGGAGGAATTAAAGTTCTGGTTACAGATATCCAAAAGTTGGGAAAGAAAAGAGAGGTATTGTTGCCGTGAGAATTCAACCTGCCGGATGTGGATTGGAAAATTCCATCTGCAGAATCGGAAAGAAGTAGAGAGATTGTGGATGCTTTACAAAGTGCTCTGCTTAGACAAATGGTGACAGAACCCATGAGGGAAGGAGCGACACTAGATCTTGTGCTCACAAATGGGGAAAGTGTGTCTAATGTCTGAGTGGGTGCCTATCTGGAAAGCAGTGATCATCAAACAGTTTGGTTTGATATAACAGATAAAGTGGAGGGCAGCCATTCAAAACTCAAAGTCCTGGATTTCAAACATGCTGACATTAGCAAAATGAGGGAATACCTGAAGAAAGAACTGATGGGCTGGGAGGACATACGAGAAGTGGAAAGGCACTGGACCAGGCTGAAAGGAGCTATAAATATAGCTGCTAACCTTTATGTAAGGAGAGTAAATAAAAGCAAGAAAAAAAGGAAACTGATATGGTTCTCCAAGCAAGTGGCTGAGAAAATAAAGGCTAAAGAGTTGGCATTCATGAAGTACAGAAAAACTCAAGAGGAGGAACTCAGAGAGAATATTGGATGAAACTGAAAGAAGCCAAGAGTGAATACCGGATGAAACTGAAAGAAGCCAAGTGATGCATCTGGCAAAAGTTCAAACGGAAGAACAAATGGCTAGAAATGTAAGCATGGGCAACAAGAAATTGTTTAGGTATATTAGTGAAAGGAGGAAGACTAAAAATCAAATTGTGAGACTAAAAGATGCTGTGAACTGCTATGTGGAGAACGATGAGGAAAAAGCAAATGTGCTAAACAAATACTTCTGTGTTCACGGAAGAAAATCCTGGAGAAGGACCACGATTGACTAGCAGAATGGAGTGGATAAAGCACTGTTCATGGAAGTAAGTGTTTACAACTTGAAAAATTGAAGGTGGACAAAGCTATGGGACTGGACGGGATCCATCTGAGGATATTGAGGGAGTTCAGAGAGGTTCTGGCGGGTCCTCTTAAAGATTTGTGTAATAAATCCTTGAAAATAGGAGAGGTTCCTTGGGACTGGAGAAGAGCAGGTGTGGTCCCTCTTCACTAAAGAGGTGACAGAGAAGAAGCTGGAAACTACAGGCCGGTAAGCCAGTTATTGGAAAAGTAATGGAAGCGATCCTGAAGGAAAGGATAGTGAATTTCCTGGAATCAAAAAGATTACAAGATCTGAGACAGTGTGGTTTTACCAAAGGTACATCATGCCAAACAAATCTGACTGAATTCTTTGACTGGTGACCAGAGAATTGGATTGAGGACATGCGATAGATGTAATCTACTTAGATTTCAGCAAAGCCTTTGACAGTTCCTCATAGGAGGTTCTTGAATAAACTTGACAAGCTGAAGTTAGGGCCCAAAGTGGTGAGCTGGATTAGGAACTGGTTGACAGATAGATTCCAGAGGGTGGGTGTTAATGGAATTCACTCAGAAGAAGGAAAGGTGAGTAGTGGAGTGCCTCAAGGATTGTTGCTGGGGCTGATTCTGTTCAATGTATTTGCCAGCAACATTGCCAAAGGTTTAGAAGGTAAGTTCTGCCTTTTTGTGGATTAAACCAAGATTTGTAACAGAGTGGCCACTCCAGAGGGAGTGGAAAACATGAAAAAGGATCTGCAGAAGTTAGAAGAATGGTCTAATATTTCGCAATTAAAATTCAATGCTAACAAGTGCAAAGTGATGCATTTAGGGAGTAGAAATTCAAGGGACACATATGTGCTAGGCTGTGAGAGGATGATATGCACAGACAGGGAGAGGGATCTTGGGGTGATAGTATCTGAGGATCTGAAGGCGACAAAAGTGTGACAAGGTGGTGGCCATAGCCAGAAAGATGCTACGCTATATATAGAGAGAGGTGTAACCAGCAGAGGAAAGGAGGTGCTGATGCCCCTGTACAAGTTGTTGGTGAGGCCCCACCTGGAGTATTATGTTCAGTTTTGGAGGCCGTATCTTGCTAAAGATGTAAGAAGACTTAAAGTGGTCCAGAGGAAGGCAACAAGAATGATATGAGCCAAAGGGCATATGAGAAGAGATTAGAAGACCTGAATATGTATACCCTAGAGGAGAGGAGGAACAAGGAAGATATGTTATTAAGGTATTAATATAGAAACAAGTAGTAAAACTAGAGGACATGAATTGAGGTTGGGGGTGGTAGGAGTAATGTCAGAAAATTATTTTTCATGAAGAGGGTGGTGGATGCCTGGAATGACCTTCCAAGGGAGGTGGTGGACTTCAAAAAGGCGTGGGATGAACACAGAGGATCTCTAATTAGAAAATGAATGATATAAAAAACAAAACTTAAAGGGTTGCATATGTGTTGGCATGTCAAGTGGTGCTTAGATGACAATTCTGGCTGCATCAACTAAGGCCAGTGCTGGAATGGATTGTACGGTCTGAGTCCCACTTATGACGATCCAGTTTAGGATGGGCTGGAAAGAGCTTCGACAGAAACTCCAATGGTTTGGAACATGAGGACAGTGCCGGGCAGACTTTTATGGTCTTTGTCCCGCAAATGACAAGATGGATTTGGATAGGCTGAAGTGGGCTTTAACGGCAACTCCAGTAGTTGGAACATAAGGATAAAACCGGGCGGACCTCTATGGTCTATGTCCCAGAAAAAACAAAGAAAGACCATGATCAAGTATATAATATCATGTTCATTGTTGATTTAAATCTTGAAATGATAATGAATGTGACTTTGGGGCAGACTGGATGGACCATTCAGGTCTTTATCTGCTGTCACTTACTATGTTACCATGGTTACCCAGTCAGCCATTTCATGCATATGTCTGTACCACCTTGTCCTTGAGGGCAACTCCAAATCCACCCAGGACTGCAAAATGGTTTTCCTACCCAATAGAATGGCCAGAAGGACAAATTTCAATTTATGATCTGAAAACCCTATCTTCAGCCCTGCCCCTTTCACTCCCAAAAGGAATGTACCACAAGTCCATTCTCCAGGTTGCTGCACTGTCCCTCCTGTCTCCTCTAAACTTCCTGTCCACAGAGAATGCAGCTTGGGACACTCCAGGAAAGAGTGAAGAATTTTACATTTACTACATTGATCATCCTCCCATAACTCAATTATTCTCCCTTTATGCTCCATCTAAGATTTTATATTATCTTTCCTCTGGGGCTTCTGAGTACTTTCCTTATTTCTTGTAGATCTTGAACAGAGCAGCGTGGTTGGGGGTCAGGCCTGCTGCAGATGTCGTGCAATCTTCCCCCTGAATAGTTTATTTGGAGTTTTTGCACAATGCTGCCCTGAGCTAAGATTTTGCAATTTAGTTTGCACAATGGCTTGCACCATCTAGGCTTTGATTCCCTCTTTCAATTGATAATTTGTGAACTGGCTTGCTATACTTATTACATGGTAGTGGCTCTTCTTAATGATACTTTGGGCCAGGTAAAAAATTTAGATTTTAAAGTTCTCAGCTGCCACAGAAAAGTCATCTCATTGTCTAAAGAGACAGAGGATGGATTCTTGAGGTTTGCAGCGAAACTTTTGTTTTGTTTTAGTTTTTTTGGGGTGGGGGCTAATTGAGGACCTCTTGTTCGGTTCTTTTCCCAAACTAGTGTGTATAAGTTCATTGTATATAAATCTTTACACACTGTAATCTCTATGGAAGATGAAGAATACATATATAGATTTTTGGTCTGTCCAAGTGATGCCTAAACAACACCTAAGCCATGCTCCCCTGAAATCTCTGAATCTCAGTGATCTTCACATGCAGATAGTGGCTTCCTGAAGTTGCCATTTACATATGTATACTATCTTCATAGGGAGCAGAGAACTAGCCTACTGAATAGAGCACCAGGCTGACAACCAGAGAAGCCCAATTCAAATCCCACTGCTGCTCCTTGTCATGTTGGGCAAATCACTTAACCCTTTATTGCTTCAGCTACAAATTTAGATTATGAGCCCCCTAAGGACAGGGAAACACCTAGTGGTCCTGAATATTACTCACCTTGAAGTATTACTGAAAAAGGTGTGAGCTAAATTCAACTAAATAAATGCTGCTATTTACACATGGAGATGCTTTTAAAATAGAGGTCAATGTGTCTGAAATGAATATGCAACAGTAGTGCTTATGTCACTGGTGCTCAGACTGGTATTTGACCCCTCCCCCCAATCCTCTCCACATGAATATGCCTGAGATCTATTTGTGTACACCTGTCTCCAATATATACTTATACATATTCATTAAGGATGCTTTGACTACCCAACTAGCTAAGGGAGAGGGAATACCAAAATCTGATTGGAGCATCACTAACATGGATAAAAATAGACAGCTAAGGCACATCACTGCTCAACTAAAAAGAGCTATGCACCGAGGGGAACTGCATTACATCTCCTCAGCTAACTGAATGCAAAACACAATAGCAGGAAACGGAGATATTTCCAATATTTACACACAATTATGCAGTCACCCTGCAATTACACTGTATATCTATTTTATCAATGCAGGCAGTTCTTAATCATTAGGCACTGAACTGTGCAATTACAATGCTATTGTGTAAGTATTAATATAAGTAACTATAGTTAAGTACAAAACATGTAACTACAACAAACCATGAGGTATGAATAACTGCAAGAACATACCAGTGAGTATAATTACTACTGAATAGCAAAGCTACTATATTAATTATTGAATCAGACAATGACTGGGTAATTCTGTGTACTTAATACTGAACACTATTGTAATGCAATTATTATCATCCAGGAGTTAAGCAAACACTAACTATTGAATTGACCCATGTAATCATTTTTATCTAGATCCTTATTTCTTAGTGATTGAATTCAGATTTATTAAATTTGTATCACTGAGGGTCAATATGTTGACTGGCCTGTGCTTTCCTTTTGTTCTGTTGTGCTGAGTTGAGAGCTTTTAGATTCTGATGTTTGGGGTTATTCTGCAAGATGAGACCTTCTTATGATCTAATGCAGAAGACCTCTTCTCTCACCAATGTATTATGTGAGTAAGAGGGGAAAGAGTGTAGCATTTACAAGATTACAGCAGCTCTGCCTTCCAGAACACCCAGCAAAATAATCATAATCATAATGAAGAGAGACAAATCTTGTTAAATCTTCATGGCTTCTGTATTTCAGGCCTCATGTGAGTGAGAAAACCACAGAGATGAGCAGAAGCTGAAAGGGATATGTGGTAATGTTATCAGCAACGCTTCCCCATGTATCTACTCCAAGCATGGCCTGTCAGTTTTCAAGCTAGACTTCAAACTTTCTTTGAGAAAATGATGGGCAGATGGATTTAGGTACTGAGCAGTGAGGACAAACACTTTCCCTGTGACAGGGAAATCAATAAACACTGTATTTCTAAGTGATCCCTTTTGAAAAAGGCTACAAGTCTAGTAATGCACTGCAAAGCTCTATTCAGAGAGAGAAGAAAAACTGCAGTCTTGTAATAGACAGAATCAGGTCACAGCTGGAGAGCTGTATCTTTTCCGTCACAAGTCAGGAGCGCTACAGGCTGGAAGGGATGGAGGAGGGAGAAAGAGAGGACATGAAGGTTATAGAGCAGAGGTTCTTAATATTTTTGTGCCATGGACCCCATTGTGAGTCTGGTGAAACCTATGGACCCCTTCTCAGAAAAATATATTTAAGTGCATAAAATAAAATACATAGATATAAACTGTACTTCAAAGGAAACCAATTATGTTAAAAAAACAGTTGTCAAAATATTTAAAAAAAAAACAATAAATAAGTGTTATTATCAATTACATGCTTTCAGAGAAAAAGGTACTTCACAAAACCAAGTGTATTCTGGTTTCACTTTTTTAAGGTGCAACAATTTTAGATAGTGAGATTTATTGAAGTTAACAAACATTTTTGGAGTCTAAAGGCCAGAAATTACTTTGACTAAGCTGCCTAAGTGCACCCTTACACGGGTTTTTCCCACATGTTAAGGCCATTTTTACCGCATCTGTAAAAATGGCCTTTTTGCATTTTATTTCGCACTGTGTGAGCACTTGCCGCCACCCAATTTGTAGGCAGTAAGGGCTTACGTGTTCTCTGTGCGCTAATCCAGCACATGCTAACGTAGCTGCACTAACTGGTTAGCACAGGAATGCCCACTCTCTGTCCCTGACACACCCTCAAAAAACATGAAAAATATTTTTTAGCATGCAGTTAGCACGTGTAGATATTGTTGTTACCAGAGGACTCCTGAGTGCATCCCATGGTATATATCATTATGAGCAGCATTAGGTGCATGTTAGCCAGTGGTGTTCCTATGTCGGCTGCCACCAGGGGTGGATTGCCGCTGTGCCCCCCTGGCGCATCACACTCCTCCAGCAAATCACACACCCCCGTGAGTCACAACACCCCCTGCTGCATCACCCCACCCCCACCCCCACCCCCACCCCCCCAAGTACATTGCTCTTACTTCCTGGGTGTGCAGGGATCAGTTGTGTGGCTGTCGGCTCTGCCGGTTCCCTGCCCCAGAACAGGAAGTAACATCAAAGGGAGCAGGGAACCGGCGGAGCCGGCAGCCACGTGGTTGCTCCCTGCACTCCCTTGTACCGTGCACCCGGGGTGGACCGCCCCGTTCTTGGTATGCCACTGACATTAGCATTCAACGCAACTTAGTAAAAGGGCCCCCTTGTTGCCTACATTCATTATTGAATGAAAAGCTACATTTCAGTTAGAAGTTCCTGAAAATTGAGTTGCAATTTTTTTCCCATCCAAGTTCACAGACTCCCTGAAATCTATCCACAGACCCCAGATTAAGAACCCCTGTTGTAGAGTGATAAAAGGGGCTTTTTTTGTTCCATGTTTTGAATTTATTGACTCGGAAAGCCACATGAAGACAAACACCTTGTTTTACCTTGGAGGAGGAGGGGGATTAGAATAGAAGGTATATGGAGCACATTCAGAGTGAAACTACACAACACCAACTTCTTATTGATTAGACAAATTTCCAAGCAAAACATTTGCAAATATATATGGATTATATCAGAGAAAGCAAGATGATAAATAGGATGAAAGTGATGGTCAACAAACTGAATACTATTCGCTCTCTCTTATAGGGTTTCTCTAAATCACAAAGAATTTAAAAGAAAAAAAATAGGAATAGATTAGTTACAATGGGCTCTGGTGGATTATGACCTGTGTCACAGGGACTTCCACTTGCCCAAATAATATCCCTTCACTGCATTGGAAAATTATGATGAATCTGTAATAGAATCTAAAGTGATTTCAGAGATGGAAGACAGAGATACCCCCTCCCCTCCCCTCCCCAAAGAGGACCAAAGGAGGAAGGGAGAGATGCCGGATCCATGGGGGAAGGGGTGGTAGCAATGTGGGGGTGGGGGTGCCCCAATCTGCTGAGTTGGCTCTGAGTGAAGAGAAAGAAGAAAGAATGAGATACTTCAATAGCAAGAGAGAAAGGAGGGGGAGAGACTGGAGTGGAGAGATGAAAGGAAAAAGGAGGCTGGAAGACAGAAATGAGAGACCAGATTGGAGATGTACTACTACTACTACTTAACATTTCTAGAGCGCTACTAGGGTTACGCAGCGCTGTACAATTTAACAAAGAAAGACAGTCCCTGCTCAAAGAGCTTACAATCTAATAGATGTAGGTGGAGGGATGGGAGGCTTGAGGATAAAACAACTTCCTGATTGAAACTGACGGAAGCTTGAAGAAGAGTAAGAAACAGAGGAGAAAGACTAAATGGGAAAACAGAGTAGGTATGATAGACAGAGGAAGAACAGAGGAGAAGATATACTGTAGGTATGAGACAGGTGATTAAAGTAAAATAGAAAATATGTAGAATCTAAATGGAGAAAAAAGAAGGAAAAGCCAACAAAATTAGTAAGATACAGACAGTAATGTTTAAGATGCTATTTTATATTTTTTTAATTATCTACAATTTGAATTTTCAACAAAATGTACATCATATGCATGTTTTTGAATATGCAAACTTATGTAAATGTGACAGATACACTGCAGAATGTCAAAATTTGTGCCAGAGAATTTTCTAACCCACAGATTCTACCCCTGCACAAGGATACCAAAAAGAAAAATACTAACTAAAATCTTAACTAATAAATATCAGTTTCCAAATCTGCTAGAAGAATGCAGGTGATGAAACAGTACTTCTAGTATTTGGGTACTGCAAAATGCTGATGCTCCTTCAACTCCCACATATTGGGAGGCTCTATTTATAGAGCTGCAGGAAGTTGTATTGTGTGCTATCCTCTCCTGCTATCACATTTTGAGTGCTGTGATTTAGTATAATTACATCCAGCTGACAGGGTAAAATCTATTTCTCAGAAATACCCACTTTCTCTCTCATCAACATTCTCTTCCACAGCTTGAGCTGAGCTATAGCCACCCAGTGTAGTCGTGTTCAGGTTGTCTGCTTTTAGCCATCTGTTGCAGAAAAATTCAAAAGATGTAGGCAGTTTTAATGTTGGATGTAGTGCAATATTATAAAATTTCTGGCAAAGCTCCCTTTAATCAGAAGAGACTGCTGAATACATCTTTCTGAATTAGTGGTTCTCAGTCAGTTATAAAAGGAATAGTTGTTCATTTCCTCTTTGTTAGCTTTGGATGCTGCTGTTTGGTCATGTTAACCCAATGTTAATGGCACTCTGGCTAAGAGGGTAGGTGTCCTACTTGGGTAGACCACAGGCATCTTTCAACTTATACTTTTATGATTTTATTTTAGCTTGTTTTAATTGTTATGTTGCTTTGTATTTTGATTGGATTTTATTGTAGATTGTGAACCATTTTGAATTGTTGCTCCAAAAGGCAATACATAAGTGTGATATCTGTATGAAGAGCTTCTTGGACCCCTTAATAGCAGTTGGAACATCTGCACTGAGATCTGTCATCTCTCGGGATGATTTGGAAGGATACAATCACATTCTGCTGTGGTAAAAGTGGGAGAGAAAGGAATGTGTGATACCTGTCTAGACATTATTTGTGACCCTCTTTAAATGGTTGCTCAGGAAGGTGATATATAAGTGTTCATAAATAAATACAATACATTTGTAGTGGAGGAGTAGCACCTTATGGTTAGTGAGGTGGGCTGAGAAACACAGGTACTGAGTTTGATTCCCACCTCAGCTCCTAAGTGACCTTGTGCAAATCACTTAGAGGTCATTTTACTAAGCTGCAGCAAAAGGAGCCTGTGCTGGCATTAGCGTGTGTTTCTGATGTGCGCTGAGGCACCCTTTTACTACAGCGGGTAAAAGGCTGCTTTTTTTCCTAAAGAAATGACCATGCGGCAAGTGAAGCATTTGATGTACGGCCATTTCGGGAGAAAGGACTTAGGTTCCCATGCTAACCCACAAGTAACCTTACCGCAGAGTAAACACCGATGCTACAAAAATTAAAATATTTTTGTAGCGCTGGAAATGGTGCACGCTGGGGTTGGGAACTACCGCCAGGGTGCTGAAGTAGTCTGGCGGTACTTCTGGTTTAGTGAGCGGTAAGCCTGCGTTGGAATTGCCATTTAGTAAAAGACCCCCTTAACCCTCTGTTGCCCCAGATTCAAATTAGATTGTGAGCTCACTAGGGACAGAGAAAGTACTTATAATAAGGAAAAAGGTAATACCTTTGATCTACCACCTTTCTGTGGTACAACCATAGGGCCCCTTTTGCCAAGCTGTAGAAAAGGGGGCCTGCACTGGCATTAACACGCGTTTTTGATGCGCACTGAGGCCCCCTTTTACTGCAGCTGGTAAAAGGGTAGTTTTTCTTTTCTGCAGGAAATGGCCGCGTGGCAAGTAAAGCACTTGCTGCATGGCCATTTCAGGGGGGGAGGGAGCACTGCCCGATTACCATCAGGTACACATCAGCATTACAAAAATAAATATATTTTGGTAGCGCCAGATATGATGTTGTGCTGGGGGTGGGAAGTACTACTGGGCTGCTGCAGTAGCCTAGCGGTACTTCCTTTTAGCGAGCGGTAAGCCCATATTGGGCTTACCGCCACTTTGTAAAAGGGGCCCATAATGATTTATATATTAAATATAATTAGGATAAATTTAGTAAAGGTTGACTAAATTGGGACCTCAAAGAAAGTCACTTTCTATATCAGCTCCTCCCTGGCATCCATTTCTTTTACATCACCATCAAGGTGTCAGTCTAAACATTTATCTGGCTATTGATTAAAAAGAGATTCATATTCAAGCTCTAGTTCCATTCTTTTTTTACTTCATAATGTTATTCTTTCAAATTAATTATCCCATTCTATTTAATCATTGTTTAATTCAAACTTACAAGTCTTTTATACTATGTATTCACTAACTAATTTGTACTGTTAGTTTAATAATATATTAGATACATTGAACTCGATTTGTATTGCTAGTATAATAATAAATTGAACCCAATTTAATTGGGAAATTTGGGATATAAATAAATAATGTTAAAAGGGGTTGATATTCATCTGGCAGGGCTCAGTGGTTTGCTAATCACTGCCAGTGTTATGCCCGGAAGTCCAATGTCTGGCCATGTCTGGTCTCCAGCACTGAATTTCCAGGTTTACGGGCCTACCTAAACCATAGCTGGTAAAGTGTGATATTCAACGTACAATTATCATCTCCAAATATGTGTACGTCACCTTCTTAGTTAGTTTGAATTGACTTTAAATAATTTTATCAGTTTTTAAATTTTTCAATTATTTAAAGTCAGTTGAAACTAACTAAGAAGGTGACGTACACATATTTGGAGAGGATTATAGTAAGTTGTATATGATTTGAGTTATCCTTGGTAGTTCCAATCTATATATTTGTAGAGAATTCTAAAAGTGTGATATTCAGCTATGGCGAACTGCAGAAAGATAGGACTGACTTTTATGCAGTCCGCGGTCCTATTTGTGTGGTTACCTTGGATGGTTAAATGCTGAACATCAGCACGTAACCAGCCAAGTGATGACTCTACCCTCGGAATGCCTCCAATAGCCAGTTTTGCATGACGTGCTAATAGGACATTTTCAGTGGCACTAACCAGTTCAGTGCCACTGAAAATGAGCTCTTAGCCTGACCAAGCGATTTAAGTGGCCAGGAGCCATTTCTGGCTGATTAAATTGCTTTGAATATCAACACCAGTGTTACACAAATATGCAACTTTTAGATGCCAAGCCTCAAAGGAGAGAGCTTGGGATAGTGACAGTGAAATATTTGAGTGCTGTGGAATCCAATGGCTAATCAATAAGTTAAGAAAGGATTCATCGCACAGAATGTCAGTCGAGCATTGAAGCCCAAGAGTGAGAGTCTCTCATAGATACATGACAGGCATGTCTTAGAAAGGAGACAAGAACTTCCCTATCTTGTCCCAGAGGAAGACTCTTTCAGGCAGAGACATGGCTCATGATTTCTATTTTTTTTTTTTGAGTGCTTCTAAGAGGCAGAGACTTTAGACACTGGGGACAGTCCTTATACACTCATGTCAAAGCATCTCAATCCTCAATAAGTCTTTTAACCCTCTACAATTCTGCTGGTGCCTCATGATTCCAGCCTGAAACAACTAAGTTTTCATATATAGTTGAAATTTTGTCTAAAAGGTTTTTTTAGTTAATTCTTATATCTATGTTTTAAATTTGGTTTGTATTATATGTTCTAACTATTTTATAGTATTTATATAATTACTTTGCATTAAAGTCTATTTTAATTTTAAAGTTATACTAATACTTTTATATATGTGTTTACAGTAACTCTTTGCCGCTGAAGCAGTTCCTCGGGTGAAACATGTTGGTCATGTATATATAAACACACAGGAGCACACACGTCAATAAAATCCCCACAATTAAAAAGAACAGGTCTGCAATATCCAAACTGGATATTGCAAAATCATTTGCCTTATTGTTTTATCGTTCCATACATCTCCTCCACTGTAAGTCCCAATGAGAAGTGTGGGAAGATGAACTACAGCTCAAAGGCTTGCATATAAATTTATACAGCACCGTCTCCCATACATCTCCTCCTTAAGTCCCAATAAGAAGTGTGGAAAGATGGATTATAATTTAAAGGCTTGTATGTAAACCTTTACCCCCTAATTCTATAAACTTGTGTGCATAATGCTACGCTTAGCATGCAAAGTTGCATAAGGAAGTTATAGATTAATGTTAGTTGCACACATAAGCGGTTTATAGTTGTCAAAGTGGGGACAAAAGTAGAATGAATGATAAGGAACCCTTGATTAGCAAATGCCAACAGGGAATCTAAGTTTACTCCCAATACAGTAACAGGAAGCTCCTGATTTCAGTGGGTATAGTAGAGAAACATTTTTACTTTGCGTGTTTGGTAGTTTGCTGGGCTATTTCTGTCTCTGATTCGTGAAGAGAATTCTATTTGGGTCACATTATAGAGATCTATACTCCATAAAAGATGCCTTTGATTAGTAGATGATTGAAGATTTATGGTTCTTTTTTGTTTGAAAATTTAAGTGGAATTCTGTTTTTTTTTTAAATAAGTTGTTCAAGGTATACTGTCTTTCCTGGGAAATTCATTATCAGTGCAAATAAAATTAGAAGCAGTGAACTTGAAATTTTGTAACTAAAAACCTGGCCCCTATCATCAAAAGGGTACTAATTCATCTCTAGTGTTGTGCCTATCTGTAACAAATTTTGTTTAATTGTCATCAAGTCAAAGCCGACTGATGGAGACCATATACATTGAGTTTCTCCAGAACATTCTGTCTTCTATTTGTGTGTGGAGGCTTTTTAATGGAAAATTCATTGTTGTTGCGATTCTGTCAATCCTCTTTATTGCTGGTCTTTCACATCTTTTTTTTCCTTCAGCCTTTCCCAGCATGATTGCCTTTTCCAGATAATTATATAGCTAGGTGCTGTATCAGTCTTCCTGAGTTTCATTATGATTTGTTGTTAGTATTTTATATTAGCTTACTTTGTTGCGGGATTGATTGCATGAATGTGTTTGTATTTTCATGTAGTTCACTGTGATCTACCTTGAAATTATTTTGAGTGAACTATAAATACCATTTTAAATTAAATACATTTTCTTAGGAGGTAAGTGGCTTTTCTCTGCGTTTTTTTTTTATTTAGAAGTTCAAAGGGAAAGGCTAGCAATACTGTTATAAATCTTAGTAGTTCTGAGGCATTAGCTGTCTTACTGTTCTTACTAATTGGATTGCCTAGGATATATCAGTGACAGTGTATTGAATTTCTTTGGTTGATTTTTTTTTTTTTTTTTTTTGCAAACCTCTTGTCTGGTAATCTTTCAGTTGCTAATTGAGGGGTCCTTTTACCAAGCTGTGGGAAAAAGGGTCCTGCGCTGGCAGCAGGGGCTGTTTTTCCCACACACCGGGACCCTTTATACCACAATGGGTAAAAAAGCTCCCAGCACACCTGGCCATGCAGGAAGAGAATGCTTACCGCATTGCCATGCAATGGGGGAGCCCTTACCGCCACCCATTGGGATGGCGATAAGGGCTCCCACGCTAACCCAGCGGTAACCGGGCAGCGCTTAGTGATGTCCAATTACCACCAGGTTACTGCTGCGCAAGCCATTTCCAGGGGTCTTCTTTTTCCCCTGGAAATGGTGCAGGACTACCACTGGCAACCGCAATGGGCAGCGGTAGTCCCGAAAGAGCGAGTGGTAAGCTTGCATTGGGCTTACTGCCGCTCTGTAAAAGGGCCTTTGAGTTAGCTCACAGAGCACAATCCTTTTTGCATACTAGCATATGAGGGTCTGACTACTAAACAAAATCTAATCTGATCAAAAGGAAACTCTTCCATTCGACTGCTAAACAAAATCTCATCTGATCAAAGGAAACTCTGCCATTCTTGAAGGGGCTCAGTTCAAGCTGAGGTATTTTTCTGACTTTTGAGTCATGTGTTGTGCCTGATAATTTTGAAAAAGAATGACTTTTTTTGGCATTGCCGAATTATTTTTGTTACTTGGATTATTGAAGAGAGTTTTGGAGATACGACTTTTTTGTTGGGTTTTTCAAACTTAAGTATTCGATGTTCAAAGGGGAAGGCCATTCAACGGTTTTAGTTTCCTCCTTCCTCATCCACCTTACAGTCTTAGGCGTCCAGTTGGACCGTTAGATGACTGAGGAGTAAAAGGGGCGATCAGGGAAGACAAAGCCGTAGAGGAGAGATTAAATTAATTGTTTGCTTCGGTCTTCACCGAGGAAGATTTCGGTGGGATACCGGTGCCAGAAATGGTATTCAAATCTGACGAGTCGGAGAAACTTAATAAATTCTCTGTAAACCTGGAGGATGTAATGGGGCAATTCTACAAACTGGAGAGTAGCAAATCTCCTGGACCGGATGGTATTCATCCCAGAGTACTGATAGAACTGAAAAATGAGCTTGCAGAGCTATTGTTAGTAATATGTAATTTATCCTTAAAATCGAGCATGGTACCCAAAGATTGGAGGGTGGCCAATGTAACGCCGATTTTTAAAAAAGATTACAGAGGAGATCCGGGAAATTATAGACCGGTGAGTCTGACGTTGGTGCTGGGCAAAATGGTAGAGATTATTATTAAGAACAAAATCACAGAGCATATTCAAAAGCATGGATTAATGAGACAAAGTCAACATGGATTTAGTGAAGGGAAATCTTTCCTCACCAATCTACTACATTTCTTTGAAGGGGTGAATAAACATGTGGATAAAGGTGAGCCAGTTGATATTGTGTATCTGGATTTTCAGACGGCGTTTGACAAAGTACCTCATGAAAGACTCCAGAGGAAATTGGAGAGTCATAAGATAGGAGGCAGTGTTCTATTGTGGATTAAAAAATGGTTAAAAGATAGAAAACAGAGAGTAGGGTTTAATGGTCAGTATTCTCAATGGATAAGGGTAGTTAGTGGGGTTCCCCAGGGGTCTGTGCTGGGACCACTGCTTTTTAACATATTTATAAATGACCTAGAGATGGGTGCAACTAGTGAGGTAATTAAATTTGCTGATGACACCAAGTTATTCAAAGTCATTAAATCATGGGAGGATTGTGAAAAATTACAAGAGGACTTTACGAGACTGGGAGACTGGGCATCTAAATGGCAGATGACGTTTAATGTGAGCTGTCATGATTGTGACTATATTCCCTGTCGGACTTGCCTTAGGGTTCCTCCAGCCAAGCCAAGTTTGCCTGTAAATCCATTCCAGTCCAGTCTAATCCATTCCTGGATCCTGTTCCAGCCAAGCCGTGCTCTGCTGTTCTGTTGCTAAGCCCCACCCTGCTGGTGACCTCACCTGTAGTGCCTTTATTACCACCTGGGAACTTCCTACGTTTGCCTTTGAATCACTATAGGTCAGTTGATGTGCTGTTGCACTTCTGCTTGATTCTGTCTGTGGGCATCTCTGCCTTCTGTTTCGGTGTGTCTGTTTGGTCAGTGGTGTTTGTTATATTCCTTTTACTTGTAGTTCTTGCTCTGTCTCCTTCTGCTGGCTGCTGCCAGTGGGTGTGTAGTTAGCTCTCACCCTACTGCACCTGGGATTGTTCTCTCCGGTTGCAGTACTCTGTGGTGAGCCTGTTTCTCTCTAGTGTTTCTCTGTGTGTTTTGTGGCTGCCTTGTGTTCAGCCTTCTGTTAATGCTCAGGTATTAGGTTGTGGTTGTAGCCTAGCTTTGTGTTCTGCCTTGTCTGTCTTATTTTATGTCTCTAGTTCCCCTCTGCCTTTTCCCTCAGTCCCTGTTTGTGCAAGCTTGTTGTTCTACCCTGTTACCTGAGGAAGTACCCTCAGTTCTGAGTCCTGATTCCTGGTCCCTGTTAGTCAAGCTTGCTTTGGAGTCCTATTCCCTGTGTGAGTTCCTGTATCCTGTAAGTCCTGCTGGCTGCCCGCACCTAGGGGCTCAACCCCTAGGGAATGGCAGTCAAGTGCAGGTGAAGTCTTGTTCCAGTCCAAGTGTTCTAGTCTAGTGTGTTCCTGCTTTGCTTATCTACATCTGCAGCCCCTGTCTTGTTGGTGTGTTAGCCCAGTTCTGGTTGGGGGGGTTTGCCTGCCACTGCCGCTCTACGGCAGTGGTCCAAGGGCTCACAAATCCAGTTTCCCCTTGCGAGAGGCCTGACATGAGCAAGTGCAAAGTGATGCATATGGGAAAGAGGAACCCGAATTATAGCTGCGTCATGCAAGGTTCCACATTAGGAGTCACGGACCAAGAAAGGGATCTAGGTGTTGTCGTTGATGATATGTTGAAACCTTCTGCTCAGTGTGCTGCTGTGGCTAAGAAAGCAAATAGAATGTTAGATATTATAGAAAAAAAAATGAGGATGTTATAATGCCTTTGTATCACTCCATGGTGTGACTGCACCTTGAATATTGTGTTCAATTCTGGTCACCGCATCTCAAAAAAGATATAGTGGAATTAGAAAAGGTGCAGAGAAGGGCGATGAAAATGATAAAGGGGATGGGACGACTTCCCTATGAGGAAAGGCTAAAGTGACTAAGGCTCTTCAGCTTGGAGAAAAGGCGGCTGAGGGGAGATATCACAGAGGTCTATAAAATGAGTGGAGTTGAATGGGTAGATGTGAAGCGTCTGTTTATGCTTTCCAAAAATACTAGGACTAGGGGGCATGTGATGAAGCTACAATATAGTAAATTTAAAACAAATCGGAGAAAATGTTTCTTCACTCAACGTGTAATTAAACTCTGGAATTCGTTACCAGATAATGTGGTAAAGGCAGTTAGCTTAGCGGAGTTTTAAAAAGGTTTGGACAGCTTCCTAAAGGAAAAGTCCATAGACCATTATTAAATGGACTTGGGGAAAATCCATTATTTCTGGGATAAGCAGTATAAAATGTTTTGTACTTTTTGGGATCTTGCCAGGTATTTGTGACCTGGATTGGCCACTGTTGGAAACAGGATGCTGGGCTTGATGGACCTTTGGTCTTTCCCAGTATGGCAATACTTATGTACTTATGTACGTTGTGTTTGGCGCTAATGCATGCCAAATGCAACAAAAAATGGATGTGCTAAAGCATCTTGTGTTGTTTTTTGCATTTGTGCATACTAACTGTGTGCTAAATAATTTTTTGTATTTTATTTTGATGGGGAATGTTGGGATGAAGAGTGAGCATTCCTGTGCTACATTACTGCATGCTAACTGCTTAGTGAATGGATAATACAGAAGCTCTTGCTGCCTACAATTTAAGTGTCAGTAAGTGCTCCCATGGTCATTTTAAAAAATGCATGCATGAACTATGTCACCAGTTCTCTGGAGAGTTTTTTGTTTTGTTTTTTTTGCATTGCAGAGTAGTTACGCTTGTTTCTTATTTGGAAGGCACAGTGATTTGCACAGCTAAGGACTTTAACACCTTTTGGATTCAAGTTTCCTTTTTACCAACATCAGCCCATGTGCCGAAATACAGCCGTGTTGGGTCCCTTTATACGACTGCTACAATAAAGATTCTTGCATATTTGATATCCTCCAGGTATTCACCTCACTTTTTTGTTGGATGCTCACAAGCCCTGGTGTTAAGCTTACTAGGTATTGGCCAAATTGGCAGTGGTGCAACTCTGACATATTCAAGAGCTTTTCCTCTGCTGGGCCTGCTGCTGCCCCACATGCCAGCCCTGAGCTTTAAAGAAGAGTGAGTGCTGCATGGGTCCTGTAAACACAGGCCTGCACTCAAATGCTACCTTGTCCCACTCTCCTCTGAGGAGGCTTTCTGTGGAACAAGGTCACATCTCAATGCAGGCCTGTGCTTACAGGGCCTAAGCAGTGCTCAGTTTCCTCTGAGCTCAGGGCTGGCATGGAAGCAGGTAGGGGAGTACAGCAGTGGCCTGGAAATAGGCTCCTACTTGCTCTTCATAGATAGATGACTTGTTATATAATTAATCTGTTAGGGGACCTTTATTAAAATGCGCTAGAATCTGGGCTTAACGCTTGGTAATGTAGAATTTTTTTGCATGCAAAGCCCAGATTTAATGCAGCACTTTTGGGTTATTTCAAAAATATATTTTATTGCAGGTCATGTGCTAATGTTGTCATTAGTTCAAGGTACCTGCATAGAGTTAATGTGAGCACATTCATTGCTTCCTATTTAGAAGGCAAAAGGTGCTTCCACGTTAACTCTGCATTATCCAATTAGCACACACTAATTATAATGAGCTAGCTGAATAACAAAGAAATGCCCACTCTCTGCCCATGACACAGCCCTTCCAAAAATATTTTTAATAAAATCAGTAACATGTGGGTCAGCATAACTAAACAGACAAAAATACCACAAAACGCTTTAACACGTTTCTACAGTAGCCTGTTTGCATGCACTAGCCATGTGTTAATGGCCTCTTAGTGATATGACCACACAGATATGAAATCACTTTCAGTATTTTGCAGTATGCATTGTAGAGAGATATTACAGTTAAGCTTGATTTGCCCAAATTTTGTACATAGAAATATGTACAGGAAAAATATATTTGGCAGTTTTGGTGAATAGGCTGTAAATACATTTCAGTAAATCTAAAGAGCATGGGACTACATTCAAGAAAGAATTGTACACAGGTGTTGGATACCAGATGGATCAAGGGAACAGGTGAGCATTCTTGAGTTCTTTGACAAGTTCTGTTCAGGAGACTACAGTTTAGATTCTGAGGAACAGGATTATTAAAAACCCCAAAGTTCAATAGGAGGGAAATTAAAAAGACAAAACTGAATCAGATCTCTATGGTGACAGGCAGCTTTTCTGCTATCCTCCCACAGATGCACGTTAATGAAACAATTTGAATACAAACATAATTTTGTAAAGCACAGATTAAAACAAGGACATTAAAACCTATGATTTTATTAAATGGGCTCTACATCACACATCAATTTAATCTGACTCATATGAAGCAGGGGGAGGTAAAAAAGGATGCTTCAGACCTACGTAATCACTCCATATCCTCAGCTGTTAACCTTTCTACCTCAAGAGTTTATCCCCTGCTCGGGAATCGAAATCCAGCCAACATGGAACTGCCTCATCATGAGTCTTATGCACACAGCCCCACCCACTGCAATCAAATACATGTAAAAATAACCTCCCCACCCATCCACCTACTTACCATTTGGAAACGCAATGTTTCACATTTTTATCCATACCCTAATTACAACAACATTTATTCTTCATCTGAATACTTTGATGTTTGGGGAGAATATTTATTTATTAATGTATTTATACCCCACATTATCCCCATAGACATGCAGGCTCAATGTGGCTTACATAAACTGGAGAGAGAGAGAGAACTCCTGGTGATATCAGATACAAATGAGAATAGTAGAGTAGAAGGGCAAGAAAGAAAAGATGTGGGCCATTTACTACAGAAGAATATTCTTCAACATAAATATATATGTAGCAGGGCTACCAAAATGTGAGGAAGTTTCTGGAGCCCCTGTTCTTATTCTGTGATGGCTACTAAGGTGATATAAGAAAGGATGGGCCTAGGTATTTATCTGAAATAGTGGGTGTTCCCTGAC
Source organism: Microcaecilia unicolor (assembly GCF_901765095.1). Taxonomy (NCBI): domain Eukaryota; kingdom Metazoa; phylum Chordata; class Amphibia; order Gymnophiona; family Siphonopidae; genus Microcaecilia; species Microcaecilia unicolor. Next base: position 158,509,338 of record NC_044038.1, read on the forward strand.
AGTGTTTGAAGGGAACTGTAAAAGTTCCTGAGGGACCTATTAAAGCACAAGGGGGCTCAAGAAAGATGACACGGAGTTGCTTCTCCACAGGGCCAGCTAGACCTTGAAAAATGAAAGGAATTTCTCATTTAGAACTGGTTTTTGACCAGAAAAGAGAGTAATAAAGGCCAACTAGGATCTGGAGGAAGTGTAAGAAGTCCAGTTGCTTTTCAGCAACTACTTTCCAGCAAGAGGTATGCCTGAAAACAGAAACTTGTGTGATTTTATTATGCATGAGAATGTTTCTGGGATACTTAGGGTGCATCTCAGAAAACAGCCTGGGAAGTCCATGCTGATCGGTGAGGTACTGAACTCACATGCATCCTAAGCAGACAGTAAGACAGAGAGGAATTTTGTGACAATTTTGTTTTTTGGGAATTTTATATATTTCATTTTCCTTCTTCCTCAGGCATAGACCAGAGAAAGTGCCTTTTAGGGACTTTTGAAAAGAGGACCAGAGTATATGCATATTAGGGTACTTAGCTCAAGTACTAAGTGAAAGGTGTTTGAGTGAGTTTAGCAAGGTTTAAATAAGGTCTGGATAATTTCCTGAAAGAAAAGTCTATAAGTCATTATTAATATGGACTTGGGAAAATCCACTGCTTGTTTCTAGGATAAGCAGCATAAAATCTATTTTACTCTGTTGGGATGCCAGGTGCTTGTGACCTGGATTGGCCACTGCTGGAAACAGGATACTGGTCGTGATGGACCTTTGGCCTGTCCCAGTATAATGGCACATCTTTCAGAGACAGATTGTGTTCCTAGGGTATCCACCTAGGAACCCAAGAGAACAAACAAGGAGAAGACTTACAGCCTGAAGGGAAGCTGCTTGGGTGCATGGGGGAAGGGGGAAATGGGGTTTGTTATACTGCCTTTCTGTAGTTTTTGCAACTACATTCAGAGTGGTTTGCATAGTATGTACAGGTACTTATTTGTACCTGGGGCAATGGAGTGTTAAGTGACTTGCCCAGAGTCACAAGGAGCTGCAGTGGGAATTGAACCCAGTTCCCCAGGATCAAGGTCTGGTGCACTAACCACTAGGCTACTCCTCCACTAACAACATTCCATGTGGAATCTCAAATAGTAGCAACAGAATCTCAAATAGTAGCAACATTCCATGTTCCACTGTACTAACCACTAGGCTACTCCTCCACTAGCAACATTCCCATGTAGAATCTCAAAGAGTAGCAACATTCCACGTAGAACCTCAAATAGGGAAAGGGAAATGATATACCTCCTTTCTGTGGTTACAATAAAAGCAGTTTACATATTATATACAGGTACATATTTGTACCTGGGGGCAATGGAGGATTAAGTGACTTGCCCAAAGTTACAAAGAGCTGTAGTGGGAATTGAACCCAGTTCCCCAGGATCAAGGTCTGTAGCACCAACCACTAGACTACTCCTCCACTAGCAACATTTATTTATTTAGATTTGCTCACACCTTTTTCAGTGGTAGCTCAAGGTAAGTTACATTCAGGTACTGTGGATATTTCTCTGTCCCAGGAGGGCTCACAATCTAAGTCTGTACCTGAGGCAATGGAAGGTTAAGTGACTTGCCCAAGATCACAAGGAGCAGTAGTGGGATTTGAACCAGCCATCTCTGGATTGCAAGAACAGTGCTCTAACCACTAGGCCACTCCTCTACTCCATTCCATGTAGAATCTCAAATAGTAGCAACATTACACATAGCATTTCAAATAGGGAAAGGGAAATGAAATACCTCCTTTCTGTGGTTACAATAAAAGCAGTTTACATATTATATACAGGTACATATTTGTACCTGGGGCAATGGAGGATTAAGTGACTTGCACAGAGTCATAAGGAGCTGCAGTGGGAATTGAACCCAGTTCCCCAGGATCAAAGTCTGCTGCACTAACCACTAGGCTGCTCCTCCAATCCACAGGAAATGAATGGGCAGAAGAAAAAATAGTGCTTCTGCATAAGTCTCTGGTGAGACTTCATTTAGAGTACCGTGTACAATTCTGGACACCACACCTTTGAAAATATATAAAAAGTATGAATCAGATCAGGGGCAGCTATTAAAATGGACAATGGACTTCATCATAAAGTGTATGGCGGCAGATTTAAATATCTCAAAATGAACACTTTGGAAGAAAGCATAGAGGGGTGATATGCCAAGAAGGTATATAAATATCTCTATCATAAGTGCACAGGAAGTAAGGCTCTTTCGATTGAAATAAAACTCTGGTATGAGGGAAACTGTAAAATGGGTAGCCATGTTAGTCTAGTGTAACGAAACTGACAAAGGCAGGTTGCACCTTATAGATTAACCAATTTACTGAAGCATGAGCTTTCGAGGCCCAGAGTCCACTTTGGTGAGATACAAAGATAAAGTACTGAGACGTGCAGGGCTGGATATGTAAGGGGAGCAATAATAGCAGCAGAGTTCAGTTAACTGACAGTTGTGGAGAGTGAGAGGAAGCAAAGATAAGATTATCTCAGAATAGTTAAGTCTGTTCATACCTGTAGTGGGTCATGAATCCAATATCCCTATTCAGGCCTAGGGACTGATGACTTCCAATTCACTAGTTTCACACTGAAGTAATCTTTGAAGTTGTTATAGGAGTATGGCCAGGGCAATGCTTGTTGGATTATTTGTAGTAAATAATTAGCAGATTTTAGTACACACAGCTTCAGCTTTAGAAATGTTAATTTCTTTCTTCATCTCTCTCATACACTCCAGAATAATTCACTGCTGAGTCACTTTAAAGTTGAAGTAACAAAACATCTGTTTACTCACAGTTTGTAGTTAGATTATAATCAGACAGGCTTATATATACATAATACTATACATTTGGATTATCAGCTCTTTCCATGTGCTTAGATGGTAATGGATGCTCACACCACCATAGATCCTCTCAGGTTAGGAGAGAACATGAGCTCCATGTGCTGTGCCTAACCCCCACAGGAAGTTGCATGGGTGTGACCTCTCTAAGCAATTTACATCAGAGGTCACAGAGTAATCACAGAGAAAAAATTGGTGACAGGCAATGCATGTAAAATACAATACATTATTCCAACAAACCCCTTCTCATGCATAACTGTCATGCAATTATTAATTCACACAAAGTCCAAGCTTTATACGCAGATTCTCAAAACGTTCTCTGGGTAACGGTTTGATCATGATGTCAGCTTGAAACAGGTGGGAAATCAGGAGACGAAAGGCAAATTTTGGTTCCAAACAAGGCAACTTTATTGCTAGCAAGTGAACAGCACCGAGTAGCCTCGGGACACTGTGTGTCATAAATCATCTGACGCTTACATTTATACTTCCCTACTGGGCCTGCGCATTTGGCCCCTTACACGTCATACCTGTCATGCGCAGTAAACATTTGTAGTTCTTACAGTACAAAATTGTAGTCCCAGTACGTACACACGTCATAACACTGAAATGATACTGGCAAGAAAAACGAAACTTAGCAGCTTATTCTGTACACACACAATGCTCCTTTCTAGCACAGGAGATAAGGTGCGGCTCAGGAATGCAGGGGGGTGTCAGCACCCTCCAAGGCCGCCTATTCAGATGGCGTTGCTACGTGCAAGCTGGTCTTGTATAGGCCTTGCAAACTACTGTTACAAGCTATATATCTAATAGCCCTGCATTCTGTCTGTACATTAGTAAACAGCAAACTTGTCTTGTTAGTAAACAGTAAAACTGGATAAGGCACAAATGTCCAGTGCAGTAATAAGGTGTGGCCAAACAGCCAAAAGCAGAGGTAGAGTGCATAAGTAAAAGTCCATCAGTAGGCACAAAACATGAGGTTGTCCTGTTGCTCAGTAGTATTCAGGTAGTACCGGCGTTCCACTCCTTCATTCCCCCCTTTTGATACTTGAACATCCATTCTGGTGGAGAGTATCACCTCCATGAACCCTGAAAAGGAAAGAAAGGACAAGGATAGTTAGCGAGGGAGGCAACAAGCGAGCCCTAAGCCCTTGCGCAGCCGTTGGTTGCTTCGCCGGGGTTGAGACGGAGGGCCCCTAGTGGAATCCCCCCCCCTTTGTAGCCGGTCTTTTGCTGGCACAAGGGTGATGGCCCATTGAGTGACTCAGGGGGTTCAAAGTGCACATCAGCCACAAGGTGCTTCATCGTCAGCTTCATCAGACTGGGGAATGGGGGAGTACATCTGGAGAGCCATAAGTTGAGCAGCAGCACGGCGGTCAGCGATGCTTTCCATGGTGGAGCGGAGACACCTGAAAACTAAGGGGAGAGACAAAGGTATTATTAGGCAAGACAGCAAGAACAGGCCACCCATGACGAGGAGGCCTTGCAGGCTCCCGGAGGTTGGGAGCCAGCTGGTGAGGGAGGAAGTCCAATCCCACGCACTGTTCCAGGTCTGGACGGGGACGTGGGCTAGTTTGACCATCCGGTCAGTTATCTCCCTGATGACATGGCTCTGGTCATCAATCTGTAAGCAGCAATTACTGAGGTTAAACTTGCCACACACCCCGCCCTCCTGGGCTAAGAGGTAGTCAAGAGCCAAGCGATTTTGGTAGACGGCGGTAATGAGCTTAGTGTTCTGTCGAGCTAGGATATTGAGGGCCAGGGCAGAATCGTTAGTGAGGATTTCGAGTATGGCCTGTAGGCGAATAATGCGATTTAGCATGTAGATAGGGGTGCGGTACCCGTATGTACCATCTTCAGCCCATGTGGCCGGTCCATAGTAGTGAATGATACGTTCAGGCGGCCACTCGTTGTCCTTCCAGTCTCCAATCTGGACTTTGGGCTTGATGATTGGGAAAGACCGTTTTCATCGGGTAGGGTTATCAGGCCCCTTTTCCACGTATAGGGGGATTCCCAAAGTTTCGCCGACTTGTATGGGCAGAAGGAAAAAACTAGGTCGGACCGTGCCCAAGAGGCAGGTACCGTACCAGCGGGTCGGGAGTTGTTCATAGGCCCTGCGTCCGCAGATATAGTAGTAGCCCGCCGGGGCTACCCACTTGTGGGAGGCGTTCCCTCCGTATGTCCATGTCGTGTTTAAGGTGGGTTCTGTCCAGATTGGCTCCGGGGCGGGCAGGTTGTCCGTTTGCCACCAGGTCGTCCGGCTGCCATTATACTGAAGAACCCCCGTACAAGCAGAGTCTCCCACTGGTACAGAGTAACGCTTCGATGGCGCTCGACTAGCGCAGAGGGTACCTATGATGTTTGTTCTCAGGGCCCATTCGTACGGCTTCGGCCGTTGGGGAAAGGTAATGTTAGTGGTGTTGAGTGCATCCCATGTGTGTTGTCGGATCTCTCTCGCTTCCCAGGGCCATTGTTCACCCATGTCGGTGCCTCCACAGACGAAACAGTTGGCAATTCCGAGGGAGAGGGCGATGTTTTCAGCCAAATTGAGGAACATATTTCGGGCTTCTGGGGAAATGGGGAATTTAGTCTCGGTCTGCTCAGCACGAGCAATTTCATCAAATACGTCTTGGTAGCCGACAACAGTAGTCTGGTAGTGCGTAGGAGGCTTCGTTTCGAGACTCTGATATATGGTAATATATGTCAACGGATCCATTCCTCCGCCGTCAATGCCGAGGCCCCACGTTCCTCTCCAGGGCATGTCGTGTCCTCGGATGGGCCAGTCTAGGGACACATAGTTACCAGAACCTCGACGAAATTCGCCCAGGCCGGCGCATCCGGTATATCCTCCTCCCGTATAAGCACATACTCGGTCCCAGCCCGAGGCTCGAGTGTCGCCGGCGCATGGGAGCCACACCCACGGGGAGCAGCATCTCATGTCTGGACTGAAGGGGCAGACATACTTGTGGTCCTTAACGTATGCCTCTCGCCAACTCTGGCTACCACACTTGCGAGACCAAGGGTGCTTGTCCATGGCGGCACAGACGTCGAAGGTGAGGGTTGCTACAGTTTGGATGCCACCGACAAGGATACGAGTGGAATTAATGTAATACAGAATGCCATCTCCCTCGACTCCCGGAGGTCCGGCCACATACGCAGGGAGTCCTACGCTGAGGGTGACATTGTAGTATCTTGGTTTGGTAGGGCTGTGACAGATAGTGAGATTTCCTTGGAGGCATCTGTGGAACTGTTGGAGGCCATTCGGAGTGATGAGGGCACAAGTCGGGAGAAACTGGCAACCGCCTTCCGGGGCTGCGTCTGGTGAATGAGGGTAGTGACTAGGTGATATCCTCCCTCTATACGGTGGCGCACGAGGCGCAAACATTCAGTACAGTTCTGGCTCAAGGGGTAATAGCTCGGGACTGAGCAAAGGAGGAGTAGTAGGCTCAGCATCATATATGCGGTGGAAGGTATCCGAGCCTTTGCAGCAAGAAGATGATAAGGCCCACGATTATGGCTGCGATAAAGAGAGAGCCAAAAACGCAGTGGGTCCAGAAACTGAGTTCCTGTTGCTGGGCAGGCATGAATCTGGTGGTTCACGTCTTTCTTAGAGTCAGCCGTAATGGAGCGTCAGGATGTTGGTGCGCAGTCCAACGCTTCAGGGAGCTGCTAGTGGGAGCAGCAGGCTTCAATCGGGTCCAATGTATCCACACTGGGCTTCCTGCAATTTTAACAGCGGTGGAGGTCGTTAGGAGAACAAGGGAGGGCCCCTTCCATTTTGGCTTTAGGCAGTCAGATTCATCCCACTCTTTTACCCAGACCTCGTCTCCCACCCTGAACCTGTGCGTAGGATTGGTGAGGACCAAGGGAGCTACTCGTTCAGTGTACTGCTGGATGTCTTGCACTACCTGGTGTAAGGCTCTCATCTGTTTCACTAAGGAACTCTCACCCTGTATCTGCAAGGAGTCGGGAAAGGAGGGTAGTGGTGGTGGCCTAGCATACATCATCTCGTAGGGAGTAAGGCCGGTAGCCTTGGGGGTACACCTAAGATGCAGCAAGGCCAGTGGAAGCAGGTCGGGCCATTTGGCTTTTGCTTCTTGGCATAGCTTGGCTAGCTGATTCTTCAGGGATCGGTTAGCCCTCTCCACTACTCCACTGCTTTGGGGTCTCCAGGCACAATGCAACTTCCAATCGAGGCCCAGTCTGGTACTGAGCTGTTGTGTTACTTCGCTAGCGAAGGCGGGACCGTTGTCAGAGTTTATTTGCTTGGGGAGGCCGTATCTGGGTAGGATTTGATGAAGCAGTAGGGAGGTGACTTCTTTAGCCATTTCCGTTCTAGTAGGCTGGGCTTCAATCCATCCGGTGTAGGTACACACGGCGACGAGGATAGCTTTGTAGCCGCGCGCCGGGGGCATGTGTGTGAAGTCAATCTGGCACACGTGGAAAGGGCTGGTGCCTCGGAGAACATGTCCTGGCATAGGGCCGGGCCCCGTTCGAGGGTTGTTCCGAGCACAAGTCGCGCATCGGCTGGAAGCGTTTTTGGTCCACAGGGATAGTTTGTTGATGTAGTAGGTCTTCTCAAGTAAGCGCCCCAGGGCGTCCCTTCCCAGGTGGGTGCGGTCGTGAGCCTCCTTGGCCACCGTCCAGGCCAAGGCTTCGGGTATCCATATGCGCCCATCCTGTAGTATCCACCAGCCGTTGCGTGACTGTAGACCCTCTTGTTGGGCCCATTCCGTTTCTTGGGGGGTGTAAATAGGGGTCTCCGTAGGGAGCTGGACGACGAGCACGGGGTCAGGAGGGTGAGAGGAGTAGGGGAGCTGACTTGCCCTTTTTGCAGCGTCGTCCGCCCGCTGATTTCCCCGGGCGATAGGGTCCGTTCTTCCAGTGTGGGCCCTGCAGTGCATCACAGCCACCTTCTTCGGCTTCCATACCGACTCGAGTAATTGGCAGATTTCAGCGGCATTTGCAAGTCCTTTCCCTTCAGCTGTCAGAAATCCCCTCTCTTTGTACAAGGCTCCGTGCACCTGGAGGGTGAGGAAAGCGTATTTGGAGTCGGTGTAAATGTTGACAACTTTCCCTTCAGCCCACAGGAGGGCTCTGGTGAGGGCGATTAGCTCCGCTTTCTGGGCTGATGTTCCGGGTGTCAGAGCCATAGCCTCGATCACATGGTCCTCAGATACCACCGCATAGCCAGCTCTTCGAATTCCCTCTATCACCTGGCTGCTTCCATCGGTAAAAAGGGTGATGCCCCCTTGCCAGGGTTGATCCTTCAGGTCAGGTCTGCTCGAGTGCACAGTGGCCATTACCTCTTCACAGTCGTGGAGTGGTGGTTCAGGGGCCGGAAGGAGGGTGGCAGGATTGAGGTTGGTCGTGTCCAGGATCCGCACCTCCGGATTCTCGCACAGGAGGGCTTGGTATTTGACCAATCGGGAGTTGGTCATCCATCTGGGTCCGTGGCTCTCGAGTAGGCCGCGGATGGTGTGGGGTGTGGTCACAAAAAGTGTTTGGCCGAATGTGAGTTTATTGGCCTCGTGTATCAGGAGACAAGCAGCCGCAATGCTTCGTAGGCAGCCCGGCCATCCTCGTGCCACGTTGTCCATGCTCTTGGAGAGGTATGCTACAGGGCGTTGCCAGGTACCGACCAGTTGGGTAAGGACTCCAAGTGCCAATCCCTTCTTTTCGTCGATGAACAAGTAGAACGGCTTAGTCACATCTGGCAGTCCGAGCGCTGGTGGGGCCACAAGGGCCTCCTTGAGGTCCTGAAGGGCTTTCAGTTCGTGTTTCTCCCACTGGAGATTTTGGCCCTCGAGTTCAGGTCCTTTCAGTTTGGCGTACAAACTGTGGGACAGGATGGCAAAATTGATAATCCAAATGCGGCAATATCCAGCGGCTCCGAGGAGTGCCCGTAGTTCCTTCTTATTTGCAGGAGTGGGTTGGTTGCGGATGGCTTGGGTTCGGGGGATACCGAGCCGTCGGGTTCCTTCTCGGAGGCGAAACCCCAGATACTCGACTTCGATCTCGCATATCTGCGCCTTCTTGCGACTGGCCCGGTACCCCTGGGCTTCCAGGGTTTTCAAGAGGTAAAGGGTGGCTTCTGCACAGTCCGTGTACGTCTCACGGGCCACCAACAGGTCATCCACGTATTGGACGACCGGCCCATACTCGTCTTGGTACGTTTTCAGGTCCTGGGCAAGCTGGTCACCAAAGAGGGTGGGGGAGTTCTTGAACCCCTGGGGAAGCCGGGTCCATGTATATTGCTGCTTGGTTCCCGTCTGTAAGTCTTCCCACGTGAAGGCAAACAACTTTTGGCTGTCAACAGCAAGAGGGATGGAGAAGAAGGCGTCCTTCAAATCAATGACACTGTACCACTTGGTCTGAGATGGCACTTGGGCCAGGATGGAGTATGGATTTGGTACGAGGGCAACTATGTCGGCTACCTGGTTGTTGACTTTCCTCAGGTCCTGGACGGGTCTGTACTCGGATGTTCCTGGTTTCTTAACGGGCAACAATGGGGTGTTCCATGCGGATCTGATTGGTTTAAGGACTCCCTGTTGAAGGAGTTTCTGTAGATGTATATGCATACTATGCCGGGCTGCATAGGGGATGTGGTATTGTCCTTGGTTGACAACTTGAGCATTTGGTTTGAGCTCAATCCAGATGGGGATAGCGTTAACGGCCAGTCCGCCGGGGTTCAATTCTGCCCATACATCAGGCACTTCATCCATTATGGCTCGCCTCTGCTGGGCGAAAGGGGTGTTCTGGTCGTAACGGCAGTCGCCGGGTCCCGCAGTTGGGGGAACATGTAGTCTCCATTCTTCTCTTACTGGACAGATAAGTGTTACTGGCCGATCTTCAAAGCGAGCTTCCACTTCACCCGTAGTCTTGAACTTCAAGGTGGCCTGGAGCTTACAGAGTAGGTCTCGACCAATCAAGGGGACCGGGCATCCAGGGATGTGTATGAACTGATGGGACACCATCGTCCCTCCGATCTGGACTTGGCGCTCTTTGAGGAGGGGGGCCGCAAGGGATTTCCCGGAGGCTCCCACAATTGGTATAGTTTCTTTCGTGGCTGGGGCTATGGCAGTGGTGATAACAGATCGCTGGGCCCCTGTGTCTAGTAAGGCCTTCATAGATTCTGTCCCCACCCGAATTTCCACCAGAGGGTCAGTGGGGACTCTGCCCTCCCGGTTTCTTCATGCTGTGCCGTCTCGGGTAGCGTCCACAGCCATCTGCCATTCCCTCCGGTCATCCCGTCCTCTCTCTCTTCGGCCCCTCCCACGGCCTCGCCTAGGGGCCCCCGTACGGTCGCCGGTCTCCTCCTCTCTCTGCCGGTCCCATGATTCCTCTTCTCTCGGGTTGTCCCGTATCTCCTCTGGACAATCAGCCCACCAGTGTCCTTCTTGTCGGCAATTTGCACACTGGTTACGCCCTATGGGGGACCGCGTTCCTCTTGTTCTCCTGCCCCTCCCCTTTGGTCTAGACCTCATTCGTTCTTCCAGCACCGTAGCCAACACATCTGCCTTCTCCCGCATCCGTCTGGTCGATTCCTTCCGGGCCTCCACCTTCTCCTCCTGGTCGCGATATCCGAATACGCGATCAGCTATAGCTTTCAGTTGGCTTAGGCTCATCCCTTCGAACCCCTCCGTTCTCTGTAGCTTTCTTCGTATATCCGGTGCTGACTGGCTAACAAAACTCATAACCACGGTTGGGAGGTTCTTAGGGTCTTCGGGATTTATCGGGCTGTGCCTTCTGAATGCTTCCATAAGTCGTTCAAGGAAGTCCCCTGGACTCTCGTCCTTTTGTTGGACTACATTGTGGATTTTTCCCATGTTGGTAACCTTCTGCTTCCCCTTCTTTAAGGCGGCCAGGTACGCCTGTTGGTATCGGCGGATAAAGGTTTGGCCTTCGGCGGTTCGGTAATCCCACGTGGGGGCAGCGATGGGCGCCTCCGTTTCTAGTAGGTTCTGTAAATTGGCATGGGCCGGATTCGCATCCCGGATGGCTTGCTCCATATTTTGTTGTAAAAGGCGGCGTTCTTCAGAGGTCAGGATGTGGGCGCTCAACTGCCTAAGGTCGGCCCAAGTTGGATTGTAGCTGTATATAATGCCTTCCACCAGCTCTATCAGCTGCTCGGGTTTCTGGTCGTAGGACGGCCCATGGAATTTCCAGTTATACAAATCGGCACTTGAGAAGGGAACGTGACTATAGACTGTTGATTCGATGGGCTGGCCCCCCCCCTCTGCCGGGTTAGGGGTATAGGTGGTGGACTGTCGGACTGGGAATAAGTGAGAGGTTCCCCCTTTCCGGCTGGACGGAAGGGCCTGTTGCGGACTCGATTGGGGGAACCGAGTAATGTTCTTCACAACCCGTGTACTCTTCCGTGTGGTTGCGAGGCCAGGTGACTCAGGTGAGGCTGGGTGGGACGTCTCCCCGGCATCCGACTCTGACCCGGAAGTCTCGGCGTCAGCGGGGCCTTCTGCTAGGCCCGTAAGGTCAGGGTACATAGGAGCATAGGGCGGCGGCGCGATGTCGTCTTCGTATGCTTCCGCCGTAGCAAGTATCGGGGCTTTTGGAGGCTTCTTCTCGGCCAAACCCTGAACTTTCCCTGCGGTCTTCTTTGGGGGTTTTTTTCTAGAAAGTGTGTTGGTAGTACTGGGCGTAGTTCCTGCCTTAACTCTGGTAGCAGGGGGCGTGGTCTCAGTGGCTTCAGTGCTAGGGGCGGTAGGCCGTATGGGGGCGGTCCCTGCGGCCTTCGGGACGGCAGCGGTTGCCGAGCTTTGAAGAGCGAAGGCATGGGTCGGCAGGGTTCTAAGCTTGGTTTTCCGGCCTTTTCTCTGCTTTACCAACATAAGGGCGGCCTTTTCTACCTTCCGTTGGGCCCAAGCTGGCGGATCCCGGACTACATCCAACCACGCTTCTATGTATGGAATGTCCTCAGGACAGCCTGGGTTTCCCTCAATTATAACAATATTCATGACCGCCGCCACTTTTTCATACTCGAATGACCCTTCCGGGGGCCATCCAGCAATTCCTAGCCCTGGCCACATAAATTGACATCTCTGTATCATCCCGGCCCTGCTACATTTATCTAGGTCGAACACTTCGCTAAAGTGTTCCGTCATTAAATCTAACGGTGAAGACCCACCCCCGCCCATCCTAACCTGAGTGCCAAAGGACAGGTGACGGACAAAGGGGGAAAGGGGAGGTGGAGGAGTAAGGGGTCTCGTTCCACCAGACACAGAAGGGTCAACACTCGGCCTGACCAGGACGCGGTCGCCCGGCCTGGAACTGCAAGCCCACTCACACACTTTCATACGCCACAAGAAAACCCCCCCGTTCGTTCGCCGCTCGGTTTCGTCGCCGGAGCCTAGTGAGTTTCGGGACCTAGTCGGATACCAATAGTCCGTATTAGTCACTGGCTAAAAGAGGGTGATCACGCCTCTTCTTCGGTCCTTACTGGGCCGGTCACTACGTAGAGTATACTCGCCTGTCCGCCGGGGTCGCAGGCCGCGCCGTCGTGCGCTTCTCCCTGAAATGGAAAAAGGTGCCTTGTCGGAGCCACACAACCCCCTCTACAGTCAGGCGGAGTGGATCGGCCCTCCTCCGGGAGATGGACGCTGAAATCAGCGGTGGCCACTCACCACCTCCTCGGGTGGGAATCGATGACCCGATCCGACTGCAGTGGGGGAGGGGAAGAATATAATCCGATTCCCCTTTCTACTTCTGTCCCATCTGGGTCGCCAATGAAACAGGTGGGAAATCAGGAGACGAAAGGCAAATTTTGGTTCCAAACAAGGCAACTTTATTGCTAGCAAGTGAACAGCACCGAGTAGCCTCGGGACACTGTGTGTCATAAATCATCTGACGCTTACATTTATACTTCCCTACTGGGCCTGCGCATTTGGCCCCTTACACGTCATACCTGTCATGCGCAGTAAACATTTGTAGTTCTTACAGTACAAAATTGTAGTCCCAGTACGTACACACGTCATAACACTGAAATGATACTGGCAAGAAAAACGAAACTTAGCAGCTTATTCTGTACACACACAATGCTCCTTTCTAGCACAGGAGATAAGGTGCGGCTCAGGAATGCAGGGGGGTGTCAGCACCCTCCAAGGCCGCCTATTCAGATGGCGTTGCTACGTGCAAGCTGGTCTTGTATAGGCCTTGCAAACTACTGTTACAAGCTATATATCTAATAGCCCTGCATTCTGTCTGTACATTAGTAAACAGCAAACTTGTCTTGTTAGTAAACAGTAAAACTGGATAAGGCACAAATGTCCAGTGCAGTAATAAGGTGTGGCCAAACAGCCAAAAGCAGAGGTAGAGTGCATAAGTAAAAGTCCATCAGTAGGCACAAAACATGAGGTTGTCCTGTTGCTCAGTAGTATTCAGGTAGTACCGGCGTTCCACTCCTTCAAGCTGTCATTTCACTGGTGTGACAATAGTGTAGACTGATGACCCCTTCTTTCGCCAGCTCTCGCACGTTGTGGTATTTCGTTGCGATGTGCTTGGTGCGTGACTGAACCTTGTCATTCTGTGACAGTCTGATGCAGCTCTGATTATCTTCCATTATCTGGATTGGTCTCTTTTCAGCTATTCCAAAATCCAGCAAAAGTTTTTCAATCCACATCAGTTCTCTGCATGCTTCCGATACGGCCACATATTCAGCTTCTGTAGAAGACAGACTCACAATACTTTGTTTATGACTGGCCCAAGAAATTTGTACATTTCCATACATAAACACATATCCACTTGTGGATTTATAATCAGAATGATCCCCTGCCCAATCTGAATCACAGTAACATATTAGTTTTGGATTACTATTGGCTGAAATCTTTAATTTACAATCAATGGTACCTTTTAAATACCTTACCATCCTTTTAACTGCAGTCCAATCTGATTTGGTAGGTGAGCTGACCCTTCTGCTCAAAATTCCTACTGCATTTGCTATATCAGCCCTGTATGTGGTAGTTAGATATAAAAGCTTACCTATGGCTGATCTATATTGGATGTTATCTGGTAAAGGTTCTCTTACTGTTTCATCCTTCAGAAAATCAGTGATCATGGGAGTGCTTACAACTTGGGCATCTTGCATACCTAAACTTTCAATAAGCTCATTTATTTTCTGCTTCTGGCTTAGAAGATAAGAACCATCATTTTGTTTCTCAATTTCTATACCAAGATAGTATGACACATTACCAAGTTCTTTTATCTCAACATTCAGGTTTAAATATTTTACAATGTCCTTGTACTCTTGCTCACTTTCGCTTGCAATGAGCAGATCATCAACAAAAGCTAAAATGTATGCATGTTGTCCATTTCTGCACCTAGTGTACAAGCATTTATCTGCTTCACCTTGCTTAAATCCCAAATTTGTCAACATTTCATGCAATTTGTCATTCCAACATTTTGCACTTTGCTTTAATCCATAAAGACCTTTGTTTAATTTACACACTAGCTGTCCTTGTTTTGTATCTATGAAACCTGTTGGCTGTTCCATGTACAAGTCTTCAGTCATATCTCCATGAAGAAATGCTGTTTTCACATCAATGTGGCTGACTTGCATGCCTTTTGAGACTGCAATGCTCAGAAGTGTTCTGATTGTCGTGTGTTTCACTACAGGTGCAAACACTTCATCAAAATCTTCTCCATATTTTTGAAGATATCCCTTTGCGACTAATCTGGCTTTATACCTTTCCACTTTTCCTTGTGCATTCCTTTTTAACTTGAATACCCATTTGCATCCTATAGCTTTCTTGCCAGGAGGTAATTTTGTAAGAATCCAAGTATTATTTTTATCCAATGCATCAATTTCTTCTTGTGCAGCTTTACGCCATTCAGCAGCTTCTTCTGCTGGCATTTTCTCAATCTCATCCCATGTTAAGGGCTCTTGAGCTTCTGCTGACTTTGTTAGGTAAGACAGTCTTGGGGGTGGAACACCTTTGTTTTCCCTGGATGAGCGTCTGACAACAGGTTGGTCTGACCTTTCCGCATCCTCTAAATCTGAGAGTCCTTCTCCAATTGATTCCCCTTCTCCAACTGTACTGTCTCCTGCGATGATCCTTTCTGTGTCTGCTTCCTCTGCCTGTTCCTCGTTAGATACAGATGAGTTGCTTTCAGACATCTGCCTTGGTATGGCATTTATATGCACTGGCATGTCTATTATGGTTCTAGTTTCATATTCTGGATGATAAGGCTCATCTGGGATAATCCAGCCTTTATCAACCCTTTTGTTTTCATCAAAATATGTAACATGTCTTATGCCAACAATGCCAGTTTTCAGATTCAAAATTCTATATCCTTTGTGTCCTGGAGCATAGCCAACTAAAATGCCCCTTTCTGTTGTGGAATCCAGCTTATGCCTTCTTTGCTTTGGTACATGAGCATATGCTGTACTTCCAAATGTTCTTATGTGTGACAGGTTTGGCTTCCTACCATGCCATGTCTCATGTGGTGTGCGCTCAGCGCCTTTAGTTGGCATTCTGTTTTGTAGGTACACTGCTGTGAGAATGGCTTCCCCCCATAGTCTTTAGGGAGATTGCTATCTGACAGCATACATCTGGTCATTTCCACAAGTGACCTAAATTTTCTCTCTGCAACAGAATTTTGCTCTGGTGTATAAGCTACTGTTGTGATATGCTGAATGCCTTCTTGTTCTAGAAATGTGCGCATGCTTTGTGAAGTGAACTCACCACCATTGTCGGTCTGAAGAACCTTTGGTTTTCTTTCAAATTTATTGCTCACCATGGCTACGTATTTCTTCAGCATGTCTGTGACTTGACTTTTTTCTTTCAGCAAATAGGCCACACAGTATCTAGAGAAATCATCCAAGAATATTAGCACAAATCTGTTATTTCCCAATGATGGGATATTAAACGGTCCACATAAGTCACTGTGTATTAAGTCCAGCACTTTATTACTCCTATTTCCTGTGTATGCAGGAAATGAGGGTCTCACACCTTTTTGAGTAACACAGTCTATGCATTTCTCCATTTTACCAGCATCTGCACTTATCTGAATGCCAGTGGCTAGTTGCTTACTGTAAAGATCCTGGATCACCTTAAAATCACGATGTCCCAGGCGGCGATGCCAGATTTCCAGACTACATTTACCATCATTCTTCCTTACTTGCGCCAGATGTGAGGCTTCACCTGAAATGCTCAGTTTATAAACATCATTATGCATAAAAGCTTCAGCATACACTTCATCATTTTTAGAGATTGTGCACTTACTGTTTTCAAAATGAATCACAAATCCCTTCTTATCTAATGTAGATACACTAAGCATATTGCAAACTGCTTGGGGAATATACAAGACATCACTTACAGGAATTTCTTTAACTTCATTAGACACTTTGCATTTTAAGAATCCAATGCCTTTTGCTTGGATCTTAGCAGTCCCTGCATTTGCAGTATTAAGAATACCTTCTTCTGGACACATTTCCTGAAAGAAATCCTTAGAATTGGTTAAATGGCATGTGCTCCCCGAATCCAAAATCCAAGTACTTTCATTTGAATTATTATTTACCATAGTCAAAGATTTTTCTACCATTAGAAAGCTCTTATGTTTATTATTGTCCTTCATACATTTCCTGGTTGGAAAATTCTTTTCTTCCATTGGCTTAGGTGAGCTAGAGGGAGTGTTTTGTGTTTCCTTACACCATTTAGATACATGTCCCTCCTTTCCACATGAGTAGCAAATCAGCTTGCCCTTGGGTGGAGTTTTCCCATAGCTCCGCCTTCCTCTGTTCTTTGCCAAGAAATTTGTTTCATTTCTCTCTGACTTGCTTTGAGAACACATCTCCTCAGAATCATTTATTATGCATTCCTGCCTTAGTTTTGATGTTGCCTGTTCAAAAGATTGCCCTTCAATGGCTTCATTTACAGACCTAAAAACATCAAACTTCTTTGATAGTGAGGTAAAAAGAAATGCTCTTTTCAATGCATCACACATGGGAATTCCAGAAAGTTCTAACTTTTGAAATGAAGACATAAGATGCATAATGTGATCATTACATTTACTTTTATCCCTTAATTTGGTTTCATTCAACTCTGCCAACCAAATTGGTTGCTGTTTTGCATATGTAGTTGCATACATAGTTCTCAGTTTATATAAAATGTCCTTTGGTGTATCTTTTCCCTCCACTAATATGGCTTGTTTCTCTGAGAGAGCTTCCAAAAACATGCACTTCACATAATAGTTTGCATTGTCCCATTCAGCCATATTTTCAGCTGTTCTGTTTTGGTCTAAGCATATATTTAGTTTCTTTGCTTGAAGGAGACATATGAATCTTAGTTCCCACTGCTGATAATTAAATTCAGTTAATTTAGGCACCTTGAGAGAATAGAAAAATGGTGAATTTCCTCCCTCAGCCATTTTCTTAGCCTTGCCTGCTGTTTGGTGTGTGGGGGGAGAGAGAGACAGACTGAATCTTTCTTTTAAAACTTAAGAGAAAAATGTGGCTTTTTTTTTTTTTTACTGCCTGGTAATATTTCTCTTCTTTTTAAATTCCTGGCCCTGGGCCCATAACCCTTTTGTTGGATTATTTGTAGTAAATAATTAGCAGATTTTAGTACACACAGCTTCAGCTTTAGAAATGTTAATTTCTTTCTTCATCTCTCTCATACACTCCAGAATAATTCACTGCTGAGTCACTTTAAAGTTGAAGTAACAAAACATCTGTTTACTCACAGTTTGTAGTTAGATTATAATCAGACAGGCTTATATATACATAATACTATACATTTGGATTATCAGCTCTTTCCATGTGCTTAGATGGTAATGGATGCTCACACCACCATAGATCCTCTCAGGTTAGGAGAGAACATGAGCTCCATGTGCTGTGCCTAACCCCCACAGGAAGTTGCATGGGTGTGACCTCTCTAAGCAATTTACATCAGAGGTCACAGAGTAATCACAGAGAAAAAATTGGTGACAGGCAATGCATGTAAAATACAATACATTATTCCAACAATGCTGCCCCCGAGCCCCTGCCGCCACCCCCCTGGGGTTGTCGTGGCCTACCCCTGAGGCCACCGCGCCACAGTCCCCAGTCTCCACTTGCCCACTCCCGGCCCCATCAACAGCCCCCCTCTGTACACCACCGGGCTGGGCCCCCTGCATTCAAATGACAGCGCCTCACCTCTGTGTGAAAGCACAGCAGCAGCAGATCGCCTCCCTTCGGGCCTTCCCTCCCTGTGTCCCGCCCTCGCAGAAACAGGAAGTTACATCAGACGAGAATTTCCCTGGGAATTTTGTCCCCCCCCCCCCCCCCCCCCCCCGCCCCCCCTCTCGGCAGCCCTGAGTATGGCAACCTGAAGATCGGATGGAGAGTGTCTAGGAAAGTTGAAATGTGTCCATTTGTTGTTTTTCTTAGGGATTAACTCAGTGGTTCCCAAACCTGCTCCTGGAGGCCCCCCAGCCAGTCAGGTTTTAGGATATCCACAATGAATATTCATGAGAGAGATTTACATGCAGTATCTCCACTGCATGCAAATCTCTCTCATGAATATTCATTGTGGATATCCTGAAAGCCTGACTGGCTGGGGGGCCTACAGGACCAGATTTGGGAACTACTGGATTAACTTATTTGTCCTATGTAGACATCAGAAGTACATTGCTGGCAAAAGACTGATATTACATTGGAGGAAAAGCAGGTAAATGAGCCCTAGATGTTGGGTCCTGTGAAAGTGGGGATAGCTTTGGCATTTAGGAGCAGTAAGACGCAGAAGGTAAGGAAGCGGCTGCCCGAATGTGGGGAGGGGGGTGGTTACGAGTGGGGGGGGGGGGTGGCGGCAGTCGAGATGGGAGTGGTCTGATCTTGCCCCTGGGCTGGCTGTGTCTCTTGGTGGCCCTGCTCAGATGGGTTGTAGATCATACATTTCAATGGTTTCAGTTGGGAGCTGTATGTGATAACCAGGGGTGTTCTGCTATTTTCTTTTTTTGGGAAGGCCCTATAGCAGACTGTTCTTGGATATGTTCTAGAATGAGGGTCATAGGACGAAGGTGAAATAGCAAGTTCTCTAAGAAGGAGGAACAGATTGTGGAGCTTAGTAGTTGGTATGGATGGACAGGCTAGAAGTCCTTGTGGTCTTCATCTACTGTCATTTTCTCAATTTGTATGTCTTTATGTACTGTTACTGGTCTGCATAACAAGGAGACAGCTTATCCAGCTATCACTGAGAGAAGGCTACTACAGAGAAGGCTTAGTAGAAGGCTTAGAAGTAGAAAGATGGCCGACTGGGAGGACGCACTGTAAGGAGCTCCGCTGTGAACCGGTCCGAGGATCGATTCCCCAGCACTCCCGCTGCAGTGCGATCCCCCCAGGAGTACCAGAGACACAGGTGGCTTGACGCAGTGACCACTGCTGCCCAGGGGCCGAGTTTGCCGACTCCGGGAGCTGCGTTGTGGACGGGTCCGAGGATTGACTCTCCATCGCTCCCAGAGCAGTGCGAGGGCCCAGGTTGCGAGACGGCCTCGCACTGTCAGCCGCCCAGGCGCCGAGTTTGCCGAGTCCGGGAGCTCGCCCACAGCCATCGCGCTCCCCAGCAGGAACTGCCCGGGACCAAATCGGGTGAGAGCTCCGGGTGACCCAGGTGGAGTAAGAGGGAGCTCACCTGCGGCCTCGTGGCACGAGCCCAACCTCGTGCGCGAATCCGGATCGAGCGACACAGAGCACGGGCGGTGAACTGCCTCACCTGTTGGTTAGGTGATCGTAGACCTGCGCGGCCGCGGACCTGGCCCAGCGGTCCAGGAGCCCCTCCACACCACCACGGCACTCCCAGGCCCAGGAGCCCGTCCTGCCGCGTGGCGCAGCCTACCCGCATCACAGTGACCGAGTCCTCGGGACTAAGGCAATCAAGGTAAAGCACAATGGATTTGTAGCGGGGCAGACTTCCACGAACGCTTTGGCTGATCTGATGCTTTGAAGGCAGCGAGTGTAGCAGCCCAGCTGCTCCAGCTTGCCCCAGTCTGCCCGATCCAGCTTCTCCCTGCTTGCTTGCTCCATTTCAACAGTTCCAGCTTGTTCCAGTCCGCCGATCCAGCTTCCCCCCTGCTTGTTCCAGTCCATCTGCTCCAGTCTGCTTGTTCCAGTCCATTTGCTCCAGCGTGTTCCAGTCCGCCTGATCCCAGCTTGTTCCAGTCCGCCCGATCCAGCTTCTCCCTGCTTGCTTGCTCCAGTCCAACGGCTCCAGCTTGTTCCAGTCTGCCGATCCAGCTTCCCCCTGCTTGTTCCAGTCCATCTGCTCCAGCGTGTTCCAGTCTGCCTGATGCCAGCTTGTTCCAGTCCGCCTGATCCCAGCTTGTTCCAGTCTGCCGATCCAGCTTCCCCCCTGCTTGCTCCAGTCCATCTGCTCCAGCCTGCTTGTTCCAGTTCATCTGCTCCAGCGTGTTCCAGTCCGCCTGATCCCAGCTCGTTCCAGTCCGCCTGATCCCAGCTTGTTCCAGTCCGCCGATCCAGCTTCCCCCCTGCTTGTTCCAGTCCATCTGCTCCAGTGTGTTCCAGTCTGCCTGATCCAGCTTCTCCCTGCTTGTTCCAGTCCATCTGCTCCAGCGTGTTCCAGTCCGCCTGATCCAGCTTCTCCCTGTTTGTTCCAGTCCATCTGCTCTAGCCTGATCCAGCTCATTCTAGTCCGTCTGCTCCTGCTTGTTCCAGCCTGCTCCAATCCTGCTGCTCTGCTCTCTTCTACTCCAAACCATTCCAGCTTGTTCCAGTCCTGTTGATGTACTCTCCACTGCATTCACCTGCTCCCGCCTGCCTGCCTGCTAGCCAGTCACCTGCTCCTGCCCACCTGCTAGCCAATCACCTCCTCATGCCTGCCTGCCTGCTAACCAATCAACCAACCTGCCTGCTTGTCTGCCTCTCAACTGCCTGCTTGTCGGCCCATCAACAACCGCCTGCCTCCCAGCCTGCATAACTACCTACCTCTGTCATTACATTTGCACCCGTAAACACCCAGTCACTTCTTATGGCCCCTATACACATTTTCTTCCTTGCCCTGTCCCTCCCCAACCTTTTCCCCCTCCCACCGCCGCATACCGCACAAACTCACTGCCCATCCATGTCCTCTTCCGTCCTGCTCACTACTCCAATACCCTACCCACCCCCATCCCCCACCTCACCATCCCTACTGTCCTCCTCCTCCTTCCTAGCTCTTAACCTTCAACACTTCGTTCCTGCCATGAACCCCTCCCCATTCCTCCTAAGCGCACCCCATCTTCGCCGCTTTCGTTGCCCTACTTCCCCCACCCTCCTCCGCACTCTCTTGCTCCTTCTCCTGCTATCCGTGGGAGACATCAATCCC
Organism: Microcaecilia unicolor; assembly: GCF_901765095.1. NCBI lineage: Eukaryota > Metazoa > Chordata > Amphibia > Gymnophiona > Siphonopidae > Microcaecilia > Microcaecilia unicolor. The sequence goes on from NC_044038.1 coordinate 158,530,494, forward strand.
AACCCAGGTCCCCCCCCCCCCCCCCCCACCTGTCCTCGTCCTCGCCTCATCCATGCAAATGTTTCCGCGATATCTCCAATCTCATCTCTAGTCCCCTCCTCCCCCCTCCTCCCTCCCCTTCTCGTGTGCCCTGTGGAATGCATGCTCGGTCGGCAACAAACTTTCCTTCACCCATGATCTCTTCATCTCCCATTCCCTTCAACTGCTCGCCCTAACTGAAACCTGGCTCACCCCTGACGACTCTGCCTCAGTCGCGGCCCTATGCCACGGTGGTTATCTTTTCTCCCATTCTCCCCGCCCAGTCACCAATCTGGCCACTGTCTTCACCTCGTCCTCTCTTATACCTGCTCACCCTCCAATTTCTGCGCCTTAGCTCTTCCTTTCTCTGACCATCACCTGATCACCTTCACACTTCATCACCCTCCCCCTCAGTCCCGCCCAATACTAACCACTACTTCTAGGAATCTCCAGGCGGTCGACCCTCCCACCTTATCTTCTAGTATCTCTGATTTCCTCCCTTCCATCATGTCCTCTGAGACTGTCGACAAGGCAGTCTCCACATACAATGCCACCCTCTCCTCTGCTCTCGACGCCCTTGCACTGTCCATCTCCTGCCCCATAAGGCGTATTAATCCCCAGCCCTGGCTGACCCCTTGCACCCGATACCTTCTCTCCTGCGCCCGATCGGCTGAACGCCTCTGGAGGAAATCTTGCACCCATACCGATTTCATTCATTATAAATTCATGTTATCGTCCTTCCAGTCCTCCCTATTCCTTGCCAAACAAGACTATTACACCCAATTGACTAACTACCTCAGCTCTAACCCCCGTCATCTCTTTGCCACCCTTAACTCCCTCCTCAAAGTGCCCTCCGCTCCCACCCCCCCACCCCCCTCACTCTCTCCTCAATCACTGGCGGACTACTTTCACGATAAGGTGCAGAAAATCAACCTCGAATTCACCACCAAACCATCTTCTCCTCCTCCTCACCCTATAACACACTCCCTCAACCAACCAACCCAGGCCTCCTTCGCCTCTTTTCCCAATATCACCGAAGAGGAAACCGCCTATCTTCTCTCCTCTTCGAAATGCACCACCTGTTCCTCAGACCCCATCCCCACCAACTTACTTAACACCATCACTCCTACTGTCACCCCCCTCCCCATCTGTCATATCCTCAACCTCTCTCTTTCCACTGCAACTGTCCCTGACACCTTCAAGCATGCTGTAGTCACACCACTCCTCAAAAAACCATCACTTGACCCTACCTGTCCCTCCAACTATCGCCCCATTTCGTTCACAGCTGTTGCCTTGATTTTCTCTCCTCTCATGCCATCCTCGATCCGCTTCAATCCAGCTTTCGCCCCCTACACTCGACGGACACGGCACTATCTAAAGTCTGCAATGACCTGTTCCTTGCCAAATCCAAAGGTCATTACTCCATCCTTATCCTCCTCAACCTATCCGCCGCTTTTGACACTGTCAATCACAACTTACTTCTCGCCACACTGTCCTCACTTGGGTTCCAGGGCTCTGTCCTCTCCTGGTTCTCCTCTTATCTCTCCCACCGTACCTTCAGAGTACATTCTCAGGATTCCTCCTCCACCCTTGTCCCGCTCTTTGTTGGAGTTCCTCAGGGATCTGTCCTTGGACCCCTTCTTTTCTCAATCTACAACTCCTCCCTGGGTTCCCTAATCTCCTCCCATGGGTTCCAATATCATCTTTATGCTGATGACACCCAGCTTTATCTCTCCACACCAGACATCACTGCAGAAACCCAGGCTAAAGTTTCAGCCTGCTTAGCCGACATTGCGACCTGGATGTCCAACCGCCACTTGAAACTGAACATGGCCAAGACCGAGCTTATTATCTTCCCTCCCAAACCCACTTCTCCTCTCCCTCCACTCTCTATCTCTGTTGATAACACCCTCATCGACCCCGTTTCAACTGCCCCCAACCTCGGAGTCATCTTTGACTCCTCCCTCTCCTTCTCTGCGCATATCCAGCAGATAGCCAAGACCTGTCGCTTCTTCCTCTATAACATCAGCAAAATTTGCCCCTTCCTGTCTGAGCACACCACCCGAACTCTCATCCACTCTCTCATTATCTCTCGCCTTGACTACTGCAACCTACTCCTCACTGGCCTCCCACTTTGCCATCTATCCCCCCTTCAGTCCATTCAAAACTCTGCTGCACGTCTTATCTTCCGCCTGAACCGGTACACTCATATCACCCCTCTCCTCAAGTCACTTCACTGGCTTCCGATCAGGTACCACATACAGTTTAAGCTTCTCCTTTTAACCTACAAATGCACTCGATCTACAGCCCCTCCCTACCTCTCTACCCTCATCTCCCCTTACATTCCTACCCGTAACCTCCGTTCTCAAGACAAATCCCTCCTGTCAGTACCCTTCTCCACCACCGCCAACTCCAGGCTCCGCCCTTTCTGCCTCACCTCACCCCATGCCTGGAATAAACTCCCTGAGCCCATACGCCAGGCCCCCTCCCTGCCCATCTTCAAAGCCTTGCTCAAAGCCCATCTCTTCAATGTTGCCTTTGGCACCTAACCATCATACCTCTATTCAGGAAATCTGGACTGCCCCTATTTGACATTTCGCCCATTAGATTGTAAGCTCCTTGGGGTAGGGATTGTCCTTTGTGTTAATCTGTACAGCGCTGCGTAACCCTAGTAGCGCTCTAGAAATGTTAAGTAGTAGTAGTGTACAAAGCATTGCTACATTTGAACTGATCCTATTTTCTTCACTGTACTCTTTGAATGTTTTCCCTTTGTTCTGATTTTATTTTTGCTGTGTGCCCATGGGTTTGGGGAAGCATCATTGCAGGTGGTTTTTAGAAAAAGATACCAATGATTGGGCTAGAATTTAGAGTGAAGCAGAAGAAAGTGTGTTTTCCCAAGTCAGGGGGTGAGGGTCTTAGAGCAGCTGGCTCCTCCCCCCCTCCCTCCCCTCCATGAGTGTGGGAGCCACTTGTGACAGTTCAGGAAAAAAGTCACTTTCTACATACAGGATTTGAATTTTTATTAAACTGAAGTTTAATCTCTAAATGAATATGTTTGACTCAGTCACAACATACTAAAACACATTTTAGGTGTAGCCAATTCAGTTAGCCCCAAAATATTCTGATGGACTACATGCAATCTCAATTCTACAAAATAGCTTAGTCTTAAGCAGCCTAATTAGCCCTGCCGTACTCTATAATAGTACCAAATAAATCCAGCAGATGTAGTTGCCTTTTCTCTCCCCCTTTTATAGAACATGGACAATTGTTGGGATTAGAAATTAATTCCCCCTCGGCCACCCCCTTGATCCAACTACTCTCAACACTGACTTGATTGCCCATTGCAACTGCTGTTTGTGTATATAGTTACATATTCACATATACAAAATATGAATGAGGATGGGAAGGAAGCACATTAGTGAATTCTAAGACATGAACTGAGTTTACACAGCAGGGAAGATGAGATCACATTATCATCTCAGAGCATTTATTGAGTCACAATTCAAATCAGCCTTTCTGATCAGAGTAATGAAGAGCAACAGACACAGTGTAGTATGAAGCTATATACCAACAGACCCACGAGGGGGTGGGGGGGGGGGAGGTAGAGGCAATCTGCAAGTGATTGAAGGTCCTCAGTGATTCACAGCCCATGTATAATCTTTACAAGAGTGGTTTTCTTCAGAGGCAGAACACTGTAAAAACATTCTCCTTTGATTTAGGACATTATAATGAGTTGATTGCATTGGAGGCTCTAAACTAGAGAGAGGAAAAAAGGTGAGAAAGCAACCAGGACATAGACAGTTGAATATAAATGTGAAAGGCATAAATATACCACTCTATCTACCTCGACCTTGATCTGGAGTGCTCCCCATTAAATCCGCTATTTTGCCTTCCTACAATTCTGTTAGCACATCCTAATCTTAACCTGCATTATCTGCAGCTATACCAGACAAAGGTTACTAGTAGCAGAGTATATGAAGGCAGACAAAGACCTACCATCTAGTCTGCCCAATAAGATTGACAAAGCCACTCCTGCCACTCCATGCAAGTTCAGTCTTTCGTGTTCAAATGCTGGCATAACAAACAGGGCAGTCACACAACCATGGAAGAGTGGTTTTATCATTTTGGATAGTCACATTTATTGTCAGAATTGAACAACCAGTTATCTCCTGCTGAATATCCATGGATAGGCATTAAATCGTTATTTAACCAGCAAGGAGCCATTCCTGGCCAGTTAAATAGTTTTGAATATTAGGCCCACATTGTCTATAGGAATAGGGTAAACTGGTTGCAATATTAATCATAACACTTCATTAAAGAAACATTGAAAGGTCTCCTTGGTATAACTTCTCACTTCAGAGTCCAGCATCTTTCATATATTTAGAAACAGCAGAGATAATAAGAACATAAGAATAACCATACTGGATCAAACCAATGGTCCATCTAGCCCAGTATCCCGTTTCCAACAGTGGTAAATCTAAAGTACCTGGTAGAAACCCAAATAGTAGCAATATTCCATGCTACCAATCCTTGCTCCTTATGATGGTGTATCAAAGTCTCTGTTAGATATTCTGCATCCCTTTATTCTTAGCTTGGATGATATGGTTACTTCAGATAGATTATTGAGCCTGTAGTCTCTCTCATAGTTGGGTGGCAGGGTTACTGAGTTCATCCCAATGGTGTGCATAATTAACTCTCCTTAAATGTGTTCTTTGAGGACTGTATGATTGCCTTGTGAGCAGGTTAAGGATAAGCCCTTGGGTGGATGAATTTGACACCGATTCTACTATCAGCCTTCAATCCTTTCCCTGACTGGGATTTACAGTAATCAGCAGCTTCAACCTTTGGTCTTCTCTGACTAAGGTTTAGGATCCAGCCTCTCTGTACCCAGACCTTCTGCCTTAGGGATCAGAATGGCCTCTCTGAACGGTTCACTTGGCTCTGTTCCACTGCAGTATTACATCTCCTTCTCCTCCCTTTGTCCCTTAAGCACAGAGTGGTCTCTTGGGCCCCATGGTGGTGTTCCCTACTTACTGCTCCTCTACATCCATCTTAGCATTTGCAAGCTAATTGCGCTAGAAGCCCTGTTTAGCATGCCTTTGCATGCTACTTGCGCTGAGCGCCCTCAAGTGCGCTGTTTCAGGCGCTCGAGGGCTCTGATCATGGGTCGGCTGCAAACTCTGGAGCTAGTATGGCGTTAACAGCCTCTAGCGCCGGAGTTTGCTTTTGATCATGACCCCCTAGGAGAGGAGAGGAAAGTCAGGGCTCCTCTCTTGTTCTTAGGCTCATAGTTGAATGCTATTGGATCAGACTCTCTGAATGTACCTCTTACTGTTACACTTTGATTAGCACCTCTTTTCTGGAGCCCAGGATGTTCTGTCTGCAACTGCAATGACACAGTACTTTGGCAGCCTGCTACATTATATGCACACACATATGCTTTTGGAGAAAGAGACAAGGAAATAAAATTGTGGATACTACGAGCTAAAATTAGGGCAATGGTCAGCTGCTCATCAGTAATTCAAACCACAATTCAGCAGCTCTGCACACCTCTAATAAATATACCTATACCATGTAATTGGCAGAAAACTATAGGGTCTATATCTAGCTTCAAAAAAATATTCTCTATAATCCTGCAAGATGTCTCCACTCTGCATCTGAACATGGTTTGTCTATCCCTTCTGTTTCCTGCTCCCGTTTGGACTGACAAGACACTCCATCTTCATTTTTCTTGCTTCTACACTTTGGAACTCTGTTCCCTACCACTGCGTATGGAACTTTCCTACCTTAGTTTAGATCGGTTTTGAATCACGTCTCTTTACTTCTAAGCTCTGTGGGTGGTGTGGGTCGGCAGACGTAGGCACACTTAGCAATCTGTTTAATAGTCTAATGGTTTTGTGTTTTTTTTTTAATAATCTGTTTTGCTTTTAGTGTATTCTATCTCTTTCTCTCCTGTCCTGTTTATAATGGTAGTTCTTTTCCTTCTTCTTTAAGTTTTTATGCTGTTTGTAAACCACTTTGATTATACAAGATGGTATATCAAATGCTTATAAATATAAACATATTTCCCAGAGTCAGTGTTTTTTATTAATTCAGCCTCGGTGTTCAATATATTATTTATATTCAGTGCTGCTCTCTATAAAAGTGGCAGTGCTGGTTATATGTAGACAGCAGTTTAATTTAGGACAGACTTTTTGGTGACCTAAATTAAACCATTTAGTTATATGTATCAACCATGATGTGCATAGCTATGTGGAACATCCATGGTCCAGCCTTACCCTGCCCTGGCTCTATCCGGATAGTGCCAGGGTGGTGTTAACATTTTTCAGGGGCACTATCCACACAGTGCTGCTAAAAATTCATAATGGTCTCTTAGTCGCATTGCTCCTCTTTAGACGTCTGTTACAAGCTGAAAATGGCAACACTAGACTAGTCAGAAATATACGGCCTAATATATATTTTTTTATGAAATTATACATTAGGTATATTTTTATGCTTTGTGTATGTATTCTGTTACCCACATAGTTAATAGATGAATTATAAATGTTAAAATAAATAATCAGTCACTGAGTTTAGCGTTTTTGCACTCAGCAGTTAAAATCCAGATATTCAGCACCTATATCAGGATTGAGGTTTGCATTGAATATTCAGAAAGAATGGCAAGCAGCTGTATTATCCACATAGCAGCAATATTCAAACCACCATCTAGATAGCTAACCAGATAAAGTTAGGATAGCAATTTTTCTGTCCTAACTTTATACGGGTAGTTATCTATCTAGTGGTCTGAATATCACTGCTAGTTGGATAACCGCCAGATCCACCCAATGCACTATCTGGATAGTACTACTGAATATCCCTAGATAACTGTAGCAGTTATCTGGATATTTCCCTTTGAATATTAATTCATTACCTTTTCATTTCAGATACGGCAATTGTAGAGGAAAAGGGAGAAGCATCAAATAAGACTAATCTGCTGGGTTACAATATAAAACAAAGTGTTTTTCTTGTAATTAAGTTGGTTTAATCAGTGAATACTTGTATCAGGGTCCATCTATCAATGTAAAGAGGAGGAAAAGAAAGGAAACTGACTTCATCTGTATTTGTCACATGGCCCATTCTTGCAAGTGTGATTAATGGACTTCTCGACAGTCTTGCACTGGAGACAGGTACAAGGACAAATACATAATAACCTGAAGTAAGGAAAACCAGATCTTGAGAGATCAAAGGGAGAAAGAAGAAATATAAGTTAGTGCAGATCAACCAGTGGATCCAAACTTCAACTGAAAGAGATATAGTTGCCTGACATTGGAAGGCCAGGACTTCAAAAATGTACATCAGATGACAGAAGAAAGAGGTAGAGGAAAAACCAAAATGGGACATGAGCAATTTTGAAGTTGTTTCATTTCATGTGACACCCACCAGCGAGCCTTTTCTGGAGTAGCCCCCACACTCTGGAATGCACTCCCTGAAAGGCTTCGCTTAATACAAGATTATCTCTATTTCAGAAAGCAGGTGAAAGCTTGACTCTTCACCCAGGCCTTTAATGGAAGAAGTAACTAACTTGCTAGTCACACAGTGACACTGGCTGCACATACCATAGCAGGACATGTTTTTCTATTCCTATCCTAGCTAAGATAATATTCAAGCACCTTTCTGACTTCATGTGCAACTTTCTTAAATGTATCCCCTTATTTTCTTACTCCTGTTACTCCTATATCTTTGCTTATACCTGCATATTAAAATGTTTTATTGTGTATTGTATTGATATTGTAATGCATTGTACTATGCCATACCTTGTATTATTATTTGAATATTTTTACTGTTGTAATTGTCTATTGCCTATGTTTGACTTATCTTGCTAAACCGCCTTGAGTGAATTTCTTCAAAAAGACAGTAAATAAATCCTAATAAATAAATAAATTAAACAAATTTCTAAAAATGAAATCAAACAAAATAAAATATGGAAAAGAAAATAAGATGATGCCTTTTTTATTGGACATAACATAGTAACATAGTAGATGATGGCAGAAAAAGACCTGCACGGTCCATCCAGTCTGCCCAACAAGATAACTCATATTTGCTGCTTTTTGTGTATACCCTACTTTGATTTGTACCTGTGCTCTTCAGGGCACATACCGTATAAGTCTGCCCAGCACTATCCCCGCCTCCCAACCACCAGCCCCTCCTCCCAACCACCGGCTCTGGCACAGACCGTATAAGTCTGCCCAGCACTATCCTCACCTCCCAACCACCAGCCCTGCCTACCAACCACTGGCTCTGGCACAGACCGTACAAGTCTGTCCAGCACTATCCCCGCCTCCCAACCACCAGTCCCACTTCCCACCACCGGCTCTGGCACAGACCGTATAAGTCTGCCCAGCACTATCCCCGCCTACCAACCACCAGCCCTGCCTCCCGATCTTGACTAAGCTCCTGAGGATCCATTCCTTCGGCACAGGATTCCTTTATGCTTATCCCACGCATGTTTGAATTCCGTTACCCTTTTCATTTCCACCACCTCCCGCGGGAGGGCATTCCAAGCATCCACTACTTTCTCCGTGAAAAAATACTTCCTGACATTTTTCTTGAGTCTGCCCCCCTTCAATCTCATTTCATGTCCTCTCGTTCTAACATCTTCCCATCTCCGGAAAAGGTTCATTTGCGGATTAATACCTTTCAAATATTTGAACGTCTGTATCATATCATATTTCCTCCAGAGTATACATGTTTAGTTCAGCAAGTCTCTCCTCATACGTCTTGTAACGCAAATCCCATACCATTCTCGTAGCTTTTCTTTGCACCACTTCAATTCTTTTTACATCCTTAACAAGATACAGCCTCCAAAACTGAACACAATACTCCAGGTGGGGCCTCACCGACTTATACAGGGGCATCAACACCCCCTTTCTTCTGCTGGTCACACCTCTCTCTATACAGCCTAACAACCTTAATACATTTCTTGATTAGCTTTCGAAGGTTGCCCTTCTTCATCAGATCGGAAATAAGCAAATGTGGTAAAAATGAAACAAAATAAAATAGGAAATGTTGTTGATGTTTCTTATTTTGCTTCTGTGAAAGTACATCCTTACTGAAAAGCCAGTGTTGCTGCAAATATTGGCTAAATCTTTGTCATGTGCAATATGCTACATTTCATATGTGTCTGTGCCTTCTCTTGGCCTGGTGATTGCATTGTAAAGGTAGAAGTAAGATGAGAGGACCAGAGGGATGAAGTGTCTGGTTTTAAAGAGTGCACTTTTTAAAATATTTAATCGAAGTACTAAAAATGCCACAGGATGCAATTCCTAATCCCAAAGGTGAGGTGGGGGAAAGACAAGAACCTCGAGAAGGTAAATTGGATTTAAACAATATTTTGGTGATCCTAGAACAAACACTGGATGAAAATTCACCAAGAACTACGTTGATTGTCTCACTAATTTTTGAACAAGATTTAAATAATATCATGAAACTGTACTTTAAAAATTTTTAAACGTGTTTTGGTGGAATTAAGGTTCAGATTTTTCCCGACGTCACAAAATGAACCCAACATAGAAGGAAGGCCTTCCTGGCATTGAAATCACAAATATCTGATATAGGAGGGACCTTCTTTCTAGCATTTCCATGTAAATGTATAGTTAAATTGGGTCAGGTTAAGTATACCTTTTATGCACCGGAACATTTAAAATCATTTCTTGATTCGAAACAGTTAAAATAGAATAATAATATATGTGGGAATATTACGCCACCATGTTATTTTGTTTTTAGTTGCCACTTTGTTTAATCTTCTCTAATTCCTACTGCCTCCATTTATGATGAGGTCTAAGAAAGCAATTATTTTATGTGAAAAGATGAAAGTAATATTATTTTGTTATTTCCTATGTTTATTATTTAAAACTACATTTTATTTTGAACTATGGCTGTATTTCAATAGCAAGTGACTGCTTGTTAGGATGTTTAAAATCAATAAACAAATTTAAATATAAAATTCTTTTTAGAGCGCTCGATATACCGCCTAAACACAATAGAAGGCAATCCTATAAGGTGGTGCCTAGAGGTAAGTACCACTTACATGCATCAAAGGTGCTGGGGCCGATTCTCTTCAATATATTTGTGAGTGACATTGCCGAAGGGTTAGAAGGTAAAGTTTGCCTTTTTGCGGATGATACTAAGATTTGTAACAGAGTGGACACCCGGGAGGGAGTGGAAAACATGAAAAAGGATCTGCAGAAGCTAGAAAAAAGGTCTAAGGTTTGGCAATTAAAATTCAATGCGAAGAAATGCAAAGAGATGCACTTAGGGAGTAGAAATCCACAGGAGACGTATGTGTTAGGTGGTGAGAGTCTGATATGTACAGACGGGGAGAGGAATCTTGGGGTGATAGTATCTGAGGATCTGAAGGCGACGAAACAGTGTAACAAGGCGGTGGCCGTAGTGAGAGGGTTGCTAGGCTGTATAGAGAGAGGTGTGATCAGCAGAAGAGAGGAGGTGTTGATGCCCCTGTACAAGTCGTTGGTGAGGCCCCACCTGGAGTATTGTGTTCAGTTTTGGAGTCCGTATCTTGCTAAGGATGTAAAAAGAATTGAAGCGGTGCAAAGAAAAGCTACAAAAATGGTATGGGATTTGCGTTACAAGACGTATGAGGAGAGACTTGCTGACCTGAACATGTATACCCTGGATGAAAGGAGAAACAGGGGTGATATGATACAGATGTTCAAATATTTGAAAGGTATTAATCTGCAAACAAACCTGTTCCGTAGATGGGAAGACGGTAGAACTAGAGGACATGAAATGAGATTGAAGGGGGGCAGACTCAAGAAAAATGTCAGGAAGTATTTTTTCATGGAGAGAGTGGTGGATACATGGAATGCCATACCGCGGGAGGTGGTGGAGTTGAAAACGGTAACGGAATTCAAAAATGCGTGGGATAAACATAAAGGAATCCTGTGCAGAAGGAATGGATCATCAGAAGCTTAGCGGAGATTGGGTGGCAGAGCTGGTGGTGGGAGGCGGGGCTAGTGGTTGGGAGGCAGGGCTAGTGCTGGGCAGACTTCTATGGTCTGTGCCCTGAAAATGGCAGATACTAATCAAGGTCAGGTATGCACATAAAGTAGCACATATGAGTTTATCTTGTTGGGCAGACTGGATGGACTGTACAGGCCTTTCTCTGCCGTCATCTACTATGTTACTATGTAAAGGTGACATTAACTGATAGTTATTTGCCCATGTGGCTCATTTTCAAAGCACTTAAAAGTTCCATAGTAACCCATGGAACTTTGTAAGTCTAAGTGCTTTGAAAATACACCGCCACATGCACTAGGCACCGTTCTATAAAGTGGTTCTTTTTGACTGAATTCTTGAAAATTAAATAGGATATATCATCATACGTCACTCTTCTGGTTTCTTTCTCAGAGAACGATAAGAAAATTATTTTGAAAGCTTATTTTAAGAACAAGGATTTCCTGTTTTGTGGAGGGAAACTTCAAGTTGTTCTGGATGTTTCTAGGGGTACGCAGGTTAGGTGTAAACAATTTCTTCAGTTTAAGTCAAGAGTTTTGGCCCTTGATGCTACTTTTTCTTTTCTTAAAATTTTCCTCCAAACATTTAATAACATTTCTTAATGCTAGTTATGTCTTCTTTGAGACAGACTAGTTAGAAAGACTGTTGTAAGATAGGGAACAGTAGTAGTATGGTTATAGGTAGAATTATGTAAGATTGTTTAAGGATTTGGCCAGTCATTATGTGGAGTAATTTTGATTAATTGTAATTATTTTCTTTATTTATTCTCTTTAACCCTTGATGTGGTAACCCTTGCCATTCCAATTCTACAAGGTTAAATATCTTGGTATTACATTAGATTCTCACCTTTCTTTAAATCTCATCTTAGTGTTGCTTGGGCAATAGCCAGACCTCACGGTGGGAGGGGGCCAGAGTCCAAGGTTGGGGGCACATTTTGAGTGCTGCCCCACTGCCCATCCCCACTGCCTCGCCTCCTTACCCCCCCCCCCCCCCCACCGCCTCACCTTGCCTCCTTGCCGCTTCCCCTCACAAAAAATACCTTTGCTGGTGAGGGTCCCCAACCTCCGCCAGATGAAGCCTTCTTCAGCGCCAGTCTCCGACGCAGCCGTGTTCGCTGCCTGCCCCCTGCTCTTCTTTCTTCTTGCTCCTCCTGAGCATCAGCATGCACAGGAGGAGCAAGAAGAAAGAAGAGCAGGGGGCAGGCACCAGCCAAACCAGGGGCCCGGATGAAATTTGTGGGGGCCCAGGCCCCCTGTAGCTACGCCCCTGGAGTGTTGGTGAAAAAGATTTTTTTTAATTGAAAATTTTACACAGAATAAAAGACTTGCTGTCAGAGGATAATTTTAGAACAGTATCACATTACTGTAGTTCTTTGTTTTTGGGTATGCCATCTAGGGATCCTTTTACTAAGCAGCATTAAGCACTATTGCGTGCTTCCCATGCACCAAAATACACTACCACTGGGCATGCTCAGGTACCCTGCGGTAGTTCAGGCATCTGTGCATGCTTCCCTGGTGCTAAAAAATACATCAGGTCTATGACTGGTGTTAGTGCAGATGCCTAAATCTAGGATGTACCAATACCAATACTAGTATTCTATAAGACCTGGCTGCCCACATGTCATCATAGAAAATGCTTCTATCACGCATTATCAGAGTGACTAATTGGAGGGTTCTCTGTTATAGAATTGTCCCTATCCTCTGGATTCTATATAGGTTGCCCAAAGTAGATCCACACACAAACTAATTAGTTAATAAGTCGTAAACAAGCAATAATTGGTGTTAGGTGGTTAATTGGCACTCGTTTGGATTTGGAGTCCTATTTTATAAAATGTGCACCTAAATTTTATGGCTTGCAACTCAAAAGTGGGCATGGCTATGGGAGGGGCATGGGCAGGTCATGGACATTCCCAGAATTTAGGTGTGGTGATGTAGAATAGTGTCATTCACATGCCCAACTGCCGTTTATTGCACGCCAGCATTTACACCAGGTTTCAGCAGGCTTGCTCCCAAAGTTAGGCATGAAATCCTTTCTAAACTAGTACTCTGCAAAGGGTGCTCTGCACAGAATACTAGTTAGCATGGATCTTCCCGGTGCCCAACTTTGGATGCCATTTACTGAATTGCCCCATATGTGCACCACATTCAGACATATTCACCTCTGTCACTTTCAAAAAGCCAGAAAAGTCCAATATTACATTTCTATGGGTCAGCATAGCACCTTTTGGATTTCCTGAAAACATACCAGAATCATAGCTGAATTCACGGCTTCCTACATCCAGAAATCATTTAAAATCCATCTGAATACAGTGTTCCACATCTTACAGAATTCCAGTATAAGCATTGGTCTATACCAGGGATTCTCAACTCAGTCCTCGGGACATACTCCGATAGGTTTTCAGGATACACAGAATGACTATGCATGAGATAGATGTTCATATGATGGAGGCAGTGCATGCAAATTTATCTCATGCATATTAAGTAGCCTAGTGGTTAGTGCAGCGGCCTGAAAACCTGGGAAACTGGGTTCGATTCCTACTGCAGCTGCTTGTGACTCTGGGCAAGTCCATTGCCCCAGGTACAAATAAGTACCTATATATAATATGTAAAGTGCTTTGATTGTAAACACAGAAAGGCGGTATATCAAGTCCCATCCCCTTTCCCTTTCATTTTGAAACTCTTGAAAACTGGACTGGCTTGGTGTGTCCTGTTGCTGTTTAAATTGAATACTGTATTGTGCATTACATAATAAATGCATCTTGATATTCAGATCAAGTCATTAGCTCACCCTTTTGCTGGAAAATGGGAAGACATAAATCAGTCTCTGGCAAACTGCAGTCCTGCCAGTATCTGCTGAGATATTTTGTGGAATTCTAGTCCAAATCAGCAGATCTGGAAGACAGCAGCAGGGCTCAGAGCTGCCTATTTGCATATTAGAAATACAAGTTTAAAAAAACAGTTATAAAAACCAACAATTATGCATCCCTTTTTTAGACATCATTTCAGTAACTTAGAGAATTACTAAAAACCTTGTGTTAGAACAGCGACTAATACAATTACTCTACAGTGAGCATTTTTTCCCCTTGCACATCAGCTATTTTCTAAGTATTTCCCTGTTCTCACTGCCAAATATCCATTTGCTTTGAGTTTAGAGACCCAGTGTCTTTCTGTTATGTAGTGCATTGCATTGCTGTTTATCAAGTATTGCAGAAAATAGACATTCTTACTGCAGTGCCATTTGTAAAGCATATGAATGAGAGGTCTTCTGGTTTTGGAGTTTAGAAATAATTAAAAAAAAAGATTACCCAATAAGACCACCTTGTTTTTACCCAGCCAAGACAGGATGCTTCCCATTTCATTTTGACTCCTCCATCCCCCCTACAAGATAACCTTCTTTGCATTCCAACTTACCCTTGTTGCAAGTCTGTACAGTTATTTAAGGAGAGTCTGCAAATAATGCCTTTACCTTCACCAAGTACTGCTAAAGTATGGTCACTCCCAGGATGTGCCCCAGAAATTCTTTTAATTAGTTGCTTTCTGCTTGCAGGAATTTTTTATTTATTTTGATTTTGCTCACATCTTTTCAATTACATTCAGGTACACTGGGTATTTTCCTATCCCTGGAGGGCTCAAAATCAAATTTTGTACCTGAAGCAATGGAGGGTTAAGTGACTTGCCCAAGATCACAAGCAGCAGCAATGGGATTTGAACATGCCACCTCTGCATGTCAAGACCAGTGTTTTAACCACTAGGCCAATTCTCCTTGGTACAGCTTGAAGGCAGACATACCAGGTACTACAACCTGTCATTTCATACAAATTATATCCCTATCAAGGCATATACCCCCTAAATCTATAAAAATTGCCATTTAATTGAATGTGCAATTTAATTGAACGAGCTAATTAGCGCCAATAATTGGCTTAACAAACAATTATTGGCACTAATTAGATTGAATTAACATTTATGCATGATCTGAAAAAGGGGGCACGGAAATGAGAGGGTCATGGGCATAACAGGGGCATTCCTAAAATGAATGTGCATTATTATAGAATAACAGGGATATGCACCTAATGTAGGTGTGTATATTTGTACCACGATTCCCATGCCTAACTTTAAGCATGGCTTATAGAATAGCACTTTTTCAGTGCACAGTTTTTGGAAGCCATATATAGAATCTAGTCCATGCTGTTAGAGAGTCTTTAAGAATATAAACACAAACAAAAAGCCACAAATTAGAGAAATATTTCAAAGCAGCAATGAGTTGGGGATAATTAACACTGAAGTGGCAGGAGCAGATAAAAAGCAATCGGTAATAGTAGTGGGCTTGATATTCAAAAGAGTTTAACTAGGCTTGTTAACTGAGGGGAACTTTTACTAAGGCACACTCATGATTTTAACACTCGTTAAAAACATGAGTGCGCCTTAGTAAAGACGTCCTAATTAAGTTGCACGCACAAATCCAGAATATGACTGGATTTGCACATGTAATTTAAGTCATGCTATATAGAATCCTGTGGTATGTTTATTGAATACAATTAGTACTTAAGGGCTATTATGGGTACTTAAGGCCAATTAGTGTCTAATTTAACATTTAAATGCCCAAATGTGCAGGTCAGTCAGAAATTTGGGTGCCCAGCTTTATAGCACCTGGCAATAAATCTAATCTATTTGCAAACTATTACAAACAGTTTAAATCAGTGTTTCCCAAGTCCATTCCTGGAGTACCCCTTGCCAGTCAGGTTTTCAGGATATCCACAATGAATATGCATGAAAGAGATTTGCATATAATGGAGGCAGTGTATGCAAATCAAGTTCATAAATGTAAAAGCTCAGGATTTTTTAAAATATTGGGCTCGCACTGTTCAGTATTAGTTATTAACTAAAGCACTGCCCCCCTCCAAAAAATGTCAATTTATTTCATTTCAGGTTATAGTGTAACATAATTGCATGCTTGCCCCCCCCCCCCCCCCCCTCAACACTATTCAGCTAATTCCTTCACTCTGTCCAGGAAGGGGTAAGTTGTTTTGAGCTTAGCACCTTTGGATCTTTTGAAAGTTTACTGCCATGAAATATGATAAATTTAACATGACCATAAGTATCTGCTGTAATATAATGTCAGAAGCTATTTTTTAAACCTTGTCTAAAACTCGATTGTGAAAGCAGTACGTCCAGGAGACTGCTGGATCCTTGCACAGATTGCCCATCTTGTAGAGATTTAATGTGCAAGCACATTTTCTGTTCCACTCCTGTAGATCCTTCTCAAATGCATCCATTAAAATTATGCATTTCAGCCCTGGAGTTTCTCTCTTCTCCACATGGCTTTATCTGACTTGACACACATTACTGTGGAAATGTCAGGAAGGGATTCCAAAGCCAATTAACACTTCAAATCTTTTGCCTGAAGAGAAACTTTTTAAACAAATTTGCATACCACAGCTGTATTCTAATACAGCCTTTTAAAATGTTACATCTTTAATTGATAAAGATTTAGTGGAACAAAGTGCCAAACTGCAAACCAGTTATTTTGGGGGTGTTCCAGACGTGGCGGTGCTGCTGCCACCAGCGATGCCTTGGAGGTATACCAAGCAGGGACAGGGGATTTGAGAGTGAAGGGAAGATGCTGGGCTGCTGGTGGAGAAAAGGAAGCGAAGGGAGTGAGGTGCTGCCAGTGGACCTGAGCCTACCCAGGCCCAACTGTAACTATGCCACTGAAATGACTTGATTAAGATCACAAGGAGCAGCAGCAGGATTTGAACTGGGGTTGGGGGAGGGGGGGAATGCCAAAGGGTGAGTCATACAGGGTGCAACCATTTCTTGGAATGGTCTCAATTCTACAGCATGCGTTAAAACAAGGGTTCTTAACCAGTGGTGACTGCACCCCCAGAGTGTTGGAAGAGGTCAAATGAGGTATGGAAAAGGGTCTTGAAATCTGAGACAGTTTATTGAAACTTTCTAGACAGAGTGAAGGCAGGTATTAGGACAGTTATTGGTAGTATAAAACTGTGTACTACTGTGATTTTAGCAATGATAGTAGAAGTTAGCATTGTTGGCAGCTAACAGTGACATATATAGCTGTCAGTAGTCACTAGTGGACACGTGATTTAGGAAGGGGATGCGAGGGTTTTACTGATCAGATAAAGGGGTGTGGAAACCAAAAAAGGTTAAGAATCCCTGCTTAGAATCTGTAAAGATAGTTAAATCTTCAAGGTCCAGGGACACATGCTTGCAAAAGTATTCCTTTACATCTGAAGATCATGAACAAGAGATCTTTATCCTCAATTTTCCGCTTATTCTTTCTGAGGAGTTATGTGCCAGGAATCAAGCCTTGTGAGCTTCTATGTATCTGCTCCTGAGTTAGAAACCATTTTCATTAGTGTATAGCGGAACTAAGCACAATTTTACCCACATCATACTTAATTTATGGTTTTAATGTTATAGCCTCAGTATATAAATTGTGAATTGAATTTGTTATGAAAATTACATGCATTCTGAGTATCTTTTATGCATTACTAGAAAACAGCCATTAAACTTAATGTTACCTTAATGCTCAAGATGAGGATTCTATTTATATGTTATAAAGAATCCGCCCAATATTCAGCCCATGGTGATAAGCAGCATCTGAGCCACTGACAGCCGCAGGCTGAACTGACCCCGGATATTCAATACTAGAACATGTGCAACTCCTGGCATTGAATATCTGGGTCACAGCGGTCACCTGGAAGTTAATCGGGCGCCAGCCGATATTCAGATTGGCACCCAGTTAACTTCACTGCATAAAGGTAGGACAGCCATTTTGCCATCCTAACTTCATGCGGTTACTTAGTCTTTTAGTCGGCTGAAAATCGCCACTAACAGTCCAAGAGGGATGAAATTATTTAACATTTTTGCCTCTTCTTTTTCATATATGGCAGCAAGGACATGGAATTCTTTATCTACAAAGTTAACTTCAGAATCAAATTATTTTCTTTTTAGAAAGGCCTTAAAACAGCTCTATTCCTGATTTATAGCGCGCTAAAGAAATGGTACCTATGCTAATTTGATGATCTGATGGATTTGTGATAGATTGAGTTGTAATTCCAGGGTAATTGACCTTGCTTCTGATTGTAATCTGCATTGAACTCATTTTTGGGAGCATGCAGAATATAAAAAATGTTTATTATTATTATTATAAATACACATCGGCCCCAGAGTGATTTTACAATATCGCTCACCATTAGGGTCATGAAACATGTGTTTCCTCTCATGGAAAATAATCCTCAAACCCATATCAGATCTCTTAAGAGTTATTATTTCATCTGCCAGTAAACTTTTACAAAATACTAGATCCACAGATTTGAGAAAATCAGTATGTGGAAATAAGGAACAAGGAAGTCAGAGGTGATAGAATTTAAAAACTCAGTATTTTCATACTCTTCTGAATGTTTTTGAAAATAAAGGGCCCACCTTCAATGCAGACAAACTGGAGGAGCACACATGGAATCATCATTAGCACAGCCCCACTGGGTGGATTTTGGTTTATATCACTGGAGGCAGACTTCCAAGTCTTCTGTCTGGACAGCTTAGGGATGTTCTGCTTTCTTTTCGTGAAGCTGTCTACTTCATTTGTTTGACAGGTATATCTATCTTCTGTTCTCAATTGCCTGCAGGAATTGTATATCAAGCCCATTAAAACTATGTTGCTGTCAAAGATTTTAGCACAGGGCTGGTAGTACAGCAGAACATTTTATGCTGCTATCAATAAACTCCTACAAAAAGTTATGGTAGCTACTGCAGCTGGTTTTTTTTTTTTTTTTTTTAGCTAGCTTTGCTCAGTCTGGAAGAAAGAGCACAGTTTCTGTTCCACCTTGAGAAAAAGCAATGAGCTTCTATAATGAGTCCCAGGCACATTTTGAAAAAAAATCGGCTTCCTCTGATTTCTAAATAGGTTCCCAACTGGGGGATATCCAGAGGGCTGCATTTGGAATCATGGGTCAAGATTGTGCAAGGATTCAAATTTCATAGTATCAGAGCACAAGAGGTGTGGGTAGGAATGCCTGTACAACTGCACAATGAAGGCTAGATTTTCTAATAAATAGAGCTACCATGTTACTGTATTCTAATAAGCATTAGTGCATTTTATTTTATACAACTCTGGTGAGACCTCATTTAGAATACTGTGTACAATTCTGGAGACCGCACCTTCAAAAAGATGTAAATGGGATGGAATCAGTCCAGAGGACAGCTTCCAAAATGGTCAGTGGTCTTTATCATAAAGCATTTGGGGACAGACTTAAAGAACTCAATATATATACTTTGGAAGAAAGGCGAGAGAGGGGAGAGCTGATAAAGATGTTTAAATACCTACATGACATAAAAATACAGGAGACAAGTCAATAGAAAGGAAGCTCTGGAGTGAGGGAGCATAGGATAAAGGTAAAAGTGGGCAGACTCGGGAGTAACCTGAGAAAATATTTTTTCATGGAAAGGGTAGTAACTTCATGGCATAGCCTCCTGGTGGAGATGAAGACTGTATCTGAATTCAAGAAAGCTTGGGACAGGACCTTTAAGGGAGAGAAAGGGATAGTAGATGGCATGGATGGGCAGACTGAATAGGCCTTATTGGAGTAAATATTCAGCTAGCAGCGCTCAGTGTTTTGCTGACCGCTGCTGTCATTATTCCCAGATATTCAAAGTCAGGTCCTGTCCAGGTTTTGGTACTAAATATCTAGTTTTGCAGAGCTGGCTAAGACATAGAAACATAGAAACCTGACGGCAGATAAGGGCCATATGACCCATCCAGTCTGCTCATCCTCTGTAACCCTTAACTCTTCCTTTTCCTAAGCGATCCCACATACTTATCCCATGCCTTTTAAAATTCTGGAACAGTCCTCGACTCCACAGCCTCCACTGGGACGCCATTCCACGCCTCCACCACCCTTTCTGTGAAATACTTCCTTAGAGTACTCCTAAGCCTATTCCCTCTTAACTTTGTCATATGCCCCCTCATTTCAGAGCTCACCTTCATTTGAAAAAGGCTCTCTTCCTGTACATAAGTGCCCTTGAGATATGTAAACGTCTCTATCATGTCTCCTCTCTCCCTCCTCTCTTCCAGCGTATACATGTTGAGGTTCATAAGTCTGTCCCTATAATTTTTGCGTTCAAGACCGCTTACTAATATTGTAGCCGCCCTCTGGACAGATGCTATCCTGTTTATATCTTTCCGTAGGTGCGGTCTCCAGAACTGCACACAGTACTCCAAATGGGGCCTCACTAGAGACTTATACAACGGCACTATCACCTCCTTTTTCCTGCTGGTCATACCTCTTTTTATGCATCCAAGCATTCTTCTGGCTTTGACCGTCACTTTTTCTACCTGTTTGGAAGCTTTAAGGTCATCAGACACAATCACCCCCAAGTCCCGCTCTCTCTTTGTACACTGAAGCACTTCACCCCCTATACTGTACTGTTCCCTCGGATTTTTTGCAACTCAAGTGCATGGCCCTGCATTTTTGGGGATTAAACCTTAGTTGCCAAATATCGGTCCATTCCTCCAGCTTTGCTAGGTCCTTCCTCATGTCATTCATGCCCTCCAGGGTGTCCACCCTGTTGCAGAGTTTAGTATCATCTGCAAAGAGACAAACCTTACCAGACAGCCCTTCCGCAATATTGCTCACAAAGACGTTAAAAAGAGCCGGCCCTAGGACCGATCCCTGCGGTACTCCACTGACGACATCCTTTTCTTCAGAGCAAGCTCCATTTACCACTACCCTCTGTCTCCTACCATTCAACCAATTTTTAACCCAGTTATTCTAGGTCCCATACTGAGGGCACTCAATTTATTTATCAGTTGCCTGTGTGGAACCGTGTCAAAGGCTTTGCTGAAATCCAATTATATCACATCAAGCGCCCCTCCCACATCCAACTGTTTGATCACCCAGTCGAAGAAGACAGTCAGATTTGTTTGACATGACCTGCCACTAGTGAAGCCATGGTGCCTCGGGTCTCGCTTTCCATTTAGTTCAATAAATCTCACAATCCTCCTCTTTAGAACCATTTCCATTAGCTTACTCACCACCGAGGTTAGACTGACAGGTCTGTAGTACCCAACCTCCTCCTTACTTCCACTCTTGTGCAAAGGAACCACATCCGCCCTTCTCCAGTCCACCGGGACCACTCCAGTTTCTAAGGAAGCATTGAAGAGGTCCGTCAGCAGAGCCGGCAGAACTTCTCCGCGTTCCTTCGTGCAATATTCAGCAATTAACCGGCAGTGGGTTACCACATAAAGATAGGACAGCCTTTTATGCGCTCCCATTTATGTGGTTCTAAGGCTAGATTTTGTTTGCTGAACTCATGCTGACTCATTTCCCCTCCACCAGATTTGCTCCTCCTTGGTTAATTTTAAACAAGAAGCTAAGAAATGATTTACTCTTTTCTTACAAGGATGCATCATACTTTGGAAAACATAAATGTTATTCAGCTCCATCTGTTCTACTGCCGCTTTCCCTTAGTCTTCATTATTCCCAGGACTCATCTATATACAAAGATTACCCCCCCCCCCCTCGAAAACAAATATGCCTTATACAACCAAACAGACTTGAAGAAGAAATAAATATATATCATAGAACTGGAAAATGTTGGCACATTTAGACTGACCCTGGACTTCTGCATGAAGGTAGCTCTGCCCTCATTATTCAATATCTCTCTTTTAAATAGTAATAATAAACAATATTAAGTGCATTTTTATAATATACCACTGCATTCCACAAAACAAAAGGAGCAAGTTCCCACAAACCATCTTTCTATTTTGATCTAAGCACAGGAAAATAAAAAGTTTTAAATGCGCCCAGGTTTCAACCTAATTCATGTTTAATGTGGAATATAAATGTCATAAATAAGTCAATAAATAGATAGAAACTCTAAATGTTGAGCACCTGATTCTCATAACATGGTGTCTGTTTTAGTGTCCCTTTACTGAAAAAAAATCTCTGAATGAATATAACATGTGCTAGGTGTCCCTATAACAAGCCCCTCCAAATAAAACACAGATTATGATTTATAACAAATTACTACTCTACCTATGAAAAGTTATTCCGTTATTATACTTTGTGTACATCCGTATGCTGAACAAGCTGGCATGTTTGAAAATATAAGTGAGATTAAATAAAAATGCTACCAACAATAAAGAACAACAATGTGGATGCAGCAGCTCATAGGTTTGCTTGCTTTGTTTTGAGTATACATGGATGATTAGTACATAAGTACATAAGTATTACCATACTGGGATAGAACAAAGGTCCATCTAGCCCAGCCTCCTGTCTCCAACAGTGGGCAATCCAGGTCACAAATTATTATTATTATTTTTTTAATTATTATTACATTTGTACCCTGCGCTTTCCCACATAATGCAGGCTCAATGCGGCTTACATAGTAATTTGAAATACAAAGTTAATAGAATTTTAATAAAACAGTAGTAAAACAATGTAAAGTTGGGCTTAGTAGTGTATGATAAATTGAGTTAGATAATATATGACTAGGATAAAAGAGGGTAGACAGGATAGGATAGTGTAATTTGGGAGAAAGGGTAAGGAGGGATAAAATTAAGGAGAGATGGAAAGAGAAGGATGGGAGGTTGGTATTTAAGTCAGAACAGAATTGGGGGTCGAAGTTGGCGAGATTAGGTTGGGGCAAGATCCCAAAAAAGTACAAAACATTTTATGCCGGCCAAACCTTTTTTAAACTCTGCTAAGTTAACCACATTTACCACATTCTCTGGCAACAAATTCCAGAGTTTAATTACATGTTGAGTGAAGAAAAATTACTCCGATTTGTTTTAAATTTACTACTTTGTAGCTTCATCGCATGCCCCCTAGTCCTAGTATTTTTGGAAAGTGTAAACAGACACTTCACGTCTACCCATTCAACTCTACTCATTATTTTAGAGACCTCTAACATATCTCCCCTCTCCTCAGCCTCAGCCGCTTTAGCCTATTCTCATAGGGAAGTCGTCCCATCCCATTTATCATTTTCGTCACCATTCTCTGCACCTTTTCTTATTCCACTTTATCTTTTTTGAGATGCGGCGACCAGAATTGAACACAATATTTGAGGTGCGGTCGCACCATGGAGTGATACAAAGGCATTATAACGTCCTCATTTTTGTTTTCCATTCCTTTCCTAATAATACCTAACATTCTATTTGCTTTCTTAGCCGCCGCAGCACACTGAGCAGAAGGTTTTAACGTATCATCGACAACACCTAGATCCCTTTCTTGGTCCGTGACTCCTAATGTGGAACTTTGCATGATGTAGCTATAATTCGGGTTCCTCTTTCCCACATGCATCACTTTGCACTTGCTCACATTAAACGTCATCTGCCATTTAGACGCCCAGTCTCGTAAGGTCCCCTTGTAATTTTTCACAATCCTCCCATGATTTAACGACTTTGAATAACTTTATGTGATCAGCAAATTTAATTACCTCACTAGTTACTCTCATCTCTATGTCATTTATAACTATGTTAAAAAGCAGCGGTCCCAGCACAGACCCCCACAGCACAGAACCCCCACTAACTACCCTTTTCCATTGAGAATACTGACCATTTAACCCTATTCTCTGTTTTCTATCTTTTAACCAGTTTTTAATCCACAATAGGACACTACCTCCTAGCCCATGACTCTCCAATTTCCTCTGGAGTCTTTCATGAGGTACTTTGTCAAACGCCTTCTGAAATCCAGATACACAATATCAACTGGCTGACCTTTATTCACGTTTGTTCACCCCTTCAAAGATGGCTGCACGGGGGTGAGGAAAAGAGCTAACCTAATTGGCTT
This sequence comes from Microcaecilia unicolor, assembly GCF_901765095.1. NCBI lineage: Eukaryota > Metazoa > Chordata > Amphibia > Gymnophiona > Siphonopidae > Microcaecilia > Microcaecilia unicolor. The sequence continues at coordinate 158,554,333 of NC_044038.1, forward strand.
CAACTTTTACATAGTAACATAGTAAATGACGGCAGATAAAGATCTGTACAGTCCATCCAGTCTGCCCAACAACAGATAAACTCATTTTACATGGTATGTGATACTTTATATGTATACTTGAGTTTGATTTGTCCTTGCCTTTCTCAGGGCACAGACCGTAGAAGTCTACCCAGCACTCTTCTAAGTACAAGAAGAGTGCTGGGCAGACTTCTACGGTCTGTGCCCTGAGAATGTCAAAAATTACAAGAGGCTTCAACTTTTTGACATCATGCTGTCTACTGTTCTCAATCTAACCTTCTTGGCTGGTGCTAATGCTAATGTTAAATTGTTCTCCCCTCCTCCCACTGTCAATATGACTTCCTTACCTGTTGCCAGCCACCGCCCCCCCCCCCCCCCCCCCCCACACACACAAAAAAAAAGTAAGCAGGCAAACTATAGCTAGGGAAACAGGAGAGCTGAAAACTCACTTATTCCTTGCAATATGGAACTATGTGGTCACCAATGTTGCCTCTAAGCTGTGCAGGAGTCCACCACCTGTGTTCTACTACGTGGCATGCTGTAGTCTTTCCACAGTGTGAATTGCAAAGAGCTGATGGTTCAAATCACAAGAGCACTGCAACTCACCCCACAACTAGAACACAGGTAGTGGCCTCCTGTACTGCTTAGAGAGAACACTGAGATCACACTTGTCTTCTGATAGAAAGAATTCATTTTACAGTTTCACAATCCCAGACCTACATGACTAGACAGCCCTGCAGACACAGGAGGGATCTGAAGAGGCGTGCAACCAGCTGTGAGAAGGCTGCAAATTGGCAAACAGACTCTTTAACTAACAAGCAGCTTCTCTGTATGCAAATGCAAATATATCCAAGTGAGAATACTGCCTTATGGTAATTAAGGTAAAGTAATTGCCTGTCTCTGAGCTATTATCCAAGAAGCAGGCTGAAGACAGGAAAGGTAGGAGACAGAAAGGGTTTCAGTGGTCACTGTGTAGCAGTTTAATACTTCTGTAGTGAAATGCTAAAAAAAAAAAAAAAAAAAAGGTCCTCATTTTCTGTCTCTTGTCCTAGTGAAGTCTAATTCTTTAGTCCAAGCATTAGGACAGGAATTATTGGGAATGAGACTACCATTCAAATCAGCATAAAATGATTTTTAAAACAAACGGTTGGTAGTGTGTGTTGCATAATTCTACTGTATTGGTTTTGGATAAACTTGGATTCTTGGTAACCTTTAATGGACCTAAGTGCAAAATGTGACAGTGTACCCATTGATGGGAATCCCCTGTTTTAACCATATTTCTCCATTTGGCTAGCTTAAATTGGTTGCCAGTAATTTTGAGAATGAAATTCAATATATTATTGTTGACACTGTAAACAGGACGTCAGGACACAGAAAGAGAATCCAGATCAGCGAACGCGCCGGACTCAGAGACCGGCGCTGAAGGGGACTTCAGCTGGCGGGGGTTGGGGACCCCTGCCAGCAATGGTACCTGGCGGTGGCGGGGGAGGGTTGGCGGCGGGAGGGGGGTCGAAAGGGATGGGGAGGGGTGGTGGCACTGGGGGGGGGGGGTCAAAAGTGGCGGGGGGTCAGCGGCACCGGGGGGGGAGGCTAAAATGTGCCCCCTCACCTTGGGCTCTGGACTCCCCTCCCGCCGAAGTCTGGCTATGCCCCTGGTTTGATAATAACCTTGATCCAGTGGTTGATCACATATTGGTAGATCAAATCAAGTATACACTCTCCCCCATGGTGAAGAATTTAGGGGGTCATATTGATCAAACTCTTTCATTTGATACACACCTAAGCATTTTATGCCGCCATCTTGCCCCCTTCACACCTTAGCATTTTAATCAAGAGTGCTTTTTTTCTTTGTCAGAATTTATGGTGAATACGCAAATGTTTTGAATTTGAGCAATTTAGATGGTTAGTGCAGGCATTATTATCGTCAAACCTGGATTACTGTAACTTCATCCATTTTGGATGCCCCCAAAAAACCTATCCGGAAGTTAAAAATATTTTCTCCCGTGTGTTTTCAAGCACCAAATTCAGAATTACTACCCATGGCACACGATAGCCAAGTGTTAATGCAGATTTGGTGCATGCTGGATGCGCGTAAGACCTTATGCACGTTTGTGAAATAGCCCCTGAGTATTTATATTAAAGTGTGCACGCGGAAAAGAGACAGACACAGACAGAAAACCAGAAATAAATACAGAGAAAAGAAAAGAAATGCTTTACTGTAGAGGATTCAGTAGATAGGATGATAATTCTGGCATCTGTAGAATCTGAAAAACAAAAGGTGAAAATAACTTTAAAGTATCTAGTTTTTATCTGAACCAGTTTTAGTTCATGATTTTAGGTAAGGAATTTTAAAGCTTATCTAAAGTATTTTTCTGACAGAGTTCTTGAAATGTTGTGTATATTGTTATCACAGGTTTGAAATACTGTAACTGAAAACATATATAATTGTCACTTAGACTACTGCAATGGAATATATGCGGTATGCAAAGAACAAACCTTATATAAGCCAGGCTTATATTTGGAAAAACACGATTTGATAGCACAAAACCCCTCCGTGAAAAACTACACTGGCTCCCAATCAATGAATGTATTGCTTTCAAAATCTGCACCCTGGTTTATAAAATCATTTTCGGCAAAGCCCCGGGATACATGACAGACCTCATAGACCTACCAACCAGAAATACATCCAAATCATCACGAACATATCTAAATCTCCACTACCCAAGCTGCAAAGAACTTAAATACAAATCAATTTACGCATCCAGCTTCTCCACACAACTGTGGAATGCACTACCAAAAGCCTTGAAAACAACATAAGGCCACCTAAACTTCCGGAAATCACTAAAAACTAACCTGTTTCAAAAGGCTTATCCTACCGACCCAACTTAAATGCCTGAACTCTGCAACACTGCAAAACTAAAGTACGTAATGGACATACTTCAATTCTTACACTTTACGATTCCTTAATGTGACCATTCCACATGAATCTTATTTTACCAAATCATCACTTTGTATTTGTTCACACCGGAGTCAGCAAACGCCTCTCCGGTATTATGTAAGCCACATTGAGCCTGCAAATAGGTGGGAATAGGTGGGAAAATGTGGGATACAAATGTAACAAATAAATAAATAGAATCTTATTAAACTTGTAAAAACTTAGCACCTTTAGGGTCCTGTTTACTAAGCCGTGCTGTAGGCACACTAGTGTTTTTAGTGCATGTTAATGCTAGCGACACCCATAGGAATATGGGTGTCTCTAGCATTAGCGTGTGCTAAGTTTTAGCATGTGCTAAAAATGCTAGCGCACCTTAGTAAACAGGGCCCTTAATATTTTAATAATCATACTTAAAAATAAAAATGATATTTTAATATACAGTTCCCTGGTTGGGAGCAAATTATTGTGGGAAACCCATTAATAACAACTGTGACAAAAGTAACATCAATTTCCAAAGTGCAATTACATTTCTCTGCCATCAGAGAGTTTACAATTGAAAAGACTCTCACTGGAGACCTGGGGGGTCTTTTACTTAAGCATGCTGGTGTTTTTAGCACGCATTAAAAATAGGCGTGTGCTAAATGCTAAAGACGCCCTTACGAATACATTAGCGTCTTTAGCATTTAGCACGCACCTATGTTTAATGCATGTCTTAGTAAAAGACCTCCTTACTTTCTTATTAAGCTCTGTTTTCAAAATTTACAAAAGTCCTTATTTGGCAAGATCTGATAACAACTATTGCCAGTTGTTTTCTATTGCAGGGCAAGCAAAATGGAATAACTTACTAGGAAATTTCTAGAAATAAGGCTATGGACTATCTGCACCCTCAGACCACTGTATCTCAAGCGAGAGAAGCAGTGTCAGTACCAATCCTTCCAAGTTTAAATGTTTAAAGGGCTAGTATTTTTACTAACAGGGATAAAAGTAATGGATTATTATGGTGCTGTAATATGGGGAGGAAGAGATACTGGACCATACATGGTGGGGGGGGGGGGGATAGAGGGTAAGAGGGAGAGATGCTGAATCAAGGGAAGGAGGGAAGTAGAGGAAGAAGAAGAAGAGAGAGGAAGAGATGTTGGACTCAGAGGGAGGGAGGGAAGAGAGAGAGATAATGGATTTAGTGGGGAAGAGGGAAGAATGTTGCTAAGCAAGTTGTAATCCTGAAAGAGAAGGGGAGAATTTATCTGCAGATAAACAATAATGAATGAAAAGAGACAACTGGGGGTAACTGTATTATTTATTTTTATTTGTTACATTTGTATCCCACATTTTCCCACCTATTTGCAGGCTCAATGTGGCTTACATGGTACCGTAGAGGCGATCACCAGTACCGGTTATAACAAATACAAAGTGTGGTAGTGGTAAAGTAAAGTTCACGTGTGACAAATACATTGGGGAATCGTAAGAAGAAGAGTTAGGTAATGTCCATTATGTCCAGTATGAGCTTTGATTTTGTTGTGTTGCTAGGTTAAGGCATTTAAGCTGGATCGTTTGGGTATGCCTTTTTAAACATGGCAGCCCTGGGTTTAAACAAAAAAATATATATATATATAAACATAATGTGGTACCCTACTGTAAGTTAATGAAACAACTCATCATTAGTTTTCAACTGGATCTTTACACCAATAGTTCCCTTATTTCTAAACTGGGAACACTGCTTTATTCACATTTTTTATTTTTGTTACATTTGTACCCTGTGTTTTCCCACTCATAGCAGGTTCAATGCAGCTTATGTATTATATACAGGTACTTATTTGTACCTAGGGCAATGTAGGGTTAAGTGACTTGCCCAGAGTCACAAGGAGCTGCCTGTGCCTGCAGTGGGAATTGAACCCAGTTCCCCAGGACCAAAGTCCACCACGCTAACCACTAGGCCACTCCTCCACTCCATGAGCTATGTAATAGTAACCATGCACCATTTCTGCAAGGTTAGCACACATGAAGTTAATTTCAAGAAGGATATGTTAAAATCTGAACACTGAAGTAAAAGAACCTTAGGGTTATTCCTAGATTTCTTTGTACTGAGATCTGCACTGAACTCAACAGGTATATATGGAATATAAGCACTTGTAAAGTAACTGAAACGTGCTCTGCCCTGTGGCAATATGGTGCTGTGTTCAGGCAGTTCTTTTAATAATAGTTATGCTAATATGGCCTTTTGGGTGATATACTCTGGATATGCACGTTCCAATTCATTCTAGTAGTGTCCAGGCCTTAGTAACACAGAACTGCCAAATGATCCTGAAGGAAGACATGAGCGCATCCAAGTTTTTGGAACCGTCTGCTTTGAGACCATCATGGGCTTTATAACGGTGCTTTCTGCAACTGAAATCAGCACAGCAAATAGGAAAGAAAAAAAAAAAGAGGGGGCACTCAAAAGTCCAGGATGTTAACCGGTCCACCCAAAAGCAGGGCTGCCAACTTACGTAGTTCCAGCAGGGAGATTGTTGGCCAGTCCTGGTTTTAAACATACATCCCAAAGCAGTGTAAGATTTGTAGTGATCTGAATGTGTAGATCAGTGTTTTACAAGCTCAAAGACTGTAAGTGCCTATAAAGCAGCCTGGGGGTATATGTGCATTAAAAGTAGGCACTCAGAAAATAGAGGGATAGGCATTTAGTGTGGTTTAAATGTACAACTCTGTCTTAAAAAGCAACAAAAAGAAGAAACCAAGTATTAAATCCTCAGAGGCACTATAGGCAGAAGAATGAGCTTTGCCTCCTCGGACCTGGCATCCAAGTTCTTGCATTATGCTCACCGTAAAGTCTTTTATGCAGTTCTCTGCATTGGGGTGATGGGAGCCGCAGCAATCAAACTATGTGGAAGTTAGGCAATTGCCTAAGTAATACCAAATTACCTATTTTTTTAATTTGTAATGTTATTAGTGCAGTAGTCCAGGCTAGCTGCCTAACATTAGTATAATAGTAAATGGCATACTTTTGGTTAAAACCTGAATTGCATTCTGAGCTATGTCAGAGTAAAAATCAGATTCCTCACATTTCTTCCCATTTGATAAGGAAAGAGGCCTCTGCCTGAAAGCAGTTTTTCCCTACATGGTCAGGGATTTCCCTATTGACTGATAGCCAGCCTAGGATGGTCAGAGCTAAGATATATCCTTGTGCCTTTGTCTTTTTTGATGCCCCTTTTTCCCTGACCCTCTGCCTTCCATTGCACAAACATCTCTTTGTTGGGACTACTGACCTTTTTTTATGCAAAAGATCTGCAGCTAGGCAGAACTCCAAAGACAGACAGGAAGGATTGTTTGAGTTTGCTGTTCTTATTTGTTCCTGTAATCCTTGGTTTCTGGCAGCCTAGTTTACACCACACCCTGTATGCCAAGATTCACCAATTAAGTGGTTCTATTTACATATGCTGGTTGTCTGAGTGTCTGTATATACCTTTGGGGAACTAAAAGAACTGTAAGCTGTGGAGGGGCAGTGGAGACTGCAAGCAAGAGTTTACAGCGGGCTGCCTCATGACCCGGATTGGGCAGGCAGGATAGGCTGTAGCTGAGATCTTATAGTAGAGGCTTACCCTTAATTGTTCTGTCTGTTTATCTGTCTTATCTAGATTGTAAACTCTTTGAGCAGAGACTGTCTTTTGTGTATGGTGTACAGCGCTGCGTATGCCTTGAAGCGCTATAGAAATGATAAGTAGTAGTAGTAGAGGCTGTCTACCTGGCAGGACATGGAGACTGTGAATTAGTTGTGCACAGAATTTGCAGTTTAGGTGGCTGCCTAGGGGCTCACATCATGGGATGGCATAGCTAATAGCTTATTACTGTTCATTTTAATAGGCTGTGTGCTGGGATCTAGTGCAAGACTTTGACAGAAAGTTAGCTACTGTACAACACCCTTTTCTGCATCATGCACCCAGAAAATTGTACAAAGATGCAGCACTAACTGCGGGCTTCCATCTGCATGATCTGCATGAGCTTTCTGCATTAGCACCTTAGAATGTAAACCCTCAAGGGATAGGAAAATACTTACTATGCCTCAAATGTAACTTGCCTTGACAAATGAAAAGGTGTGAACTAAATCCAAAATACTTTCTACTTCCCCCTTCTTTCTACAATAACCAGTGCTGTTCTATATTACATGCAATGCAAGTCTTCAGTAGTTTTCACTAATTGTTCTAGAGTTTCTGATGATACATAAGAGGCAATAGCCATACAAATTTGTGAAATTATGGAGAATAATTATCACATATAATAAAATTCCACAAAAGGTGCTGGAAGAGAGGTACTGTAGCTGTAAGCTGTGTCAGTGTGTGTATGCATGGGGAGGAGGGAGTAAATGCATGAGGGCAGAGGAGAGTGCTGAAAATGACAAGGGCAGGAAAGTGTACTGTGGTCCCATAAGTACTTTAGCTCTGAATAGTTTGACAGCTTCCTTTTGAAAGCTTCTTGACACCACCAGATCAATCAATACCATTCATTTGATGTCCATGGGGAGTCTGAGAGCTGAAGTGGAGGTGCTGAATGGATCAAATTTAATAGTGACCCTTAGACCATTTACTTGGCTATTAGAGGATCAGTGTTCTTTTAGGGACAATTAAGCCCAACAGCAGAAGCTAATAGTGTGGACAGAACAATGATGAGAACAGTTCTGAAAACAGGATAACGATTTAAAGTCCAGGAAACTAGACACAAAGGAGTGCTGTTGTCTTATGCTCGCCTAGCCAGACTCTCATCAGGTCCTGGAAAAGAAGGGACATAAACCAGAGTCACAGTGTGGGGATTACAATTGTACAAGGTATTGAAAATAATGGTTTCAAGCTTCAAAGAACACCTAAAATACCAGCCCATTATTGCAGAGTCAGAAATCCTGTTGAGTGTATGGACCAAGGGGGTAATTCTTTAAAATGGGTGCTAGCATTATGCGCATAAATGATTACAATAATGGCATATATGTGAGTATGTGTGCACATACATGCATAAATGCCAGGATTCTGCTCCAGTGCTATTCAAGAAATATGTGACTACCTTACACAGTACATATTTGGCAGGTAGCTGTCCACATAGGTGGCTTCTGGGCTGAACTCACCTTTGTGTGTGTATCTTATAGCACAGTACAAGTTAAATGCATATTTCTGGCATCTAGGTGCGAGCATCTAATCATTTACTGTCACCCTGGGGTCAGATTTGGAACAGTGAGTAATCAAATTTGAAATCCAAGGTCAGCAAATGTTATGCTGTATTAGAGAATGACATAGGGAAGGGGAGCCACGGTAAAAGGACAAAATTTGGCCCATTTACTGTGAGTGTGGGAGTCCGGCATCTCTGTGCCTACCTTCCTCCCTCCCTCCTGCAGTAGCTCTACCTTTTGCAGCAGCCAGCTGAGCCAACAGCAATCCCCAGAGGCCTACTCCAGGACCTTCTTTCTGCCGGGTCCTGCCTTCTGATGTAACTTCCTGTTTAGCGAAAATAGGAAAGTGCAACAGAAGGCAGGATCCAGCAGAGAGAAGGCCCCGGAACAGGCCTGTGGAGATCGCTGTTGGCTCATCTGGCTGCTGTACAACAGAGCTACTGTGGTGGGAAGAGGGGAGGAAGATAAAAGTGCCAGACCCATGGGGGGAGGGGAGTGCTGGAAGTATGGGCGGGAGCTGCTGGACCTGCAAAGAGAGAGGGGGGACTAGAAATGCAGGAGGGGGGGCCGCTGGAACCTGCAGGGGGGAGTGGGAGTGCTGGAAATGTGGGAAGGGAGATGTAGGATCCATGGAGAGGGAGGAGGCACTTTAAATGAGGGGGCATCCTGGACCTGTGGGGGGAGGGGGAGCACTGGAAATGTGGGAGGGGGCTGCTGGACCCAAAGGGGGGGTTTGAAGGGGAGAAGTGCTGGACCCAAGGGGGGGTTGGAGGGAAGGGAGAGAGAGGATGGGCCCATGGGGGGGGCTGGGGCTGGGAGAGAGGTGCTAGACCCATGGGAGGGGAGCTGCTGGAGGTAAAGGTCAGAGGTGCTGGACCCTTGGCTGGCTGCTGGAGGGAAGGAAAAGGGGTGTTGGACCTGCAAGGGAGAAGGGAGAGAAGGGAGGAGAAGGGACACAGAGGGGCAATGCCAGACATGGGAGGGGGTATATGGACACAGAGGGAAGACGCTAGATATAGGGGGGAGAACAGAAACACAGAATGGAGATGTTGGACGTGGGGGGGCATAGGGACACAAAGAATTGATGCTGGACATAGGTGGAGGGACATAGAGTGGTGGTGATGAATGTGGGGAGATGGACACAGAGAAGATGCAGGACAGGGAAATATAGGGGACACAGAAATGCTGAACATGCAGAAAGATAGGTACACAGAGATGGAAGATGGATGGTGAGCATGGAGAAAAAAGAAATGTCAAATGGGCAAGAGACCCTGGCAAGTGAATTGAGAAGACAGAGGGAAACCAGAGCCTGGGACCAACATGATTTTGAAAAATAAAATGACAAGACAACAACAGGTACAAAAAAATTTATTTTCTATTTTGTGATTAGAACATTTGAGATTTGAAATGTGTATCCTGCCAGAGCTGGTGTTAGACATGGCTAGGACCCAGGGCAGAAATTTGGGACCCCAAAGCCCACTACCAGGCCTTGCCTTCTTCAGCTTTCAGCAAGCTTAGGGCTCTCTCTGGCCATGGGGTAGTTGTCCTAGTTGCACCCCCCCCCCCCCCAACACCATCTCTGTCATGCGTGATCTTCATATTTTGGTATAGGAGAAAATGCATATCTTTCTATTTCTGTGGTGTGGATTCTTGTGGTTTTAGGTTAATATATTTTATTATTTTTGGTCAGCAATTATGTACTTGACATTTGTATTCTGTGTGTGTGACTAAGGTATTCTGTTAGCATGAATTTTCTATGTAGCATTCTGTAGTAATCTGGCTTGTTCGGTTTTCCCGATAGTAGAGAGGTTATTTGTGAGGGGAGACAAGGATTTTGTTGATCCTTGTTCTGTGTTGTTTGTACTTTATAAAATGACAGTTGTACTTTTATTATACTTTAATAAAATGATTTAAATATAAAATCATAACTGTTTGAGGCTTGTGTGGATGGGATCCCACGAAGCACACGGGAATGGGGACAGAGCTGGTGGAGACAGGGACAGAGTTCACGGGGATAGGGTCAGAGCTCGTAGGGACAGGGGCAAACTTTGTCCCTGTGTCATTCTTTATGCTGTATCACAGGTTTAGTTTGCCTGCATACTTTGGGTGTATAAGGAGTAGGGAAGGAGACAATTTAACACCAGTATCTGCAGCACTTGGGGGAGGGCAGTACCCCTGTCTTCCCAAACTATGCCTATGGCTGTAATAAACAGGTTTAGCTGACATTTCTCAGCCTCTCTAATCAGAATTCCTTATGCAGAACTTGCTGACCTTGCAGGGCTCTAATATGTCACACAGACACTGTCAGTGAAAAATCTGAGATAAGAGACTGGGCTAATCTCCTTCATTCTGGATAGAAAGCAGGTCACCAACAGGATGATTACCCCCCCCCCCCCCCCACACACACACACACACACACACCCCCACCTCCCCACACATCCCTGGCCTCAGCTGTTGCTGTTCCTGAAATGAAATCAGCCCTCTTGGTGCTTAATACAGGAACTGCCAGAAATTGTTTCCCTGGATTTGCATGAAATGGTTCAGAGGGTTAAAGAAATAAAACAACTGGCCTGTTTCAGCCCCTGCCAACCAGTCTAGATACATTTTTCATTATGGATGACACTTTATTGTACATACTGTTTCCTCCTGCTCCTTTTGGCTTCTAGCTCAATCAGAACTATTGTCAACTGGGATTATGGTGCCAGGACCCCTTGTTTCCTACTGCCTGGGGTTGTCCCTATTTGTGTCACCTTCTCCTTCTACCCTTTTCCTCTCCAATTAGCATAGTCACTACGGGGAAGTCATTGGCTATAACCTTCAGGCTGCATTTCCCTTTGGAACCTGATGTTCATGCATCCTGATTCTAATAACTAAGCAGTGGCTTAGGGAGGCTGACACCCGGGGCGGATCGCCGATGCGCCCCGCCCCCTGGGTGCAGCGCGACACCCCCCCCCCCCCCGCTGGCAAAAGGACACCCCCCGACGAAAGAATCCCCCCTGGGTGCACGCTGCTGGAGGGGTGCCGCGTGCCTGTCCGCTTCGTTTGTTTCCATGCTCCCTCTGCCCCGGAACAGGAAGTAACCTGTTCCGGGGTAGAGGGAGCACAGAACGAACATAGCGGACAGGCGTGCGGCACCACCCCAGCGGCATGCACCCAGGGCGGACCGCACCCACCGCCCCCCCCCCCCCCCCTTGGTGCGCCACTGTAACTAAGTCTCACCATTGACTGGCACTCCTTTCTAAGAACATAAAATATAAGAAAAGTTGTGCTGAGTCAGACCAAGGCCCGTGAAGTCCAGCATTCTGTCTCTGACAGTGGCCAGTTCAGGTTGCAAGTACCCCTACAGATTAAAAACTTTTTTAAAAAGTAGATCTATTTCCCATAATTCATTTCCAAGGGTAAAAAAAATGGCTATCCCAAGTTAATCTAATACTCTTCTGGACCTTTCCTCCAGGAACTTGACCAAACCTCTTTTGAGCCCACTATATAATGTTGCCTTGACCAAATCCAAAGACCACAATGCAAACAGGCAATTCTCTTTGTCAGTAGCACACAGTCCACCGAAATACAGCCCGTGTTGGGTTCCTAAGGCTGGAGCTTTTGAATAAAGAAGTGCTTTTGTACCTTCCCTGTGGCTGGTGGTGATTTAGGTCATCCTCTGCTTTTCTTGGACTGCCTTGACCAAATCCACCAGCAACAGATTCCATAGCTCAATTATATGCTGCATTAAAAAAAAAAAAATTCCAAAGCAGTGAACATTTCTTTCCAGCATTCCCAGCCACAACTGGCCTAAGGAGCACAAGCTAGCCAAGTGAAATGGAACCTAGATCTATAGAATGTGCAGGCTAGCATTGTCAATATATGCCATCCAGTCAGCCCCCACCTATATTTTTTGAAATCTAGCTGATTGAGTGCAAAAAAGTAGTGCAAGTATGCCCAGCAAATGAAAGCAACTACCTGGGGTAAATCATGGGGAGCAGTTTGCCAGAGAAGTCTTGATGTTCTGAACTAGATAAACATTTTGAAGTCTACAGTACAAATATGCCACCTGGCTTCTGCTTTTCAGGTTGGCAGAGGTTCAACAGGCACACCTACTCATTGACTTATGACTGCAAGCATGTTGACTTAACACTGCAAAAATATTTGGGGAATGAAATCCCAGGCACCAGGATTATTGACTTAAGATTGCATGCATGTCGATTTCTGTAAGTGATTGGAATCCAGGCCCCTCAATTGGAGGGACTGATGCTGCAATGGCCAGACTACACTAGAGAGAGAACCAAATTAAAAGTGGAGGAAACCCAGGTAGTTATATATAAAGATCCATGCCTCAGTCTTAGCCACTTCCTACCCTGTTGCATCTCTGGTGTGGCTTGAGAGATAAATGGGCTCATTTTCAAAAGAAAAAAAAGTCCAAAAAGTGGCATAAGTCTGCATTTGGATATTTTTCTCACAAAAACGTCCAAATCAGCATTTTCGAAACCTATTTTTAGATGTTTTTCTCTGAAGTCCGCCAGAAGTGCGTCCAAATCTTAAGGGGGAGTGCCAGGGGCATGTTCAGGGCAGAACTTGGGCGTTCCTTAGACTTACACATTTTTCAGCCATAATGGAACAAAACAAAACTGTCCAGGACTAAAACTTAGACGTTTTGAGCTAGACCTGGTTTTTACGAATAAGGCACAAAAAGTTGCCCTAAATAACCAGATGACCACTGGAGGGAATCAAAGATGACCTCATCTTATTCCCCCAGTGGTCACTAACCCCCTCCCACCCCCCAAAAATGTGATGAGAAACATTACCGACTTCTATGCCAGCCTCAGATGTTGTACTCAGGTCCATTAGAACAGCATTCGGGTCCCTGGAGTAGTCTAGTGTTGGGTGTAGTGCACTACAGACAGGTGGACCCAGGCTCCTACCTACCCCTACCAGTTATATTTGTGGAGGAAACTGTGAGCCCTCCAAAACTTACCAGAAACCCACTGTACCCCACATATAGGTGCCCCCTTCACCAGTAAGGGCTATGGTAGTGGTGAACAGTTGGGGGTAGTGGGTTTTGGAGGACTCAGCACACAAGGTAAAGGAGCAATGGTGAGATGTGTACCTGGGAGCATTTTATGAAGTCAACTGCAGTGCCCCCTAGGGTGCCCTGTTGCTGTCCTGGGATGTCAGGGGGACCAGTCTAGTAAAAATGTTGGCTCCTCCTACATCCCAGTGGCTTGATTTTGTGCGTTTTGCACTTGGACGTTTTTTTTTTTTTTTTTCGAAAATGGACCAAACACAAAACATCCAAATCACAAAACATTGTTCGAAACAGTATTTTCGAAAACAAAAGATAGACATTTTTCTTTTTCGAAAATGAACTATTTGGATTTTGGACGTTTTTTGCAAAACGTCCAAGGTTGGACTTAAGACGTCATATTGAAAATGTCCCTCAAAGAGCAGAGGTAAACTGAAACACCAGTGCTGATTAGGTTTATTTCTTCTTAGCAAGAAGAAATAAATGGCTGCCACTCAAATTTGTACCCATACATAACAGTAAACCAAATGTGTACTTATGCCACCTAAAGGTTCATAAGAAAACAAGGGGCCAATGCACAAAGCTTACTGTGCTAGCAACATCCGATTTAGACTGGTTTTAGCCAGTTTAGTGTTCATGTTATTCAGCGAGTAATGCACAAAGGGGTTCTGTGTTGATCTTCCTGTTTGTTGTAGCAGCCAATGATAAACCTATGCAAATGTATTACAATGAGCTGATAAGTATTAAAATGAGCATTCCAAGCGATGCACAGAAAGGAGTGCCTAACCTTAACGTGCAAAATTTTCCGGGAGGTCTGGAGCTGTTATAGCATGATGGCAACTTCTTGGCAGAGCAGTCTGCTGTCATATTTTAATAGTATTTGCACGTGCGTATTAAATATGCCAAGTGCGTGTGTCCAGCAAGTAACGGCACTGTGAACATATTGTCATGGAAAAAAGAAAAAAGGTTGAAGCATGTTGTGGAGTTGTGTCTACGGCACCTGCAGCTGGAAAAAGGAGCTACACTTCGCTTTCATATATGCACATATAAGCAATAATCCCCTTCCCCCCGGGCGTGAAAGTTGTCGTGGAACTCTACAAAAAGAAACTATAAAGGTGTCATGGAATGAAAAGCTGATGTATGTTGTGGAGGTGCATCCATGGCACACGCAGTTGTAGCTTTTTTTTCCTTCTTGGGCATGTGTATAGCATCGATGATTAGCGAGTGACTTTTCTATGCATGTCCTAGGCACTTTCCCTTCTGAACTGCTTGCTGAAATTGCATGCAACTCATCTGCATGTGATTTCCTTTGAGTACACTATTTCAAAATTGGTAACTTCTACCGCAGATCTAAACGCACACGTTTTTTAACAGCAACTTTTGAGCATCGGCCCCCAAATAAGAGTTGCAGGTCTGAGCGAGCTCAGCGTCTAATGGCTTTTGTTAAACTGTACCATACAGTTCTTGTTTTGACCTGAACACCACATCATGAGTGTGCTAAGAACCATGCTAGGCTACAGCAGGGTTCCTATCAGGCTCATTTTCAAAAGAGAAGGACGCCCATCTTGCGACACAAATCGGAAGATGGGCGTCCTTCTCACAGGGTTGCCCAAATCGGCATAATTGAAAGCCGATTTGGGGCAGCCCCAACTGCTTTCCATCACAGGGATGACCAAAGTTCACGGGGACGTGTTGGAGGCATAGCGAAGGCGGGACTTGGGCATGCCTAAGACATGGGCGTCCTCGACCCATAATGAAAAAAAAAGGGCGTCCCTGATGAGCACTTAGACAACTTTACCTGGTCCTGTTTTTCTTACGACCAAACCACAAAAAGGTGCCCGAACTGACCAGATGACCACCGGAGAGAATCGGGGATCACTTCCCCTTACTCCCCCAGTGGTCACTAACCCCCTCCCATCCTCAAAAAACATCTTTAAAAATATTTTGTGCCAGCCTCTATGCTAGCCTCAAATGTCATATTCAGGTCCATCACAGCAGTATGCAGGTCCCTGGAGCAGTTTTAGTGGGTTAAGTGCACTTCAGACAGGCAAACCTAGGCCCATCCCCCTCACCTGTTACACTTGTGGTAGTAAATGTGAGCCCTCCAAAACCCACCAGAAGCCCACTGTACCCACATCTAGGTGCCCCCTTCACCCATAAGGGCTATGATAGTGGTGTACAGTGGTGGGTAGTGGGTTTTGGGGGGCTCAGCACACAAGGTAAGGGAGCTATGCACCTGGAAGCAATTTATGAAGTCCACTGCAGTGCCCCCTAGGATGCCCGGTTGGTGTCCTGGCATGTCAGGGGGACCAGTGAACTATGAATGCTGGCTCCTCCGACGACCAAAGGGCTTGCATTTGGTCGTTTCTGATATGGGCGTCCTTGGTTTCCATTATCGCCGAAAATCAGAAATGACCAAGTCTAGGGACGACCATCTCTAAGGATGACCTAAATGTCAAGATTTGGGCGTCCCCTACTGTATTATCGAAATGAAAGATGGACGTCCATCTTGTTTCGATAATACGGGTTTCCCTGCCCCTCCACCGGGATGTTTTGTGAGGACGTCGTCAGCAAAACTTGGGCGTCCCTTTCGATTATGCCCCTCTACATGTAATAAAAAAATGGTCCCTCACTGAGACCTGTTCAAAGGACCTTCTTTTTGAAGTCTTTCTAGCATTAATTTGTATCATTGTGCTAAGTTTTAAGCCCATTTTACCAGAGAAAAGTCTGGAAAAGCTTTCAAGTGGTTTTTAATTTATTATTTATTTAAAAAATTGCTATCCCACTATATCTAGATATTCTAAGTAGGTTACAAATAAACATTCACAAAAGACATGAACAAAACTATAATCACAGTACAGTAAAAATAAAGTCTAGATATTACAGAGCATAACAATTATTTTTCTTCTTTTGTGCATCAGGTTCCTAGATCATGTTGGATTGGCTGCAGATAGATATTTTCTCTTCCCTCAAGATGTTCTCTTACACTCTGCATGGATAAGTATCCAGCCTGATAAAGAACAGCTTTATCTAATAGGGTACCAAAATCAAAGCAGTACCATAGAGAATCCATAATATAATATCCCCAATCTTTAGCCAGAATATTAATCTAGGAATACTGGACTCTATGGCACAATGATGTCATAAGGACACCTTACTTTATTATTCTAAGTTCATAGTATTACCTTAGAAATAACACAGTGCTGTATGTTACTCTGGACTGATAGGGATCACAATTTTATCCAAATGAAAAGAAAATGAGTATTTTCAATGAGAAAAATGCAGATGGGAAAACTGGAACAATTTTTGCTGTAGAGAGATCAATCTGCCCTTTTGTATGAACAAGATGGTAAATACCAGAATCCATCAAAACAGCTCGGGTTCATCCTAGGGCTACTCCCATGGTTCTCTGTCGTGTATTCTATTCAATTATCAGTGTTTTAAGACAGAACTGAGTAAGGCTGGTGCAAGAAATACAAATCTTGATTGTCTTTCTGAACTAAGAACCCATATGAGACTCTGAGCAGACTCGGGGGCTTCAGCTGCAACTGAACAGATTGTTCTTCTTCTGCTTACAAGCTCATTCGTGGCTAAAGGCCAGCTTGACAGCTGTTCAGACCGCCCCAGGTAAAAATCACTG
Organism: Microcaecilia unicolor; assembly: GCF_901765095.1. Taxonomy (NCBI): domain Eukaryota; kingdom Metazoa; phylum Chordata; class Amphibia; order Gymnophiona; family Siphonopidae; genus Microcaecilia; species Microcaecilia unicolor. Next base: position 158,571,089 of record NC_044038.1, read on the forward strand.
GAAGAAAACAACTCTTTGGCAGAGGTTTTGTGCAGTTACCGCAGCGCTCTAACTGCTCAGTTTCCACAAGTAGCAGCAGGAATCTATTGTGGCTGTGCATATCACTACTGTATAGACCCAGCACTTTCTATAGATATATATCAATAACTTTGCAAAAGTAATTCATTAATATTTATTAATTATCCCTCAGATTCTGTATAGGTCACCCAAATTTGGATGCAAATCCCAGATCCATGCGTAAACTCATCAGTTAGGCACTAACAACCAATTATTGGCGTTAACAAGCAGTAATTAGGAGTTACACAAAGATCTTCCCTACAACCTATAATATGCACACCTAAATTTCATAGCATGCAACTCTGAAGTGGGCATGGCCACGGGAGGGGCATGGGCGGGTCATGGGTGTTCCCAGAATTTAGGCCTGATGTTATAGAATACCTGGATTTTCATGCCTATCTGCCATCAATTGGGCACCAATATTTACACCAGCCTTTGGCAGACATAAGTGCTGGCACCCAAAGTTGTATGTAAAGGGATTATTGGGGAAGATGATGGAACAATATCCGAGAGTTCAAACCCTGAGACAAAGCTTCTAGCTTGAAATGTGATTGTGTTGGTTGCATTTTTACTGAATTGATATCTTGCTGAAGCATGGAAGAGTAAAGATATGATTAAGATAAGTGAATAAGTGTTTCTTTCTCTTCTATTTTTGTACATGATGAAAATAAAGATGATTGATTCAAATCAATGGGCCATAAATTATGGGACATATGATTAAAAATCTAAAGGTGTTCGTGTAAACCTGTGATTATGATGAGCAGGTGTTCCTGTCTTTAATATGATAGTCCCTTGGCCGCTTGATTTCTTTATGGAAGTTAATTTAACTTATTTCTCAATTCCCATGGATAACAATTCTGGACATTAGGGAGTCTGATTAATATTTGTGAGATATAGCTGGAAGTATTTTTTTGTTTAAGAAAATTTATGTTGTCCTGTTTGTTTGTCTTCCTCCCTCCCCCTCCCCTCCAAACAGGAGTTGCCTCTCCTCTCCCCCTGCCCACTTGTAGATGCCCCCCTCAGGCCTATCTTACCATGCCTGGAGGTCTAGGGGTATAATCAGGGCCGGAATAATCCCCAATTGCTCCTGCCTATACTGGCTCTGCTCGCAAACTATTCAATGAATAGTTAAGCTCTGGAACTCGTTGACAGAGGATGTGATATGAGAGGTTAGTATATCTGGGTTTAAAAAAGGTTTCAACAAGTTCCTGGAGTAAAAGTCCATAGTGTGTTATTGAGACAGACATGGGGAAGCCACTGCTTTCCCTGGGATTAGTAGCATGGAATGTTGCTACTATTTGGAATTCTTCCAGGGACTTGTGACCTGGATTGGCCACTGCTGGAAACAGGATGCTGGGCTTGATGGACCATTGGTCTGACTCAGTATGACTATTCTTATGTTCTTAACTGCCATTCCACAAAAGTTATGTGACTATTTGGCACCTAACATCAGGTGCACAATACAGTAAGAGGGGGTAAATGACTGAAAAACATGGTATGCCTGAGAAATATTGAGACAGTAATAGTACAGTTTAACAGAAAAGATAAAGCATATCTAAACACCCGCAGAAGCAAAACTACAGGAGAGCATTTCTAAGTCTGAATCTCACTTCCTGATATCTTTAAAACATTGAGAATATCTACTGTTAAAATCTGCAGTGGAATATATCTATCCTTGGCAGTGTAAAACAGATTGAAGCTTACTATAACTCAGCAAGGGTGCACAGCTCACACTGGCTCTGCACACTGCATACCACACAGAAAGCATTCAGAAATCAATCTATTTAGATTTCTACTATTTCATCTGTAAGGTAAGATTGTATTTGTGTCTGTGATGATTGGTAGATGAGAAAATGACAGCAGAACACTCCCTGGAAAGCTTTCTTCTGTGTCGGAAACTTTACTTACAGAGATTGATCCCTGCTGACAGACACTTTCTAATAAGAAGCAGCTGCTTTATTTTAAAATAAGATATATTTTGACATGTTTTTCCTCTTTACAGTTTTGCGACAGCATTCAGGCCTTCAGCAAACTTGTTTCTTCTCCTGAAGCAGTCTCAGTGGGTTGAGATCCTGAGGAACCAGGTTCAATCCCCTCTGCAGCACTGTGTGACCCTGGGCAAGTCACTTAACCCTACTTAGATTGTGAGCCCACTAGGGACAGACCCAGTACTTGTAAAATGAAACTGTAAACTACTTAGGTCTAAGTGGTATATAAATACTGAAATGAATAAATCATAAGAGCCAACTTTTCAGAAGGATTGGTGGTGCTAAACTAAACCCATAACAAATCACGCTCTTTGGACAAAGTAACATAGTAAATGTCAGCAGATAAAAACGTGCACGGTCCATCCCGTCTACCCAACGAGATGACCAGAGTTGAATCTGGCACAATGCACAGGTTCCACTTCTTCTTGATTTAACACTGGTATACTTAATCTCTGTCTCATCCTGCCAATTTTGGGGCACATATCATAGAAGTCTGCCTGGTATTGGTTCTACTTCCCAACTACTGGAGTTGCCATTGAGACCCACCCCAGCCTTGATCCTGATCTGGTTTTGCCATTTATGGGACCCAGACCGTAGAAGTCTGCCTGGCATTGGTCATATGTCCCAACCTTTGAAGCCACCATCAAAGCTCACCCCAGTTATGAGGTCATTTAAGTTTTGTTTTAATTGGATTCCAGCCTTTTTCTATATAGTGTACATACAATTGCTGTTCTAGGGGCCCTTTTACTAAGCTGTGTAAGCGTCTACGTGCGCCCAATGTACGCCAAAATGGAGTTACTGCATGGCTACCGCATGGCTCTTGCGTTAATTTCATTTTTTTCCGCACATCCGATACGCATGGCCGAAAAATAATATTCGGCAGCGCATATCAGACACGCGCCAAGTGGCATTTGGTACACATAGGTCATTACCGCTCGGTTACCACGTGAGATTTTACCACTAGGTCTATTGCTGTCAGTAAGGTCGCAGACCCCAAATTGACGCGCAGCAATTTTGATTTTGACGCACATCCATTTTCTGCAAAAATTTTAAAAAGGCATTTTTTACAGGTGTGCTGAAACCTGATTCTGCGCGTGCCCAATACCCGCACCTATACTACCGTAAGCCATTTTTCAGCACACCTTAGTAAAAGGACCCCATAGTATACTAGCATCACAGTTATGTGCCTAACTTTAGGTGCAAGCAAGCTGAATGGCTGGTGTAAATGCTCTGTCTAACTGCTAGTACTCTATAACCTATGCATGCAAGGGCTGGGCACACCCCTGATCAGCCCATACCCCTCCCAGATCCATGCCCCCTTACACTTATGCTCTTTTGATTTTGTGCACACAGTTTATAGAATATCGACTTAGGGCAGTTATGCTTATAACTATTAATGAGTGCCAATTAGCACCAATTAACACCTATTATAGGCATTAATTGGTTGTTAATGCCAACTAGCAGCTCATTAATCAAGACAGTTATGAGTTTAACAGGAGTATTCTATTTCTTGTGCCTGCAGCTTTGCACACTAACCCCCGGATTCTATATATGGGGCCTAAAATTGGTCACTGATATTTGGATGCTGATCCAAGATGTGTGCCCAACTAAATGAGCCAATTAGTGACAATAATTGGGTGCTAATTGGCACCAATTTGAATTTGCGCACACATCTTGCTATGCGCTATTCTATAACAATATGTGCCCAAATCCCACAGTCGGCAAACGAAAAGGGGGTGTGGCAATGAGAGGTGCATGGGTGGTTCAGGGGTGTTCCTAAAATTTGAACAAACTGTTATAGCTCTGGTGTTACCGGAAATAATTTAAATGTTCTTAATATCCATTAAAAATGTTACAAAATTGTCACAGTCCTAATATGATATTTAAGAGCAAAGAGCAGGGTAATATTTTAAGAGCACTCGCTAAAATTTCTCCACCACTTACCCACAACGTAAGAACGATTCAAGAATAAAAGGAATTAAGTGTACTTATTGGATTGCATTAACCTGCATTACCAGGTCTAAAGGACAAGAACACTATATATTTAGATTCAAAAGGTTTATTATTTTACAATATGATTAATGCAATCATATAAATAAGGTTACAAACAAGAGATAGCTTTTAAAAGGATCTTAGAACAGAGAATTTGTGCATAAAATAGAACAAAGTAACAGGTAGGTTAACTTACAGTCCTTGTTACAAGCATGCTGTGGTCCAGCTGATTGATGAGCACATGGTCAGGAGCAAGGCATCAGCAGACCCCAAAGAGAGCAGCAGGTCCCAAGAGGAGGCAGATCCCAAGAGAGCGAGCTGGGCTGTTTCCAGGCCTTTTATAATGTTAGCAGAGAAGCATGGTGTGTGCATGTCCTGGATATTTTGCAAGGCATTATGGTTAATGTAGTCTGTTCACATGATCACATTATAAGTCCTTCCTTTCTGCACATGCCCTGGCGTCCATCTGTCTGACAGCCGATGGGAGGGGGCAGGTATACCTCTGATGACAGGCAAATGTTTTGTTTATGCTTTTCCTCTGAAGTCTTTGTCTTCAATGGGTTCTCCAGACTTTCTGTCTCTTGGGTCTTTGGTTTTCAGAGATGTCCTGATGAGCATTCAGGTACCCACCTTAGTCAAGCTTTTGTCAATAGTAATTTTAGGTGGGAGGGCAGAGGGAGCTATATATCTCTCTTTTGTCTTTTAAATGTTCCCAAAGGGAAGGGGAGAGGAGCCAGTTCTGCTGCAGTGTCAAATATATTTTTAAAGCTGTATTTTTGTATTGTTATATATGATCCAGCAAAATATCATGCTACATATTTCAATAATAAACTGATACCATTACACTGGTATTTGAATTTCAGTGCAATTAAACTTGAATATTTTTGATCTTGTTTCATGGTCATCCTATTATTAGGTTTCAATTTGCTGTTTTCAAGTTTACCTCATTCATTGTATTTATCTTTATATTTGGTCATTTAATTGTAAGATTTATGTTAAACTGTTTCTGCTGTACACTACCTTGGGTGAATCTCTTTATACAGGTGGTTAATACATGCCAATACAGAAATAAATAAAACAGAGTACCTGGGATGTGCGCCCAAATTGGGCACCAAGAAATACACTTGGTATCAGCAGACTTGTCCTGGTGCCCACATTTGGGTGCTGAATTCAGCACTCGCTGTTATTCTATAACGGGTGCTCATCTTTGAGTGCCGATTATGGAATGGCATTGAGTTACTGAATCTAGTCCTAAGTGTAAAGCTGTGCGTGCAAGTTTATAGAATTAGGGGGAGCCTGTATTATTTCAAAGCCGTGCGGTCTTTAAAATATGCCTTGAAAGAGACAAAGGGACAGAAGACAATTTTAATCCCACTCTATTACACAAACCTGCTGAGAAGTAGGAAGGCCAAAATTCATATGCCGCTTCTCCTGCTGACAACGCTTCATATTCTAAATACAAAACTTCCACCCAATACAAAATTACAATAGTATATGGGGAAAAGCCTCAAAGAGCTCCCAGATCCAATATCAATCTGTCGGAGCTAAAATAGACCAACTGGTCTTCTCTTCGTCATAGGCAAAAACCCCTTTTAGGCAGCCCTAGAACAATTTCTTCTGGGACCGCAGTAAATTTTCTAAATTTTTTGTTATTAGAAGATAAGAATTTTTAAAGATAAAGCGTGTTATATTGCAATGCACTTAGCTTTTTATTGCTTGATATTCAGTATTGCTACTGTTTCATGCTGCGCTGTTCTCTGTTGGGTTACCCTGAGGCTCATGATGAAGAGAAGACCAGTTGGTCTATTTTAGCTCCGACAGATTGATATTGGATCTGGGAGTTCTTTGAGGCTTTTCCCCATATACTATTGTAATTTTGTAATTTTGTATTGGGTGGAAGTTTTGTATTTAGAATCTGTTCTTATCTCCACACCACCAAATATATTTGTTTAGTTGACAACGCTTCATAACCATGCTTAAGCCACTTCACCCGCCATAGCTCCAGTTACAAACTTAGGCCTCAGGGTTTACTTCCAATTTATTGCTGTTTCAGTGTGTGCAATGACTACTCAAATGTAGCAGGGGTTGTAATGCACAAATCTTAACATTACTACCATGGAAATACATGTTAATAAGCAAAACAGGGAATTATTTCCAATGCAGCAAACCTTAGTGCAATTTTAACTTTTGAGTTTCCACTGAAACTTTACCTTCAGAGGTAAAATAAAGTTTAAAGTTCCCTTTGATTATAAAGGAGAAATAAAAAATCAGCACTGGATCCCAAGCTGTGAGCCCACAGCTCCCAAGGACATTAATGTGCAGGCCACCACTGAGTTGGGAACTCCTCAACCAGGGCACTTTTACTTCAGTACCCTGAATCACGGCACCCACGCTAGGACACCCCTGGCATAAGAAGGTCTTTGACTAGAGCTCCCCCAAACCTCCTACACCCCCTTTCCTGATGTACCAATAATACTTATTTGATCTTAGCAACACCTGTTAAGTAGATAAGTGCTTTTGAACAGCAGCCAGAATATTATTTTGAGTCTTACTCTAGGCAGCACAACTAGATAAACTAAGGCATAGGGAACATAGCTAGTGAAGTTCATATGGTAAAACCATAGTAAATTGAAGCCTTTAGTTCCTACCCAGGACATCTCCTAGGTCATAGTTAAATGCTGTAACCTAGTGAGCCTCTGTGCTATCATATAGGCACTCTTAGCTGGTCATAAAAAGACCATACATTGCTCATAATAGCCAATTCAACAGCTTTCATCACAAATTTTAAGTCAATTACCAAACTTGGAGTCAGGAAGGACTTTTTGCACTGAAACGTCATTATGTATGCTCAGGGTATTTCTTTTCATCTATCATGTCTCATTGTTTAATCCTCACCCCCCCCCCCCCCAGCCTGCTCTACGCTTTATCCACACCCCCTCCCCCATCTCCTCTATCCTATCCATATCCCCTCCCCCATCTCCTCTGTCCACTTCACCCTCCATGAACTTAGAGTGATTGTGCTACCCCTGAGTGACAACTCCTATCTTATCAAGTACTGTAGTTCTTTTCCGATTTCTCTGTTATTTTAGACTGTAAACCGCCCAGATCTGCAAGTTAATTTGGGTGGTATAGAAAGCGCAAATAAACTATAAAGTATCAGAAAAAGGTTGTGCTTGATGGACCACTGGCTCAGTCTTAACAAGTACATGACTCTGTAACAGGGGCTTACTCTGCCCATCCTTTCACAAGGTGCCATTTATCAATTGTTTCTTAATAAGAAGGAGGAATGTGAAGAAGACACTGTTTTAATTGTCTATCAAAGTATAAGAGAAAGGGAGCTTTCAAAAGACAAATGCTAACTATATTGGTGAAAGGAAAAAGAGCCTTCTTCCTAAACAATGAAAATCAGCAAACGTGAAAGCCTTTAGCAAATGTAATTCTTACTAATGCTTTTGTTCAATATTTATCAGTCGGAAGCATTAAAATATATTGGAAACAAATAGCAGCAAATTCCTTGACTATTCAGAAAAAATAAAAACAGTTCCCAGCCAGCTCACTCCAATTTAACTGATTTCCACATTGATAATCATTCACAGCTGATTCTGGGCCATTCCTAGCTGAACTGAGATGATTTTACAACCTGTCACTGGCATTTTTTTTGTGTGAAAAGGGTACTTACTCTGCTTTGATGAGTATTTTCCTGAGGATGCCCGACTACTGACTCTCCGTCCTATTTTACTACTACTACTACTTATCATTTCTATAGCGCTAATAGATGTACGCAGCGCCTTACATTGGACATCGACAATCCCTGCTCAACAGAGCTTGAAATCTAATTAGGACAGACAAACAGGGCAAATAAGAGATAAGGGAATTACTAAGGTGGGAATGATAAAATATGGGTACTGAACAAGTAAGGGTTAGGAGTTAAAAGCAGCATCAAAAAGGTGGGATTTTAGCCTAGATTTGAAGACGGCCAGAAATGGAGCTTCACGTACTGGCTTAGGAAGTCTATTCCAGGCATATGGTGCAGCAAGATAAAAGGAACGGAGCCTGAGTTAGCAGTGGAGGAGAAGGGTGCAGATAACAGAGATTTACCCACTGAACAGAGTTTCCGAGGAGGAGTGTAGGGAGAGATAAGAGTAGAGAGGTACTGAGGAGCTGCAGAGTAAATGCACTTGTAAGTCAATAAGAGGAGTTTGAATTGTATGTGGAAACGGATAGGGAGCCAATGAAGTGACTTGAGGAGAGGGCTAATATAAGCATAGCAACACTGGTGGAATATAAGTCGTACAGCAGAATTTTGAACAGATTGAAGAGGAGCGAGATCAGTGATGTGCTGGAGCCGGCTCGGTCCGGCTCGCAAGAGCCGCTTGTTAAATTTGAGCCGGTTGTTCTTGGGGGCAAGCCGGCTCCATTACGGGAGGTAAGCATGGCAGGAGGGCGCCATCACAGGCCATGCTTACCTCCCCTCCCGCTCCCAAACATGTCCAGCGATTGTCCTTCGCCCCCACGTCCCCTCCCACTCGCATCCATCTTTTTTATTACCTCTCCTTTGAAGCGCGCGTTATTTAAAGCCCTGCTGCTCGTCTCTAGCCTTCCCTGTTTGCTGCGATGAGTTCGTTCGTGCCCTTAGTCCTGCCTTCTGATGTCAGAAGGCGGGACTAAGGGCACGAACCAACTCATCGAAGCAAACAGGGAAGGCTGGAGACGGGCAGCAGGGCTTTAAATAGCACGCGCTTCAACGGAGAGGTAATAAAAAAGATGGATGGGAGTGGGAGGGGACGGTGGGGGCGAAGGACAATCGCTGGACATGTTTGGGAGTGGAAGGAGAGGGGCAGGGGAGGGAGGACAGTCGATTCGCTGGACATGTTTGGGAGTGGGAGGGGAGGGCAGGGGAGGGAGGAGAATTGTTGGGCATGGATGGGTAGAGGGGGCCAGGGGAGAGAAGACAATTGCTGGGCAGGGATGGGTACAGGGGGGCAGGGGAGAGAAGACAATTGCTGGGCAGGGATGGGTAGAAGGGGGCAGGGGAGAGAAGAAAATTGCTGGGCAGGGATGGTTAGAGGGGGGCAGGGGAGAGAAGACAATTGCTGGGCATGGAGGGCAGGGGAGAGAAGACAATTGCTGGGCATGAATGGGTAGAGGGGGGCAGGGGAGAGAAGAGAATTGCTGGGCATGGATGGGTAGGGGGGCAGGGGAGAGAAGACAATTGCTGGGTATGGATGGAGAGAGGGGGCAGGGGAGAGAGGAGAGTTTCAGGACATGGATGGAGGGGAGGTAAGGGAGAGAGAAGAAATGCTGGACATGGAGGGAAGATAGAGAAAGGGGATTAGATGAGGGAAAAGGAAGTGAGGAGAGAAGCTGCACATGGATGGAGAAAATAGGCAGATGCTGGATTCACTGTACAGTCAAGTCTGCGGAGGACCAGAAATGAAGAAGAAAGGAGGAAAGAAAAGAAATAAATGGAAAGGAAGCCCTGGAAACGGAGTCAAGGGAACAGATAGAGAGCAGCAGAATCAGATACTGGGCCAGCATGATCAGAGAAACAAAGTCACCAGACAATAGTGTTTGGAATAAGTCCACTTTGAGAATCAGGTGCTGAACGTTAAAAGTTTATATTTATTTACTTATTTATGGCATTTTATCCCATATTAAACATGAATTAGATTGGAACCTGGATCATTTAATTTTTTTTTCCTGGAGAGAGTAATGCATTGCCCCCCCCCCCCCCCCGGCTATAGCCAGCTCTGCAATTTGGGGGGGGCACAGAGATGGATGGGGGGGGGGGTGCAGTGGTGGACGGGGGGCGCTGAGGTGGACCAGGGAGAGAGCCTGTTGTTAAAAATTTACCAGCACACCACTGAGCGAGATGGCTAAGTGGGAGACCTGTGAGAAGTGTAAGTTGCAATAGTCTAAGCGAGAGGTGATGAGTGTGGATAAGGGTTCTGGTAGTGTGCTCAGAAAGGAAAGGATGAATTTTGGTGATATTATAGAGAAGGAAACGACAAGTTTTAGCAGTCTATTGAATATGTGCAGAAAAGGAGAGAGAGGAGTCAAAGATGACCCAAAGGTTACGTGCTGATGAGACAGGGAGGATGAGAGCGTTATCCACAGAGATAGAGAACAGAGAGAGAGGTTGGTTTAGGGGGAAAAATAAGAAGCTCAGTCTTGGTCATGTTTAGTTTCAGATGGCGGTAAGACATCCAGGCAGCAATGTCAGACAGGCTGTCTGATACTTTGGCCTGGGTTCCTGCTGAGATTTCTGGTGTGGAGAGGTAGATCTGGAAGTCATCAGCGTAAAAGTGATACTGAAAACCATGGGATGAGATCAGAGTACCAAGGGAAGAAGTATAGATGTAGAAAAGAAGAGGTCCCAGGACAGATCCCTGAGGTACACCAACTGATAACCTGTTCCTGCATTGACACCATGAATAACAAAGGCAGATTAGAGCAGAGATGGCTATAGTTATGGTTCTTTTCATTTCTATTTGTATCTTGGCGTTTTGTTTTTTTTTCTTACATTTGTACCCTGCGCTTTCCCACTCATAGCAGGTTCAATGTGGCTTACATATTATATACAGGTACTTGGCGTTTCTCATTTTCTGGGTCTGAATTCTGAAGGTGTATGAATATATTTACCTACACTAGCTGTACGAACATTTTAGTTACTTTGAACTCCTATGAATAAAAGAATCTCGGTTGGATGAAATGTGGTCCTCTGAAAGTTAATGAGAAATCCCAGAGTTTGAAGAAGAGCAATTGTTTTCTCCAGAAGGGTTCTGGTAGTGTACTCAGAAAGGAAAAGACAAATTTTGGTGATATTATAGAGAAGGAAACGACAGGCTTGTGATTCTGACTGAGCTACTGGAAGCCAATCATCCAAGTTCAGAAAGACTGATGCTCTTGCTTCTCAAGGTGTGCAGCTCCCACCACTTGGAGAACACCTGAGGATTGACAAACAGCTGAAGGAAAGGGTTCTATACTGGAAATGGCTGGATTGAAGGGTAACACAGCACAAAAGAAAAACAAATCCAATCCCACAAAATGTAAAAGCCAAAAAGAACAGTGGGAATGTCCAAACAGACGAAGCTGGGTGATTCAATGTATAAGGTCCTTTATTACAGGAGACATACAAGCATACCGTCCAGATATCCTTTATCATTTTATTGTGTGATAATCAACATCTGAGACTTGGTCTCCTCTAAGAAGAAGAACTGGCATTAGCAGCCGAAGCATGCTTGCTGAATGAAGTGCTTGCTGCTTGTTGAGTACAGGTGGGACTGTTCAAGGAATGTTTTTGGATGGCTAGGCTTAGCATTCCTGCCAGCCATGAATGCATAGGGGGCCTGAGCTGAAGGTGAGGGGGCTACGCCACTGTTTTGTAAATTGCATGTGTAATTGGCAGTCCCACCCACCCATGCTCTGCCTCACTGCATGCTCCCTTTGCATTTATGCACCATGCCACTTAGGTTTACCTTTATAGAATAGCGCTAGGGGGAAAATCAACATTTACAAAAATATGTGCACTCATGCATGCATCAGTGTCAGTGTTCTGTACATTTACATGTGTAATGCATGCATAAATTTAAGCACTCTGTACAGAACTGCCTCCTTAATATGCATTTTTACTTCTTTTATATTGATTACAACATCCCTGCTCTTTTGTGTGAAGCGTGATATTAACATATTTAAATAAACAAATGGCAGGCCAAACTTTAGCCTGAATTGGTCAGCATTTGTGAAAATCCCATCCTCTGCAGTTAAAAATATACCAGATTTAAACATTGCTAAATATCCAGCAATCAGCACTGACCGGTATTAGTATCCACTTAGCTATGCCATTCCTACCACTAATCTGACAGCTAACCAGCTAAAGTTAGAACAGGCTTCTTTTTGATGACTTACCGTTAGTGGTCTGAATATTGCCATTAACCAGATATTGTCTGGTTCTGCCCATGGACGGCCCCGGCACTGTCTGGATATTGCTGAGGTGGTCAGGGAATGTGCAGCAGCACTACGCTGTTAGGATGGAATGCAATAAATGGTGCCCAAAGTTTGCTGCCATACTGATCGGTGCTAAGCTAATATTCTGCAAAGGGTGCTCTGCGTAGAATGACCTTTACAGAATACTAGTTTTGGTGCCTAACTCTGGGCGTGGGCATTTATGCCTGCCAAAGGCTGGTGAAAATGCTGATGCCCAATTTATGTACAGTATTCTGGGAATGCCCCTGACCCGCCCATGCCCCTCCCATGACCACACTCCCTTTGTAGTTGCATGCTGTGAAATTTAGGTGCACATTTTATAGAATAACATGTAGGGCAGATATGTGCGTAACTCCAAATTGCTGCCAATTAACACCAATTATTGATAGTTGGCACCTAATAAGTACTTAATTAGTGTGTGGATATGTGATGAGCGTCCAAGTTTGTGCACCCAACTTTAGGTGACCTATATAGAATCCAGGGGTTAGTGCCACTGAATATCCCACCCACTAGCGTATATCCAGTCAGCAGCACCTGTTAACTGAATATATGTTTTTGAATATTGGCCAGGATATTTTATAAGATCTATTTTCTTGTTCTCATCTTTACAGAGAGCATAAACCATGCCATTTTACTAGAGTTCTCCTTTTTCCATTTCTGCTTCATTCAAATTTCTATGCTCATTGTGTCTCAACACTGTCTGTAGTTACAACACCCATGAGGCAAGGCAAGTAACTCATCATTATTAGTTAATGAAGCGTCCAAGCACTAAACCTGCAGTCTGCTTTTGCCTGACAGAGAACTGAAAGTCATTAGCACAAATCATCTGTTGCCCTCCACCTCAACAGAGGTTTCTGACCCCATGTTATCTCCCAAATTACTCTGCATTTTCCATGCATGAAGGGATTGTTGGTTGGCACTTTATACCTTATTACCCTTACTCGTGCTTTCTTAACACCCTCCCCACCCTATATCCCCCACCTGCTTTATTTACCTAGTGAATTCACATTGACCATAGATGGGTGCCAAAATGTTGTTCTATAAAGAGGGGCATAATCGAATGCGAACGCCTATCTCCATGGGCGTCTATGTCCGAAAACGGGTACGTGAAGAGGCGGGTCAGACCGTATTTTCGAAAAAATGGACGTTTTTCAGCTGGGCGTTTGTTTTTTTTAGCGATAATGGAAACTAAAAACGCCCAGCTCAAAAACGTCCTAATCCGAGCCATTTGGTCATGGGAGGGGCCACGATTCGTAATGCACTCACCCCCCTGACATGCCAGGACACCAACTGGGCACCCTAGAGGTCAGTGCAGTGGACTTCAGACAATGCTCCCACATGCATAGCTCCCTTACCATGGGTGCTGAGCTCCCAACCCCCTCCCCCAAAACCCACTACCCACAAATGTACAACACTACCATAGCTCTTAGGGGTGAAGGGGGCACCTACATGTGGGTACAGTGGGTTTTGGAGGCCTCCCATTTACCAGCACAAGTGTTACAGGTAGGGGGATGGGCCTGGGTCCACCTGGCTGAAGTGCACTGCGGTACCCACTAACAGTGCTCCAGGGACCTTCATACACGCAGGCCTCTAGGACTTGTTGCTGCTATATAACATTGGAACACCAGTTGACACCTGAAGACTAATCTCTCCGAAAACGTCCTTTATTGGAATAAGCATGCTTACTCACAGTTAACTGCAGATCAGAGGTTGTGCCCCACTGGCAATGAGTCTTGCTGGTACTGAGATTAGCAGTAGGTCAGAGCTGGCAGAATGCTGTACAATGCCCTCTTTCAGCCACATTCAAGGGAAGAACTAAGGTCTCTAATGTGGCTAACACGTGAAAGGGATCTAAAACTGGCTTACAAAAATGGCCACTACCTCATGGACTATCGGAAACAAAACAGGGCACACTCTGACCCAGTAAGCAGGGGGAAAAGCACCATGGGAGTAGAGCCTACCAACTACCAACATCGTGAGCATTTGCCACAAGCTAGTGGAATCACGGAGCCCAATACCCTACACCCACCACAATGCATGGCTGATGTGACTCTGCAGTGCGCATAACAGAAAAGGTGTCACACTCACCTGACAGCCACATCAGAACCAGGGATAGGCTGTCACAGGATAGAACACATTCTGCTGTCATGGTGGTGGGTATGGCATTTGAGGCTGGCATAGAGATTGGAAAAAAAGTTTTTAAAGTGGGTTTTTCTTTGGTGGGAGGGGGTTAGTGACCACTGCGGGAGTCCGGGGAGGTCATCCCCGATTCCCTCCAGTGGTCATCTGGTCAGTTGGGGCACTTTTTTGGGACCTGTTCGTGAAAAAAAAGGGTACAAAAAAAGTGACCCAAAATCGCGGTAAAAACGCCTTTTTTTTTCAATTATCAGCTAAAGACGCCCATCTCTCCTCGGCCGATAACCACGCCCCAGTTCCACCTTCACCACGCCTCCGACATGCCCCCGTCAACTTTACCCATTTCCGCAACGGATTCCAGTTGGAAACGCCTAAAATCAGCTTTCGATTATACCGATTTGGGCGCCCACGGGAGAAAGACGCTATCTCCCGATTTGGGTCGCAATATAGGCGTTTTTCTCTTTCGATTATAAGCAGGCTAGTCTACTAAGTTAATTTATTTCAGTTTATTAGTTGCTTGATATAACAGGAAAACTAGGCAGCAAGCAATAATTGCAACAGAAGCAAATAGTAAAACAAAAATAATACAGCAATCATAGGTGAAATAAAACAAAAATAGAAAATTAAAAATCACAAACTAAAAGAAAGCATAATATAGCTAAAAATCAGAACAAAATAATAAATACAATTATTTGTCAGGGGGATAAGTGCGGACAAAATGAGCAGTGAAACAGGGGAATGTTCATTGATAAAGAAGGATTAAGAAACTGACGCCTAGATGATCAAATGCCCCGCACTGTTCCAAACAGCGCTCTAAAAATAGCACTGGAACAGTGAAGGGCTTTACTGCCCCTATGATTACTACTACTACTACTATTTAGCATTTCTATAGCGCTACAAGTCATACGCAGCGCTGCACAAACATAGAAGAAAGACAGTCCCTGCTCAAAGAGCTTACAATCTAATAGACAAAAAATAAATAAAGTAATCAAATCAATTAATGTGAACGGGAAGGAAGAGAGGAGGGTAGGTGGAGGCGAGTGGTTACAAGTGGTTACGAGTCAAAAGCAATGTTAAAGAGGTGGGCTTTCAGTCTAGATTTAAAGGTGGCCAAGGATGGGGCAAGACGTAGGGGCTCAGGAAGTTTATTCCAGGCGTAGGGTGCAGCGAGACAGAAGGCGCGAAGTCTGGAGTTGGCAGTAGTGGAGAAGGGAACAGATAAGAAGGATTTATCCATGGAGCGGAGTGCACGGGAAGGGGTGTAGGGAAGGACGAGTGTGGAGAGATACTGGGGAGCAGCAGAGTGAATACATTTATAGGTTAGTAGAAGAAGTTTGAACAGGATGCGAAAACGGATAGGGAGCCAGTGAAGCGACTTGAGGAGAGGGGTAGTATGAGTAAAGCGACCCTGGCGGAAGATGAGACGGGCAGCAGAGTTTTGAACCGACTGGAGAGGGGAGAGGTGACTAAGTGGGAGGCCAGCAAGAAGCAGATTGCAGTAGTCTAAACGAGAGGTGACAAGGGTGTGGATGATCAGAGATAATAGCAAGCAAATTTAAACACACTATTATCTCTGATCATAGGATAAAACAGCGGAAGGATTGTGCACTTGTTTGACAAGTCAGGGCTGTCAAAAGCCCGGACCTGTCAAATACAGGGGCTGGAGGTCCTTGGGACCCCCAGACCCCCTCCAACTACAGGTCCTGGTGGCCTAGTGCCTCTCTAAACCCCCACGCCCCCACCCTAAGCCAGAGATATGGGGGCTGGAGGTCTGGTGGATCTCCAGTCCCCCCAACCCAAGTTCACGGGGGGCTAGAGATCTGGTGGATCTCCAGCCCCCCAACCCCTCCTCACACACACCCAAAAAGAAAGCCCTGGTGGCCCAATGGGCTGCAAACGCAAGCTCCCCCCACTTGGTTGTCTAACGGCCCACTTTCCTCCTCCTCCCCACCCCCTGTACCTTAGCAGTGGAGAAGGAAGTAGCACATTCCCTCCTCTTCCAGTGCTGTGAACTTATGATCCACCAGATCTCCAGCCTCCCGTGTCGCTGGCTTGGGGTGGAGGGGTCGGGGCTCCTGTGTGGGGGGGGGGGGGGGTGGCTCGGGTTTGGGTACTATTGCTGGACAGGGCTCCCCATTCCTCCCCAATGTTCTGCAAACCCTAAAGCCAGCTCCAAACTGGCGTAAGGTTTGCTGCGAGCAGCGTGCCAATGTTTGGCACACTGCCCACTGAGCATTGAGGAGGAATAATGAAATACCTGTTTAGCATGCATTTGCATGCTACTTGTGGTCAGAGCCCACAAATGTGTTGTTTCACATGCTCGGGGTCTCTGATCATGGGGTGGTAGCAAAAGTGGGCACCAGTACAGTGCTAATAGCCTCTAGCACCTGCGTTTGCTTCTAATCATGGGCCCAAGAACTTCCTATTTCTTTCCTACTTAAGTTCTTACCTACAAAATCCAGAACCCTGGCTGCAATTTAGAAGTCCTGAAGTTGACACACAGTTTGCTCCACCCTTTCTCTCTTGAATCCTGATAAGCAAGAAATAGAGGAACAAACTGAATGGTCCACCACAGCTGTGTCTTCTTCCTCTACTCAACAGGAAGCACAGAATACAGTGGGGATAGAGGAAGACAGGCGGGGTAAATGGCAGTAAGAAAGAAAAGTGGAAGGTAGATACAGTAGGAAAACAGGCTGGGGACAGAATTAAAGAGTTGGAAGAGAGAAATGAGGGGAAAACAGAAGTCTGGTGACACAATTGTTTGGAAATGCAGAAGCATACGAGCAGCAGGGAGTGGATGGAGACAATATTTGGGATAGTGGGAGGTTGTCTCTCAGCCTGAACCCACAATTGTCTAACATCATGTACAAATACATTTCATCGAAAGAGTTCAGATGCTGGTGGTATATTGTTGTTACTTGTATGTTATCCAAATTCAAAAGCATACATATAAGTCTATTCCCTGTCTCAACCCCATATCCAGGAGCCCCTCTTTAATATGTCACAACCTTTAGGGGCTACACACTTCAGTTTGCCTGCAGATAGAGTGTGCCGTTCTCAATGGTCCCCTTTTTGCTAATGTTATATAGTGAGACTTAAGGTGAAACTGAATTGAAATCAGAGGTCACGCCTGTGACTGGAGAAGAGTTTTCCTTGTAGAAATTTTCAGTCTAGAAGGAAGTTTACCCTTCCTGTCCATGGAAAGAAAGAAAGAAAGAACCACCAAGGAATGTCCTGACCACAAAGGCTACAGATGAAGAGGATACTTATTTGGTGCCCTTAGGGAAAAGAGTAGAGGAGCAGAAGATCTACCATTCAGGTGTTCTGAGAGAGGAGAGAAATGAAGGATATTATCAATCAGACACAATAGGGGAGAACAGTGGAAGCAAAGTGCAATAGGGATGTGCAGGCAATATTTTGTTTAGTTTTCTGTGTCATCCACATGCTTTTTTGTTTGTTTGATTTCATTTTGATATTTTTTGTTTAAACAACACAACTAGATAAGAACTACACTGAAGCAAAAGGAAGCAGAAATGTTCAAGCCTACCCTAAGCTACTTCCTGCTGGGCTAAGATTACCAGAAATGCAAGACACTGCTATGAATGGGCTAGACAGACTAGGTCTTTCTGGAAGGCTTATTTATTTTATTTTATTTCACAAGACTTATATTCTGCACTATCATCATGATTCTAGGCAGAGAACAAACTTACATATATAGGTCACAGGTTTAAGGTTAGCTTGTATATAATAGCTTTAAAAATGCTAAAATTTAATGACACTGGAAGGAATCCTGCCATTTGGGGGGTATTTTCCATGTTCTTTTGGGTTAGATTCAAATTTAACTGAGTTCTATGAGCTTTTTTATATCGGTGACTGACAGTCTATCTTTCAGTACCTTTACTTTAGCTGGTTCAGTTCTGTCAGAGTCCCTAATAGGGGCTTGAACACTAGACTAGAACAAGAAAAGAAATAGGATTGCTCATGGTAAATCTTTCTCTTTCTACAAGCATTTTGTACTAATTCTTCTGATACCTAAAATTCTTAGTACTGAGGTATTTTTTTCGGGACTCTTTTTTCTGTTTTTAATTTTGGATAATATATGGTGAAGTTATTATGGATGTATGATTATATTGTTTGTTTAATGATGTTGATGATATTTCTTGTAAAGATTTTTATGTATGTGAATTTGTAATCCACTTAGTATGATATGATAATGCAGAATATAAGATTCTATAAATAAATGTCACTGTAGCTCCATGAATTGCATCCAACACAAAAGGACACACAAGGATTACTGAAAGCAAAAAGCCAATCAGGAATCAGTAAACTATTACCAGACATTCAAGACTCAGCTAGGCATGGGCTAGCTCAAAAGTTGTCTAACAGCTGCATGCGTTTATAGACATGGCTGAACTTACCGAACGTGGAGCAGTGATCAATGCGCAAAGGAAATCACATGCAAATGGGATGCACGGAAAGTCTGGATACAGTTCGGTAGGTAAGCAAAGCACCTAGAATGTGCGCAGAATGGTCTCATGATAAGCATTGATGTTATGCGCATGCCCCAAAAGAAAAAGCAAAAATAGCAACAATCACATCATAGATGTGTGATCATCGTTGTCCTCTCTCCTCTGCTCACCATCTTCATACTCCTGTAGAAAGCATAGAAGAAACCTTCATTCATATCTCCAGTTGCAGCACAATGCGTGCACAGGGTACATGAGCAAGACAGATGCTCAAGATATATGCACTTGTAAGAATGGGTTTCTATTGCAGCAAAGTTTTATAGCAAGAGAAACCTCGCGAGAGATCCTGCTGTAAAGCAAACTGCTTTCCCCCTGTGTCATAGACAGATGTCATATGCATGCATCAGGATAACCTTTTTCTTTTGTTCCATTGCATTTTTCTGTACTGTTCCAGGTGGAACACATGCATATAATACACATACACGAAAAGTGCAGATACTATTAAAAATTTCAAACAGACCACTCCACCGAGATGCTGCCCTTTCACATGCAAAGCCACTTCAGACCTGCCAGAAAAATTTGAAAGTTTCAGGAAGGCTCTTCCTTCTCTGCATTGCTCATTTAAGTTTTGTTTTTTAATACCATTCATTTTCTAATTAGAGATCCTCTGTGTTCATGCCATGCCTTTTTGAATTCCGCCACAGCTTTTTGTCTCCACCAGCTCACTGGTGAGGGCATTCCAGGTATCAACTACCCTCGCCATGAAAAAGAATTTTCTGACATTACTCCTGAATCTACCACCCTGCAACCTCAATTCATGTCCTCTAGTTTTACCATTTTCCCTTCTCTGGAAAATACTTGTTTGATGGCTGGAGGGATCCTCAAGCCTCACCAGCTGAAGACTCCCAGCATCTCTTTCTCCCATCCCCTCCCCACACCAATGATGCGTCTCCCACAGTCTCTCAACCTTCCCCCTCCCCAAGTTCCCCAGTATACTTTTTAAAAATTCTTTTCCTTTCAAGAGGTCACTGACAGTGAGTAGCGATTCACACACACTGCTCACATTGGCCCCAGAGTCATTCTTCTGTCGTGATCCCGCCTATCAGAAACATGAAGTTTCATCAGAAGGAGGGCTCTGGAGCTGGTTTGAGCAGCATTTGTGAATTGCTGCTCCCTGCTAGTGACCTCTAGAAGGGAAGAAACATTTTAGGGTGGGGGTGGGGGGAGTTGAGAGATAGGGAGAGATGCCAGACCACAGGAGTGGGTGGTGGGGAACAGAAAATTTCATGCCCACCCAATTTGGGTTCAGACCCACCCAAAATTGGCCATGTTTATGTTTATGCCACTGCTAGAAACTGTTCTATTATGACCAAATTTTCTGTGTTATTTCTTATTTGAAACTGTGTGCTTTATCAACAAGAAGAGTAATAAACCCATTCTCCTGCACTTTCTGAAACATATTAGTTTGCTGGAAGTCATCTTCAATTTGTAGAAGCTTATTTTGGGTTCTGTGGTGTTTGGGATTGAAATAAACCTTCAATTTTCTTACAAATGCTTCACCATGCTTTGAAAACAAATTGCGTAAATCCAGGAAGATTCCTTGGATTGCCGATTCTTCTGTCTCATTGTGCCCCGCAATGCAATCCCTTTATCCAAAGCAGTAGATTGAGGATCTTTTAAACATATTTTCTGCTTTCTTCTAATTTGGCAACTTGCTGCTATAGAGCCCAGTTCCCTTTGTTGTTAAAAAAAAAAAAACAAAAAAAAAAACACCTATGAGATCTCAGCTTATTTTGACCACAATCGACATGTGTCTGAAACATTTTCTTTGTGACAGCAGAGTCTTTCAAGTCATGGAAAATGAAAAAGTATCTGCAAGGAAAGCAGAAAAGTGCATCTATCTGTACTCTAAAAAGGACTTCTATATGACTGAAGGAGTAACTTGATGGTTAGTGCAGAGGGCTGAGAACCTCGGGATCTAGGTTGGATTCCCACTGCAGCTCCTTGTGACTCTGGACAAGTCAATTAACCCTCTATGGCCCCAGGTAAAAGAAACTTAGGGGTATGTTTACTAAGTCAAGTGTTAACACGCCTATAGGAATATATTGGTGTATTAGCGTTTAACGCACCTTAACTTTAAAGGCGTGTTAAAAACGCTAACGCGCCTTTAAAGTTAAGGTGCGTTAAACGCTAATACACCAATATATTCCTATAGGCGTGTTAACACTTGACGCATGTTAAAAATGCTAACCCACCTATAGCGTGCCTTTGTAAACACAGGTGTTAAAATTGTGAGCCCACTAGGGACAGAGAATGTACCTGCATATAATAAAAAATGGAAATTGCTTTGATTGTACCACAGAAAGGTGGTGTATCAAATCCCATTACCCTTGCCCTTACAATAGTCAGATCAGGGACGTAGCTACGTGGGGGCATGGCCCCCTGTAGATTTGGCCCTTGTCCCCCCTGCCGCCAACCCCTTTGACCCCCCTCCCACCGCCAACCCTACCCCGCCACCATCGGGTACCTTTGCTGGCAGGGGTCCCCAACCCCCGCCAGCTGCAGTCCTGTTCTCCGGCGCGGCCGCATTGCTGATCTGCAAGGGCAGGCTTCTGTTTCTGTGAGTCTGACATCCCGCACGTACAAACGTGCAGGACGTCAGACTCACAGAACAGAAGCCTGTCCTTGCAGATCAGCAATGCAGCCGCGCCGGAGAAGAGGATTTCGGCTGGCGTGGGTTGGGGACCCCACCAGCAAAGGTACCCAACGGCGGGGGAGGGTTGGCGGTGGCGGGAAGAGGGGGTCGAAACGGATTGTGCCAGGAGGGGTCAAAGGTGGTGGTGGTGGTGGTGGCGGCGGCGGGGGGAGGGGGGTTGGCGGTGCCGGGGGGGGGGGTAAAATGTTCCCCCTCACCTCGGGCTCTGGACCCCCCTCCCGCCAAAGTCTGGCTATGCCCCGGAGTCAGATGTAGGAGAAACCTTTTCATGACAAGACTCAGATTTGGGATACTGTGATAGCCATTATGATGGCCCTGTGGTTATACAAAAGCCCTGTGGAGATTTTCTGTCAGATCAGAGAGGCATGAAAACTTTTTGTATCTTATTTCCTTTTGTCTATTGCAGCATGTGTGAAAGGTAGAAGCAGCTATGACTCTACATGGCACCTTTTTTTATAGAAAATTTAAATTGCTGAGACTGATTTTAGCTGAAAGCATAGCATGTTTAGGCTAATATAAAAATATAGGAGAACACTGTAATGTGCTTTCCTATACAGCTGCAGGAGGAATATTTTTGGTCCCTGCTCCAAAGTAGTGTCAATCAATAGAGGGGTAGTCTATTTTGGAGAAATAGCCCGATCGCATTACAGCCTTAGCTTTTGGAGGAAACTATTAAAAAAAAAACAGGGGTCAATATTCAAATGCTTTAACTGATCAGAAACGTCTCCTGCCCAGTTAAATCGTTTGTTTGGGGCTTACTTGACATGTTCAGCGGCACTTAACTGGTTAGCACCCAACTCAAAACTGGCTATTTTGGGGTTTTCTGGGGGTGGAGTCAGCACTTAACTGGCAAAGATACCCGCATAAATATGAGCGCATAAAAGTCAGTCCTATCTTTATGTAGTTTTCCATAGCCGGTTAAGTGCTGAATATTGCAATTAACCGGCTATGGGTTCGCTGGCTCCATAAACCCAGAAATTCAATGCCAGAGCCCAGACATGGTCTAGTATTCAATTTCCAGGTACAGTACCAGTGGCAGT
Organism: Microcaecilia unicolor; assembly: GCF_901765095.1. Taxonomy (NCBI): domain Eukaryota; kingdom Metazoa; phylum Chordata; class Amphibia; order Gymnophiona; family Siphonopidae; genus Microcaecilia; species Microcaecilia unicolor. Next base: position 158,593,470 of record NC_044038.1, read on the forward strand.
CAGAAAAATGCTGAGCGTCGCTAGCTGAATATCAACCCCCGTGTTGCTTGTTGGCAAGCTGCCTGTTTGTCCATATGCAAATGTTCACGCATGTTCAAAGGTATGCAAACAAACAAGTAAGAGGAGGAGCATGGGAGCAGTAAGACACGGGGTGGTGAGGGTCCCAGGCCCTGCCACCAAAAGAAGTGAAGAAACCGTCAGCCTCAATTCAAGTTTCAATGGATTTCCTATGATAAATAATGGAACTTTGCTTTCTTTCTCCATCCACAGCACTTTCCTAGTGTGAAAACTCTAATGCTCATCCAATAATCTAGCTCAACACCAAGGGACTCTTTTACTAAGCTGTGGTACGGCTAACGCGCAGGTAGAAGTAATTCCAAAGTTGGTGTGCGCTGTTTCCCGTGGTAGAAAATAATTTTCTATTTCCTACCGCAGGGGGCGTTCCCGGCAGTAATCAACAGTGCGGCTACGTTGCTGTGTACTGCCTGATTACCGCACGAGTAACGCGTGAGCCTTACTGCTATGTAAATAGGTGGCGGTAAGGGCTCAGGCAGTAAATAGCCGCGCGCTACTTTTAATTTACCACCCCATTTACAAAAGGCCATTTTACCCACTGTGGTAAAAAAAAAAAAAAAATGGCCCAGCGCACACCAATTTCACACATCCAAACTGGCACAGGCCACCTTTTACCGCAGCTTAGTAAAAGGGCCCCCAAAAATGGTTGAGCTAGATGCAATCGTTCAAAAATTATAAAGAGTCAGATACAAAGACAGAAACCAAATACATACAGATATTAATATGATCTGATAAGCTTCTCTTTGCTTCAGACTGAGGCTAAAATGATTAAATTATACATTATTTCATTATTATCTCACACTGACTAGCAATCGCGCCCCCTCAAGCTCTATACGCATATACCTGCCATCAAAAACAATCTGCAGTTCATATGCTACAAGACATTCTAAAATGCCTAAAGAAAACTGGTGTAATCTTCTTGTATTGTGCAACTTTTAATCTAAACTGGCCTAACAATGAATATTTTCAGTATCTAATGCACAATAGCAATTTCTATCATGCAGTGTGACTCAGACTAAGTGAAACTTTCCTACTAATAATAATAATTAAAAAAAATATCACCAGGTCTCTGTAATTCACAAAGCTAAAGTTGGCTCTTGGTTCCCATTTCCTCTTCTCTCTACTCTCGCCAACACAGTACCCTTTAAATAGTACTGGGTCACCATCAACCCCCACTTCTTTGCAATCCACTGACAATTGTAATTAAGATATACCCACACTTGCTTCTAAGAAAGTTATTGAATATGTTTAAGCTCATAATACTTAAGTAATGAATCTAAAAATACTTGCAGTGGGTTTAAGGAAGGTATGCCTGTTGCGGATCTTTTTGCTACAGTAGGGATAATGGATTACAAATACATGGTTACTTACTATCTCAGGGGTCCTTTCACTAAGCTGCATAGGTGCCTACGTGCGCCCAACGAGCGTCAATTTTGAGTTACCACCCAGCTGTCATGCAGCCCTTGCTGTAATTTCATTTTTGACACGCATCCGCTAAGCGCGCCGGAAAATATTTTTATTTTCTGGCGTGCAGGTGGTAATCAGGTGGTAATCGGCATTTTACATGCACAGACCATTACCGCCCGGTTACCGTATGAGAACGTACCGCTAGGTCAATGTCTGATGATAAGGTCTCAGACCCAAAATGGATGCGCGGCAATTTTCATTTTGCCACATGTCCATTTTCGGCAAAAATGTTAAAAAGGCATTTTTTACAAGTGCGCTGAAAAATGATTCTGCACGTGCCCAAAACACGCATCTACACTACCACAGGCACCTTTGTAAAAGGGCCCCTCAATGTACAATTGGAGGTTTATGTGGAGTCTCAAGTAAAGTTGATTAGGGTGATTTCTAGGTGACCTATTTTCTGTATATTTTTCTCCTTTTTCATGGCTTTTCTTTATTCAGGTTAAAAGAAATTGTTTATTTGCCTTGATGATTTATGTCTTTATGTTGAGTTACTGGTATCTGTATTCCTTGATATATTTCATGAAATATAACATTAAATTTCTAATAGTCTTTTTAAATGCTTGTAGTGCATTTCATAAAATAAAATATTTTATTATTTTATTGTGATTGTTTTGTTGTAAACTGCCAAGTACATTGAGATCATGTAGGTTATAAATATTTTAAATAAATAAGAAATCATTTCAAATATTATTATTATTTAAAAACTTGTTTGACCATCATTCTGAACAAAAAGTCTGACAGATGTTGTGTGATGTGATCCTACTTGTTCTAAAGGAAAAAAAGAAAAATTTCTTAGGCCTCCAAAACTGAGCACCTTGCACAATGTCTCTCTCTTTCCAGATGGATAAATAATATGATAACAAATTACTTGGGAGATAATTTCTTTTTATCTTTCCTCAGCACTCCGGTCACCCTTTAATTAAATTGCCATCAATTTCTCAAGGAATGAGCCATGAACACTGCTGGGGGAGGGATTTGTGAAGCTGTTTTAAATGCTGCTTTATGCAGGAAGAATGGTCAATTCAAGAGTAGCTGAGTGGTCAAACGTATTTTAAAGATGCTTTAGTCTTTCTACATACGCAGGCGTTGGGGATTAAGAACAAGTAGTGCCGGAAAGCAAAAACTCTGCACTGCAAGCTCAGAAAATGCCAATGAAAGGTGGTATATTAAGCACCCAATAAACATAAACATGTGAGAAAAATCCCTCTGTGGCCTCTGTCTAGAGAGGTAAGTAGGTGAAAATTGTAGCTTTCACACACCAAACCACACACACATACACAAATTCAATTTACTCCCTACCCAATTTTTGAAGGTAAAGGGCAGTATAAACCTCTCTCAGAATCTACTTTATTTATTACATTTATACCCTGTGCTTTCCCACTCCTGGCAGGCTCAATGCGGCTTACATATTATATACAGGTACTTATTTGTACCTGGGGCAATGGATGGTTAAGTGACTTGCCCAGCGTCACAAGGAGCTGCCTGTGCCTGCAGTGGGAATCGAACACAGTTCCCCAGGACCAAAGTCCACCACTCTAACCACTAGGCCACTCCTCCACTCATGTGCAAGCTGATAAATATCATCAGGTGATCAGGAAGAGTTATGTTATTCATAGAAACATGACGACAGGGCCAAATGGCCCATCCAGTCTGCCCATCCTCAGCAACCACTATCTCTCTATTTCCCTGAGAGAACCCCCCTGCCTATCCCATGTTTTCTTAAATTCAGTCAGACCAGTCCTTATCTCCTTCACCTCCACTGGGAGGTGATTCCACATGTCTACCACCCTTTCTGTGAAAAAAGTATTTCCTTAGAGTATTCCTGAGCCTATAACCTCTTAACTTCATCCTATGCCCCAGTGGCGTAGGAAGGGGGGGCGGTGGGGCGGTCCGCCCCAGGTGCACGCGCTGGGGGGGGTGTCGGCTCGCTGGTTCCCTGCTCTTTCTGCCCCGGAACAGGTTACTTCTTGTTCTGGGGCAGAGGAAGCAGGGAAGCAGCAGAGCCGATGCAGCTCCCAGTGACGTGCACTGGGGGCGGATCGGCCCTCCCGCCTGCCCCCCGCTGAAAGGTAGGGTGCGTTTCGGGGGGGAGCGCTCCGGAAAGGGGGGCGCTGTGCCCTGCACCCGGGGGGGGGGGTGCGCAGCGGCGACCCGCCCCGGGTGTCAGGCACCCTCGCTACGGCACTGCTATGCCCTCTCATTCCTTCATTTGAAAAAGGCTCATCTTCTGTTCATTAATACCACAGAGGCTTTTAAATGTCTCTATTACATCCCCTTTCTCCCAGAATATACATATTGAGGTCTATATGTCTGTCCCCATACACTTTATGACAGAGACCACTAATTTTATATGCCCTCTATATGTATGTACTCAACTCCGTTTATACCCAGCAGTATTATTTATAACTGACTCCATTCATACCAAGATCATTCTGTGTGGTTTTTACTCTTCACAAATAAGCTCAAAGACGGATGGATGCATGTAGAGAATGAAGAAGTGTGATTGCCCCGGTTCACTGAGAAAATAATGAAATAGTATATAATTTAATCATTCTAGCCTCTGTTCAATACAAAGAGAGCTAATCAGATCATATTAATGTCTGTGTGTTGGGGTTTCTTTTCCCTTTAATGGGAGATTCTATCAGTACTGTCTTTGGTGAGAGCCTCTATGCAAATTTTGCAGTGGTGATGAATTAATCTTTTACCAGGCCAGTTCTCAAAACCATTTACATGGGTAAGACTTACACATATGAATTGGCTGATTGTACTTTGTGTAACACTACTGAAAAGCAAAGCAGAAAAACTTCTAATGTGACTCACACTGCAAAGGGGAATTGTAGTCATTTCTGAAAAAGAAGGGCACCCTGTACAAAATATAGGTATACAACTTAGAGCAGCTTAAATTCTCACTGCACAAAACCTTGTATTACAATACCATTAATATACAATACCATTAATATAATTTAAAATGCTCAAACTTGTATTCCACCTACATTCAACCAACATTGTACACAGCAGATTACAAAGTCCATAATCATTAATATTCCATACCCCACAAATCATCCCATCCCCTCCTCTTCCACAAAGTATCTGCCTCTGTTATTCCAAATATAAAACGATTCCAAAACCACCCTCTCAATTTCAATTGGCTACAAACTCCTATAACCTCTCTAATACACTCTCAGATCAAACTATGATGATTAAAATACCCGTTGGACTGCCTTGTTTGTGGCTGATTCATAAAATTAAAATGGCCTTTAAAATTTTTCAGCTCCATTAGCAACTTGTTCCAATTAAGGACAGTAAATGCTTCTCTCCCTGTCAATGCAATGATCCATTGTGCAAGGCCAGGTCTTTAATTATAAAAGATATGCTGAAATGATTAACCAATTATTCTCACGTACTTTATCATTTTCTTTCAAATACGTCCTGAGAAGAATAATGTAGGTGCTAAGTCCATATGAACTATATGAAAGATGTTCTGTCCTCCAACCAGGCAGCTAAGGTGAGTAGGTATTATGGTGTGTTACATCCATTATACGCATTATTTGCCCTTAACTCGTGTGAAAGAGCAATAATGAATGTTATATTACTTTAATGCATGTTAATTTAAGGTACCATGGGATACTCTGTAATGAGATGCAAGGCATGCAAATATATGCAAAACAACTCATTACCATGCAAATTGAATAACAGAGCTGGCATTATTTATCCTAGATAGGAATATCAGGCCACAGCTTAGTAGCAGATGTTCCTGGGTACTATAAACAGCACAGCTTGCAAGGTTGATCACAAGCTAGTGGACAGGTTGAGAACCATTGCCCTAGATAATAGTAAATTACCCCATTAATGAAGATAACAGATTACAATAATAGTATGGGGAAAGGGCTTTTCTCAAGGAAAACAGTGGAAACAGCAGCTAGAGGCTAGAGCACCAAAACATATGCCAGCCTGATGATTTCATAACTTTAAATAACTTTGTGTCATCTACAAATTTGATCACTTCACTTATTCCCATTTCCAGGTCATTTATAAATATGTTAAAAGTACTGGAGCCTAGAGCATTGTGCTATTAACCTCCATTAAGAAAACTGACCATTTAGCTCTAAGTACATAAGTATTACCATACTGGGACAGACCAAAGGTCCATCAAGCCCAATATCCTGCTTCCAACAGTGGCCAATCTAGGTCACAAATACCTGGCAAAATCCCCAAAAGGTACAAAACATTTTATGCTGATTATCCTAGAAATAAGCCGTGGATTTTCCCCAAGTCCATTTTAATAATGGTCTATGGACTTTTCCTTTAGGAATTTTATCATCCTCACTTTAATATTCCCTTATCTCTTGTTTGTCCTGTTTGTTTGTCCTAATTAGATTGTAAGCTCTATCTAGCAGGGACTGTCTCTTCATGTTCAAGTGTACAGTGCTACGTACGTCTAGTAGCGCTATAGAAATGATAAGTAGTAGTAGTAGGAAGTAGTAGGAAGCCGTCCAAACCTTTTTTAAATGCCGCTAAGCTAACTGCTTTTACCACGTTCTCTGGCAATGAATTCCAGAGTTTACCGTCTTTTCTGCAAGCTGAAGAGCCCTAGATGCTTCAGCCTTTCCTCATAGGGAAGTCGTCCCATCCCCTTTATCATTTTCGTCGCCCTTTTCTGCACCTTTTCTAATTCCACTACTCTACTCTACTCTACTCTCTGTCTTCTATCTTTTAACCAGTTTCCAATCCACAATAGGGCATTATTTCCTATCCCATTACTTTTTTGGATCTGGCACACATTGCCAGGGGCATGAATCTGGTAGGCCTATAGTAAGCCTTATGCAACTGCTATGTATTAAGCACATGACACTTAACTTGAGCTCAGATTTTGGAAAGGTGGATAATACATCTATAATCCAAATTCATAATGTGTGTGCTGATCTAGGCTTCATGCTGTCACCCAGGCGATCAAAAGGTTCTCCAGCACCCACTGCAAACTGGATACCTGACCCAGCTACCTGCTAAAATCAGCCCCTGATCATTTCCTAACAGACCTCATATCCCACCTAAACTACATGCTCCAACATGGCCTATTTCCTGAGGAATATGGCAACATCCTACTCACCCCAATTCCAAAAGACACTAAGAAAAAAACAACCGAACTCATCAGCTACTGCCCAGTCGCATCTATCCCACTGACTGTCAAACTGATGTAGAGCATGGTAACTAAACAGATTACTGACTACATGGACAAATTCTCAATATTACATCAGTCACAATCGGGATTTCGCCCCCACCATAGTACCGAAACTGTGCTAATCACTCTCCTGGCCAAATTCAAACAGGAAATAGCCATAGGTAAAAGTATACTTCTCCTCCAATTCGATATGTCGAGTGCATTCGACATGATTAATCACAACATACTACTAAGACTCTTAGACTACTTCAGCATTGGCGAAAATGTACTTAGCTGGATCAAGGGTTTTCTAACCACCAGAACATACCAAGTGAAATCAATCCTAAACATATCCCCACCTTGGAAAGCAGACTGTGGAGTACCTCAAGGATCACCATTATCACCAATACTTTTCAACATAACGATGATCCCACTGGCCAAGTCCTTATCAAAGCAAGGTCTCAACCCCTTCATCTATGCAGACGATGTCATAATATACATTCCCTTTAGACATGATCTAACCGAAATCGCCAACGAAATCAAACTCGGTCTGAACATTATGGACTCATGGGCAAACTCTTTTCAATTGAAACGTAACACTGAAAAAACACACTGCCTTATCCTCTCATCCCAACACAATACGTACAAACCCACAACTTTAATCACCCCAGAACACTCCCTCCCTATCTCAGACAGTCTGAAAATACTCGGTGTCACTATCGACCGTAACCTCACACTCGAGAGCCAAGTGAACTCCACAACAAAAAAGATGTTCTATGCATTATGGAAACTTAAACGCGTAAAACGTTTCTTCCCGAGGGAAATATTTTACAGCCTAATACAATCAATGGTACTAAGCCATGTAGATTACTGCAACAAAATCTATGCGGGATGCAAGGAACAATTCACAAAGAAACTCCAGACTGCTCAAAATACAGCAGCCAGGCTGATTTTTGGTAAATTGTGATTCGAAAGTGACAAACCCCTCCGAGAAAAATTGCACTGGCTCCTAATCAAAGAACGCATCACCTTCAAAATCTGCACACTGGTCCACAAAATTATCTACGGCCAAGTCCCAGGATACATGATAGACCTCATAGACCTACCAATCAGAAACATTACCAAAACGTCCCGCGCATACCTAAACCTCCACTACCCAAACTGCAAAGGACTGAAATACAAAGCAACCTATGCATTCAGCTTCTCCTATATAAGCATGCAACTATGGAACGCACTGCCAAAAGCTGTGAAAACAACCTATGACCACCTAAACTTCAGGAAATTACTAAAAACCAACTTGTTCAAAAAGGCATATCTCACTGACCCAACATAAACACCTACACCCTGCAACACAGCAAACCCAAAGCCCTACTTGACCACAATATCACATTGTAACTGTTTCTACTGGATTGGCAAATGCCTTTACGGTACTATGTAAGCCACATTGAGCCTGCCAATAGGTGGGAAAATGTGGGATACAAATGCAACAAATAAAATAAAATAAATAACTGTGGCCTCTGTTAAAATGAATCTGTGTTATTGCACAGAGCCAAAAATAATAGAAATTCTTTACAAAGCCTGGAAATATTCTCTCTCTGCAAGAATCCTGTAACAGGAGATTGGCTTGGGAATAATCAGTTGTTATTTTCGCTTTATTTTCAATGAAGTACTTTACCACCTGTGTCACAGAGAAGGGAAGCGAGCAGAATACTCAAGATAGCGCAGAGAAAATACTACATACTGCTGTGATGCATACATTAAAACCACAGCTGAGCTCAGCCTTAAAGTTCTGTAATTGTGGAGTGTTAGTAAGAGCTTGCATGAGAGTCTCTGTGAGGCAGAGAATAACTGTGCAGTGAGCAGAAACAGCACACAGTGGATGAATCATAAGTGAGTGAGCAAGAATGAATGAATGTGAAAGTGACAAGTAGTGGGGGAGTAAAGAACAAGAAGTAGTTGAGTAACTAGACACAGACGGTCCAATATTCAGCTGGTGGCAGTGAACATTACACTGACCACTGATAGCTAATTTACACCCAGATATTCAGTGCTGGGACATAAACGGGCTCTGGCACTGTCAGGGGTGGTACCTGGAAGTTATATGGTTACAGCTGATATTTAGAGCTATATCAATATAGCTAACCAGCAGTGGCATATCTAGGATGACTGCCACCCGGGGTGGGTTGCCACTATGCCCCCCCCCCCCCCGAAGCATATCATCCTTACCACCTGGGTGTGCACAGAGCAGTTGCACTGCTGTCGGCTCCGCCAGTCCCCTGCCCTGGAACATGAAGTAACGTCAGAGGGGGCAGGGAAACGGTGAAGCCGACAGCCGTACAACTATTCCATGTACCCCCTTGCTGCCTACACCCTGCTAACCAGGCAAAGACAGGATTGCTACTTAAGTGGTCCTACTTGCCTGGTTTGCTAAGCAGGCATGGACACTGAAATTCACTAGTGATCACATAACTCAGCTACGCCCTTCTCTGGACCAACCTGGCACTGCCCAGACAGTGCCACAGTTGTCAGAGGGGATATTTCAGCAGCACTGCCTTCTTAGCTTAGAGACTTACCGACCTGAACATGTATACCTTGGAGGAAAGGAGAAACAGGAGTGACATGATACAGATGTTCAAATATTTCAAAGGTATGAATCCGCAAACAAACCTTTTCCGGAGACAGAAAGATGGTAGAACTAGAGGACATAAATTGAGGTTGAAGGGGGGCAGACTCAGGAGTAATGTCAGGAAGTATTTTTTCATGGAGAGGGTGGTAGATACGTGGAATGCCCTCCCGCGGGAGGTGGTGGAGATGAAAACAGTAATGGAATTCAAACATGCATGGGATAAACACAAAGGAATCCTGTTTAAAAGGAATGGATCTATGGAATCTTATCGGAGATTGGGTGGCAACTCCGGTATTTGGAGAGTAAAACCGGTGCAGGGCGGACTTCTACGGTCTGTGACCTGATCGTGACTGAGTAGATAGGGATGGGCTGGAATGTAAATTTTAAGGGCCTACTGTCATGATTGTGATTGTATTCCATGCCTACACTCACCTTGCCTCCGGGTGACTGGGCCCTGTGGTTGCTGTGGACTGTTTTATCCTGTTTCCCAGACATCTTCCAGTTCTATTCCAGTCCTGATGCTCCAGCACTCCAGACTTGCCCCGGTGTTTCTGCTGCCACGCCTCACCTGTGACCTAATCTGTAATTGCCCTTATTAAGCTCCTGAGAATTGTCAGACTTGCCTTTGAAACAGAGGTCTTCAGATGTGCTTTCGTCTGTGAGTGCTTGTTGCAGTTCTAGCTCTGCTAGTTCTTGTCTTGTTTGTCTTTAGCTTCAGTTCCTTATTGTTTGTATCTGCCTTGTTTGTCTTCAGTTCTAGCTTCCTTACTGTTTGTAGCTGCCCTGTGTATCTTTAGCTTCAGTTCCTTACTGTTTGTCTCTGCCCTGTCTGTCTTCAGCTTTAGTTCCCTTCCTGCTTGCATCACCCTGTTTGTCCTTAGCTTCTGCCCTACCCTGTTTGTGTCTGCCTTGTTTGAAAATCCTGAATCCTGTTCCAGCCAAGCCAAGTCTGTTCCAGCATTTGGTTCCAGTCCAGCCAAGCCAAGTCTGTGCCAGCATTTGGTTCCAGCCAAGCCAAGCCAAGTCTGTTCCAGCCTTTGGTTCCAGCCCAGCCAAGCCAAGTTCGTTCCAGCCTTTGGTTCCAGTCCAGCCAAGCCAAGTCTGTTCCAGCATTTGGTTGTTGTCACACCTCTCCTCAAAAAACCTTCACTTGACCCTACCTGTCCCTCCAACTACTGCCCCATCTCCCTCCTACCCTTCCTCTCCAAAATACTTGAACACGCCGTTCACAGCCGTTGCATTGATTTTCTCGCCTCTCATACCATCCTCGATCCACTTCAATCTGGCTTTCGCCTACTTCACTCAACAGAAACGGCACTATCCCAAAGTCTGTAATGACCTGTTCCTTGCTAAATCCAAAGGTCTCCATCCTCATTCTCCTCGAGCTATCCGCCGCTTTTGACACTGTCAATCACAACTTACTTCTTGACACACTGTCCTCTTTTGGGTTCCAGGGCTCTGTCCTCTCCTGGTTCTCCTCTTATCTCTCCCATCGTACCTTCAGAGTACACTCTCATGGTTCTTCCTCCACCCCTATCCCGCTCTCTGTTGGAGTCCCTCAGGGTTCTGTCCTTGGACCCCTTCTTTTCTCTTACACCTCTTCCTTGGGCTCCCTGATCTCGTCTCATGGCTTCCAGTATCATCTCTATGCTGACGACACCCAGCTTTATCTCTCCACACCTAACATCACTGCAGACACCCAGGCCAAAGTATCGGCCTGCTTATCTGACATTGCTGCCTGGATGTCCAACCGCCACCTGAAACTGAACATGGCCAAGACCGAACTTCTTGTCTTCCCACCCAAACCCACTTCTCCTCTACCTCCACTCTCTATTTCGGTTGATAACACCCTCATCGTCCCTGTCTCTTCTGCCCGCAACCTCGATGTCATCTTCTCCCTCTCCTTCTCTGCACATATCCAGCAGATAGCCAAGACCTGTTGCTTCTTCCTCTATAACATTAGCAAAATCCGCCCTTTCCTCTCTGAGCACACCACCCAAACTCTCATCCACTCTCTCGTTACCTCTCGCCTTGACTACTGCAACCTACTCCTCACTGGTCTCCCACTTAGCCACCTATCCCCCCTTCAGTCCGCTCAGAACTCTGTTGCACGTCTTATCTTCCGCCTGAACCGATACACTCATATCACCACTCTCCTCAAGTCACTTCATTGGCTTCCGATCAGTTACCGCATTCAATTCAAGCTTCTGCTACTAACCTACAAATGTACTCGATCTGCAGCCCCTCCTTACCTCTCAACACTCATCTCCCCTTACGTTCCTACCCATAACCTCCGCTCTCAAGACAAATCCCTCCTTTCAGTACCCTTCTCCACCACCGCCAACTCCAGGCTCCGCCCTTTCTGCCTCGCCTCACCCCACGCATGGAACAAACTCCCCGAGCCCATACACCAGGCCCCTCCCTGCCCATCTTCAAATCTCTGCTTAAAGCCCACCTCTTCAAGGTCGCCTTCGGCACCTAACCTCTACACCTCTACCCAAGAAATCTAGACTGCCCCAACTTGACATTTCGTTCTTTAGATTGTAAGCTCCTTTGAGCAGGGACCGTCCTTTTTGTTTATTTTGTACAGTGCTGCGTAACCCTAGTAGCGCTCTAGAAATGTTAAGTAGTAGTAGTAGTAGTAGTAGTAGTAGTAGTAGTAGTTCCAGTCCAGCCAAGCCAAGTCTGTTCCAGCATTTGGTTCCAGTCCAGCCAAACCTGTTCGAGACTCCTGTACCTGGTACCAGCCTGTTGGTGTTTGGTCTCACTTGCAGTGTGGGTGGTTCCCCTGCTGTTGCCAGTCATATTCTAGATTTGCGCATGCAACTTAATTAGTTAACAAGCCAATCAGTGCCAATAATTGCCACTTAACAAGGCAGTAGCCGTGGCCATGGCCAGAAGGATGCTAGGCTACATAGAGAGGGCTATAACCAGCAGAAGAAAAATGTTGATGCTCCTGTACAAGTCGTTAGTGAGGCCTAATTTGCAGCATTGTGTTTTGGAGGCCGTATTTTACTAAGAATGTAAAAAGACTTGAAGCGGTGCAAAGAAAAGCTAGAAAAATGGTATGGGATTTGCGTTACAAGATGTACGAGGAGAGACTTGCTGACTTGAACATGTATACCCTGGAGGAAAGGAGAAACAGGGGTGATATGATAGATGTTCAAATATTTGAAAGGTTTTAATCTGCAAACAAACCTTTTCCAGAGACGGGAAAGTGGTAGAAGTAGAGGACATGAATAGAGGTTGAAGTGGGGCATACTCAGGAATAATGTCAGGAAGTATTATTTCAGAGAGGGAGGTATATACTCGGAATGCCCTCCCACGGGAGGTGGGGGAGATGAAAACGGTAATGGAAATCAAAAATGCATGGGATAAACACAAAGGAATCCTGTTTAGAAGGAATGAATCCACAGAAGATTAGCGGAGATTGGGTGGCAACATTGGTATCTGGGAAGCAAAGACAGTGCTGGGCACAAAAAATTGAGCCTATTTGCAGGCTCAATGTGGCTTACATAGTTTTGTTAACATTGTCATTACAGGATAACAGATACATTTAGTTTTGTGCAGAGATTAAGTAAAGGCAGAAAGAAGAAGGAAGGGAGTAATTATAGAAGTGGGCTTTCTTATCTGATTGGGTTGGTGAGGTGGATTAGTGTGGCTAAAGGTTCTCATTGTAGGCCTTGTTGAAGAGATATGTCTTCAGAGATTTGCAAAAGATAGTTGTTTCGTCGATTGTTCTCAGGTCTGTGGGCAGTGCATTCCATAATTGCGTGCTTATGTAAGAGAAGGTGGTGGCATGCATCAGCTTGTATTTTAGTCCTTTACAACTGGGGAAGTGTAGGTTGAGAAATTTGCGGGATGATCTTGTGGCATTTCTTGGAGGTAGGTCCACAAGGTTTAACATGTAGATTGGGGCATCTGCGTGAATGATTTTGTGTACAATTGTGGAGATCTTGAAAGTAATGCGTTCCCTCAGTGGGAGCCAGTGGAGCTTCTCTCTTAAGGGTTTTGCACTTTCATATTTAGTTTTTCCAAATATGAGTCTGGCGGCAGTGTTCTGGGCAGTTTGGAGTTTTTTGATAGTCTGTTCTTTGCAGCCGCATATAGTGCATTGCAGTAATCCAGATGACTTATTACTATCGACTGTAGTAGGGTACGGAAGATGTATCTCGGGAAGAAAGGTTTTACTCTTTTGAGTTTCCACATGGAGTAGAACATCTTTTTCGTCGTGTTTTTCATGTGGGCATCAAGAGTGAGGTTTCGATCAATGGTGGCTCCAAGAATTTTCAAGTTTTGTGAGACAGGAAGAGAACAGTATGGTGTGATTATGGTGGAGAAGTTTTTTGAGTTATGTTGTGAGGTGAGTACAAGACATTGTGTTTTTTCTGTGTTAAGTTTTAGTTGAAATGCATCTGCCCAGGTGTGCATTATTTGGAGACTTTGGTTGATCTCGTTGGTGATTTCATTTAGATCATGTTTGAACGGGATGTAAATTGTGACATCATCTGCATATATATAGGGATTGAGGTTTTGATTGGCTAGCAGTTTGGCTAAAGGTATCATCATCAGATTGAATAAGGTTGGCGAGAGGGGGGATCCTTGGGGTACTCCACATTCAGGTGTCCATGGGGTGATCTGTCCGTGTTCGTTGTTACTTGGTATGATCTTGTGGTCAGGAATCCTTTGAACCATTTGAGAACTGTGCCTCCTATTCCGAAGTATTCTAGTATATGTAATAATATTTCATGATTAACCATGTCAAAGACACTGGACATGTCGAATTGTAGGAGGAGTATGTTGTTACCAGTTGCAATTGCTTGTTTAAATGAGTTCATTGTGGACACTATGACAGTTTCGGTGCTGTGATTTGACCGAAATCCTGATTGAGACTCGTGCAGAATTGAGTGTTTATTTAGGTATTCAGTAAGTTGTTTTGTCACTATGCCTTCCATGAGTTTGGTTATGAGCGGAATAGATGATATCACAGTTATGGTTCCTATTATTTCGTCAGTTTCTTCTCATTCAGATTTACTTCATAACATCCTTAGTACTCTAGAATCATATAAGAGAAAACATAAACTCAAATTAAATTCAGAAAAAAACAAAGTTTTTGTTAATTAGTCACTCTAATGATGTAGAAGAAAATAGTGTAATGATAAATCAGACACTGTATCAATTTTCTCCTTCTATAAGATTATTGGGGATTTTATTAGATAGTAAATTATCATAGGAGCTTCACATTAACAGCCTTATTCAAAGACCTTTCTTTTATGATGCACAATTTACAACGTATATGGAACTACTTTGATCAAGATCATTTTAGGCTTAAAAGTTGAATCATTGATTCTGAGTTCATCAGATTATTGCAACATTATCTACTTAGGTGTTTCAAAACAGGTACTAAAGAAAGTCTATACTATTCAAAATGTTGTATTACTTTTGATATATTCATTAAAAATATGATAGTATTATCTCTGTATTATGAAAAGCTTCATTGGCTTCCAGTGTACGCTAAGATTATGTTTACATTCTTTTGCTCTAACTACAAACTAATTAATACATTAGCTCCACCTTAACTTTTGGACCACCTAGTCTTTTTGCAGAAATCTAGAGCCACTAGGACATCAGCATTATTCACATTTCCTTCATTAAAGAATTTAAGAAGAACTAGATTATTAGATAGTCTCTTGTCATATCAAGCAGCCTGTTTGGAAAAGGATGTTCAAATGTTACTACTTTCTGAGATAAACTATAATTCTACTATCTATTGGTTCTTGCTAATGAATATAATTTCAAATCTCTTAAGTTGCAAGTAGTGATTCCTCTAGTTTGTTTGATTTATATAATGCGTAGGTAATAATATGTTTATGTGATCAGAGGAAAAGACTTCAGGTACTTGGCTTTCATATATTTAGTATGAGTGCCAAGGGAGCTTCCTCATTAGTTAGAAAAACCTCCGAACCTCAAATTCTTTTTAATGCATTTTTTATTAACTTATTTTCTATACCAAATTCAATAACTTTTCTTATCAAAATTATCTTTCTGATATCTAAGCGGGCACTTATCTTGAATGTGGCTTTTATAACGTGGTTTGCTCGACAGAGAGCCTCCGTTTCACTTCAAGTTTCTTCAGGAGACAAACCAGTTGCCCTTCGATATTTTGCCCTTGTTATCAATCAAAACTTATTTATTCAGAAAGTCTTAAATTCTAATGATTAATAATGTTGTTATTCTCTTAAACTAAATAGTTCATCTTATTGAATTATTTGATTGTACTTCTTGGAAATGCCCAGCTTCTTGGTGTTAACTTGTCAGGGTACTGGTCTGAATATCACCGGTATCTGGAAAATTGCCAGTGGCCAATGAATTCAGTCTTGATATCCAGGTATGGTTCAGCATTGAATATTCAGATAGAGAAAGGTCTGTGGTGGTCAGCATTCTAAAAAAACACTGACTGCTGAGGGATCATATGTGTAGGGACATTAGTCCTGGAATAGAATGAGGTGTTGCATTTGGGGGCCTAAGATGCATTGGCAAGTTCTGTACAGCCCTGCTTTTAAGATTATAGGCTCTCAAAAGCTCAAAATAAATTCATAAAGAAAAGCTTGGCATACAGAAATTCTGTGTGAGTTTTAATTTGTGTATCCTCCACGTCCTTCCCTCCCCTCCCCCCCCCCCCCCCCCCCCCCCAATTTCTGAACAGGGGACCTTGGATGACCCCTACAGTGAATGTTTGGAAGCAGATATTCAGTTTTGATGGGCATCTCCCTTTAATTCAGTGAGCCCTGCAGAGAAGGATTATAATGATTCGACTCAGAGCATTTTATCTCCTTAGGCACCTTGGTCTTCTCACCAGGTGACAACATTAGGCAAATGACAGCTCTCCAATTGTACTCTACTTATGTTCCTAAGCAACCGACATGGCATAGTGGAATCTACTAATATAACAATATATCACCCTCTGGGTAAGAAGCAGAGCCATTTGGCAGGATGTAAATAAACATTGTCTTATTCTTTATAAAAAGTAGGTTTTACTGTGGTTTCTCCCACCCTGGGGATTTTATACTTAGTGAAATAGTGGTAGATTCTAACCCCCTTTTCACACATTTCATTGTTATTGAGATCCTGCTTACAAGTTAAGAGGCTTCTGAACTTCATGTTTCTCACAAAGATTCTTCCCTCTCTGCCTCTTTCATATAAGAAGTTGGTATTGAAGGGAAGACTGCATTGCGATAGGTCGGAAACACACATGGCAAGTATCAGCAAATGCCACAACAATTCCTTCTTCTCGTTTTTTTTTTTTTTTTGCACACTGCAGAGAGAGACTCACATTTAATTAACATAGACAGGAACTTTAAATTAATTCATTCATTTAGGAGTTCTTTTAAGTATTTAAAGCACGGTTAACATGTGGAAACAGGCTACTGCACGATTGACTTAAGGGGTTTTGCAGTAGTTTGCAGGTTTCCATGCAGTATACCACATGTTCATCATTTTATTTGACAGACCACAAATTCAAACATATATCTAAGAGGTTTACAAAGTAATAAACCAATAGGGGAGACAAACACATAAGAAAGGACGAAGGGTAAAAGTTATAATACATATTCAATACGCTGCTGGATTATCTTACAAGGCAAAAAGGAAACAATAGGAAAACATAAAATCACAAAACCTATTAAGGTTTACTGAATTTTTCAGAAGGTTTCTGTCAGGGAGCATGGCATAGGTGGAGAATGGGTGTGGAAGCATTAGCCAGCTAGTGCATTACACTTACAGCGTGAGACCACTTACTGTCTCCTACATAGGAGGCACTAAATGCTTCCATGTTAACAGGGAGCAAGTGTCCAGCATAAATCTGAATGTTAAACACATGACCTGCAATAAAAAATAGTGGCATTGCCCCTTCTTGATGCTACATTAGTCTTCGGCTTGTCTTAAAATTTTGCTTTATAGCACGTTAAGCCCAGCACAGTTTTTTAGTAGAAGGGCCCCTTATTTATGTATTTACCGATAGTGCAGCTACAGTTAACTCCACCTCAAGAGACAATGTTGCCTTATATGGAAGGATAGTGCCATGGAACTACTGCTAGGAGTCATCCGTGCCATTTTGACACATGGAGACAGGTGGGGCAGAAGCCCCATCACATCTCACTAGACTACCAGGAAACCCTCAAATGTTACCTAAGGGAATGGGTTGGGGAGTCTATTGGGGGTGGGGATCATGAGGAGGACGGTTGATAGGCAGGCTTATTTTTAAAGAGAAGGGTGCCCATCTTCCAACACAAATCGGGAGATGGGCGTCCTTCTCTCAGGGTCGCCCAAATCAGCATAATCGAAAGCCGATTTTGGGTGTCCTCAACTGCTTCCCGTCGCGGGGAAGACCAAAGTTCACGGGGGCGTGTCGGCACCATAGCGAAGGCGGGACTGGGGCGTGCTTAAGAGATGGGAGTCCTCAGCTGATAATGGAAAAAAGAAGGGTGTCCCTGACAAGCACTTGGCCAACTTTACTTGGTCCATTTTTTCTTGCAACCAAGCTGTGAAAAGGTGCCCGAACTGACCAGATGACCACCGGAGGGTATCGGGGATGACCTCCCCTTACTCCCCCAGTGGTCACCAACCCCCTCCCATGCTTAAAAAAAAAACAAAAAAAAACTTAATTTTTTTTTGCCAGCCTCAAATGTCATACCCAGCTCCCTGACAGCAGTATGCAGGTCCCTGGAGCAGTTGTAGTGGGTGCAGTGCACTTCAGGAAGGCAGACCCAGGCCCATCCCCCCCTACCTGTTACACTTGTGGTGGTAAATGTGAGCCCTCCAAAACCCACCACAAACCCACTGTACCCACATGTAGGTGCTCCCCTTCACCCCTTAGGGCTATGGTAGTGGTGTATAGTTGTGGGGAGTGGGTTTTGGGGGGCTCAGCGCCTAAGGTAAGGGAGCTATGCACCTGGGGGCAATTTGTGAAGTCCACTGCAGTGCCCCCTAGGGTTTCCGGTTGGTGTCCTGGCATGTCAGGGGGACCAGTGCACTACGAATTCTGGCTCCTCCCACGACCAAAGGGCTTAGATTTGGTCATTTTTGAGGTGGGCATCCTTGGTTTCCATTATGGCTGAAAACCGGGGACGACCATCTCAACATTTAGGTCGACTATCTCTAAGGTCGACCTAAATGTTGAGATTTGGGCGTCCCCGACCGTATTATCGAAACGAAAGATGGACACCCATCTTGTTTTGATAATATGGGTTTCCCTGCCCCTTCGTGGGGCCATCCTGCAAGGGCACCCTCATGAAAACTTGGACACCCCGTTCGATTATGCCCCGCAGGGGGTACTTGACAGAAGAGGAATCAAAGAGGCTGAAATGGGGATGCAGCATCCATTGCTTCATTTTTGTTTCACAGTTGGGGCAGCTCTAGGGCAACCATATTACATACACAGGCAGGTAGCATGGATGCACTCATGCTATCTGCAAGTACATATACCATGGTTGCCTGTGCAGTATAGGGCAGATGCTGGGAACACTTTTGCAGTTAAGGTGCAGTAAATGCAGAAAATTACTGCACTTTATTAAGAACAATTAGGGACCTTTTTACTAATGTCTATTATATATATTTTTAAAGATTAATAAATGATCACTTCAACATTATCAACAAGAAGCTGCGTTTGTCAGTGTGTGTGTGATATGACTGCTTATCTCACAATTATAGAAAAGAAATCTAAGACAAAGGCAGCAATATGTCATTTTGCTTGAGAAAGCCAAACAAACCAAGCTCTCTCTCTTTTTCTGCAGCCCGAGGCTTTCCTGGTTCTTGATACTGTGTGGGGCAAAAAATTGGTAGGGCCTTGGCCTTGGTGGCTTACTCCATTCCACTGCCTATGTATTAAAAAACATAGGCGCCGATATTTAAAAGCATTTATCTAGTAGTAGCACCTGATACCTAGATGAATGCCGCTGAGAGAGATCCAGATACTGCCACTGAATATCTTTATAGGCCTCCTCAGTATTATCTGGATAACAGCAATTTTCAGCACCCCTATCTAGATAACCAGAAAAGCTGTCTTAAGTGCTATCCAAATAAGAAGCGGAATATTGCTGCTATAAAAAAACCCTGAGAAATCACCAGCCTTCTGCAAAATAATTTAGCTACACCTCCCTGAGATGTAGCTAACATTTGGAGTAAATCAGATAATTGTGTTTTTGTGCACATAAATTAACTTTTGCAAAATTGCTTATGAGTTGATTTGCATGATTTTTCAGCTTATTTGGGATTTTGAATAATTTCTGTAAACAGTTTAGCATGCAAAAATGACAAATTGCACACATTCAAATCTGTAAATGGGATAATGTGTGCTATTTCCCACTATCCTGGGGAACCAGGAACCAAGTTCTATTCCCACTGCTGCCTAATGGTCGGCAGTAGGTTGATATCCTGGGGATCTGGATTCAATTCCCTCTGCAGCTCTATGTGACCCTGGGCAAGTCACTTAGCCAGGGCTGGTGTTGGCCATTCAGGAGCCCAGGGCAGAAATTGGGGAGGGGGCCTAAAAGTATATGCCTCCTTTAGCTTGAGGCAGATTTGGGACCCCCTATGGTATGGGGGCCCAGGGCAATTGCCCTGTTTGCCACCCCCCAACGCTGGTCCTGCACTTAGCCCTCCATTGCCCCAGGTACAATGTATACTACTTAGATTGTAAACTCATTAGGGACAGTACTAGTACCCGTATAGAAAATTGTACTTGTTAACCACTGTATGCCTATATAAAGGCTTCAGCAGTATACAAATTCACTAAATAAATAAATAAAATCCCCTTTGTGAAGCCATTCTTGGCTTTATACATCCTCACAGTGAATTTAATTTACTATGGTCTCAATTCATACTGCTTCTACAGTGACATCCTCTGTAATAACCTCAATGAAATTAATAGTACCATGAATCAAGAAATAAAGAAAGAGCTGGATCTGTAAACAGACATGAGATTTCCAACAAAATATCAGTTGTCATGTCTTTGTTTGCTATTAAATTCCATATGAGTGATAAAATATCTGATTCAACTGACTTAAGTCTTTGCTTAATCTGATTTCTGACTCCTAAAAGTATTTGTTGTTTGGTAGATAAGTATAATTTTCTGTCTGCTACCTTGTGAATGAGTTATTCTTATAAATATAAAACTACCTCAATGTCAGGGTGCAGCCAGGGTTGATTTAACCATTTCTATAGCGCTACTAGACGTACGCAGTGCTGTACACTTGAACGTGAAGAGACAGTCCCTGCTCGACAGAGCTTACAATCTAATTAGGACAGACAGAAAGACAAGAGATAACATTATTATTATTATTCCTTATTATTTTGTACCTTATTTTACACATGTGCCCCTCCCTTACCTGACCCTATTTCTTATTGACTTGTAAGCCACATTGAGCCTGCTTGTGTGTGGGAAAATGTGGGATACAAATGCTGCAAATAAATAAATAAATAAATAAGGGAATATTAAAGTGAGGATGATAAAATAAGGGTTCTGAACAAGTGAATAAGGGTTAAAAGCTTTACAGGTCAGGAGAGCTCTCCACTGTCCTGGAAGCTGCAAGGATATAAATAAATCACATGCAATGTGCAGGGGTGGCCTAATGGTTAGCACAGTAGGCTGAGAACTGGGGGAACTAGATTTGATTCCCACTGTGGTGTCCTTGTGATACTGGGCAAGACACTATTTATTTATTAGGATTTATTTACCGTCTTTTTGAAGGTATTCGCTCAAGGTGGTGCACAGCAAAAATAATTCAAATACAGGCAACAATTACAGCAGTAAAAATATTCAAAAATAACAATACAAGGTATGACAAGTATGCTTCATTAAAGTGTCAATACCATATGCAATAAAACATTTTAACAGCTTAGGGTGTAAACAAAGATGGAACATATAGATAGATAAGACAGAGTAACAGAAGTTCAAAAATAAGGGGACTAATTTAAAGAAAGTTGTATGCAGTCAGAAAGGTACTTGAATATTATCTTAGCTAGGGTAGGAATGGATAATCACGTCCTGCTATAGTATGTGCAGCTGATGTCATTCCTTGTGTGTGTGTATGTGACTAGCACGTTCGTTACTTTTCCCATTAAAAGCCTGAGTGAACATAACCCTAGGTACAAAAACTTAAGATTGTGAGCCCACTAGGGATAAAGTACCTGCTTATAATAAATGTAAACCATTTTAATTGTACCACAGAAAGGCAGTACATCAAATCCATGACATTTTAGTAGTAGAGCCACTAAAGCAGTGTTTCCCAAGTCAGTCCTGGAGTTCCCCCTTGCCAGTCAGGTTTTCAGGTTAGCCAGTGGCGTTCCTAGGGTGGCTGACACCCGGGGCGGATCGCCGATGCGCCCCCCCCCCCCCGGGTGCAGCGTGACCCCCCACCCCCAGCGAAAGGACACCCCCCTGGTGAAAGGACACCCCCCCCAGTACATTTTTACCTGCTAGGGGGGGGTGCCGCGCGCCTGTCGGCTTCGCTCGTTCCATGCTCCTTCTGCTCCGGAACAGGAAGTAACCTGTTCCGGGGCAGAGGGAGCACGGAACGAGCGGAGCCGACAGGCGCGCGGCACCCCCCCCAGTGGCGTGCACCCAGGGCAGACCGCCCCCCCTTGGTACACCACTGAGGATAGCCACAATGAAAATGCATGAAACAGATTTGCCTACACAATGGAGCAGTGTATGCAAATCAGTCTCATGCAATGTAGAGCCTAGAGGTATAGTATAAACACACCAATACAATGCTTAATATATACTGTAACAGTGTCAATGCATGTCTAGCATGATAGGTGAGAGATCATACAAGCTCAGCCCTTAATGTTTTTTGCCAATAAATGCAAGCTATGCTAGTGGTCTGATGTTGTGGAAAATCTACCAGGTTGAAACAAACTGTCCAGTCCCTCAAACTGTTAACAAGCAGACATATTCCTAAAATAAAGAACCTTGGAATATATGACATTGACTTTTGCCTTCTCCTACTTCACAATGCTGCTTTAATTTATTTATTTATTTAGAGCATTTATAGCCCACATTTTCCCCACCCATGGGCAGGCTCAATAAAAAATAGATTTTTTTTCTATTTATGTTGAAGGGAAAAAACAATCTAGATATTTAATTTAAAAGTGGAAACAAGGAAGAGTTGAATTTTAAAAGGCCTAATAGTGCATTTCACCTCACAGACAGCCAATTAAATATTTAACCAGCACAATAGCTCGTGAAGTATTTTCTGCGTGTGTAGGCATAAAGGCAACCCAATAGGTTTCCATGCTACAGTAAACTAATGCTTTGTTCCATGCTGGAGTTGCAGTTTTCAGTGGGTCACTGTGCCCTTTTGAATGTTTTTGCCATTCAATTCCTACTGCATTAAGTAGGTCTCATTATTTCCAGCATATCCCCATAGGCAGAGCAGCCCTCCAGAGTTGAAATGAGCTAAATATTCAAGGCAATGATTTTGGTAAGGTTTTAACCTGGGTACTCAGTATTTTAGAGTGACAATGACTGCCTTCTGCTCAAGGCTGCTAGCATACTGAACAATGGAAAATAATGAAGATATTACTGAAAGAAAGGATAATGAACTTTCTACAATCCAATGGGTTCCAAGACCTGAAGAAATATGGTTTTACCAAAGGCAGATTGTTTTGACACAATCTGATGGGGTTACCAAGAACTAGATTGAGGGCATGCACTGGATGTGATCTGCTTGGATTTCAGCAAAGCCCTTGATACTGTTCCTCATAGAAGGCTCATGAATAAACTTAGTAGCCTGAAGGTGAAACCTGAGGGGGTGAACTGGATTAGAAACTGGTTGACTGACAGGCGGTAGAGAATGGTGGTAAACGGAATTCACTCAAAGGAAAAAAGATGAGTAGTGGACTGCCTCAAGGACTAGTTCTAGATCTGCTTCTGTTCAGTATCTTTGTGAGCAATATTGCTGAATTGTTAGAAGGAAAAGTTTGCCTTTTTGTAGCTGACAAAAAGATTTGCCACAAAATGGAAACCTCCAAGAGAGCAGACAACAGGAGAAATGATCTACAAAAACTAGAAACATGGTCACATGCTGGGCCGTTAAGCTTTAATATGAAGAAGTGTAGAATGATGCAGATGGAATACAAAACTCCACAATAGCATATGCAATAGGCAGCAAGAGGCTGATGTGAACTGACTAGTAGAGAGATCTCATGGTGATGGTCTCAAGAGGTGAAACAATATGACAAGCTAGTGGCCAAAGCCAGAAGGATGCCAGCGAGAAGTTCTGCTATCAGCCTGCATCTGCAACTTTGACCACCTCTTGGATAAAAGAGCTGAAGGTCTATTTATAGTTTTATTTTTCAATACTATTTCAATCAGTTCTGGTCTATGTTTTTTTGTATATCCACAGTTTCTCTTAGATTATTATTTGCACACAGTACATTTAGTCATTACTTTTTTAAAATTGATACGTGCCTACCTTCCTTTTTTTTTTCCCATTTTTGAAATCAGCTGTTCTTTTTTGCAAGCAGAGTGGCTATAATTTTCTTCTTGTGCTGCCGCTGCCCTGTCCTGCCCCTGGCAAGGAAGCAGGTGCAGCAGATAAGAGAACCCCGGAGAATGAGCGAGAACCCAGGAGTGGGGGCTCCAGTCTTGAGGAACAAGTTTTCTTCGTTTGAGTTTTTGGATCTGCCGTCCCCTGCAGGAAACTGCAGGCTCCCACCATCAGTGGACCTCAGCCCCCTGCCCCACCACTGGCAGGAGAGTGCACGCTCCCGGCATCAGCAGACCGTGGCAGTTTGAAAAGAAAAAAAAGCTACGCCAGCTTTCATACATGCAGCTTGTCTGTGTGTATGAAAGCCATCTGTAGCATGCGCAGAGCAGCCACGCTTAACGATTGGCTGTTCTGCGCATGCTCAGCTCGCTGACTGGCTTCCTCTATATCGCATGCAAATGAGCTGGGTAGCAAAAGCAACGAGAAGTTCATTTGCATGCGACTCTCTTTGGGAATCCCTCTGTATTTCAAAATACCAATTTGGAAATACAGACGGATTCTTAACAGGGACCTCTGTGCATCTGGGCTCTAATGCACCTGAACGTAACTCACCTTGAGCTACTACTAAAAAAGGTGAAAGCTAAATCCAAATAGATATAGATTTTTGTTTGAGTACAGTGTGGTTGAGTCTAAAGAATCCAGCCTCCACCTTTTTCTACTCTCTTTCCTCCTGAGCCTGGCATGTGTCTCATTTTCACAGTTTTAATGTCAGCACAGACAGTCCATGAGCAGCACAAACAGGCTCAGAGCTTCCCACCCTTACACAGCCATCTGACTGTAGAACAAATACCACTAAATAGAGACATTTTTGGTATGATAGCAACCATATGTTCTTGGGCGTTAAGTGGAGATTTTCTTGAATTTTCCTGCTAAATGGATTTTAAAGTATCTTTTGAGTAATATTTGGCGTACTAAAAGATCATTTACTTTCACCAGACTTAATTTATTGTATTTATTTATTTATTAGGATTTATTTACTGCCTTTTTGAAGAAATTCTAAAGTTTCCTCCCCTGTCAGTCATCCCCCAGAGCAGTAAACAGCACATTTTCAGCTACCGACACCAGCACGCCTCCACACACCCCCTCCCGCGCATGCTCAGCTCAATTGGCACCCCCCCCCCCCCCCCGCACGTGTGCATGCTGATTGAACTGAGCATGTGTGAAAGCCTGGAGTGGGGCAGTGCTGGTGTCAGTGGCTGCAAATGGGCTGTTAACAGCTGCGAGGATGAGACTGCTTGGGATTCTTCAGCTGGTGAGGCCAGGCAATCCCTGCCAGCCAAGGTACTTATTTTTAATGCTGTGGGGGTGGGGGCTGGCACGGGGGGGGGAGGGGGGGTGGTAGCAGGCAGAGAGGAAATGTGGGTCATGCCCACCCGGTTCACTCCCTGGCCCACCCAATAACTGAGGTCTGGCTATGCTACTGCCTTCCTCCCTATGCCTCCAAACCTTCTGTGAAATTGCCTTCAGTTATCATGACGGCAAACTATGGAACTCTTTACCACAACATATCAGGATTGAACCTTCTTACACAAATCACTTCTCAAGTCCCATCTCTTTCAACAATCTTTCAGCCTCTCCTCTTAGCCTGGTATCTCTCACTTCATTCTCTTAACATAGGCAACCGAGACCCTTGGCCCCGGGGTATTAGTCACAATGTATAATAATAACTCGAGACACATGGTAATTTCTTAAACATGGCAAAACTTGGCCGCAGCTTTATTTTAAATCCAAACAGCTTTATAAACATATCCCCCAGGTATACCAAAGCTAATCAGCTCGCGGCTTAGTAGCTGACCCAGTCCGCCGTCACAGCAAGACTGACTAATCGTAAACCGAGCTCCCCGCCGTGCAGCAAGGGATCTCAACCGTAAGCACAGCTATCTCAGCTGTCTAGCTTAAACCATCAGGCTTGGGTACCCCGCCAAAGGTGCGACAAATATACACAATACAAATTCATAATCATTTGGGGAGGGGGAGGGGCGGGTGCTGGCTGGTGCCCGGACGCCGAAGAGGCCGTCCGAGCTCAGCCCAGGGGTTTTAACCCCCCCCCCTTTGATCCTGCCCCTCACAGCGAGGAGCACCTGCGAGGCGGGGTCCTGACCTCTCCCCCTCGCTCGCTCCCTGCTGCTTCGGGCATGAGGGCCCATCGGTGCATGGCGCCATGTTAATGTCGGCTCCATGCACCGATGGGCACTTTGCCTCGTTTCTTTCTTCTTGTCACCTTCCTCCTTCCCACTGATCTGTTTTTTTCCCAATTGTAAACTGCATAAAAGCCATTATATGACCTTTTGTGGTGCATCAAAGATCTGTAAATAAATAAATAAGTGAAGATTTTCATTTATATGCACTGCAGGTTGGTTTCTTTGAGCTGTTGCCTTGGATGATTGCTTGAAGTAGTTTGAAGGTCTCATCTGACTTCCAAGAAGATAAAACCACTGCCACATCTGGCACACATTTTTTGTTGTGAATCATAGAAAATAGAGCCATGGATGGGGAAATGGACAACTTTTATTTTAGATGTAAAACCAGACTGGAAAAAAGGTTCAGGCACATTTGAAAATTTGAACAGGGATGTGCATCGTGCCACCACCTGTGAAATACCTGAGAATCTGGGCCTTCTCATCAGCAGCTATTTCACCTACGTTCCTCACTTACATTTCAAAGAAAACCAACTAAATCAAAACCTTAGTCATGTCTATGTGACAAATGACAATGAGTGAACAGAAATTGGCTAAAAAACAGAAATTGTTTAAAATGCACATACACTCCTGTGATGGATCACTACAGCATGAAGCTAGTGAAGATTTATTCTGAGAATTAATATATTTCAATCGATCCAGCATCTCCCCATTGTGATTACATCACAAATTATTGGACTTTCTGTCCACTCCATGCAGTAAAGACATGTGCGCTGAATTATTCAAGGAAATAGTTTAAGCTACTGCTGCCTCTTTCAGTCTACGGTCAGGCTGGAGAAAAAACTTTGGTTTTGCCTAATTAATGCTTGTGAAAGATGGCCACGAAATGACAGGTGCCCTGACTGGAAAATATATTGTTTCCAATGATGTTTCCTCTAAATTTTCATCTCAGGAACCAAGGACTGCTAAGTAATTCAGGGATCGATATTCAGCTGGCAGTGGTCAGTATTTTGCTGACTGCCGCTAGCTTTATTCCCCTATATTCAATGCCGGGCACATGCATTGAATACATGGAAATACACAACCTGTTAAAAACTTAGCCGCATAAAGTTAGGACTGTGTTTTATGTGGTCCTATTTATACGGTTTTGTTAGCCGGTTAAAGGTAGACTATTAGCATGTATCTGGCTAAGTGCTGATTCACCCCCCTAGAATGCCCACAAAGTAGATACTTTTGGCTTAGGTGCTAACCGGGCATTTTTTTTTTTTTAATTTAAAGAAGTCTTTATTGAACATTGTAAAGCCAGTACAATACATTCTCAATTCAATACATTGCTGAAAATCACACATATATATATAATCATTACTTAAGTACTTGCCATGGAACAGCACCAACCTGACAATCTTGCCATAACAACTACATATTTTACTTCAAAGTTTTTCAATTTTATAAAGAAGAAATGCCCTTATCCCATGTTCCAACCCTCCTCCCGCCCTCTCCCATCCCCCCTTCCTTCCTCCCCCTCCCAGCCTTTCAATCAGAGTATACACCCTTCATTTGAAACAAGCCGCTAAGAAAGGTGTCCAGACCTTTTCCCATTTAGGCAGAGTATTTCTTTTCACAGCTGTTACCGGTAACCTCTCCATCTCACATATGTATTTCACTTTGGTAAAAAAAAAAAAAAAAAGCAAAACAGCGAAGATGACTAACAAAACAAAAATAATCAAAAAATTAAAAACAAGAAAATATCAAATTTGTATTAAAAAATACAAATACATAAAAAAGTAAAAAAATGAAAAGGACGACACTTGTTCATAAAAAATTAAAACACTTTATTAGCCAAAGGATAGCAGGGAGAAAGGGACTCGACACAGCTGTGTTTCAGCCAGACAGGCCTGCGTCAGGAGTCTTCTCACCTTGTGTTGATTTTTAATTCTATCCAATTGTAAAAGAAATATGTGTGTCTCTTTTTGAACTATAGCCTTAAATAATCCATTGAGGGGACCAACGGTGATTTCCAATGCTGTGCCAAGTTCACCCAAGCTGCATGCAGAGAACCCCTCAACAATAGCCAATGTGCCAAAGTAAAGCCCTCAGGTGTTTGCCCAAGCAGGAAAACTAAGGGATGCCACCGGGCATTTTTTAAAATTTATTTAGATTTTGCTCACACCTTTTTCAGTAGTAGCTCAAGGTGAGTTACATTCAGGTACACTGGATATTTTTCTGGCCCAGGAGGGCTCACAATCTAAGTTTGTACCTGAGACAATGGAGGGTTAAGTGACTTGCCCAAGATCACAAGGAGCAGCAGTGGGATTTGAACCAACCACCTCTGGATTGCAAGACCGGTTGTCAGGTTCTCAAGGATAAGTCTGGAATCGTGAGCCCTTGGGCTGCTGACGAGGAGCGGCAACAGCGGGCAAAAACCCATCAACTAGGACTGAACAGGATACAGGATTCTCAAGCAGCACCTAACCACCATACCATACCATATTCTGGAAATCTAGACCGCCCCAACTTGACATTTCGTCCTTTAGATTGTAAGGTCCTTTGAGCAGGGACTGTCCTTTGTTAAAATGTACAGCGCTGCGTAACCCTAGTAGCGCTCTAGAAATGTTAAGTAGTAGTAGGATACAGGAACTAGCATGACTGGAACAATACTTCACCTGCGCTTGACCGCCGTTCCCTAGGGGTTGAGCCTCTAGGTGCAGGCAGCCGGCAGGACTTACTGGATGGAGTGGATCAAGACAACCTTGACTAGACAGGGTACAGGATACAGGGTCTCAAACAGGCAGGAAACAACCACAAGCTTGGCTAGAACAGGGTACAAGGTACAGGGTCTCAAACAGGCAGGAAACCAACACAAGGTAGGGTTACCATATGGCTCCAGAAAAAGGAGGACGGATTGAGCCAGCCGGTTTTACTTCCATTGCTTTCCAAGCAATTGAAGTAAAACCCAGCTGGCTCAATTACTTCCATTGAAAGCAATGGAAGTAAAACCCAGCTGGCTCAATCCGTCCTCCTTTTTTTGGAGCCATATGGTAATCCTAACACAAGGTTCACAACCAGAAGGGAAAGGAAGCCAAAAGCAGACAGGGAGGGCACAATCAGGACTGGATTCAAGACAGGATTCAGGAGACTCAAACAGGCAAGGAATACAGACTAGGGACACTAACTAAGAAACAAGGCTAAACAAGACAAGGCAGAAGTGCACTAAGCATAAACACCAACCTGGACCTTTGGCGTTGCAAAGGCAAAGCAGAAAGTTTCCAGGTGGCTAATAAGCCCATCAGCAGCTGAGGCTCAGCTGCAGCAATCTCAAAGCAGCTAAGGGTGAGGCTAGCTGCCAAACTTCCAAGCAAGACTGGAGGGCTACAATATCTGGACCG
Source organism: Microcaecilia unicolor (assembly GCF_901765095.1). Lineage (NCBI taxonomy): Eukaryota > Metazoa > Chordata > Amphibia > Gymnophiona > Siphonopidae > Microcaecilia > Microcaecilia unicolor. The sequence continues at coordinate 158,622,872 of NC_044038.1, forward strand.
GACCGAAAAGAGAGTCTGGAAAGTCTATGACAGCCACCGGTTCTGGCCACCAGAGGGCGAAAGGAGCACAAACCAAGAAAATAGTCACAATCGTGACACCGGTGCTCTAACCACTCCTCCATTCTAAGGTGCTAATGCAAAAAGCTCATGCAGATGGAAGCCCACAGTTAGTGCTGCATCTTTGTACAATTTTCTGGGTGCATGATGCAGAAAAGGGTGTTGTACAGTAGCTAACATTCTGTCAAAGTCTTGCATCAGACCCCAGCACACAGTCTATTAAAATGAACAGTAATGAGCTATTAGCTATCCCATCCCGTGATGTGAGCCCCTGTGCACAACTAATTCACAGTCTTTATGCCCTGCCAGCTAGACAGCCTCTACTACAAGATCTCAGCTACAGCCTATCCTGCCTGCCCAATCCGGGTCATGAGGCAGCCCGCTATAAACTCTTTGTTGCTTGCAGTCTCCACTGCCCCTCCACAGCTTACAGTTCTTTTAGTTTCCCAAAGGTATATACAGACACTCAGACAACCAGCATATGTAAATAGAACCATTTAATTGGTGAATCTTGGCATACAGGGTGTGGTGTAAACCATAGGAGCCAACGTTTCAAAATTATTGGGGGTGCTAAGCCCAATGGAAATAACCCCTCCCTGGACACATACAAGGAATTTTCTTAATATTGGGGGTGCTCAAGCACCCACAGAGTTGGCTCCTATGGTGTAAACTAAGCTGCCAGAAACCAAGGATTACAGGAACATGTAAGAACAGCAAACTCCAACAATCCTTCCTGTCTGTCTTTGGAGTTCTGCCTAGCTGCAGAGCTTCTTTTGCATAAAAAAAGTCAGTAGTCCCAACAAAGAGATGTTTGTGCAATGGAAGGCAGAGAGTCAGGGAAAAAGGGGCATCAAAAAAGACAAAGGCACAAGGATATATCTTAGCTCTGACCATCCTAGGCTGGCTATCAGTCAATAGGGAAATCCCTGACCATGTAGGGAAAAACTGCTTTCAGGCTGAGGCCTCTTTCCTTATCAAATGGGAAGAAAAGTGAGGAATCTGACTTTTACTCTGACTGAGCTCAGGCCCAGATGATCAAAAGCCCTGCGCTGTTCCAAACAGCGCCCTAAAAATAGCGCCGGGACAGCGCAGGGCTTTTCTGCATCGATGATCAAAGATAATGCATGCAAATCTAAGCAGCGCTATTATCTTTGATCATCATGTTTAAAGTGCGGGAGAATTGTGCCGAGCATGCGCTCAGCACAATCCTCCCGCACTTGTTTGACAGGTCTGGGCTGTCAAAAGCCCAAACCTGTCAAACAGCCTGCCCCGAGGCCCGAACAACGAGGCCCTCCCCAAACCCCCAGAAAACGTTGTGGCCGCCGGCAGCCAAACCCTCTCCCACCCAGCGACGGGGGTGGGGGTGGTGGGGGCTGGAGGATCGGTGGGTCTCCAGCCCCTGAAACCCCCCAGAAATCGTTGCTCCATCGACGGGGGGGGGGGGGGGGGCTGGAGGTCCGGTGGACCTCCAGCCCACCCCAAATCCTCCCCCCAGCGTTGTCCTTAGATTCCCTGGTGGTCCGGACCTCCAGCCCCCCCCCCTGTCGATGGAGCAACGATTTCTGGGGGTTTGGGGGGCTGGAGACCCACCGGACCTCCAGCCCCCCCCTCCCACGTTAATGGATCGACGATTTCTGGGGGTTTCAGGGGCTGGAGACCCACCGGACCTCCAGCCCCCCGTTCGCGTTTGCCTTGAGGGAGAAGCAGGGCCTGCCAGCATGCAACTGCATGCTGGACAGGGCTCACCATTTCTCCCCAATGATCCGCAAAATCTAATGCCAGCTCGGAGCTGGCGTTGATTTTGCTGCGGCCAGCGACCCAATCTTTGGCGCGCTGGTCGCTGATCATTGGGGATGAATGCGTTAAGCGCCAATTAGCATGCATTTGCATGCTACTTGCGCTGAGAGCCCTCGAGTGCGCTGTTTCAGGCGCTCGAGGGCTCTGATCATGGGTCGGCTGCAAACTCTGGCGCTAGTATGGAGTTAACAGCCTCTAGCGTCAGAGTTTGCTTTTGATCATGAGGGCCTCAGAATGCAATTCAGCACTAATAACATTACAAGACAAAGGGAGATGCCAGAGAGGGAGAGAAGCTGGATTATAGGGGGGAAGTTATCCTTTGGGGAGAGTACTGGGGACAGCCATGACATCATCTCCTATGCCACAAGAAGTGCCAGAATGCTGATCTACCCCATTCCAGCAGAAATTTAGTGTTGATCCTTTTTATGAAAAAATATTTCCCATTGTTGATTTTAAGTTTACCTCCTTGCAGCACTGTTTCATATCCTCTAGTTCTACAGCTTCCTTATCCTTGGAAAAATGTATTTGTTCATTAATGACTTTCAAGTATTGATATATATGATTATTTCTCCCCTATCCATCCTCTCCTTCAGAGTACTGTAGGCATAGTCAGATTTTCAAACCTCTTCTCATGGGTCTTATGGAACATTTTGGTTGCTTTCCTCTGAACTGCTTCAAGGTTTTATATCCTTAGTGAATTATGGCCTCCAAAACTGAATGCACTTCTCCAAGTGAGGCTTCACCAGGAACCTATACCGAAAATAGCGAATGCTACATACCTGTAGAAGGTATTCTCCGAGGACAGCAGGCTGATTGTTCTCACTGATGGGTGACGTCCACGGCAGCCCCTCCAATCGGAACACTTTCTAGCAAAGTCCTTTGCTAGCCCTTGCGCACCGCGCATGCGCGGCCGTCTTCCCGCCCGAACCGGCTCGTGCCGGCCAGTCTCATATGTAGCAAGACAAAGAGAAGGGAAGACACAACTCCAAAAGGGGAGGCGGGCGGGTTTGTGAGAACAATCAGCCTGCTGTCCTCGGAGAATACCTTCTACAGGTATGTAGCATTCGCTTTCTCCGAGGACAAGCAGGCTGCTTGTTCTCACTGATGGGGTATCCCTAGCCCCCAGGCTCACTCCAAACAACAAACATGGTCAATTGGGCCTCGCAACGGCGAGGACATAACTGAGATTGACCTAAAAAATTTACCAACTAACTGAGAGTGCAGCCTGGAACAGAACAAACATGGGCCTAGGGGGATGGAGTTGGATTCTAAACCCCGAACAGATTCTGAAGCACTGACTGCCCGAACCGACTGTCGCGTCAGGTATCCTGCTGCAGGCAGTAATGAGATGTGAATGTGTGGACAGATGACCACGTCGCAGCTTTGCAAATCTCTTCAATAGTGGCTGACTTCAAGTGGGCTACCGACGCAGCCATGGCTCTAACATTATGAGCCGTGACATGACCCTCAAGAGCCAGCCCAGCCTGGGCGTAAGTGAAGGAAATGCAATCTGCTAGCCAATTGGATATGGTGCGTTTCCCCACAGCCACTCCCCTCCTGTTGGGATCAAAAGAAACAAACAATTGGGCGGACTGTCTGTTGGGCTGTGTCCGCTCCAGATAGAAGGCCAATGCTCTCTTGCAGTCCAATGTGTGCAGCTGACGTTCAGCAGGGCAGGAATGAGGACGGGGAAAGAATGTTGGCAAGACAATTGACTGGTTCAGATGGAACTCCGACACAACCTTTGGCAAGAACTTAGGGTGAGTGCGGAGGACTACTCTGTTATGATGAAATTTGGTATAAGGGGCCTGGGCTACCAGGGCCTGAAGCTCACTGACTCTACGAGCTGAAGCAACTGCCACCAAGAAAATGACCTTCCAGGTCAAGTACTTCAGATGGCAGGAATTCAGTGGCTCAAAAGGAGGTTTCATCAGCTGGGTGAGAACGACATTGAGATCCCATGACACTGTAGGAGGCTTGACAGGGGGCTTTAACAAAAGCAAACCTCTCATGAAGCGAACAACTAAAGGCTGTCCTGAGATCGGCTTACCTTCCACACGGTAATGGTATGCACTGATTGCACTAAGGTGAACCCTTACAGAGTTGGTCTTGAGACCAGACTCAGACAAGTGCAGAAGGAATTCAAGCAGGGTCTGTGTAGGACAAGAGCGAGGATCTAGGGCCTTGCTGTCACACCAGACAGCAAACCTCCTCCATAGAAAGAAGTAACTCCTCTTAGTGGAATCTTTCCTGGAAGCAAGCAAGATGCGGGAGACACCCTCTGACAGACCCAAAGAGGCAAAGTCTACGCTCTCAACATCCAGGCCGTGAGAGCCAGGGACCGGAGGTTGGGATGCAGAAGCGCCCCTTCGTCCTGCGTGATGAGGGTCGGAAAACACTCCAATCTCCACGGTTCTTCGGAGGACAACTCCAGAAGAAGAGGGAACCAGATCTGATGCGGCCAAAAAGGAGCAATCAGAATCATGGTGCCTCGGTCTTGCTTGAGTTTCAACAAAGTCTTCCCCACCAGAGGAATGGGAGGATAAGCATACAGCAGACCCTCCCCCCAGTCCAGGAAAAAGGCATCCGATGCCAGTCTGCCGTGGGCCTGAAGCCTGGAACAGAACTGAGGGACTTTGTGGTTGGCTCGAGACGCGAAGAGATCTACCAAGGGGGTGCCCCACACCTGGAAGATCTGTCGCGCTACACGGGAACTGAGCGACCACTCGTGAGGTTGCATAATCCTGCTCAACCTGTCGGCCAGACTGTTGTTTACGCCTGCCAGATATGTGGCTTGGAGCACCATGCCATGCCGGCGAGCCCAGAGCCACATGCTGACGGCTTCCTGACACAGGGGGCGAGATCCGGTGCCCCCCTCCTTGTTGATGTAATACATGGCAACCTGGTTGTCCGTCTGAATTTGAATAATTTGGTGGGACAGCCGATCTCTGAAAGCCTTCAGAGCGTTCCAGACCGCTCGTAACTCCAGGAGATTGATCTGTAGATCGCGTTCCTGGAGGGACCAGCTTCCTTGGGTGTGAAGCCCATTGACATGAGCTCCCCACCCCAGGAGAGACGCATCCGTTGTCAGCACTTTTTGCGGCTGAGGAATTTGGAAAGGACGTCCCAGAGTCAAATTGGACCAAATCGTCCACCAATACAGGGACTTGAGAAAACTCATGGACAGGTGGATCACGTCTTCTAGATCCCCAGCAGCCTGAAACCACTGGGAAGCTAGGGTCCATTGGGCAGATCTCATGTGAAGGCGGGCCATGGGAGTCACATGAACTGTGGAGGCCATGTGGCCCAGCAATCTCAACATCTGCCGAGCTGTGATCTGCTGGGACGTCCGCACCCGAGAGATGAGGGACAACAAGTTGTTGGCCCTCGTCTCTGGGAGATAGGCGCGAGCCGTCCGAGAATCCAGCAGAGCTCCTATGAATTCGAGTTTCTGCACTGGGAGAAGGTGGGACTTTGGATAATTTATCACAAACCCCAGTAGCTCCAGGAGGCCAATAGTCATCTGCATGGACTGCAGGGCTCCTGCCTCGGATGTGTCCTTCACCAGCCAATCGTCGAGATATGGGAACACGTGTACCCCCAGTCTGCGAAGTGCCGCTGCTACTACAGCCAAGCACTTCGTGAACACTCTGGGCGCAGAGGCGAGCCCAAAGGGTAGCACACAGTACTGGAAGTGAGGTGTGCCCAGCTGAAATCGTAGATACTGTCTGTGAGCTGGCAGTATCGGGATGTGCGTGTAGGCATCCTTCAAGTCCAGAGAGCATAGCCAATCGTTTTGCTGAATCATGGGGAGAAGGGTGCCCAGGAAAAGCATCCTGAACTTTTCTTTGACCAGATATTTGTTCAAGGCCCTTAGGTCTAGGATGGGACGCATCCCCCCTGTTTTCTTTTCCACAAGGAAGTACCTGGAATAGAATCCCAGCCCTTCTTGCCCGGATGGCACGGGCTTGACCGCATTGGCGCTGAGAAGGGCAGAGAGTTCCTCTGCAAGTACCTGCTTGTGTTGGAAGCTGTAAGACTGAGCTCCCGGTGGACAATTTGGAGGTTTTGAGGCCAAATTGAGGGTGTATCCTTGCCGGACTATTTGGAGAACCCACTGATCGGAGGTTATGAGAGGCCACCTTTGGTGAAAAGCTTTCAACCTCCCTCCGACTGGCAGGTCGCCCGGCACTGACACTTGGATGTCGGCTATGCTCTGCTGGAGCCAGTCAAAAGCTCGTCCCTTGCTTTTGCTGGGGAGCCGAGGGGCCGTGCTGAGTCGCACGCTGCTGACGAGAGCGAGCGCGCTGGGGCTTAGCCTGGGCCGCAGGCTGTCGAGAAGGAGGATTGTACCTATGCTTGCCAGAAGAGTAGGGAACAGTCTTCCTTCCCCCAAAAAATCTTCTACCTGTAGAGGTAGAGGCTGAAGGCTGCCGGCAGGAGAACTTGTCGAAAGCGGTGTCCCGCTGGTGGAGCTGCTCTACCACCTGCTCGACTTTCTCTCCAAAAATATTATCCGCAAGGCAAGGCGAGTCCGCAATCCGCTGCTGGATTCTATTCTCCGGGTCGGAGGCACGCAGCCATGAGAGTCTGCACATCACCACACCTTGAGCAGCGGCCCTGGACGCAACATCAAAGGTGTCATACACCCCTCTGGCCAGGAATTTTCTGCACGCCTTCAGCTGCCTGACCACCTCCTGAAATGGCTTGGCTTACTCAGGGGGGAGCTTGTCCACCAAGCCCGCCAACTGCCGCACATTGTTCCGCATGTGTATGCTCGTGTAGAGCTGGTAGGACTGAATTTTGGCCACGAGCATAGAAGAATAGTAGGCCTTCCTCCCAAAGGAGTCCAAGGTTCTAGAGTCCTTGCCCGGGGGTGCCGAAGCATGCTCCCTAGAACTCTTGGCCTTCTTTAGGGCCAAATCCACAACTCCAGAGACGTGAGGCAACTGAGTGCGCATCAGCTCTGGGTCCCCATGGATCCGGTACTGGGACTCGATCTTCTTGGGAATGTGGGGATTAGTTAGAGGCTTGGTCCAGTTCACCAGCAATGTCTTTTTTAGGACATGATGCATGGGTAGTGTGGACGCTTCCTTAGGTGGAGAAGGATAGTCCAGGAGCTCAAACATTTCAGCCCTGGGCTCGTCCTCCACAACCACCGGGAAGGGGATGGCCGTAGACATCTCCCGGACAAAGGAAGCGAAAGACAGACTCTCGGGAGGAGAAAGCTGCCTTTCAGGAGAGGGAGTGGGATCAGAAGGAAGACCCTCAGACTCCTCGTCAGAGAAATATCTGATGTCCTCTTCCTCTTCCCACGAGGCCTCACCATCGGTGTCAGACACAAGTTCACGGACCTGTGTCTGCAGCCGTGCCCGGCTCGACTCCGTGGAACCACGGCCACGGTGGGAGCGTCGAGAGGTAGACTCCCTCGCCCGCACCGGCGAAGCTCCCTCCGCCGATGTAGTCGGGGAGCCTTCCTGGGAGGCTACCGCAGTCGGTAACGCAAGCGGCACCGATGTCGGAGACCTCACCCCGGCAATGGGCCAGCCGGCGCCTCGCTCGACGGTACCGGTGGCGCAAGCACCCCCGGTACCGGAAGGGTTGGGCGCAACAGCTCTCCCAGGATCTCTGGGAGAACGGCCCGGAGACTCTCGTGCAGAGCGGCTGTGGAAAAAGACATGGAAGCCGATGCAGGTGTCAATGTCAGAATCTGTTCCGGGCGTGGAGGCTGTTCCGGGCTGTCCAAAGGGGAGCGCACCGACACCTCTTGAACAGAGGGCGAGCGGTCCTCTCGGTGCCGATGCCTACTGGGTGCCGACTCCCTCGGCGACCCAGAGCTCTCGGTGCCAACACGGCAAGGGGACCGGTGACGATGCTTCTTCGACTTTTTGGAACTAAGCATGTCACCGGAGCTTCCCGGCACCGACGAGGAGGACGTAGAATCCAGCCGTCGCTTCCTCGGGGCCGAGGCCGAAGGAGGTCGGTCTCGGGGGGGCTGTACCGCAGGAGCCCTCAGGGTAGGGGGAGACCCACCCGAAGGCTCACCGCCACCAGCAGGGGAATGGACAGCCCTCACCTGCACTCCAGACGAAGCACCACCGTCCGACGACATCAGCAGACGAGGAGGTCTCGGTACCACCGACGCCGACGCAGCCCTCCGATGTCTCGGCCCCAATGCAGAGGGCCGATGCCTCGATGCACTCGATGCAATCGGGGGCGAGGATGAAGGTCCGGGCGCCAACGACGTCGAAGCAGTCGATACTCCCGGTGCCGATGCCGACGAAGAGCCCGAGAACAAAACGTTCCACTGGGCCAATCTCGCTACCTGAGTCCGCTTTTGCAAAAGAGAACACAGACTACAGGCCTGCGGGCGGTGCCCAGCCCCCAGACACTGAAGACACGACGCGTGTCTGTCAGTGAGCGAGATTACCCGGGCGCACTGGGTGCACTTCTTGAAGCCGCTGGAAGACTTCGATGTCATGGGCGGAAAAATCGCGCCGCCGAGATCAAAACTCGAAATGGCGAAAATGGCACCACAAAAAGAGGGAGAAGAAAACTTCGAACCGAGGCCTAAATAGGGCCTACCCCGACGACGAAAGAGAACTTACCGGGGCAAAACTAGAAATACAGGAAGGGGAACAGACCGAAAAGGTCTCCTTCCGACACTTTTTTTTTTTTTTAAGCGAAGTCCAAAAATGACGCGCGAGGTCAACTTTCGGGGCGCGAACGGCGAAACATGACCGTACCGAGCGTGGACAAAAGAAGACTGGCCGACACGAGCCGGTTCGGGCGGGAAGACGGCCGCGCATGCGCGGTGCGCATCGGCGCACGAGGGCTAGCAAAGGACTTTGCTAGAAAGTGTTCCGATTGGAGGGGCTGCCGTGGACGTCACCCATCAGTGAGAACAAGCAGCCTGCTTGTCCTCGGAGAATATTCGGTATACTAATTATTCGATATACTAATTACTGTTCATAGGTCTTCCCTACCTTTAAGAACTGCCACAGCTAGGCTGCATTGAGAGGGCATAACCAGAAGAAAAGAGGAGGTGATAATTACTCTTTTCTTCTGGTTATGCCCTCTCAATGCAGCCTAGCTGTGGCAGTTCTTAAAGGTAGGGAAGACCTATGAACAGTATTTAGGCAAGGTTCATGGAAAGGTTCTCCAGAGGACATGAAACTCCAGGTCCTGGGGAAAATAGGACTGAATCTTCTGCCTACAGTGGCCACTTGCCTTTCGGGTTGAGCCTCTCCACATCAAGTGAGCTAGGTGTAGCCATTCAAAAGTTACAATATATGTGTGTGGTGAGGGGGGGAGTGGGGAACAGACAAATAGACAGTGAATTCTGATATGTCTGTTCATTCTCCATACGAGTTAAGGCTAACAATGAGTGGCTGTATCATTCTGACCAGGGCAGAGCTAGGCATGTGTCTAGGACCAAAATGTGCTAATTCAATGGTTTCCAAGTCAGATTTTTGCATTAGTGTCCACTGCTGGCAGAAAGAAGGGGGGGGGGGAGAGAAAGGCCAGAAACATTGTCACCCACCATGGTCTGCCTGTTCTCCCCACTTCCTTTGCATGGTCCTCCAATCAGGTGAGCAGAGCTTCTTGCCTACTGCTGCTTCCTGCTCTGCTGTTTCCTCTGAAATCAGAAAAACATGTCTCTCTATTTGGGGGGGGGGGGGGGGGGGCAATGTGCTTCTTTGCCTAGGGCAGTGACTCCCAAACCTGTCCTGGGGAATCCCAGTCAGTCAGGTTTTCAGGATATATCCACAATGAATATTCATAAATCAATTTGCATACACTGCCTCCTTAGTATGTAAATCTCTCATGCATATTCACTGTGGATATCCTGAAAACCTGACTGGTTGGGGTTCCCCCAGGACAGGTTTAGGAACCCCTGGCCTAGGGTTCACCAAGGAGTAAATCCTGCCTTGCTTCTGACCTTGTTATTTATCTTGTCCAATGCTTTGTCAAGTAATAGCACATGAGGAAAATTTATCCTACATTGAAGATAAAAGGCCAGTCTGTTGTTAATGTAGGAAAAGAAGTTGGCTGTTTCCAGCGCCTTAAGCTCATCTTTCTGTGCACGGATTCCCTGCTGGCAAGCTTTTGCCTAGAAACCTTCTCTCCCTCTAATTCTGAGATGTAGACACTAGGGAGCGATCAGGATTTATCACTGCGCTAATTTGATGATTTGTCTTCCCTGTCTTAAGGACACAAGAAAATGATGGATTTCTTGGCAGCGTGAGTACAAGATCCATGAGTCCTTGCAGAAGATAAATTGCAGTCCTCGTGCCGGCGATAGACAGACGCAGGCACATCGGACATGTTTCTCTGAGCCTGTTTGTCACTAGTTCTTTCACACCAATTGCACACTGTGTCACCCTTGCTAGTTCCAATCCCAGCTTCCCCTTTCTCAGATTGTGGAATTGGCTTAGTGCATTCATTTGAGTAGGGGCCGGGGTATAAGCATAGCATGACAAACTGAGCACAATTCTTTGAGCTAATGGGAACACGCAGGAGCTTAGTAAGTCTGCAGCAGCTCATCCAGCCAGGTGTAGGAAAGGAGACTTTTCCAACTCCATGGAATCTGAATATTTGAGTGAAAAATACCGTTGAAACAAGAACCCTGGGCAGGAGCCAGCAATGGTACTCTAGGGGGGAGAAGCTGGCCCACAACCAAAGAAACACTTGCAGTTTGAAAAGTACTTGCCAAATCTTTTTTTTTTTTCCTCCCGACAGACAAAAAGCAGGATAAAAAAAAAACACAGATCTGCAACCCTGATTTATCAAAATGTCTCTTTCTCAGTTTCAATGGCTGTTTGTTTTATGATGTGTAAACTAAGTATTTATAAGGCACATGTGGAATGTGATTCATCAAATCTTCTCTCTCTCTTCCTTTTGCTCTGTTTCCTTTTCTATGTGGCTTTCTCTTTCTCTCGTCTTGCCTTTCTTTGGGGTCCTTTTACAAAGGCGCGCAGAAAAATAGCTTGCGGTAGTGTAGGCGCGGATTTTGGGTGTGCGCCGATCCATTTTTTAGCACGCCTGTAAAAAAGGCCTCTTTGTTTTTTGCTGAAAATGGACATGCTGCAAAAATCAAAATTGCCGCACATCCATTTTGGGTCTGAGACCTTATCCGCAGCCATAGACCTAGCAGTAAAGAATCTGGGTGGTAATGACCTATGTGCAACAAATGCCACTTGGCGCGCGTCTGTTACACGTGCCAGAAAAGAAAAATTATTTTTCAGATGCACGTAGCAGACAAGCACCAAAATTGAAATTACTGCAATGGCCATGCAGTAACTGGGCGGTAACTCCAATTTGGTGCGCATTCAGCATGTGCAGGTGCCTATGCGGCTTAGTAAAAGGGGTCCCTTGTGAATTTCTGTGTCTCTCAGAATACATAGTGGGGCATTTGCAAAACGGTGAATTCTAGGGGCGTTTTCGAAACAAGATGGACGTCCATCTTTTGTTTTGAAAATGCCATCAGGGACGTCCAAATTCTTAAATTTTGCCTTCCCTAGATTTGGATGTCACTAGACATGGTCATTTCTGATTTTCGGCGATTTTCGAAACCAAAGACGTCTTTGTCAGAAATTACCAAATGCAAGCCATTTGGTGGTGGGAGGAGCCAGCATTTGTAGTGCACTGGTTCCCCTGACATGCCAGAACACCAACCGGGCACCCTAGGGGGCACTGCAGTGGACTTCATATATTGCTTCCAGGTACATAGCTCCCTTACCTTGTGTGCTGAGCCCCCCAAAAACTACTACCCCCAATTGTACACTACTACCATAGATCTTACGGGTGAAGGGGGCACTTAGATGTGGGTACAGTGGGTTTGTGGTGGGTTTTGGAGGGCTCGCTGTTTCCTCCACAAACATAACAGGTGGGGGTGGGAGTGGGGCTGGGTCCGCCTGTCTGAAGTGCACTGTACCCACTAAAACTGCTCCAGGGACCTGCATACTGCTGTCACGGACCTGAGTATGACATCTGAGATTGGCATAGAGGCTGGCAGAACATATTTTGAAAAATGTTTTTTGAGGGTGGGAGGGGATTAGTGACCACTGGGGGAGTAACGGGAGGTCATCCCCATTTCTCTCTGGTGGTCATCTGGTCATTTCGGGCACTTTTTGTGCCTTAGTCATAAGAAAAACAGGTCCAGGTGAAAACGTCCAAGTGTTCGTCAGGGACGTCCTTGTTTTTTTCGATTATGGGTCAAGGACGTCCAAGTGTTAGGCACGCCCAAGTCTCGCCTTCGGTGTGTCTCCGACATGCCCCTTTGAACTTTGGCCGTCCTTGCGATGGAGTGCTGTTGGAGACGTCCTAAATCGGGTTTCGATTATGCTGATTTGGACGTCCCTGGGAGAAGTACGTCCACCTTCCGATTTATGTCGAAAGATGGACGTCCTTCTCTTTCAAAAATGAGCCCAATAGTAACATAGTAGACAATGGTATATAAAGACCTGTACGGTCCATCCAGTCTTCCCAACAAGATAAACTCATATGTGCTACTTTATATGTATACCTGACCTTGATTTATCCTTGCCATTTTTGGGGCATAGACCGTAGAAGTCTGTCTAGTACTTGCTCCGCCTCCCAACCACCGGTGCTGCCACCCAATCTCCACTAAGCCTCTGAGTATCCATTCCTTCTGAACAGGATTCCTTTATGTTTATCCCACGCATACAAGTCTTTTTTTTATTCACAGGCACATATGTACCTGTTTCAGATTTTAAATCTTGAATCCATTTTGCCAGTTTTCAAAAGAATTAAACTGAAATATTTCTCCTCCCGCATACTTCCAACAGCTGCTGGATGAAACACAAAAATATTCTAGAAGAGGCTCAAATAATGTTTTTTTTTTACTCTGAGGCATAGGTAGCTTCTAGGGTTTGGGATTGGTCTCTTCTCTAGATGGGACCTCTTTCTTTCCACCACTGAAAACCAGGAAGCAGATTGTTTTTTGAGTTTTGATTATTTTTCAATCTGAAATTACAGCTGCGTTGTGATCAACATATAGCTGGATAGGAGAAAAAGACCTCGGAAGCTTTTGCAGAGATTGACATTGAAATATTTCAACTGATTAGACTAAACGTTTCTTTCATTGGTGAAAGTAAAACTGTAGAATTCTTAGCAAGCTATTAGGAAACTACTTGGTCCACATTCCAGTATGAAAACTTATGGTGGTTTTCCCCTGCTTGCTTTGAGAAAGTATGAAGGAATCTGTGAATGAGTGTCTTAAGAATGAAATAGCCAGAACAGTGGAGATATGTGACCTTGTCTTTGGTCATTAAAACAAAACCCTGGAGTCATTTCTGTGTAATTTTCAAGTACTCTAACTACTGCACACACTCTTCCACCAGATCCTATATATGGTGCCCAAAACTGCGTGTCCAAATTTGGGCATGCAACTTAATTGAGTAACGAACCGTAAACAATAACAAGTGGTCACTAACAATCAATTATTACAGTTAATTGGCTCCAATTAGGATTTGCACACGCGTTTTGCTAGGCACTATTCTATACAGATCTGTGCGTAAATTTTATAGCGTGCAACTCAAAAGGGGGCATGTTCATGGGAAGGGCATATGGGCAGGTCAGGGACATTCACTAAATATGTGTGCAGCATTAATGAATAGCAGGGATCCGCGCCTAAATGTATGCACCAGGATTTACACCAAATTTGGTGCAGAAATTGACCCTAAGCGCTATTCTATAAATGGCACACGTTACGATTCTAACCTTATTTTTGTATATTTTTAAAAAGGCTACACAGGCAAATTAAAACCTTTAATGCTCATTGTCAAGCACCATAGTAGTTCTTTCTGCCCGATAAGACATAGAGTTCACACTGTTCTCCAGTCTGCCTCAAAAATGAGCTTTATCCACACACTTGCATGTATGTCCACCAGGGAATCAATACAATGTTTAATCATATCAACAACCAACAAAGTATACCTTGGACCTCTGTGCCCCTCATGGGATCTTCTAATATGATTTCCCAACATATTCCCCCTTAATATCATCTCCCTAGACTGCTTAATGAAGATGGAGACATTTTCCCTTGGAAGCAGGAACTGTGCATACTTGCACTAGAGAAAAATAGCATTGTCAATATTTTTCTTGCCCACTTTCACTCTCCGAGTACCCATAAGTAATGTCAGTTCCCTCCTTCAGTATTCATACATTTCAAAATAAACATATTTATACATATGGTTCTTAATTTTATTTCCTCCCATGTTGCATCTTTACTCTTTTCCAAGGAAAATATTAAAAGAGAGAGAGAGAGAAGATGAAGAAAACACCATATTTTATGGCTTGAAGCACAGAACAAAAACAAAAATCAACATTCACTTCTCACTCTCACTCCCAGTGGAAAACCATATGCAGACTAAACTACAAATCCTCAATCTGTACCACATGCAGGCAGCCAACAAGATAACTGAAGTTACAGATCAACTCTGGCAAAATGCATGATCCCCTTCATTCTATAATCTTAGTGCCTAAATGTAAGTGCTTTTTGAATGCTATGATTAGAGATGAATATAACAGTCACAAGCATAAGTGCAAGATGGACGCTAAGCTTACCCCCTAATTCTATAAACTTGCATGTCCAAATTTAGGCTTATCGTGCAAATCTGCAAGCACAATTAATAGAAAAAGGTCAGTTGTACACACAACTTAACTCCACTATTGATGCTAATTAGCAGTTGTATGCGCAACTGCCCTTAGCCACAATTTTAGAAGCTGAACCCCAGCTTCTACATAGCGCAATTTAAGTTGCATGCACAAATCCAGTCACATTCTGGATTTGCATGTGCAACTTCATTAGTTAGCAAGCCAATCAGTGCCGATAATTGCCACTTAACAAGCAATTATTGACACTAATTGGCATTAATTACAATTTATGCACAGAACTGTCTAAGTGTATTCTATAACGTGACGCACGTTAAATCGCATAGTTGAAAAGGGGACATGGCCGTGGGAGTGGAATGGGCGGGTCATGGGTGATTCTAAAATCTAGGTGCATGGTTATAGGATACACCTGGTTCACACCTAATTTCAGTGTTGGCATTTACACAAGTTTTACTTGGCGTAACTGCCCATGACTAAATTTAGTTGCGCAGATGGGCCCTCAGTGTATTCTATAAACTGCACAGAAATTTAGGCTTATTCTATAAAGTACGCCTAAATTTAGGTGTACTTTATAGAAGACGCCTAGGCGTATTTCATTTCGGCGCTGATATTTTAGGCACAATATATAGAATCTAGTCCTGTGCATGCAAATTCTATTGTGGACGTCTAGGGATCATTGATGTGAGAGGGGACATGGGTGAGTCAGGCCCTTACCTATGATCTAAGTGCGCAGATTATATAATATTAGGAGTAACTGCCAACAGTTAGGCGCAAACACTAACGCCAGGCTTTAACATGTCATAAATACTTGTTACTTGTGCATAAAGTTAGAAACGAAACTGCAGACTGAGGCCAGGGCCACCAAGAGACACGGCCAGGCCCGGGGCAGGACTGGACCGCTGTGCGCACACCCCCCACCTGGGCTGCTATCGTGCCACCCCCCCCCCCCCCTTTCCCTCACTCCGTCCTCTCCTATGCTGCTTTGGGTCCTGGGCGGCACGCAGGAGCAGGAAAGGACAGACCTGGAAGCAGGCAGGAAGAAGCTTGCCAGTACCGGGCCCAAACCTGGGTCCCCCCTCGGAGGCCCTGACTGAGGCTAGTATTCTATAAACAGCACCTACACATAGAACTGCCATTATAGAATTTGCGCTTAATGCGCATCATTCCGGCGCCTATATTTTGATGCTCTTTCTTGAATCTACTCCTTAATGCGCAACCTGAATAGCATGCAAATGCAAGGAGGGTGTACAGGTGGGGGGAGCATGGGCAGGTCCCACACTTAGATGTGTAACTCACAGAATACTATTTATCACATTTATACCCCACATTTTCCCACACATTTGCAGGCTCAATGTGGCTTACAATAAACCGAAAAGGCTACTGCCAGTCCAGCAGTTATACAAATACAATAGATTGTGGTAATCATAGAAAGAACAAGGTATAAAGGGAAAAGGGTACAGGTAAGATAGTCCAAAATGATCTGTTTATATGCTGTTTTCAAGGATTTTATGTTTTATGTTGGTTCCTGGAAGTAGGCCTTCTGGAATAGGCTGGTCTTGAGTAATTTCCTAAAGTTGAGATGATTTTGACTGCTTTTGGCAATGCATTCCATAATTGGGCGCTGATAAAGGAAAAGGAGGAAGTGTAGGTGGATAGTGGAGATTTAGGAATGAACGGGATATGCTTGATGTATTCCTGGCTGGAAGATTGATTAGGGTATTCATGTATCCTGGGGCTTCTCCATAAAGAATTTTGTGGACTAGGGTGCAGATTTTGAAATTAATTTGTTCCTTTATTGGGAGCCAGTGCAATTTCTCTCAAAGCGAATAAGTTATGCAATAGTATTTACACCTGCCTTTTACATGGCTCAAGTGATAATGCCTAAATTTTGGCATGCAAATGTCAACTTATGCTCTGTTTCAGGGATGGGCAATCTCAACCCTCGAGAGCCGAAATCCTGTTGGATTTTCAAGGTTTTTCTCAATGAATATGCAAGACATCTGTATATGTGCTCTGCTTCCACTGTATGCAGATAGATCACATGCATACTAATTGGAAGAATCCTTAAAATCTGACTGGGCTGTGGCCCTCGAGGACTGAGGTTGCCCATCCTTGCTTTTTTCTATAACAGAATCTGAGTGCCCAGACATTGTTATAGAATTTGCGCTCAGCGTCTTGCATTTTAGCACCCATATTTGGGTAACCTATATAGAACTGCTTTCTATAGGGTTAATTCTATTAAACAGGCACTAACATTTATACACCAATTGTGCACACATATATTTAGAATACGTGCAAATAAACACAAAAATAATCTGCTTAAGTGCTATTCTGTAAATATGCACATAACCTTGCACTGGCTTTGCCAAAAGTGTTCTTTGTAGATACAGAGAGCATGTTTTGGTGATCCTGCTGCACCCCATCAGGCCCTGTAAGGCCTCCATTACCATTCCAAGGTTATCCAGATGTCTCTTTTTATATTCCAAAATCACAAAATCCATGACCCTGAGTCACATTTTCTTGTCTCTGGTTGCAAATGCAGTACACTACATCATATTAAACTTAAATAGCTCATCAGGCCATCCTGCTGTAGTTTTGCAGAGCCTTTACTTTTATCATTCCAAAGCATATTCAGGCACACAGATGAAATTGGGGTCTACGTAAGATCAGAGTATAGTCCAATCATTCACAGTTTATTATTATCTACACCATCTACTTCCATATATAGTGAAATATTAAGGGGGAAATAAAAGCATTTTGGTTGGGCAAATCAAAATTTTCAGAGACCAAGCAGCTTTTTGTGAAAGAGACAGCATTAGGTGGCTGTCTGTGGTATGACAGCCTGAAAAAAAAAAGACTAGTTGGTATTTAAAAAGCTCATTTAGAGCTCTGAGAGGAGCTGGCAGGTCCAGGGAGTGCATTTGCACATCATTCTACTGACATTTTAAATGTGAACCATGAACTAATGAGGACTTGTTGCTGGAATCTCAAATTCTTTTTGTAGTCGTCTCAGCATTGGAGGTTAAACCCTGTATGAGTGTGTGTGGTAGTGGCGGGTGGGCAACATTAAGGCCCCGATGCTCAGAAGCAAATGTGGGCACTAGAAGCCATTAGCTCCGGACTAATACCTATATTTACTAGCATGCAATGTTCAGAGGCCCTTACCGTGGGAAATAGCAAGCTCACCCCATCAGCACAAACAGCATGCAAATAGGATTTCAATGGAGGTCATTCCCTATTCCCACTGATGCTGAAAGAATAGTGCCCTGAATCAGGGCACCCTTACTGCCGGAAACCTTATGCCATTTGGATTCCAGCAGGCATAAAATACAGTGCCTCTGATCAGACTGTATAATAATATGATGGAAGAGGAAGGACCCTGCTGGATTCCAGCAAATCTAAAGCAGAAAGGAGACTGTAGGCTAGCGAACTGCTGGACACAGAGTCCGTGGCCACTCCACCCTGATCCTTTCATCCAAGCTGCTGTTCTTTCTCCCGGGCTCTAGCTCCCTTTTCTTCCTGGGATCCAGATCTGGATCTTTCCTCTAACAAGTTCTGGTCTGGCTGCAGCTTTCTGGGTTTCAGCTCTGGTCTCTGCAGCTACCAAGATTCCAGGGGGATGAGTAGAGCCTGCGCTTCCTGGGCATACACATGGCACACTTCCCCTCTGTTTCTACTCCCTGGACTGGGCTTGATCAGCTCTTGTGCACATGCCCCAGGCACCATCCTCCCCCTTAACTTCCAAACAACTTCAAAATACTCAATGCTAACAGCGCACCTATATTTGCAGATCATTACATAGAGCATTAGGAAGTTGTTTGTCCACACTGTTCCGGTGCTATTCCATACAGCGGAGTTTTGAGGACTGGCCTATAAGTGAAGGTAAAGAAATTGAGAAAAGGTATTGAAAAAGGGAAAAGGGGAAGGGCAGCACTAATTGGGTAATGAGTTCAATGACCAATTCGGTAACAACCAATTATTGATGTTAATTGGCACTTATTAATATTTGTGCATGCATTTAGCTGCATGGTACTCTATAAAGAAGCACGCCTAACTACCATAACGTGTATTTCGAAAGGAGGTGTGGCCATGGAAGAAACATGGGTGTGTCAGGGGCATTCTGAAAATTTACACACGTAGTTATAGAATACTGGGTCAGTGTGCCTAACTTGGGTACCAGCTTTTACACCAGGTTTCAGCAGGCACCCAAAGTTAGGCATGAGATCTGCGCTTAGCGCTATTCAATAAAGGGCACGTGCCAATTTTTTCCGGCGCCTAATTTGAGCGCCATTTGTAGAATCTGGCCCATAGTATCTGGAACTTTTACCTGTATGGGGTGAATTTCATTGTAGTTTTGTACTTTTGTGTAAAATAATGTACATTGTTACACCTTTGTATAATATATGTCATATAATGTGGTCTAGAAGCACTGCCCCCCCCCCCCCCCAACTGCTTCTCGCTTTAATAAATCTCAAACAATGAATGTGCAGTGTTGCAAAGCTTATTGCCTGACATTTACCAGAAAATACACAGGCTGTATCAGACTATACAGAAGCTTCAGTCTATTGTGTTGCCTACATTTATCTAATATAGAATTTATATATATATATATATATATATATATATATATATATATATATATATATATATATATTGTGAGGAGCAAAGAAACTACAAGCCCCAGAAGGCAGTGCAGCACCAGAGAGATTCAGAACCAAGGAACTACAAAGCCCAGAAGGCAGGGCAACGTCAGAGCAGCCAGGAGCTAAGAAACTACAAGCCCCAGAAGGCAGTGCAGCACCAGCAGAGGGATCAGGTGAAGGGAGAAGAATCTATGCAAGAGAGGGAGGAGCCGGGGTGTGATTGGGAGATGGAATCAGATGGGGGAAGGGAGGAGCCCCTAGACCGGGAGGAAGGGGAGGAGAGAATGGAACTGGAGGAGGTGAAAGGAGGGGAGAATGAGGAGGAAATGGAAGTGCTGGTGGAGGGCTCTTAAAGTGAGTTATGAACTGAACTGGAGAGAGTGAATGAAGCCTTGGTGAATTGACCCAGTGGGTGTATGTCAGGTGGTTCTGTGCTGACAAATGAGGGAGGTGGGTCATTAGGTCTAAGAGTGAGAAAGTGACTTAGACCATATTGCCATTGAATTGAACTGTTTAATTTCATTTCTAAGATGAACTGTGTTTGAAAGCAGTGCTAAAACTGAATTGATGAGGAAAACATTGCTAACTGAACTGAATTGTGAGCAGTGCTCATTAGCTGTGTGAAAGAGCAGTACTACTAAGTACTGGATTAGAAGCAGTGCTGGAGAAAACCATATTGAAAGCAGGGCCAAAGTGAACTGTGTAGAAAGCAGGCCCTAGCTGAACTGTATTGCAAGCAGGGCTCCAATTAACTGTGTTTAAAAGTGGAGCTACACTGAAGCCTTAAAGCAGGGTAAATGTACTCAGGAGATAATAAAGCACTTCTGGTGATTTGCCTGTTGTCCGGAGACCCTGATTGCAGACTGTCGACTCGGGAGTGAAGGGCGTGCTTGGTGAAGAAAGGAAGAGACTGAGAAAGAGTGGTGCGGATCTGGTGACTGAGCCTGACAATATATATATATACTAGTAAAAAAGGCCCGTTTCCAAAACAAATGAAACGGGCGCTAGCATGTGGTTTTGTTTACGTTTGTTTGTGTTAGAAGGTGGTTGCAATGTGTCAGTAAGGTTTTGTTTTTTGGGGGGGGGTGGGGGGGTTAGGTGGTTGGGGTATATGCTCTGCTGGTAAACTGTGATAGTTTGTTGTGTTGTGCCAGGGTTTTTTTTTTTTTTTTTTTGTGCTGAAGCAGGAGTTTTTTTTTTTATGGCTAGAGGCGAGAGGAGCATATCTTTTTTTTTTTTTTTTTTTCTTCCTGGTTTAAACCAACGTAAGGATAACGTTAGTAGTGAAATGTGTTGCTGTTAGCTGTACTGTCTTTTTAAGTGTGTCTGTCCGTCGGGGGATAGATTTATTAATTTCTGAAGAGGGATGCGCCACGGGGGAGTAGCGGTGTCTTGTATTGGTTTTTCGGGGGTTTTTTCCGAGGTCCGGAGCTTGTCGCTAAAGGAACCGGGGGGGGGGGGGGGGGGGTGTCAGTTTTTCTTGAAGGGGGTTCCGGTTTTGCGGCTGTTTTTTTCCAGCCACAGTTAAAGAAATCGTAGGCAGGTGAGGAGTAGGGAAACACGCGCTCCGCGTGTTTCCCTACTGTTTTCTGTGCTTCGGTCGCTGATTTGTACTGGCTGGCTTCTTACCTTGTTGTTCTCTCTGATTGGTCCTTGTAACGTCGCATTTCGTTGCTTGGTTACGTTGGGGCAGAGACGTGGCTAGGAGTGACGTCAGATGGCTTCAAGGCTTCAAGGCTTCAAGGCTTCAAGGCTTCAGTTTGAAGCTTCCGGCTTCAAGCTTCCGGCTTCACAGAACGTTGTCTTCAGAACGTTCACGGTGCGTTTTATTATATTAGATATATATATATATATATATATATATATATATATATATATATATATATATATATATATATATATATATATACAGTGGGGGAAATAAGTATTTGATCCCTTGCTGATTTTGTAAGTTTGCCCACTGACAAAGACATGAGCAGCCCATAATTGAAGGGTAGGTTATTGGTAACAGTGAGAGATAGCACATCACAAATTAAATCCGGAAAATCACATTGTGGAAAGTATATGAATTTATTTGCATTCTGCAGAGGGAAATAAGTATTTAATCCCTCTGGCAAACAAGACCTAATACTTGGTGGCAAAACCCTTGTTGGCAAGCACAGCGGTCAGACGTCTTCTGTAGTTGATGATGAGGTTTGCACACATGTCAGGAGGAATTTTGGTCCACTCCTCTTTGCAGATCATCTCTAAATCATTAAGAGTTCTGGGCTGTCGCTTGGCAACTCGCAGCTTCAGCTCCCTCCATAAGTTTTCAATGGGATTAAGGTCTGGTGACTGGCTAGGCCACTCCATGACCCTAATGTGCTTCTTCCTGAGCCACTCCTTTGTTGCCTTGGCTGTATGTTTTGGGTCATTGTCGTGCTGGAAGACCCAGCCACGACCCATTTTTAAGGCCCTGGCGGAGGGAAGGAGGTTGTCACTCAGAATTGTACGGTACATGGCCCCATCCATTCTCCCATTGATGCGGTGAAGTAGTCCTGTGCCCTTAGCAGAGAAACACCCCCAAAACATAACATTTCCACCTCCATGCTTGACAGTGGGGACGGTGTTCTTTGGGTCATAGGCAGCATTTCTCTTCCTCCAAACACGGCGAGTTGAGTTCATGCCAAAGAGCTCAATTTTTGTCTCATCTGACCACAGCACCTTCTCCCAATCACTCTCGGCATCATCCAGGTGTTCACTGGCAAACTTCAGACGGGCCGTCACATGTGCCTTCCGGAGCAGGGGGACCTTGCGGGCACTGCAGGATTGCAATCCGTTATGTCGTAATGTGTTACCAATGGTTTTCGTGGTGACAGTGGTCCCAGCTGCCTTGAGATCATTGACAAGTTCCCCCCTTGTAGTTGTAGGCTGATTTCTAACCTTCCTCATGATCAAGGATACCCCACGAGGTGAGATTTTGCGTGGAGCCCCAGATCTTTGTCGATTGACAGTCATTTTGTACTTCTTCCATTTTCTTACTATGGCACCAACAGTTGTCTCCTTCTCGCCCAGCGTCTTACTGATGGTTTTGTAGCCCATTCCAGCCTTGTGCAGGTGTATGATCTTGTCCCTGACATCCTTAGACAGCTCCTTGCTCTTGGCCATTTTGTAGAGGTTAGAGTCTGACTGATTCACTGAGTCTGTAGACAGGTGTCTTTCATACAGGTGACCATTGCCGACAGCTGTCTGTCATGCAGGTAACGAGTTGATTTGGAGCATCTACCTGGTCTGTAGGGGCCAGATCTCTTACTGGTTGGTGGGGGATCAAATACTTATTTCCCTCTGCAGAATGCAAATAAATTCATATACTTTCCACAATGTGATTTTCCGGATTTAATTTGTGATGTGCTATCTCTCACTGTTACCAATAACCTACCCTTCAATTATGGGCTGCTCATGTCTTTGTCAGTGGGCAAACTTACAAAATCAGCAAGGGATCAAATACTTATTTCCCCCACTGTATATATATATATATATATATATATATATATATATATATATATAATTGTAATTGAGGCAGCCTGGGCAGAGAAATCATATTAATTTGTTAATTCTGTTTAAGTTTGGTTCAGTCCTGCAAGTGATAGAATGCCATCTGGGTTTAATTACTCAAATGTCTAGCTTTTGCTAGACTAGAGGTTAGAAAGGTCAGTGAGAAATGAAACTTTCTTTGTCCCTTTTTGAGTGATGGATTGTTAAGGCTGGTTCATAGGTATTATTTACCACATCTGGATGCCATTCTAAGTAAGGCATAGTGGACAATATCGAGGGGATCAGCAAGCAAGCTGTTTTAAAAGATTAGGCTGAATGCTGTTTAGAAGGAGATAGAGTAGATTTAAATAATTCTAGATAATTTAGATTTTTGTCTTATAAGGAATTCTGATTTCTGCTTATTTTAAAATATGTTTTATTCTGTTTAATTAATAAGTTCTATTTCTCTATGTAAAATATCTTTTCAATTCAGTGTCCGACTTTCAAGTGAGATTTGTCTGCAGTTTAAGAGGTCATCATCTGGTTTGAATTATCCACAGTCCTAGCTAGTTCTGTGTATGAAGCTAGAAGGTGAAAGAGGTCAGGAAAAGTCAAGTCTTCTCCTTGATGGATTATAGCTAAGTGTAGGACTGGTCTCCTGAAAGTAATAACAAACCATGTCTGTGTGCCATTAAGCAAGACTGGCCCCTTGGCCCCTTAATGAATGCCAGAGTCCAGTTAGCAGTTAGTATGAAGTTAGCTGGGAATCTGAGAATTTAATAATAATAAAATGCAGGAGATAGGTGCCACATTGTCTAGTTTGAGAGGCCCCAGGTCATAGGTCAGTTTAGGAAATATCTCAAACCTATGTAACTGATATTTTGAATAAATGTGTAGAGATAATTAGTTCAAGACAGGGTAATCAATCTATTCCTTACCATCTGGTGAGAAAGGGGGGCTAGAGGGGTTAGGACCCTATATAAAGGAGAACAGAAGCAGCTTACGTTAGAAGAGAAGGAACCAAGACAGGAGACACAAGACACAGAGAGCTGAAGAGAAGGAGAGGTCTAGCGCCGATGTCCTACTTTGTTTGCTGGCAAATAAAGAAGATTCCTCTCTCATTCTGGTGTGTGGTGTTTGACTCCTGAAGTACCACAGATTCTGCTAACAATAGTGGTAATTCCTGCAACATAATAAGATTGCAAGGCAGGATTGCTATAGTCTTCTCCTATAATCATGATTATGGCCAGAGTATAAGGCAATTCCATCATTTGTTTAGACTAAAACCTGATTTTCAATGATCTTTGCTGATAATTTGAGTCTGCTAGGGAGGCAGAAGTGGGCTCTTGTTTATGGATTGTCTGCAGGACTCGATAACACTGGAAGAAGCAGCCTTCAGTCAACCAAACTCTGCCATTCTCAGCCCTGGAAAATAGTGAAGGAGCTCTCTGTTCCCATCACTTGCTTCTCCTGTAACAGCCTTCCCAGACAGCAGCCCTCATCTCTCTCCAGTGCCACTGGGACTCTCATTCCACTGGTTGCTCTCTGCACTAGCACATCGACTCAGCTGAATTACCTTGTTGTATTTAGGGCAAGGGCAAGAATCTCGGGGCAACAGATTTGGTGCTCTGCAGGCCCTGGAATTCTCTCTCCCTCTCTACCTAGCAATAGAAATAACCACAAACACATACCCTCCTCATGCTGGAATTTTAGGAAGAACCTGCCCTATCAGGTCAGAGTCCAGGGGCATATCTGGTGTTTGGCGGTAGGAGGGGCCAGAGCCAGAGTGTGGGGGGGCACATTATAGCCCCCCCTGCCGCCATTGCCACCCCCCTGCCGCCATTGCCGCCCCCCCCCCGCCGCCATCACCACCACCACTCCCCTACCACTGCCAACACCTACCTTTGCTGGCGGGGGACCCCAACCCCCGCCAGCCGAGGTCCGCTTCCTCTAAAAGTATTCCTTGAGCGGAGGTTTTTTAAGTTGTTCGTCCTCGCTCCCACTCCTCCGTGCTGCTGTTCAAACTCTGCGGAATCCAGTTTCGGAGTCTGTCTGACGTCGCAGCACGTTGTACGTGCAGGACGTCGCACAACGTGCTGCGACGTCAGACATACTCCGAAACTGGATTCCACAGAGTTTGAACAGCAGCATGGAGAAGTGGGAGCGAGGACAAACAACTTAAAAGACCTCAGCTCAAGGAATATTTTTAGAGGAAGCGGACCTCGGCTGGCTTAGGTTGGGGTCCCCCGCCAGCAAAGGTAGGTGTTGGCGGCAGTAGGGGGGTCCAGGGCGAAATCTGCGGGGGCCCAGGTCCCTGTGGCCCCACGCAGATACGCCCCTGGGTCAGACCAAAGGGAAGGATTTTAAATTTAGCTCAATCCTTTTTTGCAGTCATAGCGGAAGCTGAATTACATTCGGGTATGTTCCTGGAGGGCTTACAAAGTAAGTTTGTACCTGAAGCAATGGAGAGTTAAGTGACTTGCATAAAATCCTAAGGAGCCACGGTGGGATATAACAAAGGCCCACTGCTCTAATTGTTAGGCTACTCTTCCACTCCTCCTCAAAGACCCATCAAGGCCAGTATCCTGTTTCCACCAGAGGTCAATCCAGGTCAAAGGTACCTCACAGAATCCCAAAAGATAGATTGTATTGTGTTTATACCCAGGAATATTCAATGACTTTCTCCAAGCCCACCTGGCTAATAATAATTTATGAAATTATCCTCCAGGAACTTACCCAAACCTTTTTTTCAACCCAGCTATACTACCTACTTTTACCACATCCTCCAGCAATGAATTCCAGAGTTTAACTTTATGTTGAGCAAAAAATAAGTTTTTTCTCAAATTGATTATAAAATGTTCTACTTCGTAACTTCGTGGAACATCCCCTAGTCTCTGTGCTTTTTGTGACAGAGTAAAAAAGCAATTTGCATTTACCCAATCCATCCATTCATATTCCCCCTCAGCCATCTCTACTCCAAGCTGGAGCCTTAACCTCTTTAGCCCTTCCTTCCCCTTTATCATTTTGCTTGGCCTTCTCTGTACTTTTCCTAATTTCGTTATATCTTTCTTGAGATGTGGTGTCCAGAACTGCACACAATACTCACATCATGTAATACAAAGGCATTATGATATTCTCCGTTAATAATTCCTAATATTCTGGTAGCTGTTTTGGCCAACAGCACTCACTGAGTTGAGGATTTCAGTGTATAGTCCACAATGATGCTTAGATTCTTTTCCTAGGTGGCAACTCCTAACTTGAAACCTAGCATCATGTAACTATCATTTGGATTATTCTTTCCTTTATGCAATACTAGTAAAAAAGGCCCGTTTCTGACACAAATGGAACGGGCGCTAGCAAGGTTTTCCTCGGAGTGTGTATGTTTGGGAGAGTGTGTGTGAGAGTGACTCTGTGAGAGAGAGAGAGAGAGAGTGAATGTGCGAGTGTGTGTGTATGACATTTTTTTTGTGTGTGTGTGTTTGTTTTATGGCGGGAGGGTGGAGGTTGGGAGGGGTGTTTGAATGAGTGTCTGTGTGTGTTAGTGATAGAGGTGTTTTTTGGGAACTCCCTTGGGGGGGGGGGGGGTTGGAGGCATGGATAGTGAAGTTGGAGGGGGTAGTATTGGGCTTGTGTGTCTCTGTGGAGAGAGACATGAGAAACTCTCCTGGCTGTACAACCGCAATGACGGAGCGCAGGGTTTCCATGCGAAAGTGTCGCACTCTTAAGACCTCGTTGACTCTTTGTAAGTCGAGGATCAGTCTGAAAGACCGCCTTTTCGAGGAACCACAAAGTAAATAGAGTAGCGACCACAGCCGCGTTTGGCGGGAGGCACCGGAACCACCGCTCCAAGTTGCAGCAAGACTTGTAAGGTCTCCTCTACCGCCGCCTGTTTCACGGCAGTGCCGCATCGGGACTCCATAAGAGCGTCTCTCACTGGGGGCACTGAATCCCAATCAGTAGCCTTCTCTGATCAGGTCTAGGACCCACTGATCCGAAGAAATCTTGGTCCACTCCTCAAGGAACAGGGAAAGACAACCCCCTACTGCAGGAATCGACCGGCGTCCCGTCATTGTGGAGAACGTCCCTGAACTCCTGGCCGTTGGTCGTCTGCTGCGGAACGGTTGTCCAAGCAAAAGGAGTTCCTCTGCTGAAAATGGGCACGTTGAGAAAACCCAGCAGAGCACCCCGGGCAATACCTGCGAGCTTCACGGAAACGTGGCCTGTAAGAGGAGGGAAACATAGAACCCTTGGAAGAAGGCCTCGGCCTATCCTCAGGTAACCGCTGGGGCTTAGAGTCTCCTAGGTCTTTAACAATCTTCTCCAATTCCTCTCCAAATAACAGAAGGCCCTGAAAGGGTAACCTCACCAGCCTTTGCTTAGAGGCCATGTCAGCCGCACAATGTCGCAGCCAAAGAAGACAGCAGGCAGAAACCGCCACAGACATCTGCTTAGCCGAAGCTCTGACCAGATCATAAAGGGCATCAGCCAAAAAGGACAGGGCAGACTCCATACGCGGGCCAACCTCAGAGAGGGCACCCGCACCATCCTCGGGCTGATCAACCGCCTGCTGTAATCAGGACAGACAGGCCCAGGCTGCATAGGAACAGCAAATAGCCGCTCTTAAGGAACGGTCCGAGATTTCAAAGGACCGCTTCAGCGCAGATTCTAGCCGCCGGTCCTGCATATCCTTCAAAGCAACCCCTCCCTCCACCGGGAGAGTGGTCTTTTTAGTCACGGCCGTGACCAACGCATCGCATCCACTTTAGGCATCCCAAAAAGGGCCAAGTGATCCTCACTCAGAGGGTAAAGCTGACCCATAGCCCTGGCTACCTTCAAAGGCCCATCAGGGTCAGACCATTGAGCTGAAATAAGCTCTTGGATGGAGTCATGCACAGGAAAAGCCCGAGAAGGCTTCTTAGTACTAGCCATCCTAGGATTAACAGAGGAGGCATCACCCTCGGCAGGATCTTCAATAGAAAGGGCCTGCAAGGCGTCAGAAATGAGAGCTGGCAGCTCATCGCGGTGAAAAATCTGTACCGTTTTAGGGTCATCCAAGTCCTGTGGCAAACAGGTACCCTCATCTGGATCATCTGTCCATGAGGGCCTGCCAGACCCCTCACTCCCCACATCCTGACCACAGGGGGGGAGAGATGCGCCACCCTCAGATGGGGAATTTACCCGTCTATGTTTCGTGTCAGACCAACGCTCGGGGGAAGAAGCAAGCTCCGCAGGCAACACAGGGCTATCAAAACCTGGAGGTAATGCAGTCCACATTGTAGTGTCAAACGCCTCCGGCAGAGCTCTTTTTAACATAAAGGCCTTATGCATCAACAGCACAAACTCAGGGGAGAAAAACTCACCCTGGCCCTCCGCCCCCAAATTAGGAGAAGCGGGGGAAGGAGCTCCTCTAGCAGCCTCGGAACAAGGCATCCCCCCGCAGACTCCTCCGCAACAGCGAGGGTCGAGCCACGTGGCGCTTCCAAAATGGCACCTGCTGCCAGTTCCATCTAGCAGGAAGAATCACCACTCGCCATGCCCGTACTAGCACGAGCGTCCAAGGAGCACGTATTGCAAAGCCCTGCTGCTGACCTGCGTTTACTACAGCGGGAGCAGCGCTTAACTGCTTCAGCAGCCATCGCCCGACTGGATGGAAATATAGAAATAAAATGGTGGCCTCGCACCAACTTACCCTGCACAGAACGCTGTCCGCGGGAACCTTCCCGGAGGAGCTGGGCACCACTCTCACCTCAGAAGACCAAGTCAACGAGCTCCGGTCAGGCTGCACAGAACCAGAATCTCTGGAGAAAGCCTCAGAACAGCAACGCTGAATAAGCGCGCTTTTTTTTAATACTATGAGGAAAGTTGGAGGCAGGCAGCAAACGAGGGAATCCGGGAGGAGGGGGGATGGGGTAAGGCAGGGACAGGGAACAAAACTAAGTATGCCTTCAAAGTGGGCACCACCAGCCACAACACTCCTGCTCTACTGGCAAAGCACAGGAGCCACCCCAGGCAGAGATCCAGGAGCTGATCAAGCGACGTCCACACCTGCTGAGAGATAGAGATATACTGAAGGCAGGAGGAGCTAGATGTCCAGGGTCACTGTGTCTTTTCAGTGTTCTCTATCTCCACCTGCTGGTAGGCGGCAGTGTTGCCAGATGGGCGGTTTTACCGGACCCGCCGCAGAAAATTTTTGCCCGCGGCGGGTTGCGGTTTTTTGGGCTTTTTTTTTTTATTTTGGGCGGTTTTCCGGCGGGTTTTTCGGCCGCGGGGGGCGGGGTTAGTGACGTTTTGGGCGGGGTTACTGACGTTCTGGGCGGGGCCGATGACGGGGGAGGCGGGGCCGATGACGAGAGAGGCGGGGCCGGTGACGGGGAAGGCGGGGTTGATGACGACGGGGGCGGGGTGATGACGCGGGGTGGGGGTGTCAGGGGCGGGGTTTGAGTTTGGGCGGGTTTT
Organism: Microcaecilia unicolor; assembly: GCF_901765095.1. Taxonomy (NCBI): domain Eukaryota; kingdom Metazoa; phylum Chordata; class Amphibia; order Gymnophiona; family Siphonopidae; genus Microcaecilia; species Microcaecilia unicolor. The sequence goes on from NC_044038.1 coordinate 158,651,977, forward strand.
GAGCTGTTTTTAGGCTGGATTGGGTGGGAAAAAAATTTTCCACCTGGCAACCCTGGTAGGCGGATACAACCCATCAGTTAATGGATTCATCTGCTGCTGAAGACAAGGAAATGTCTCATCATAGTTCAGCATTCCTCTTAAATTAATAAACAATGGGGCTTTTAATCTGCATGTTTCTAGATCTTCAAAAAAAAAGAAAGAAAGAAAACAAGCATGAAAACAAAAACCTTTTTGTCTGTAAATCAAACATCATTTATTAACACACAAAGCTAATGGCAAACTAGGAGAGTTAAGACAAAAAGTACAAGCCAATTTTAATATGTTTGGATTTAAGGAGCTGTAATTTATTCTAAATTAAATGCTTTCCATGGTCATTTAATTACTTGCAATAAAATATAGGCTGTTAAACTTTGCTGTGAAGTGCCACCTACTGGACAGATCATTAGATTCTGTTTGGAGAAAAATCAGACCGCCTACTGTGTCTTACATTTCGGTCAGCCCACTCCATGATGAGCCAGAGCCAGCGCACCTTACAAAATGCTTACCCACTGATGCTTGCAGAAGACAAAGCCTTTTTTTGTTCCAGACTGCCTAGTGATGATGCCCTTCAGGCACCTGCCAAACTATTTTCTAGTCTTAGTACTCTCACTGCAAAGGAAAATACCTTCCTCGTGATTAAAATAAATCTACATTTCTTCATCTTAAGCAGATGATCCTTGAAGTTGACTTGCTGAGTTCATTATAGGAAGCTTTTCCAATGCTTGCAATTTAGCTTTCTCAATTCTTTTCTCTCTGATCATTTGTCAGTAAGCAGAGACACTTTACAAAGAAACATATTAGTTTGATTTCTTCTGAATTGTAATATCATGTTAAAACAACCTTAAAAGCTCCCCATTAAGCAGGGGGAGGAGTTATAAATGTGGGCTACTATTAAGACATGTTCATTTATTGTGAACCCCAGTTATTAGCAACACGGTCTCACTGCATAAAATGGGACTTCTGGTAAAATAAAACATCTTAATGGCAGCCCGCATTGATATCTATTATTAATTATAACTATGCCCCTAACAGACCTACACAGACATCAGTGAAACCAGTGATTAACTATATCTGCAAAAAGGAGCTTAGAAATGCACCTCTCCCACGCTCATATGTCAAGTGAAGGAGAACAGGTCTCACAAAGAAAGAGCAGCAAAAATCTCTCTCTTGCTTGGTGGTCACTAGGCCAGCTACTGATGAAAAACTAATAGTTGAATCAGTCTTCATGGCACCAGAATGCTGCCAGAATGCTTCAGGAGGTTTATGCGTTTGCCTGGCCATTTTCCAATGAAAGCTAGTTTGCCTTACAGTATCAGTACATTTTTGCCAGAGTGGTAACGATGTAGTTAACATAATAGATGATGGCAGTTAAAGTCTACCTGGTGCATTCAATCTGCCTGTCCAATTGCTGGCCATAGGGAGAGACTACTTGTAAGGTATCATTGGTTATCCAAAACAGTGTGTATTAACTTTCTCTACTGTACTTCAACCTCTTGAGTAGTTGAACAGACAGGGCCTTGTTTTAGCAGACACCCAGCCAACCTCAGGGTCCTACAATAATCCAAATAGCCACTAACACCAGAACAGCTGTTGCCGAAACATCCAGTATCTCTGTTTCCTGTTGTCTTTCTAGACAGTGACCTGCTACCTTGAAGCCATGACAGCAACCCAGTTCACATTAAGGTGTATGTAGCCTGACAGACAAATCTAGCTATGTGAATGAAGAATCTTTATTCTTGCAACAATAACAACAGTCCAATGAAGATCCTGCGTTAATAATTGATCATCAAAGTAAAAACAAACAATGGCACCATTTTATATTGTCATGCATTCCCCTCTCTAACCTCCCCACTCTCTTCCCCTATATTTCTATCTCTATCATTCTCTCCTCTGCCCCCAGACCATGACCATTTTAAAAACAAATAAGAGGAAATATTTTTTCACTGAACGAATAGTTAAGCTCTGGAACTGTTTGCTGGAGGATGCAGTTACAGTGGTTATCGTATCTGGGTTTAAAAAAGGTTTGGACAAGTTCCTGGAGGAAAAGTCCATAGTCTGTTATTGAGACAGACTTGGGGAAGTCACTGCTTGCCCTGGGATTGGTAGCATGGAATCTTGCTACTTTTTGGGATTCCACCAGGTATTTGTGACCTAGATTGGCCACTGTTGGAAACAGTATACTGGGCTAGATGGGCCATTGGTCTGACCCAGTATGGCTATTCTTATGTTCTCTCACAGTTATCAATGTCCAGTCACTGTTATTTTAATATATATATTTCTCCACCCACTGTAAACTTCAAAATTCCTCAAAGGTTATCTTCAACAGTCGCTATCTTTACTCAGTGATGTTCGTCGTCCACCACCCTTACAGGTTTTACGTGGCAACATATATAAACATCAACCTCTTCATTGACCTGATCTTCCCTTTAACAGGCAGTATAAACTATACTTTATACAACTTTTTTACTTATGTTAATTGTTGTGTCGGACTCGGGGGGTATTCATGCCCGACATGCATGTTTCGCTCGCAAAAGCGAGCTGTCTCAAGGACCTATCCCCCGTAGTCTTATTAGCGCCAGCTCTACCAAAATATTCCTCAGTATTCTTATGTTCTTACATAACTTTTAAAATTCCTTCTTTCTTATTCTTTCTTGCTACTGCCACTAACCCTCTATTTTTCTCTTCTCCAACATCCATTCTTCTTGACTTTTCCTTCTTTCCTAGCATTCATATCCTCTTCCTATTGTATTGACTCACCCTTGCATCCACCCAGCATATGCCCCACCTTTCCCCATCCTTCTCTCAAGATTGGCTCATATCACTCCCTTCAACAGCCACCCCTGCCTCTTAATACTCCCTCTCCTCCACGGCATCAATCCTCCAGCCTCACTCAGCTTACATCCAGCCCCCCTCCTCCAACCTTTCTCTTTCCCCTTGCCTGTCAGCCTTTCTCCCTCCCTCCTTCAGGTTGAGTGATGGAAGACTGTGAAGTCATAGACTAGCACAAGATCACTATCAGGAAGTGCCAGACTGTGATCTTTGAACATAGAGTATACTGCTGTGGACTTGTAGCAGGGGCTTCCATTGCTCCTCTTGGCCTGTTTTTTTTAATTTTTTCATCTGGTAGGGCCTGGGGATTCCTAGCAGCCACTGTGGCCTAGGGCCAGTAGCTTCTCCTTATCTTCCACTGGGTGAGCACAGGTTTTGCAATTTTTTTCTCCCCTCCCTGAAATATTAGCGCTTCAGGTGACTACCAGGCTTATTTTCGAAAGAGAAGGGCGCCCATCTTTCACACAAATTGGGAGATGGGCGTCCTTCTCCTAGGGTCGCCCAAATCGGCATAATCGAAAGTCGATTTTAGGTGTCCTCAACTGCTTTCCGTTGGGGATGACCAAAGTTCACGGGGGCGTGTCGGAAGCATAGCGAAGGAGGGACTGGGGCGTGCCTAACACATGGGCATCCTCGACCGATAATGGAAAAAAGAAGGGCGTCCCTGACGAGCACTTGGGCGACTTTACTTGGTCCATTTTTCTTTTACGACCAAGCCTCAAAAAGGTGCCTGAACTGACCAAATGACCACCAGAGGGAATCGGGGATGACCTCTCCTTACTCCCCCAGTGGTCACCAACACCCTCCCACCCTAAAAGAAAACTTTTTAAAAAAATTTTCCCAGCCTCACGCCAGCCTCAAATGTCATGCCCAGCTCCATCACAGCAGTATGCAGGTCCCTGGAGCAGTTTTAGTGGGTGCAGTGCACTTCAGGCAGGCGGACCCAGGCCCACCCCCCCCCACCTGTTACACTTGTGGTGGTAAATGTGAGCCCTTCAAAACCCACTGTACCCACATGTAGGTGCCCCCCTTCAACCCTTAGGGCTATGATAGTAGTGTACAGTTGTGAGGAGTGGGTTTTGGGGGGCTCAGTACACAAGGTAAGGGGGTATGCACCTGGTAGCAATTTGTGCCTGGTTGGTGTCCTGGTATGTGAGGTGGACCAGTGCACTACGAATGCTGGCTCCTCCCACGACCAAATGGCTTCCTTGGTTTCCATTATGGCCGAAAATTGGGGACGACCATCTCTAAGGACGACCATCTCTAAGGTCGACCTAAATTTCGAGATTTGGGCGTCCTCGACTGTATTATCGAAACGAAAGATGGACGCCCATCTTGTTTTGATAATACAGGTTTCCCCGCCCCTTCGCTGGGATGTCCTGCGAGCACGTCCTCAGAAAAACTTGGGCGCCCCTTTCGATTATGCCCCTCTATCTAGGTCATCTAGCAGTAAAGTTGGCCTTCAGCAGCAGTTTCAGAGCTCCCAAGTTACCCAGTTTCAGAAGGGAGATTTATGGCCAGATATGCATTTCCGACAATCCTGTCCTAATGTACTATGAAATCCGGGTAAAATCAGGGACAATAAATACCATATTGCTTTGGGATGGAAGTTACTAGGAATGGACAAAAATCTATCTCCTAGAACTAGGTAACTTGGCCAGCTCTGCAGGCTCAATAGCCCCAAAAGAATCACACATTTATTTATTTAAAATATTTTATAACCACACAATCCCAAAGTACTTGGCAGAGAACAAATCAACATATATAATAAAAGCATACAAAATAAAACAACACAAGAAACTTAAATACATTAAACGTGCAAAATGAACCAAAAATATAATACTTTATATCAACAAAGGCTCTGCTTGTAAGCATACCTATGTCATAATTTTTCATTCATTCCATATGCTCTTTATACTAACATCCAAAAAGTTGCTGGAACAGAAGGGTTTTTAATTTCATTTGAACTCTGCACAGTTCTGCAGTACTCTCATCAGTAAGGATGGTAGACCATTCCAGAACTTTGGTCCAACTACCTTGAACACTGAGGCCGTATACTCTTCAAGTTTAACCATTTTAAAAGATGGCATTTCCAACAAATTTGAGTTTGATGATCTAAATGTTCTGACAGGCTGATAAATTCACAAATGCTGAAGCAATAATTGATTAAACTATGATATTTAAAACCTTAAAATACCAGTAATAAAATCTTAAATATGATTCTTTGTTCTATCAGAAGCCAATGCTTTCAATACAAGTGTAATATGACAGAACTGTGAGAAACCTGACATAATTCTTGACTCCGCATTTCGTGCTATTTTTCAGCTGATTCTTATTTAAACCTACAAATAAACCACTGCAGTAGTCAAAGCATGGCATCACCACTCTGAACAACTTCCTTAATTTCAATCTAGAACTCATAATTTGACCAAATATGATAAGAGGTGTGTTAGCCGTGTTAGTCCATTCTTAAAGGTAATCAATAGAAATCAAACAAAATTAAAACATGGAAAAGAAAATAGCATAACTTAATACATTTCTTGATTAGCTTTCGAAGGTTGCCCTTCTTCATCAGATCAGAAATAAGCAAATGTGTTAGCTGACAGTGTATATAACAGTCCCTCATAGATGGTCTAGCAGGGTGGTTAGGAGATGTGCATGGGGAAAATCATAAGAGATCTACAACCTTTGCTCCAGGAGGATGAATTACTGAAGGAAATATTCCCATCCCCACCAGTACTGGCCTTCCGACAGCCACCCAACTTAAAACACAAGCTTATTAGAAGTAAACTGCCAACACAGACTGAAAGGGAACAGAAAGGCACACGTCCTTGTAATATATCTAGCTGCAAACTATGCCAAAACATTTCACAGGACCCCACAGTCATGCACAAAGGAAAGATATTCAACATAAAGGAATCTTTCACATGCTCATCTTCCAATGTGGTATATATCATTCAGTGTAAAAAATGCAACGAAGGTTGTTATATTGGAGAAACAGGCCAGATGCTTAAGACAAGATTCAATTTACATAGACATCACATGAACAATACTGCCAGTAGGGCCCCAACCCCGGTGGGACAGCACTGTACAGAACCAGGACGCCGTACCAGTGATTTCACAGTGAGAATACTGAAAGGTAACTTTAAAACAATACAGGAACGTAAAACCTTTGAAATCAGAATGATTGAATATTTTGACACCCAATGGACAGGACTTAACATGGATCTGGGTTTTCTAGCCCACTATAAACCATAAGTTGTATTTCACTGTTTATCACCCTCCCCTCCCCTCCCCACAAACATCCTGCTAGACTATGGAATGCTTTGAAGTCCCCATGCACATCTCCTACCCACCCTTCTAGACCATCTATGAGGGACTGTTATATACACTGTCAGCTAACACATTTGCTTATTTCTGATCTGATGAAGAAGGGCAACCTTCGAAAGCTAATCAAGAAATGTATTAAGTTATGTCCAATAAAAAAGGTATCATCTTATTTTCTTTTCCATGTTTTAATTTTGTTTGATTTCTATTGATTACCAAATATGATGGAATCACATAGGAGATAAATTGCATTCTGAAGCATATTTCAGAGGGCAATAGTTGACTATTGGGCTCGTTTTCGAAAGAGAAGGACGCCCATCTTTTAACACAAATCGGAAGATGGGCGTCCTTCTCCCAGGGTCGTCCAAATCGGTGACTGGTTCAAATCCCACTGCTGCTCCTTGTGATCTTGGGCAAGTCACTTAACCCTCCATTGCCTCAGGTACAAACTTAGATTGTGAGCCCTCCTGGGACAGAGAAATATCCAGTGCACCTGAACATAACTCACCTTTTGCTACTACTGAAAAAGGTGTGAGCAAAATCTACATAAATAATAAATAAATATAATGGAAAGCCAATTTTAGATGCCCCCAACTGCTTTCCGTTACAGGGATAGCCAAAGTTCAAGGGGGCGTATCGGAGGCGTAGCGAAGGCGGGACTTGGGCATGCCTAACACATGGACGTACTCGACCCATAATGAAAAAAAAAAGGGTGTCCCTGACGAGTACTTGGATGACTTTAACTGGTCCTGTTTTTCTTATGACCAAGGCACAAAAAGGTGGCCAAAATGACCAGATGACCACTGGAGAGAATCAGGGATGACCTCCCCTTACTCCCCCAGTGATCACTAACCTCCTCCCACCCTCAAAAAACATCTTTAAAAATATTTTTTGCCAGCCTAAGATGTCATACTCAGGTCCATCACAACAGTATGCAGGTACCTGGAGCACTTTTAGTGGCTGCAGTGCACCTCAGGCAGGCAGACCCATGCCCATCCCCCTCCCTTTTGCGTTTGTGGAGGAAACAGCGAGCCCTCCAAAACCCACCAGAAACCCACTGTACCCACATCTAGGTACCCCCCTTCACCTATAAGGGCTATGGTAGTGGTGTACACTTGTGGGTAGTGAATTTTAGGGGGGGGGGTTGGGGGGCTCAGCAGACAAGGAAAGAGAGCTATGTTCCTGGGAGCATTTTATGAAGTCCACTGCAGTGGCCCCTAGGGTGCCCAGTTGGTGTCCTGGCATGTCAGGGGGACCAGTGCACTACATATGCTGGCTCCTCCCACGACCAAATGGCTTGCATTGGTCATTTCTGAGATGGGCTTCCTTGCCGAAAATCAGAAACGACCAAGTCTAGGGACAACCATCTTTAAGGATGACCAAAATTTCAAGATTTGGGCGTCCCCGACCGTATTATCAAAATGAAAGATGGACGTCCATCTTGTTTCGATAATACGGGTTTACCCGCCCCTCCATCAGGACGTTTTGCGAGGATGTCCTCAACGTCTCTTTCGATTATGCCCCTCTATATAAAAGAGGATTCTACATATAGCACCAAAAGGAACCATGCTGAGCCACTATTCTATAAAGGATGCTCAACCTGTAGAGAATAGGGGCTCAGTGCATTTTGGGTGTAACTGTGGGTGCTGGGCTTATGCCTCACAGAAGCTGGTGTAATTCCCAAGCCCAAAGTTAGGTGCCAATAGCCATTATTTTCTAACACCATACATAACTTCTTGGACTGACCCTGACCTGTCAATGCCCCTTCCATTAGCACGCTCCCTTTTTAGATGCACACAAGAACAGTTGGGCGCAGTTATTAAAGGAGTGTGCAGATCTGAGATTCTATAATCAGCTCCTAAAGTTAGGGCCGATAGCGTGCATTCTGTAACAGTGCATGTATGTTAATTGGTTTAACAAGCCAATCAGCATTAACAGCGCTCAACAAGCAATAAAGAGTAGTAATTGTCGCTAATTATAATTTATGTGCATAAATCCTTAAGCATATTTCTTAATGCAGTGCACTTAAATTCTAACATGCACATGCAAAAAGTGCGTGGAAATAGGTGTTTCAAAATTTAGGCTCATTGTTATAGAATGTGGCCCTGCGCACCTAAATCTATGTGCTGAGATTTACACCAGGTTTTGTTGACATGCACATGCAAAAAGTGCGTGGAAATAGGCGTTTCAAAATTTAGGCTCATTGTTATAGAATGTGGCCCTGCGCACCTAAATCTATGTGCTGAGATTTACACCAGGTTTTGTTGCCATAAATGGAAGCATGCTGATATCGGCACCTAACTTTAGGCACTGATTATAGAATCTGTGGGTACCTGCTGCAGTAAAAGGGGGCCTCAGTGTATGTCAAAAATGTGCTGATGCTAGCACAGGCTCCTTTTACCACAGCTTAGTACAAGGACCCCGTGGAGGGGCATAATCGAACGAAAACGTCTATCTCCATGGGCGTTTATCTCCGAGAACGGGTCTGTGAAGGCGCGGACCAGACCGTATTTTCAAAAAAAAAAAATAGATGTCCATGTTTTATTCGACAATTTGTGAGCTGGGCGTTTTTGTTTTTCAGCGATAATGGAAAATGAAAGCGCCCAGCTCAAAAACGAATAAATCCAAGGCATTTGTTCGTGGGAGGGGCCAGGATTCGTAGTGCACTGGTCCCCCTCACATGCCAGGACACCAACCGGGCACCCTAGGGGGCACTTTTATAAAAACAAAAAAAAGGTAAAAGAGCTCCCAGGTGCATAGCACCCTTCCCTTGTGTGTTGAGCCCCCCAAATCCCCCTCAAAACCCACTGCCCACAAGTCTACACCATTACTATAGCCCTAAGGGGTGAAGGGGGGCACCTACATGTGGGTACAGTGGGTTTGGGGGGGTTGGACGACTAAGCATTAAGCAGCACAATTGTAACAGGTGGGGGGGGGATGGGCCTGGGTCCATCTGCCTGAAGTCCACTGCACCCCCCTAACAACTGCTCCAGGGACCTACATACTGCTGCCAGGGAGGTGGGTATAACATTTGAGGGTGAAAATAAAAAGTTGTGAAAATCATTTTTTGTGGTGGGAGGGGGTTAGTGACCACTGGGGGAGTCAGGGGAGGTCATCCCCGATTCCCTCTGGTGGTAATCTGGTCATTTAGGGCACTTTTGGGGGCCTTATTCGTGAAAAAACAGGGTCCAGGAAAAGTGCCCTAAATTCTAGCTACAAACGCATACTTTTTTTCCATTATCGGCGAAAGGCGCCCATCTCTGTTCGGGTGATAACCATGCCCCAGTCCCGCCTTCACCACGCCTCCGACACGACCCCGTCAACTTTGTACGCTTCCGCGATGGAGTGCAGTTGAAAACGTCCAAGTTCGGCTTTCGATTATACCGCGTTATTCGTTTTTGTGAGATAAACGTCCATCTCCCGATTTAGGTCGGAACTTGGGTGTTTTTCTCATTCGATTATAAGCAGATTAGGTCTCAGTGTTAGTGCCATGCAAAAGCACCTCAGTTTGATTCCCAGCTTACGTTATCTGCTTCCAATGGTTGGCTGTGAGTAGGAATGCTGTGGAGATAGGAAGCAGTAGAGCTATCAAGTTACTCAGTTCCAAGGGGAAGATGAGGACAGTTCTGGCTTTCTGACAACCCTATCCTGATGCATTATGGAACCTGAGTATGAATTTCAATGGGCAGAATCAAGGTCTATAAATCCCACACTGCTTTAGAGTGTAAGTCTAAAATCAGGATTAGTCTATACAGTATCAGGCTTATTTTCAAAGCACTTTGGGAGGCTAAGTTCCATAGGTTTCTATGGAACTTTGGGAGGCTAAGTGCTTTGAAAATATGCCTCTATGTCTCCCTCTTGCAATTGGCATTTCTAAGGTAGGGAAAGGAGGTCATTGTATAATGGCATAGGAGCCAACTTTTCAATATTATTGAGGATGCTAAGCCCAATGGAAATAACCCCTCCCTGGCCACATACAAGGAATTTTCTCAATATTGGGGGTGCTCAAGCAACCACAGAGTTCCTCCTATGCATAACGGTGATATTTAGAGGCAGGATATAGGATCCATGATTGTAAGTTTCCAGTAGGAACCTTGGTGTTTGGCTCCAGGCTACTACAATGACTAGACAAAAGTATGTGAAAGGGATATGAGGAAAAAAATCCATGGGGTGTTGTGAATGTTTTATGGTGCTAGATCCTAACCCTAGTGCCAGTTGATCTGGAAGCCCAAAGGGCAAAACAGATTGGAAAACAAAGGACAAGGCACAGATCAATAACAGTTCAGTAGAGTTCATATCATAATTCTTTGAGTATCATTTCTGATTCTATCTTGAAAAGTATTAGTTTTATATTGAGTCTTTATTGGACTAAAAACGCTTTGCAGTTTGTAGTTCAACAATCTTTCTCAAGGCTGGGGATAGGGTACAGGTTGACAAAGATTTCCATAGGATTAGCTACATAACCAAAAGGCTGTCATTTTTCTGTTGAGACATAACATCCAAGATTCAGCTGAAATTTAAATCTATTATTATTTTCTCAATGCTTTCAGTTCTTTTACAGTGTCTTTTAAATTTATCTATTATAACTACTTTGAAATGTATAAAAAAAGAAGTTATTTTTCCCTATTGTGACTTGGGCAACATTTATTTATTTATTTGTAGCATTTGTATCCCACATTTTCCCACCTATTTGCAGGCTCATTTTTTAAGAACAGTACATTTTAATGGGAAGCTGAAGCCCAAGTATTTCCAGAGACTACCACAAGCTTGCCAACATTCTGACATTATTACAACATCACACAACTTGTTGATATCAGTTCAGCTCACTTTAAATGGAAAGAACTGAACAAATGCAATGGGACACTTACTTGAGTACCACTGTACCTAATAGACAGAGAACACATATGTGATTCGCGAAACACCAGTTCCGTTTCCTTCTTAGGCAATAATGATTACGTGACTTTTAAACAAGAACAAGAGTACTAAAGTTTTCTCCCATTTTTTTGTTATGGAGCTAACTCATAATATATGTAGCCTTTGACCATACCAAACCTAGACTCAGACTTGCAAGCTCTCTGAAAAGCATCGCAACTTATTTTCCTCAGCACTACTACGTATATTCTCTGTACTATATAAATAATATAGAATCAAGGCCTAACTTATTAAACAAACTAGTATAAAAGGCCTGTTTCGGTAGGCAATGAAACGGGCGCTAGCAAGGTAATCCCCCCCCCCGCAGCGTCCTTCCTGTCTCCCCTGCCCCCCCTGCAGCCACCCATCTGGTCTCAGGACCCCCTCCCCACCAACCCTCCTCTGCCCCTGCAGCCACGCATGTGCAGCGGCCCTCCTCTCTCCCCTGCTCCCCCTGCAGCCACCCATGTCCAGCGACTCTCCTCTCCCCCTGCCCACCCTGCAGCCACCCATGTCCAGCAACCCTCCTCTCCCCCTGCAGCTACCCATATCCAGCGACCCTCCTCTCCCCTGCCCCCCTGCAGCCACCCATGTCCAATGACCCTCCTCTCCTTTCCCCTTGCCCCCCTATAGCCACCCATGTCCAGCGACCCTCCTCTCCCTCTGCCCCCCCTGCAGCGTCCCTTCTGTCTCCCCTGCCCTCCCCTGCAGCCACCCATCTGGTCTCAGGACCCCCTCCCCACCTCCCTCTTCCCTGCCCCCCCTGCAGCCATCCATGTCCAGCGACCCTCCTCTCCCCCTGCAGCCACCCATGTCCAGCGATCCTCCCCTCCCCCCTCCAGCCACCCATGTCCAGCGACCCTCCCCTCCCCCCTCGGCGCATCACCCAAACCCCTACCCCCCCAGCACATCACCCAAGCCCCTACCCCCCCCCTCGGGCACATCAACCCCCTTGCCACCCACAGCCGCCAATACTAACGCTGTCCAGCCGCTGCTGCGTCTCCTGTTGAGCAGCAGCGGCCGGTACAAAAAGAAAAAAGCCAAAAAAAGATTTTAAACCTCAAACACGGCTCCATAGACAGCCATCTGACGTTGGCTGTCATCTCTGCAGCCGCTCCTCCTCTCCTCTCTGATGTCGCTGCGCTCCTCCGGGGTCTTCCTGCAGGGACAGTGACGTGGAGAGGAGAGAAGGAGCGGCTGCAGTGACGACAGCTAATGCCAGATGGCTGTCTACGGAGCCGCGTTTCAGGTTAAAAATCTTTTTTTGGCTTTTTTCTTTTTGTACCGGCCGCTGCTGCTCCACAGGAGAAGCAGCAGCGGCCGGACAGCATTAGTATTGGCGGCTGCGGGTGGCGAGGGAGTTGATGTGCCCGAGAGGGGGGGTAGCGGCTTTGGTGATGCGCCGGGGGGAAGGTCTTGGGTGATGCGTCGGGGGGGGGGGGGGTAGGGGCTTGGGTGTTGTGCCGAGGGGGGGGGGGCACTGAGAGCTGATTGGTAGGCAGGGGGAGGAGTAGGGAAACACGCTCCGCGTACTCCTCCCCCTGCCTGGCCTGTGGTTTTCCAGGGCAGGGGCTTGGGTGTTGCGCCGAGGGGGGGCACTGACAGCTGTTTCCCAGGTAGGGGGAGGAGTAGGGAAACACGCGTACTCCTCCCCTTCCCTTGGAATCAGCTATCAGTGACATCACTGACAGTGCATTCTAAACTACCTAGCAGACCACCTCCGAGGGAGCCACAGTCCCAGGCACATTAGAACGTTGGAGGTGAGAATTATTATATAGGATGTCCTCCATGTGCCAAGAAAATAACTCTCCGTAACAAATCAGCTTTACTTCTCCCCAGTCCCAACCTGTTAGCTTCACTACATATGTGAACTGGTCTACACTAAGCTCAAGAAACAGGGTGCCGAACGATCCCATTTCTACTTCAGCCAGGTTAGCGACACATATTGGTAGAGCGAACTCTTGCAATACCTAACACATTTTGTTGAAATTTCGAAAATCTAGGACCATGATTAGAGGAACCTCAGGGTCAGTGTTTGATAGTAACACATGCATTTTCCGCTTTTTAGCACTTACCCTGTGGGCGAGTACAGATGGTAGAGTCCGCTCCGCCCCTGCCTGGCTCCGCCCCTCCTCCGCGCGCCAGCCCGTTGGTGGCGGAAGTGCAGCTGCAGTTTGAGCTCGCTTTTGCCTGTGGGAAGTTGTCGCGAGTTCCCCTGTTGCGGCGGCCCCAAAAGCAGACCTCCAAATGAGGCGGAAGGAGAAGCGACTCTTACAGGCGGTCGCGCTGGCGCTGGCGGTCCTAGTCTTCCTGCCAAACGTGGGTCTGTGGTCATTGTACCGTGAGAGCCGGCTGGAGAGCGCGCACGGGGCGAGGGAGCTTCGAGGAGCCCCGGCTGTGGCGCCTGGAGCGGGAGCAGTGGCCGGACAGGTAAGAAGGGTGGGACTGTGATTGGCTTCTTCTTTCTGCGACCCCACAGGTACGAATGCGGGTCTGTAATTGGCTGCCTCTTGCTGCGTCTCCTTGGAAACCGCGTCCCGGCTGTATACTTGGTGGGATGTGATGGCATCTTTTGTCTCTTCATGTGCGGGGTTATGTCCAGCACTCCCCAAAGTTCTAGTCTACCTTATAGATGCACTTTTCGGAACAGCTGTGGATGTTTTTCAGAGTTTTAATCTGTTCTTAATACCCCACAGCTTTGTCTCTCTTCCTTTTCTGCACCAGAAGCAGCACTTTCTTGCCAGGTTGCCTTTATCTGGTACTTCTCCAAGTTACAGTGTATATAGCCCATCATCGTGGGGATGAGATGTTTTCTTTTGTGGATAAAATTTCTGGGCTCAGTCCTCGTTGTAGCTGCTAAAATGACTGCTGTAGTTCTGTTCCACCTTCAGAATGAGACAATTTGTCCCCAGCCTAACAAGAACTAAACGGTAAAGGACTTTTTTTTTAAATTTGTATGAAGTCTTTATTAAGCATTGAAAGATCCCTATACATAAGAAATTACTTGAGGATAATATGCATACAAACACTTAAAAAGGGCCCAGCAATAAGAGCTCTCTGCTGTAATTTCAGACAAAGGCAAGTTTTGAGAATTGTGCTTCTGCAGAAATTTACCATTTAACACTTAAAAAAAGCAACACAGCAAAACTATTTAAAGTAGGGCAGTGTTTTATAACACTGTTATGAAAAAGGTTAGCATTATTCAGCACACCCAGAAAGTGATTGCTCCCTTTTTTTTTTTGAATGACATAATTGAGGTTAGCTTAAAAAAAAGTGTTTGTGATCTAAGCAGTTAATTTTGATTTCAGTTCTCCAGTGATGATTCAGACCTCTGCCTTGCTGGATGGCTGACAGACTGATAAATTCCTCTTGTAAAAATGCAAATTTCTTTGGTACTTCTTATTTGCATCAAATAGGGCTGTCAGTGAGGGCTAGGAATTACACCAGAAAAGAGACTAATTTTAAAACAGAGTTCTTTATCTTCAAAATCTTTCTCAATATCTGTTGACGTGTTTACTAATAGTAAAGGTTTGACATATTCTGCTATGGTTAAGCACAGTTATAACTGTGGGGTAGCTGTGATCTCTCTAAATATAAGTTGTATATAAACAATTATTGCTCCACAGTTTTATTATCCTGTAAGTTTATTTTTAAATAAGAAAGTTAAAATTGTATTTATTCATAAATATATTTATTTATTTGACATTTCTGTCCCACGTTTTTCCAAGGGATTACTCGGGTTCAATGTGGCTAACATAGCAATGGTCCAGTGAGAGTCTGCCGAAACAATGGAACAATGAAATCTCACGAAGACAGACAAACAAACAGGAAAAGTGGGAAGTAGACCAGGCTGTCCAGGAACAACGCGAAGACTGCTAATGATGATAAAATGTTTATTTCATAGACTCGATACAGACCTGTGTTTCGACGTAAGCCTGCTTCAGGAGTCTTCATATAAATATATGTGAATCACAAATGGGTAATCATGAATTGGTAAAATGAATACAGACAATAAAGCATAGAGAACTCATTGTTACTTTCATTGCGTTTACTTCAAAAAGGTCTTTTTCAACACCTTTTCATTTTACCAATTTATGATTACCCATTTCTGATTCACATATATTTATATGAAGACTCCTGAAGCAGGCTTACTGCTGAAACACAGGTCTGTGTCGAGTCTCTGAAATAAACGTTTTATCATTAGCAGTCTTCGTGCTAACACAGTAATAACTTTTGAATATTACATAATATGTCATATTAAACAGATTTACAATAGAACATATACAAATGTTAACATCTTGAATTGAACCTAAAGAGAAAGGAAAAGAGTGAATGGTTTTAGGAGTGCAGAAGTTAGACAAAAGGAGCCTTAATTGAGCATAGAGTAACTGTTTGATATTGTAGTATAAGGATGAGTTAATGGGTTAATGTTTTAATTGACTCTTTAGAGAATACTGTTGGTTATTTTTTATCCTCTGATTTGTTTCCTACTTTCATTCTAGATTAATCTAGCCAAGTGATTAGAAATGTATGGAATTTCTCTAAGTAAAGAGAACATTTTGTGACAAAGAACTAAAATGTTATGTTAAATATCTAGAATACTTCACAAATCATGCACATAGTCATCTTCAGGATAGCTACTCCATCTGGGTGAGGGAACAATATTGATTGTAGTAGTACAAATATCCAATTAAAGTTGAGTGCTGGAGCTATCTCTTATACCTGCAAATCTTATGATTCAAAATTTGGTTAAAGATTTTGCTTTTTTTTTCCTTTACTGTAGCTGTTTAACCTGAACACCTCTGGAATTCTTTTCTGACAAAACATTTACAAGTCCGTTTACTAAGCTGCGCTAAAGAGTGGCCTTAGCGTGCCCTTATGTAGGTCTTTCCTGTGCACTAAGGCCATTTTTAGCACAACCAGAAAATGCTGTTTTTCAGAATTAATGGTCAGGTGCTAAGGTGCTAATGTTGCCATTAGCACGGGAACACTTACCGCTACGTATTTTGTAGGCGGTAAGGGCTCATGCACTAATCAGCACATAGTAATGCAGACACACTAACTGATTAGCACAGAGATACCCACTCTGTGCTCCAGACATATCCCCCCTCTGAAGAAATAAATTTTATTTTTAACGTGTACGCATGCAGATCATAATATTATTGTAGGATGCCTCGGCGAATCCTGCAGTAAGCCCTTTTAAACTGCATTAAGCATACGCTAGTGCTTACTGCAGCTTAGTAAAAGGACCCCTTAATATGACATTTAAACAATTAAATTGGACATAACACAACTCTTCCGTTGTACGATTCCCTAATTTGGCTGTGCCTCATGAACTTTATCTTACCACAACATCACTTTGTATTTGTTTACACCGAAGTCTGCAAACGCCTCTCCGGTACTATGTAAGCCATATTGAGCCTACAAATAGGTGGGAAAATGTGGGATACAAATGTAACAAATAAATAAATTTCTGCTTATACATTGACCACTTGATTAAAAAAAAAAGTTGAAGTGTATGCTTTCAGTTAGACTCAAAGAAAGTGTGTTTTATTTATTTATTTATTTATTTATTTGTGACATTTATATCCCACATTATCCCAAACAAGTTTGAGTTCAGTATGGCTTAAAATAAACAGTATAGGATACATAACAAAGAATAATGCATAAGAAAGTAATTTGTTGTAATAATACAATTTTACAATACAGTATCATAAACGTACTGGGATACCTATGAATTTAACATTTAGAAAATCTATTATGAATGAGATATTGTACATGAAGCAATGAGAAAGTTAATGATAAACAGAGTAATAACCAATTCAAGTAATTAGTTGTTTGAGATATGCTTGTTCTTTGTGAGGGTTTGTTTCAATAGGAACGATTTGAGGATTTTGAGGAATCTAGTATTTTCATGTTCTTTGATGTAATAACTTGGTCTGTGAATGTATTGATGGCCTTGCTCTTCACAATATTTGTATCTCCCCTCTTCCCTCCCCCCGCCCCTCCCTTGGTTGAAGAAATAATCTAGGTGGATGTTGTAGCGAACTTTAAAACTAAATAGGCATGTACCAGTATTGTATAATTATTTTGTTACTGTTTTATTATAATATGGTAACATAGTAGATGATGACAGAAAGAGAAGATTGGCTTATCTTTTGTGTTCTATTGATAGATTTATCTTTGGATAGATGAGCACATAAATTCTCATACTTCAGCCAACACCAGCTATCCACCTTCCAATGTCTCTTTTACTTGAACTTCCAACCCCTTTCTAATCATTGTCCTCTATATCAGTTCCAAGCAAGCCCAGAATCTGTAAAAAGTATTGGCTTCTACCACCACTAGTAGGCCTGTCTTGGGGGAATAGCCATATGATTAGAGCATTGAACTGAGGAACAGAATCCCAGTTCAAATCCCACTGTGACTTCTTATGGTCTTGGGCAAATTGCTTAACCTTTGCTTCATGTACAAACTTTTATATTGTAAGCCCTCTGGGAATAGGAAAAAAAATCTCCTGTACCTTAATGAAACTCACCTTGAGCTAAAATTAAAAAAAGGCATGAGCTAATTCTAGAATCCCATCCTTTCCCTTCTTTCATCCGTGAATCCAGTGGCCAATGTCCTTACCATTTCTTATTACCAAGTTGATTAATAATCTACACAGCTACCAAAACTAGAGAAGCAATTGTCCAGAATATCCTTCCTCTCCATATTCATTGAAGTTGAGGACACTTTATGCAGGTTACCCCATTGCCTTTATGTTTTTATACTGTCATTTCGGTCACAACAGCTGCGCCATGCAGGCTACCTCGGTACTTTCCTGGAAGCATAGGCTGTTGGAGATGCAACTGTTGTTGCTTGATGTTTGAGTTTACCCCCTTGGAGCATCTTTTCTGTTGAATGGTATGTTGTGTGGATCTTAAATCAACAGGATAAATGTTTCTGTTGCTTTCAAAATGCTGTGCATTTTTATTACTAACCTTGACTTTAAATGCTGTCATTGTAAAAATGCATACTATTAAAGAAATTGATTTTTGTCCACAAAGTGCACTTTAACCCTAAAAAATTTCTTATACTGTGGTAGGATGTTAATACAGTACCACTAATTATACCTAACTGGGGGCAGTTTTCAGCCAGTAATTTCCGCTATGTAGTAACATAATTAGAAACCTGCACAATAAGTGGGATCCAACTTACCCCTTAGATCAGGAGTTCTCAACCCAGTCCTTGGTACACATACAGCCAGTCAGGTTTTTTGGGACATCTACAATATAAATTTGCATGCACTAACTACTGTATACAAATCTATCTCGTACATCTTCATTGTGGATATCCTGAAAACCTGACTAAGGGGGTTGTTTACTAAAGCTTAGCGCAAGTTATCTGCAGCAGGGCCAATAGGATTAAAATGGGTCCTGCTGCAAATAACGTGAGCTAAGCTTTAGTATACAGCATTTTCCCATATACACAAAAGACAAAAATCCAAAAGCCCTTATTTAGGCATTACTAGCTAGAACTGTTGACTTTATAATTTCAACAGACATGATTAGCACACTTGCTCTTTCCTAACTCTAGCACATTCATCCCCCAGCCTCAGTGCCAGCCCAGCCTTGCCATAGTCAAAAAGTCAACAGTTTTAGAGAGAAGGAGAAATGTGAAACTTCAAAGGCAAAGCAGAATTTTTGATTGCAAAATTCGGATCATCAGGGTGCATTGAAATCTGGTGTTATATTTGAGAGCTAGAGTGTTGAATACATCCATTTTGAAGACTCCTGAGGCAGGCCGCTGTGGCCGAAACATGATTCGTGTCGAGTCTGTTGAATGTTTGAATAAAACTCTTGCTTGATTCACATATTATCTAGCTCTACCTTTTTTGGTGTCACCTTTGCTGTGTTTGCTTGACTTGTACTTTGCGAGGGACTTTGTTCTTCTGTTTTCTGACGATCTCTGTGTATTTCTCACATACCTTTAACCATGAAGTGTAATGGCACCAAAACAACCCACGAGCGTAAGTCATTATGTTCATTTTAGTTGGGTGGGTATGAGATCCTGTCTGGTCAATCATGTCAAATGGGTTACAAACATTATTCTGCTAACTAGGCTATAAAGCCTATAAATAGTTGCTATGATAGAGGACATTATCCCTTTACTCTATTATTTTTGGTACATTCCGGCATCACTCTTGAAAATCATTTGTAATAATGTTTATTTTTTGGCTGCTTTTGTTAAAATTTTATAGAAAAAAAACCCTGTAAATGGGGCTATTACCATTTACCTGAAAAAGAAAATAGGTAAGAAACTTAAAAAAAAAATTAAAAAAAGAATTCACAGCCCTAGGGATGAAGTCTCCACCATTGCATAATGATATCCACCCTTTCATGCAATATCTCACATGCAAATTTACATGCCTTGTGCATGTATTTGCACATTTAGGTTATAGACTATTAGCAGTTACACTTGTAAATTGCTTAATTGGGTGCAAGTTGGCACTAACAGCCAATGATCAGAAATAATTGGAGTTAATTGGCACTCTTTGACATCAGTTTGCAGTTACACGCTTAACTGCACTTAGGTGCTATTCTATAATGTTGGCCCCTAACTTCTACAGTGAGTAACTGCAAGAGGGGTATGGATGTGGGAGGGGCATGGGTAGGGCAGGGAAGTTGCTGCCAAGTACTTATTCACAAAATGTTTGGAATACTCTGTTACACACGTAATAACTGCTGCATTTAAGCGCAAAGTATTTACGCTTGTCATATAGCTAACACAAGTGATCTTGCTAATGAACACATGTTTGTAGCGCTATAGAAATGCTAAGTAGTAGTAGTAAATGCAGACTTACATTAGTATTCAATAACAGTAAATAGGTGCATACTTGCCATTATAGAATTTGTGCTTAGCGCACACTTTAGACATCTAAAATTTAGGTGACCTTTAGAGAATTACTCATCTAGAGACTAACTCATGTTGCTCTCATACTAGGTTTCAGAAGGAGAAAAGGCAGTTCAGGTTGGAAGAGTGGGGTTAAGAATAAATCTAAGCTTGCACCTGAGATGTAAGGACTTGCTTGAGGTCACATGGAGTATCAGTGGGATTTGCTTTAGCCATTAGGCTACTCTTCACTTTCTCATAAAAGCAAATATACCACACATTCCATTGTAAACTAGTCTTTAAATATAGCTAGTGGTTTTTTTTTTTTAACTCAACAGGACCTGTTTAAGTTAGATGGATTTCTTGGGAGTGTGGGCTGTTTTCATCCTAGGGGCTGAAACTGTTGCATATTATCTTAACTCTTGAAGGACAAAATTAGTCTTGCTTTAATAATATCACTGATAGTGCCAAAAGGGTGAAGACAGAAACAATGTTCTATTGTGCCTAAGATTTATTCCCTCTGAATAAAGTAGATTAGGACCTTATTAGCCATCCTGAAACATCATCTGGCTATTAACCTTGTTTTCCTTCATATCATTAAACAGAGAACATTACTGCTAGCTTGAAAATCTACAGAATATGATGATACACAGTACATGTTACCTCCTGGCAGTTGTCTGTAATGAACCACCATGTGACAATTGCATTATGTAAAAGAGCTGCACCATAAAAAGCAATAAGCTGCTTGAACTATAACAATAGTTATTTTATAGCAATAGCGTTTACTTTGCCAGATAAAGGCATCCAAGGAATGTCTTCAAACTTGTTTGGACCAAATCCGGTTATGAGGGCTCTAATTGTGAAGTCTCTCCAGCTGTTGCAAAATCAATATAAAGGTGCTATGTTTAATTGATTCATTTTGAAAGCAGTTTTTAGGTACGAACTATGCCCTCTTTTTTTGTATTGGCAGTACACTCCACAAGAAATTAGTACAGGTATGAACAAAACCCTGTCCTAAGCAATTTATAGTGCAAGTTAATATTGTACTTCAGCAAATCACTATCATCTGTTGCTTTATGTTCCACAAGTAGAATTTGAACCTACCAGCTCATTACTATAACTGCTTATCTCCAGTGGTATTTCTTATACAAGCCCCGCAGTTCAGGTTTTACTAAGAAGCCTGCTTGTAAGCTACATCATGTGAGTAGGGCAACCATAAGCCTGAATTCTGCAAAGAAACAACTTGCTACCTAGCCTGTGAACTTATGCATTTCTGAAATACATTTCTTGTGTAACTCAATCAGCAAAGTGTATGTAAATACTTATTCTGTGGTTTTTATAGTGACTAGCGATGTACCAGCTTAAGAGTTGGTAAAGAAGAGAGTCTCCTTTTCCAGTGGGTACATCTGAATGGAGATTGCTATAACCTGTTATAAAGCGTAAAATTCTACTGCTTTGTCATTATCACCCATTCATTCATCTCTCCCTCTATTCTCTCCCCATTACTATGTTTCCCCTTGACACTTTTATTAGAATGCTTTTATGTTTCACTTACGTATTCTAATAATAATTTTAGAAGGAGTAGCTGTGTTTGATGTAACAAAAATTAGAGGCAGATGGTTCCTTATAAACTGTTAATTTATTAGGCATGAGCTTTTGAGAACCACAGTCTACTTAATCTATGAGATGCCACTTGCCGCTGTCATATTCTGATATTGCCATGCTTTGCTCTTATTGTCCTGATCTGAGGAAGGAGGTTTTGTCTTCTTCAACCTAGTCAGAAGTTGTGAAGTTAGTCCAATAAAAAGGTGTCGCCTTTATTTTTTATTTTTATTTGTTAAACTAAAGTTATTTTGTAGTTCAGGAATTTTTATTAGTACCTAGCACCTTTATTACTTTAACATCATTGAGCAAGATGTTGGGCTCTGGTTGCAGAGATAACCAATGCCCCCTTGCCCAAAGCCCTGGAGTAAGGACTGCATAACTTTTTTCTCCGAGGACAAGCAGGCTGCTTGTTCTCACTGATGGGTGACGTCCACGGCACCCCCTCCAATCGGAATCTTCACTAGCAAAGACGTTTGCTAGTCCTCGCGCGCCGATGCGCACCGCACATGCGCGGTCGTCTTCCCGCCCGAACCGGCTCGTGTTCGTCAGTCTTCTTTTGTCCGCGCTCGGGACGGTCGTGTTTTTGCCGCCGTTTCGTGCCCCTCAGAGGACCCTCGCGCGTCTTTCGTGTTTTCACAAAAAATAAAAAAGAGAACCTTTTTCCAGTATTTCTAGCTTTTTCCCAGCGTAAGTTTTCTTTTGCTTTCGGCAGCGGCCTTGTTGGCCGCCCGTAGGGGTTTTTTCCCCCTTTTTGTCTCGGTGCTCGTGTCATCATCACGAATTTTGATTTCGCCGGCGCGATTTTTCTGCCCATGACATCGAAGCCTTCCAGCGGCTTCAAGAAGTGCACCCAGTGCACCCGGGTAATCTCGCTCACTGATAGGCACGCCTCGTGTCTTCAGTGTCTGGGGGCTGGGCACCGCCCGCAGGCCTGTAGTCTTTGTGCTGTTTTGCAAAAGAGGACTCGGGTAGCGAGATTGGCCCAGTGGAACGTTCTGTTCTCCGGCGCTTCGACGGCATCGGCATCGAGAGATTCGTCGGGTGCATTGGCGTCGGCAGCACCGAAGTCTTCGGAGACCGCATCGACATCGACTGCATCGAGGCGTCCTCCTCCTGCATCGTTGGTACCGAGGCTTCGGAAGAGTGCGTCGGCGTCGGTGGTACCGGGACCCCCTCTGGTGCTGATGTCGTCGGACGGTGGTGCTTCGTCTGGAGTGCAGGTGAGGGCTGTCCATTCCCCTGCTGGTGGCGTTGAGCCTTCAGGTAGGTCTCCTCCTGCCCTGAGGGCTCCTGCGGTACAGCCCCCCCGGGATCGACCATCTTCAGCCCCGGCCCCGAGGAAGCGACGTCTGGATTCAACGTCCTCCTCATCGGTACCGGGGAGCTCCGGTGACATGCTTCACTCGAAGAAGTCGAAGATGCATCGTCACCGGTCACCTTCCCGACTGGGTACCGGGAGCTCTGGGTCGCCGAGGGAGTCGGCACCCAGCAGGCATCGGCACCGGGAGGACCGCTCACCCTCCATCCAGGAGGTGTCGGTGCGCTCTACCTCGGACAGCCCGGTACCGCCTCCGTGCCCGGAACAGATTCTGACCTCGACGCCTGCACCGGCTTCCAAGTCTTTCTCTACAGCCGCTCTGCACGAGAGTCTCCAGGCCGTTCTTCCTGGCATTCTGGAAGACCTGTTGCGCCCTTCCCCTCCAGTACCGGGGGTGCTTGCACCACCAGTGCCGTCGAGTGAGGCAACAGCTGGCCCTTTGCCCGGGGTGAGGTCCCCGGTACCGGTGCCGCTTGCGGTACTGGTTTTGGCTGCCTCCCAGGTGGACTCCTCGACGACGTCGGGGGAGGGAGCTTCGCCACTGCCGGCCAGGGAGTCCACCTCTCGACGCTCCCACCGTGGCCGTGGTTCCACGGAGTCGAGATGGACACGGCTTCAGACACAGGTCCGTGAACTTGTGTCTGATACCGATGAGGAGGCCTCGTGGGAGGCGGAGGAGGACATCAGATAGTTCTCTGACGAGGAGTCTGATGGCCTTCCTTCTGACCCCACTCCCTCCCCTGAGAGACAGCTTTCTCCTCCCGAGAGTCTGTCTTTCTCGGCCTTTGTCTGGGAGATGTCTACGGCCATCTCCTTCCCGGTGGTTGTGGAGGATGAGCCGAGGGCTGAAATGTTTGAGCTCTTGGACTATCCTTCTCCACCTAAGGAAACGTCCACAGTACCCGTGCATCATGTCCTGAAAAAGACATTGCTGGCGAACTGGACCAAGCCACTAACTAATCCCCACATTCCCAAAAAGATAGAATACCAATATCGGATCCATGGGGACCCAGAGCTGATGCGCACTCAGTTGTCTCACGACTCTGGTGTGGTGGATCTGGCCCTGAAGAAGGCTAAGAGTTCTAGGGAGCATGCTTCGGCGCCCCCGGGCAAAGACCCCAGAACCTTAGACTCCTTTGGGAGGAAGGCCTACCATTCCTCCATGCTCGTGGCCAAGATTCAGTCTTACCAGCTCTACACGAGCATCCATATGCGGAACAATGTGCGGAAGCTGGCGGGCTTGGTGGACCAGCTCCCTTCTGAGCAAGCCAAGCCGTTTCAGGAGGTGGTCAGGCAGCTGAAGGCATGTAGAAAATTCCTGGCCAGAGGGGTATTTGATACCTTTGATGTTGCGTCCAGGGCCGCTGCTCAAGGTGTGGTGATGCGCAGACTCTCATGGCTGCGTGCCTCCGACCTGGAGAATAGGATCCAGCAGCGGATTGCGGACTCCCCTTGCCATGCGGATAACATTTTTGGAGAAAAAGTCGAACAGGTGGTAGAACAGCTCCACCAGCGGGATAACGCTTTCAACAAATTCTCCCGCCGGCAGCCTTCAGTTATCTACCTCATCAGGTAGGCGTTTTTATGGGGGAAGGAGGACTGTTCCCTACTCTTCTGGTATGCGTAGGTACAATCCTCCATCTCAACAGCCTGCGGCCCAGGCTAAGCCCCAGCGCGCTCGCTCTCATCAGCAGCGTGCGCCTCAGCAAGGCCCCACAGCTCCCCAGCAAAAGCAGGGGGCGAGCTTTTGACTGGCTCCAGCAGAGCATAGCCGAGATCAAAGTGTCCGTGCCGGACGACCTGCCGGTCGGGGGGAGGTTGAAAGTTTTTCACCAAAGGTGGCCTCTTATAACCTCCGACCATTGGGTTCTTCAAATAGTCCGGCAAGGATACGCCCTCAATTTGGCCTCCATGCTTCCAAATTGCCCACCGGGAGCTCAGTCTTTCAGCTTCCAACACAAGCAGGTACTTGCAGAGGAACTCTCCGCCCTTCTCAGCGCCAATGCGGTCGAGCCTGTGCCACCCGGGCAAGAAGGGCTGGGATTCTATTCCAGGTACTTCCTTGTGGAAAAGAAAACAGGGGGGAGGCGTCCCATCCTTGACCTAAGGGCCCTGAACAAATATCTGGTCAAGGAAAAGTTCAGGATGCTTTCCCTGGGCACCCTTCTTCCCATGATTCAGGAAAAAGATTGGCTATGCTCTCTGGACTTAAAGGATGCTTATACGCATATCCCGATACTGCCAGCTCACAGACAGTATCTCCGATTTCGTCTGGGAACGCGTCACTTCCAGTACTGTGTGCTACCCTTTGGGCTCGCCTCCACGCCCAGGGTGTTCACAAAGTGTCTGGCTGTGGTAGCAGCAGCGCTCCGCAGGCTTGGAGTGCACGTGTTCCCTTATCTCGACGATTGGCTGGTGAAGAACACATCCAAGGCAGGAGCTCTACAGTCCATGCAGATGACTATTCGACTCCTGGAGCTACTGGGGTTTGTGATAAATTATCCAAAGTCCCATCTTCTCCCAGTACAGAGACTCGAATTCATAGGAGCTCTGCTGGATTCTCGGACGGCTCATGCCTATCTCCCAGAGACAAGGGCCAACAATCTGTTGTCCCTCGTTTCCCGGGTGCGAGCGTCCCAGCAGCTCACAGCTCGGCAGATGTTGAGATTGCTGGGCCACATGGCCTCCACAGTTCATGTGACTCCCATGGCTCGTCTTCGCATGCGACCTGCTCAATGGACCCTAGCTTCCCAGTGGTTTCAGGCTGCTGGGGATCTAGAGGACGTGATCCACCTGTCCACGAGTTTTCTCAAATCCCTGCACTGGTGGACAATTTGGTCCAATTTGACTCTGGGACGCCCTTTCCAAATTCCTCAGCCGCAAAAAGTGCTGACTATGGATGCGTCTCTCCTGGGGTGGGGAACTCATGTCGATGGGCTTCACACCCAGGGAAGCTGGTCCCTCCAGGAACAAGGTCTACAGATCAATCTCCTGGAGTTACGAGCGGTCTGGAACGCTCTGAAGGCTTTCAGAGATCGGCTGTCCCACCAAATTATCCAAATTCAGACAGACAACCAGGTTGCCATGTATTACATCAACAAGCAGGGGGGCACCGGATCTCGCTCCCTGTGTCAGGAAGCCGTCAGCATGTGGCTGTGGGCTTGCCGTTACGGCATGTTTCTCCAAGCCACATATCTGGCAGGCGTAAAGAACAGTCTGGCCGACAGGTTGAGCAGGATTATGCAACCTCACGAGTGGTCGCTTAACTCCAGAGTAGTGCGCCGGATCTTCCAAGTGTGGGGGGATCTCTTCGCATCTCGAGCCAACCACAAGGTCCCTCAGATCTGTTCCAGACTTCAGGCCCACGGCCGACTGGCATCGGATGCCTTCCTCCTGGATTGGGGGGAAGGCCTGCTGTATGCTTATTCTCCCATACCTCTGGTGGGGAAAACTTTGTTGAAACTCAAGCAAGACCAAGGCACCATGATTCTGATTGCTCCTTTTTGGCCGCGTCAGATCTGGTTCCCTCTTCTTCTGGAGTTGTCCTCCGAAGAACCGTGGAGATTGGAGTGTTTTCCGACCCTCATCACCCAGAACGAAGGGGCGCTTCTGCATCCCAACCTCCAGTCTCTGGCTCTCACGGCCTGGATGTTGAGAACGTAGATTTTGCCTCTTTGGGTCTGTCGGAGGGTGTCTCCCGTGTCTTGCTTGCTTCCAGGAAAGACTCCACTAAGAGGAGTTACTTCTTTTTATGGAGGAGGTTTGCCGTCTGGTGTGACAGCAAGGCCTTAGATCCTCGCTCTTGTCCTACACAGACCCTGCTTGACTACCTTCTGCACTTGTCTGAGTCTGGTCTCAAGATCAACTCTGTAAGGGTTCACCTTAGCGCAATCAGTGCATACCATTACCGTGTAGAAGGTAAGCCGATCTCGGGACAGCCTTTAGTTGTTCGCTTTATGAGAGGTTTGCTTCTGTCAAAGCCCCCCATCAAACCTCCTACAGTGTCATGGGATCTCAATGTCGTTCTCACCCAGCTGATGAAACCTCCTTTTGAGCCACTGAATTCATGCCATCTGAAATACTTGACCTGGAAGGTCATTTTCTTGGTGGCAGTAGCTTCAGCTCGTAGAGTCAGTGAGCTTCAAGCCCTAGTAGCTCATGCTCCTTATACCAAATTTCATCATAATAGAGTAGTCCTCCGCACTCACCCTAAGTTCTTGCCAAAGGTAGTGTCGGAGTTCCATCTGAACCAGTCAATTCTCTTGCCAACATTCTTTCCCCGTCCTCATTCCTGCCCTGCTGAACGTCAGCTGCACACATTGGACTGCAAAAGAGCATTGGCCTTCTATCTGGAGCGGAAGCAGCCCAACAGACAGTCCGCCCAATTGTTTGTTTCTTTTGATCCCAACAGGAGGGGAGTGGATGTGGGAAAACGCACCATATCCAATTGGCTAGCAGATTGCATTTCCTTCACTTATGCCCAGGCTGGGCTGGCTCTTGAGGGTCATGTCACGGCTCACAATGTTAGAGCCATGGCTGCGTCAGTGGCCCACTTGAAGTCAGCCGCTATTGAAGCGATCTGCAAAGCTGTGATGTGGTCATCTGTCCACACATTCACATCTCATTACTACCTGCAACAGGATACCTGACGCGACAGTCGGTTCGGGCAGTCGGTGCTTCAGAATCCCCCTAGGCCCATTTTTTATTCTGTTCCAGGCTACACTCTCAGTTAGTTGAATAAGATGTTAGGTCAATCTCAGTTATGTCCTCGCCGTTGCGAGGCCCAATTGACCATGTTTGTTGTTTTGAGTGAGCCTGGGGGCTAGGGATACCCCATCAGTGAGAACAAGCAGCCTGCTTGTCCTCGGAGAAAGCGAATGCTACATACCTGTAGAAGGTATTCTCCGAGGACAGCAGGCTGATTGTTCTCACAAACCCGCCCGCCTCCCCTTTGGATTTGTGTCTTCCCTTGTCTTTGTTTTGCTACATACGGGACTGACGAACACGAGCCGGGCTCCAATTAGAAAAGAAACAAAACAACACAATCAAAATCTTCTAAAGTCAAGAACTTCTCTGTTCTTTTGTCTACAATACAAAGATCATCACAGCATTGTGTTAACCAAAAGTAACTGAATCCTTCCTCCTCCCTATATACATTGTAATGACATGATCTCTTGTCAGGACTCTTGGCTCATTAATGAAGATGAAAACTGGATAAAGGTTGTGTGTTCTTGTTTTAAATATAACTATAAAATATAAATAATTTTGCATTGCTTAAACAATGTTAAGAATAAATTAGTATATTCCGTTTTCTAACATTGGTGGGCTAAGAGAGAGGTCTGTTTTTTTTTCCTGGTAGCCAGCTAGCTGAAAAATTCAGCTCACCCAATTCTCCTTGCAGAAAGCAATAGCTTTAAAGTGTAAGGTCATATAGCTAGGCAGACAATGAACATTACCTTTAGTATTTAATAACAAGAGAAATAGATAAAAGAAATAGAGGCATATTAACATGAGGCCTGTGAAATTTAAATTTGTGATTGAATGAAAAAATGTATTGTATTGCATTCTTCCTAATCCTTTGAAACTCATGTATTCTTGTGGATTTTGTTCTTTGTAGATGAGTTAAAGCAACCTGTTAGGTTGATAAGATCAGTGTTTGTTTGTTTTTTTTTAAGGTAAGAGATGTCATTTGCAGTTCTGACACAGTAGAGATACTGATACTTGTACATTTTTGTTTTTATTAAGTATACAATTTCATCCAGGCCAGTGATACTAATTCTTTGTCCTTCACTGACACAGTTTGATAGTGAATTAAGCCTCAAAGAGTCACATTCAAACATTGTAGTTTTTAGCTGGGAACAACTCTGTCTCTGTTTTGAGTTGTTTTTCTGTGGTGTAAAAGACCCATATTGAAGAACCTTCACATATATCTTTTTTTTTTTTTTTTTAACTTAAAAGAACAGGTTTTTTTTTTTCTTTTTGGGGTGCAGTAATCTTACACATGAGCTGATGCATGTATATTAGCTAGAATGTTCAAGTGGTTGTTTCTAGCTTGGTTTATAATTCAAACCAAATGTACACTGGAAGCTTTTCACTGTTAGCAGTGATGAATTTGCTTACTGGGTTATTCAGAGGTTCTTGTAGCCTAATATCAAATTTTTGTAAGGGAACAGATCTTAAATTTCTTGAAAGAAAAATATACTACCAGATTCTAGTGTAATATTTATCATCTCCTACCCCCCACTTCACTCTGACAGAAAAGTCTTTTTAATGTTAATAGTTTCAGTGCTGAGATCTTTAACTGGCCTACCACAAAGTTTTTAGCTGTGGCATACAAATAGGGAAATCCAGTTTTTTCCTAGTAGCTGGGAAGTATTGGATGCAGCAGCAACTGAATAGCTGCAATGTTTTCTTTGACGTGCACCAATCAGTACTTCTGCAGAGTGTACTGGGGCTAATTCAGCCTTTTCAGTCAATGAGCATTGCCAGCACAGAGAGACTATACATGCTAGAAATGGAAATGAATCTTCTGACCTGCAGTGCCCCATGCAGGTGATATGGCTCATAAAAAAACTGAACAGTCTATGTTGAGACCCAAAGTGGTGGACTGGATTAGAAACTGGTGAGAGGAGACAAAGAAGGGTGCTAAATAATGGAATTGCTCTGAGGAAAAAATGATGATATAGTGGAATCCCTCGAGGATCAGTCCTGTTCAGTATCTTTTTGGGAGGGATTAGGAAGAAAAGTGCTTCTTTGTGAATGATGCCAAGGTCTGCAATGGAGATGGAATTAGAAATGGATTAAGAAAGCTGAGAAAGTGGTCAGTCACTTAGCAGGTAAATTCAGTACTTAAAAATGCAGCGTACAGAAATCCAAGGAAGCAGTACACAATAAATAACATACATACAGCAGGAGAGAGACCTCAGGGTGATTTTATTGATTATCAAGCAGGGAGATAGTGGAACAAGATGGTGACTGGAGCTAGAGGGTACATAAGGAATGGTATAAGTAGGTGGTGGGGGGGGGGGGGGGGGGGAGTGCTTATGATGTATTGGTTGTTGAGACCTGGAACATTGTCCCATTCTGGAACCTTACAGATTTCATGCAGTGCAGAGAAAAACTACCAAAATGGTTTGGGGTTTGTAGAAGAGGCCCTTTGAAAGGAGACTTAAAGATCTAATACTAGAGTAGAGGCAAGTCGGGGAACATTTTAAATACCATTCTTCAATGTATTAATGGAAAAGAAACAAACCTGTTTCTAGGGAAAGGAAGCTCAAAAATGAGGGGCAAAGTGAGGAAATATTTCTTTAGAGAGAGGTCAGCAAAAATTGAGTGCCTTCCTGGGGTAGGCAGTGACCTAAAATGGTAAGATTTTGAGGGCAAAGGATCATTGATACTAAAAGTAGAAATAGCTCAGATTATTGCCACATGCTGAAGTACAATGAGGTTGAGGCTGCCAGAATGAATGACAAATGGTTACCATAAAATGTTAGAAGTCAATGCTCATATAGCTGAGCCTGTCAATGCTGCGCAGATGATTGGAAAGGCTGACTGGTAACTATTTAGATCAGGCTATTAGATTCTATTATAACAGTTGGATCAGCCTGGTAGGTTTCAAGTTTTGTGGAAGACTCGAGCTCTTATATAATCACACCTTGCAGGCTACATGAGATCTAGCAGGCAGTATATTCAGGAGGTAATTAAGCTGATGTTGCTGGTTGTGAGGAATATTGTAGAGCTTCATCCTTAGGTATGAGAGAAGTGAGTTCTGGTGGAAACTAAATGGGGTTCTTGTGTGCTTTACCACTCAGGATGATGTCATTCAAACACGGAAGACAAAAAGACTGTCCCTAGATATGAAGCTGCCAGTCAGTGTGCATATGGTCACACTCTCTGTGACTGGTAGCCGGTGAGGATTCTGGGTTGCAAAATAAATCAAAATTTAACAAATTATCAGTAAGAGCTTCTTTTGTTCAGAATAGCATGTCATGAATTGCTAGGCCATGAGAGAAGTCACAGGTCAGAGAGACAGTGTTTCCCAGCAATCGTGAGTTCTCTGAAGATGCAATTGAAGCAGTCAATATTTTTAAGGACCCAAAACTGACAGGTCATACTGACCAAGTTAAATAGCAGCCAAAGGTATGGACAGCATACTGTTAGGAGCAGAAATTTGATGATGGTCAAACAGTCACTCAGGCACCTGATGGAACACTTGATGTTTATTTGGAACATCTCTGTTGCCACCCTTCATGTTCTTTGCCATCCCTATCACAGATAGAGATACATCTGTTTCTTCAGCTTTGCAAGAGCTTAGGTGCACTAAAATATAGTACGATCAAGCTTGTGGTTTTTAGCTAGCCGTACATTATTATTATAATCTTCATTTTGAGTTAGTTTCTCACTTAACCCCAGATTCTGTATACAATGTGCGGAGGTGCGCATACCTAATCTAGATGCATGCCTTAATTGATCTACATGTCACTTAGTGTTATTAATTGGCTGATAACCAATTAGCAACACTAATAGGCCTTAAAAGGAATTTTTTGTGTACACTTTTCCAGGTGTATTCTGCAAATTGTCATGTGTAAATTCCAACATGCACATTCTGATTCCCTACGCACGTAGCCAAAATGGGAGTGTAGTCGTGGGCATACTGTGGGCATGCCAGGCCTATCAATCACATCTCTGTGCGCTGTTACAGAATTTGTACCAGCGCGCATAGATTTATTTATTTTATTTATTTATTTTATTTATTTGTTGCTTATATCCCACATTTTCCCACTCGTGCAGGCTCAATGTGGCTTACAGTAAGTTAAATAAAAGTACAAACTTAAAGGTTATGCAAGCATCTAACAGAGTGAACTAGATAGGGAAGGGGACAAGGATACATTAATCAACATTGCAAGTTGAGGGGTAAGTCTTAGCAAAGAGGAATGTCTTTAACAACTTCTTAAAAAGGCCATGGTCTTCTTGAGTTTTAAGGTGATGAGGTAACATATTCCAGTGTTTGGGACTCCAGTAACGGAAGGACGAGGCAAAGATTTTCTTGTACTTTACTCCCTTACAGTTCGGAAAATGAAGGTGGAGATAGGACCGAGCGGCAGGGTTGGCATTTCTAGGCGGAAGGTCAATCAAGGGGAGCATGTATTCCGGTGCAGTCCCATAGATGATTTTATGAGTTAGGGAGCAGATCTTAAAAGCAATTCGCTCATGTACAGGCAGCCAATGAAGTTTAAAGCGCAGGGGTTCGGCATGTTCAAAACGCCTTACTTTAAGGATGAGCCTCGCCGCAGTGTTCTGAGCCGTTTGGAACGATTTCAATAAGGAGGCCTGACAACCCACGTAAATACCACTACAATAATCCAGATGGGATAGGACCAGCCAGTGGACAAGGGTACGAAACAAGTCTCTTGGAAGGAGGTATCTGATGCGCCGAAGCCTCCACATTGCCTGGAACATTTTTTTGGTAACCAAGTGTACATGATCAGCCAGCTGGAGATGTGAGTCCAGGTGTATTCCTAAAAGTCTCATGCTGTTGGCAATCGGGAGGGCCGAGCCCAGTACTGGAAGCATTGTGTCAGATACATGAGCGTACGTGGACGAGAGGATGAGACAGTGAGTTTTTTCCCTGTTGAGCCTGAATCGGAACACCTTGGCCCAGTGTTCTAAAGTGGTGAAACATGCATCTATGAGGTTGGCAACTTCTGATATTGAGGATTGAAAAGGGATGTAAACTGTAATATCGTCCGCATAGATGAAAGGGTTGAGGTTTAGGTTTGCAAGTGCTGTGGCTAACGGCATCATCATAATATTGAACAGGGTAGGTGAAAGGGGAGAACCCTGAGGGACCCCACAGGAAGCATTCCACGGTTCTGAAGTGTGGGAGTTCACCATGACCTGATAGGACCTTGAAGTCAAGAAACCCTTGAACCAATGCAAAACTGGCCCTCCTATACCGAAAGAATCCAGTAGATGGAGCAGGAGTTCATGATCCACCATATCAAAAGCACTAGACATGTCAAATTGTAGTAGAAGAATCTTCCGTCCAACTGATAGTTCTCGTCTAAAGTTTGATAAGAGAGTGACCAAGACTGTCTCCGTGCTGTAATGAACTCGAAATCCTGATTGCGAATGGTGGAGGATATCAAAATTAGTCAAAAACTCGTTGAGCTGAACATTGACCAGACTTTCCAACAGTTTGATAACTAGAGGTATCGAAGCCACTGGACGATAGTTGGAGATGACATCTGGCTTGATCTTTAAATTCTTTGGGATTGGGGTGAGAAGGATGTTTCCATGGCCTGGCGGGAAAAAACCTGTGTTTAACATATAATTGAGGTAACAAGTCAATTCTTCAATGTAACATTTTGGTGCAACTTTTAGGAGGTGGGTTGGACATACATCTAATCTGCAGCTTTTATTTGTGAATTTACGTAAAGCCATAGTCACCTTTTCAGGCAACAGGCGATTGAATTTGATCCAATAGCGGTCAGCCGGGCAAGCGCCCAATGGTACGACCAGGGATGCCAGGAAGTCGTCCACATCAGAGAGGCTGCTGACGGTTGAAGATCGCAGGGTAAGGATTTTCTCCTTGAAGTAAGATCCTAGTTGTATAGCTGAAGGAGGATTAACACTGGAGCATTCTAACTTGCGAGTATCTAGAAAGGTGTTTAGTAGCTGGTATATCTGTCGGATGTCCCGGCCTGCCGCCTGCATCTTAGATGAAAAGTAGGTGCGCTTTGCAGATCGGATAGCATATTTATACTTGCGATGACTACTTTTCCAGGCCTCCCAAGCCAGGTCAGTTTTGCATTTTCGCCAAGTTCTTTCCGTACGTCGTGTCTCACATTTCAAAGCTCTCAGATCTGTTGAGAACCAAGGTGATAATCTACGATTGTACGAGGATTTAAGTCGCAGGGGTGCAATTGTATTCAACACTGTTTTGCAAGTGTGGTCCCAATCGGAGAGATAATTAGGCGAGGATGGTTGCAGACCCAAGCCGTGACTGTAGAGAGATCTCCAGAACAAACTGGGGTCGATGACACCTCTGGTGTAATATTGGTGAGGCTGACGAGGTCGGAGGGGACTTGAGGTTTGCCAATGCAGGGAGAATTGCAATTTAAAGTGATCCGACCAGGCCGTTTCCAGCCAGTCAATATCATGAACAGAAAAGTTACGATCTTCTAAAAATTTAAATGAGAGGAAGTCCAGTGAATGGCCTTTACAGTGAGTTGGACCTGAGATAGGACATTCAAGATCACAGAGGTGGAGAAAATCCAGGAACTGGGATACATCTGGAGAGGTGGGATTATCCAGATGGAGGTTAAGATCACCCAAAAAAAGTATATTCGAGTTATTCATGCAGGCATTAGAGATGAAATCCAGAAGCACAGATTGACTGCTTGACCAGGTAATTGGTGGCCTATAAATCAGCACACAGGCCAGCTGGCCATGAAGGGAGGAGTGATGAACCTTGACAGCAGCGATTTCCAGCAACGAGGAGGTCAAAACCGAAATTGTATCTACTATGAGATAGGAGCGGTAAATGAGCGCCAACCCGCCCCCTCTCTTGTCTTTTCTGTCCCAGTGGATGATTTTGTAGCCTGCAGGACAGAGATCTAATACAATGGGGTCTTTAGGTGTTCTTATCCAGGTTTCTGTGATGAACAACATATCTAGAGCGTCGGAGGAGATCCAGTCAGATATCATTTCAGGATTGCTTACTACTGATCTCGCATTTACATAGCCCACATGTAAAGATTGGAATTGCACTTGTTTCGCTTGCACAATGGGAACCGTTGTGTAATGATATTGCTTGCGAGGATGGGACTTAGAGGCAACAGAGACAGATAGTTGATCTGCATGTGACGAGTTGCAAGATGGTGTGCGGGATGAGAGCTTCCTATGTCCAGTGATGATGGGAATGTGGCCATAAGAGGATTCAGTAGCAGTTAGGACGGATTGCAACAGGGCTGACAGGTAGAGAATTTGAATTATGGAGGACGAGAACATGATTATGTCAGGAGGTGGCAGGAGATGAAATTGTAATCTAGGTAATCTAATTGTAGTTGTAATTGTAATTGTAAGGCTAATCTTGGCAGATTAAATAGAGCCCGGAGCACTCTCCACAGATCTGCAATTAGGGTAAACAGGAGGAAGGGAAATGCAACAGCTGATTAGTTGCAAGGCGTCCAGTGCAGAAACAGGCTCCTCCTTCTTCAAGCAAAACAGGCAGCCTAGAATCAAAGCGGGGCTACTCCTTTTCTGGAGCCGCTAATAGCGGCAACATCGCTCCATATCGATGGCAAACTTTGAGAAAAGATGGCGAATTCTGTAGGAGACCGTTAGGTGGCGACGTTAATGCTGTTTCTTACACGACGTCTGCACCCCCGACCTCGACGAACGAAACCGCTTGTTCAACTTGCAGCAGAGAGGATAACAGCTGATCGACAACAGCGGCAGTGAGCGGAACTGCTCTCTAGCGACGGGATTGTAAGAGCGATCAGCTGGGAGGAGAAGGCAGGTATCACGGGGAGACCCGTTGTGTTATTGTCGAGCTTGTTAAAAATTAACGAAAATTAGAGAGCAGTCAGTGCACCAGCGGGTTCCAGGGAAGGCTATCAAAATCGAAACTAGCAGGAAAAGTTAATAGGTTTTGAGAGAAGCAGTGATGGTATACGGAGCTGTAGTTATTGAGTCCGTTAGTTGGCAGCCATCTTGGATGTAGGCATGGGCATTTACAAAAGCTTTTCACTGGCATAAATGGACGCACCTATATTTAGGCTCATCTGCCCGGCCCAGGTGTATTCTGTTTAGGCACATCTAATAGAAAATACTTAGGTGTCACCATCAGAGCCATCTAGAATATATATAGAATCTAGTCTTTAGCGCACAATATAGAGTAAGGTCTATTGCGCACACATTATATTCAATAATTGGCTGTTAATTGGAGTTGTCAATTATTGGCCTCAACTGGTGCTAATTGGCAACAATTACTAGTTACATGTGTGACTTCCCTTATTCACTATTTTGTAAGTTATACGCTCAAATCCCAGAGCATGCAGCTTCAAGAAGGGATGGACATAGGTGGGTCAGGGGTATGTCAGGCAACTGGACAGGTTATAGAATACCATCATTTGCGTGCCTAACTGCCTAGAGTTGGGTGCAAACATTTTCACCAGCCTTTGAGCTGGGAACAACTGTGTCTCTCACACCTAATGTTTGGCATGTAGATGAGGACTTGTTCTAGTCTATAACAGCAGTTCCACACAGAACTGCCCTTTAATAGAATTCTCGCTCAGCATGCATCATCTTGGTGCCTAAATTTTGGCGCCATTTCTTAAATTTCTCTCTGTCTGAAAATGTAACTTTCTCTTCAGTTCCTCACTGGTAAGTATTGCTAGCAGTACAGACAGTATCTGCAGACAACATGAGCTAGATGGCCTTTTTCTGCTATCATCAACTGTGCTATTATATGCACAAATGGTTGTGCATCTGCATATATAAACAAATGGTTGTGAATTTGCTCTTAGATGAGTACTGCCCAGCAGTGGCAAAAGGAGGCAAGTCCACTTGTGCTCAAAAATAAATTGAGTGCCTATCTGTAATCTAGACAGTCAGGCTCATTTTCAAAGCACTTAGCCTCCCAAAGTTCCATAGAAACCTATGGAACTTAGCCTCCCAAAGTGCTTTGAAAATATGCCTCAGTGTATCCCATCATAATGTATATTGGACTTCTACATAGCCCCTTGAGGATCCCCAGTATTTCAGAGGCAAAAGGCAGTCAAGTTCATTGCAGAGAAACCAAGCAAGACAAATTTTTTTTTCTATTTTTCCACAAATCAACCAGAATGGACTTTCTTCCTTCTACCATTGCAGGGCAGAATAGTTACATAGTAGATGACGGCAGAGAAAGACCTGTACGGTCCATCCAGTCTGGCCAACAAGATAAACTCATATGTGCTACTTGATATGTATACCTGACCTTGATTTGTATCTGTCATTTTCAGGGCACAGACCGTAGAAGTCTGCCCAGCACTAGCCCGCCTCCCAACCACCTGCGCGGCCACCCAATCTCTGCTAAGCTTCTGAGGATCCATTCCTTCTGAACAGGATTCCTTTATGTTTATCCCACGCATTTTTGAATTCCATTACCGTTTTCATCTCTACCACCTCTCGCTGGAGGGCATTCCAAGTATCCACCACTCTCTCCGTGAAAAAATACTTCCTGACATTTTTCTTGAGTCTGCCCCCCTTCAACCTCATTTCATGTCCTCTAGTTCTACCACTTTCCTGTCTCCGGAAAAGGTTTGTTTGTGGATTAATACCTTTAAAATATTTGAACGTCTGTATCATGTCACCCCTGTTTCTCCTTTCATCCAGGGTATACATGTTCAGATCAGCAAGTTTCTCCTCATACGTCTTGTAACGCAAACCCCATACCATTTTTGTAGCTTTTCTTTGCACCGCTTCAATTCTTTTTACATCCTTAGCAAGATACAGCCTCCAAAACTGAACACAATACTCCAGGTGGGGCCTCACCAATGACTTGTAGAGGGGCATCAACACCTCCTTTCTTCTGCTGTTTACACCTCTTATACAGCCTAGCAACCTTCTGGCTACAGTCACCGCCTTGTCACACTGTTTAGTCGCCTTCAGGTCCTCAGATACTATCACCCCAAGATCCCTCTCCCTGTCTGTACATATCAGACTCTCACCGCCTAACACATACGTCTCCCGTGGGTTTCTATTCCCTAAGTGCATTTCTTTGCATTGAATTTTAATTGCCAAACATTAGACCATTCTTCTAGGTTCTGCAGATCCTTTTTCATGTTTTTCATTCCCTCCGGGGTGTCTACTCTGTTACAAATCTTGGAGTCATCCGTAAAAAGGCAAACTTTACCTTCTAACCCTTCGGCAATGTCACTCACAAATATATTGAACAGAATTGGCCCCAGCACCGATCCCTGAGGCACTCCACTACTCACCTTTCCCTCGTCCAAATGAATTCCATTAACCACCACCCTCTGGTGTCTGTCAGTCAACCAGTTCCTAATCCACTTCACCATGTTGGGTCCTATCTTCAGCCTGTCAAGTTTATTGAAGAGCCTCCTGTAGGGAACTGTGTCAAAAGCTTTGCTGAAATCTAAGTAGATTACATCTATTGCATGTTCCTGATTCAGTTCTCTGGTCACCCAGTCAAAGAATTCAATGAGATTCGTTTGGCACGATTTACCTTTGGTAAAACCATGTTGTCTTGGTTCTTGCAACTTATTGGCTTCCAGGAAATTCACTATCCTTTCCTTCATGCTTGTTCAGTAGAAGCTGAATGTCTAAGTTCAGTTTAGGATTCTTTGTGTGTATTTTGTGATAAATACCTTGTTAGTAAATGCCACAAATGACTTCACACATTCTGATTGCTCCATGCAATGGGTGGGATGCTCTTTATGTCATGCTTACTGTCTTGACTGCTCCTAAGCAAACTTTTATCTTTGCAAAGGAGTTGTTCAAACACTTACTTCAATAACACAAAATAAATATAGTTTCATAACCATTTATGTGCTCTTTAATGTTTTCCTTCGTGAGTTGTTCAGTGACAGGTTGAGGGTATTGAGTTTTATGGGATGTGTGAGTGTAATGCATTACTAATTGTATGTAGTTTTATTTCATTTCTTTAGAATTACAACAGTTTAGCGTTCAATTTATTTGATGTGTCAATTGTCTTTTGTCATCCGTTACAAGCATAGGGTTTCAGCAGAATATAAATATTGTATTAAATAAAATAGTAATAGTCTTACCAAGCTGTAATCTTGTATGCAGATGAAGACATTAACAAAGCTAATGCAATCAAGCTACTAATGACAGAACTTTTCAGCTGGTGGGAGCTTCAATTCTAGGAGAAAACAAATTAAAACCCATTTGCAAAATTCTGAAAACCTGCTGTTTTCAGGTAAAAATCTGTTGACTATTAACTGTTGTAAAACCCACTGCTTTAACCATTGGGTTGCTACTTTGTTTGCTCCTTCAGCACCCTGCAGTAATGAACCTAGGTCTAATCAGTGATGTACAATGATGAGGACTCTCACTCCTAACAATGAGTCCATGGTTCAGTGAATGTTGGTCAATCACTTTGATTGTGCTGACCTTTTCTTGGCTTATCGGTCATTCCCACTCCTTGGCTTGCTTGAGGATTCTCACTCACCAGAGATGCAAAATGCTGCATCTTATAACATCTCCAACTGGGTCAAGAAACCAACAGTCTTACTTGGGAGTTGAATCCATGTCCTCCATATGGCAGCTTGAAACATTGCCACTGTACTGCCAATGCAGGTTCAGAACAGACAGGGCTAGCATTCTGTCAAAGGCTGGTGTAAACGCACTCGCCCAACTGATGGCAGTTAGTGTGCAAATGCAGGTATTTTATTACATTGTTCTTAATTTCTGGGAATGCCTCTGACCCGCCCCCTACCCTTCCCGTGGTCATGTCCCTTTTGAGGTGCACATTATGAAGTGTAGGCACACATCTTATAGAATAGGGTGTAGGGCAGATCCATGCATAACTCCTAATTACTGCCAATTAATGGTTAACAGAAATAATTATTTTTTAATTAATTTGTGCACGGATCTGCGATCCATGCCCAAAAATTGTGTGCCCAACTTTGGGCGGCCTATACAGAATCTGTTGTGGATGAACTCTGACCATTTGAAGTTATTTATCTACATAGTATCGAGAGTCCGCTAGTAAATTGGAAGTAAATGAGTAGACTAATGCATACAGCACAACTTTTACAAGCTGATATTGCCTTATAGCCACTTTTACTAGTTGTGTCTATATGATCCTTTGATATGTACAGCATTATTTAGTGCCGTCTGCCTGTACAATGATACGAAATGAAGTGAGGCAATTGCTAGAAGTGAGATAAAGTCTGCTGAAAATACCTGGGTTTCAGATCCACACTTCTTTCCAAGACCTATTTTAATTAAGTTGCAGTACACACGTTTAAACTGTGTAGACTAACATGTTTAATAGTTGTAATTGAAGAGTTGATTTATGGTTCATCCTGAATGTCTCTTGGAGGCTGGGCTATCCTTTAGTCTACTGCAATTTCTTTGTGATATAAGTAGAGCTAGAGTAGCAGGAGATTTAACTGAGTAAAAAATCTGATAGAATACCAGGTAGAGAGATGTGTTTCCATCACCTGACTTAAACAGCACCTCCTGTTTGTTAATATCTGTAGATCCTGATACACGCTCCAATTGCTAATCATTAGATTCTTACAACACTTTGCCAAAATGTGTGCATCCACCATGAAACAATTCCAGATGACTGAACACACAGCTGTTAGGTTATTGTATAACACAGGCAATCATCACACCCTTAATAAACATCACTGGCTTCCTGTCTCTTCTAGGATCCAGTTTAAAAATTTTCTCTTGCTGCACAGGGCTTTAAAGTTTTACAACAATCTTTAGCTTATTTGTTAACCCATCATCGTTCTGTTCGTCTGGTTAGATCTCATGTTTGCTTATTAAGAGTGCCTTTCATTTTGACGTCCAGTTGGATATTACAAAATATACTGCATTTACGTATCTTATTCCTTCTTTATGGAAAAAGTTACCCTGACATTAGAGGTGAAGCCGATTGCAAACAAAATTCAAAAATGCCTTGAATACCTGGTTATTCCAGCAGGTTTTTTTGTGAAGGTTGAGATAGGTGGTGTATGTGGAGCTAGCATGGTCGGTGTCGTGAGTGATCTTTCCTGTATATGTTTTTTTTTTTTTTATATATTGGTAGCCTAGCTTTATATTGGTTTCCTTATGTGGGAGATCTTTTATATGACTTTTCCTGAAGTGGCATCTATATTTCCTCAGTTTGGTATGTATTTCAACTTTTTCTGTATATTGGTTCAGTTTATTATGTGAATCGTTGTGTTAGATTTTAGTTATTGTAAATTATTGCGAACTACCTTTGTTTTGAATGATAGATGGTATATTAAATTGTCAAAGTTTAAGGGCCACAATCCGCCAGATTCTATATATCGTGCCTAACGTTCCGTGCCGAACTCCAAGCGTATTCTATAATGCATATAACTTAATTGGCTTAACAAGCCAATCAGCATTTTTAACAACTCTTAAAAAGCAATAATGAGCACTAATTGGCAGCAATTAGAATTTATGCATATAACTCACTAAGCATATTTTGTAATGCACAGCGCTTAAATTCTAATGTACCGAAAAGGAGTGTGTTAATGGGCGTTTTGTGGGCATTCTGTCATTTACATGCACTGTTATAGAATATACCCCTCTGCACCTAAATCTATGCATCTGTATTTATTCCATGTTTTCCTTGGTGTAAATGGGTGCACATAGATCTAGGTGCTGGGATATATATCACCTAAGCGTATTCTATATACCACGCCTAAATCTAGGCACCACTTAAAGAATACGCTTAGGTGGAAATTTATTCCATGTGGATTTTTCAGATGCCATATGTAGACTCTAGCCTAATATGCATAAATTTGGCCCAGTATACAATAGCACTGTAAATGTGGGAAAAGTCAGTATTCTTGATAAATTTCTGAGCTTCATGCCAGTTCTCATTTAAGATGAATACTTCCTTTAATTGGTAAGTTTCACTGTGCTATAAATGACTCAATTATTCTATTAACAAATGAAAATGAGCTGTGTTAGAGATTAATAGCTACATCTAGGTGCGGGTAATCTTAGTACCTCAAAGAAAACTGGTCTATTGACAAACATGTTGGATGATGAAAAAGATCATGCATTAATCTGACTCCAGACAGGCTGAGAAACTTGAATAATTGGCATGCTCGTGAGGATTATTGGGTTGCTGGCTGTTTAGCTTTTATAATGTCAACTACCTTTCCAGTCCAGAAAGGACTCTCTAAGGTGTACAAATATATATAAAACATAACTGTAGATTGATTTAATCCACATGCTTTCCTTCACATTATAGTTCTTGAGAAAAAAAAATCCTGACACGTATATAGGGCCAATTCTATAAACTTGCGGCAAAAGTTTGGCACCACAAAATGTTGTGATGAGTACTAATTCTATAACGGCACTTAAGAGTACCTAAGCCATTATACAATACTAGCATAAGGCATCACCGATGTGCCAAAACGTAGGTACAACTTCTTATGTTAATTCAAAGCAGGTGTAAGTGGGTGCACCATGCTTCATCCATTTACGCATTTATGCACTAAGGGACCTATTCACCAATTTTGTAGAATAGCGCATAGCACTTACACATGTGATTTGCACTTTTTGGTGTAAATTCCACCGGTAGGCGGCAGTATTCTATAAACTTGTCACATAAATTTAGGTTCCTGCTTACAGAATTGTCTTTCACACTTTTATACAAATCTCAGCTTTCATAAGAATATGTTCTGAGGAAACTACAAAAATGAATGATAGAAACCTAAGAAATTTAAATCTCCCCTCTCAGTCTACCCAAATGGAGGCACAGTATCCATAAAACACTACCTCTTGTGATTTTGGATTATATATATTTTATCTTCGTTGTTTTCATGTAGATTTGTTGCAAATCTCTTTGCAGCTGCAGGTGTATATTTTCAGTGTGCTATTTTAGGGAAACTTCCTTCACAATAGACTTATTTGCTGTAGTGTGTTTCTCAAATAGAGTTCTGATGGCAAGGATTCTTGAGTTAAGATGAAAATGTTCATATACATACTACGCAGTTACTGTTGAGCAGTCCAGTGCCATCTTCAATCC
The DNA here is from genome assembly GCF_901765095.1 of Microcaecilia unicolor. Taxonomy (NCBI): domain Eukaryota; kingdom Metazoa; phylum Chordata; class Amphibia; order Gymnophiona; family Siphonopidae; genus Microcaecilia; species Microcaecilia unicolor. The sequence continues at coordinate 158,694,636 of NC_044038.1, forward strand.
ACATAGTTGTAACACCAAATTTAATTTGCTGTTGTAACACATCAGACAGTTCTGCTTTTTTTTTTTCTTAGCAGCAAGACCAGAAATATGTCTTGAAACTATTCTGGCAGAAGGGAGTATCTGATCTGTAGAAAGCTGGCTATATATTGCACCAATTGAAATCAACCTTTCAGTGAGATTAGCAAAGCCAGTTTCTTCGACCGTAGAGAAAGGCTAGATGTCCATGGCACACATCAAAGCGATCATGTCGGTAACGTCCAGTTTAACTGTTGCAGGCACAGTAGTCGTTCCGGGTTCGTCTTCTAAGTCACTTTATGGAAGACGTCTCCAATGTTTCTCGTAACACTAGGTTTTTGCTCACAGTTTGATGTATGCGCTTTCAAACCATTGGTACCATCATGTGACTTGTGGGTGATAACAAATGCCTTCCACACTGCATTACTTCCATCATTTTCAATAAGCCATTCTCTCGTTTTTTGTTTTAACAGGATTTTGTACTGTTGTTTTATCCACAAATAGAAATAAATTCTGATATTGACCATGCTGTAGCCTGAAACAATGATTGGAAATAATTTAGAACACAACTACCACAGGTAAATGAGACTCTGAGAGGGTAGGAATCAGAAGACCTTGAGCATGTGCAAATACTCAAGGCCCTACACGGGCCCAGCTTGCTTTTACTTCCCTGTGAGTGACAGCAGCAGCAACTAGGAGGGAACAGTAAGAAGTGCCTGTCAGTGTTGATTGGAAGGGAGGCGGGCAGGAAGCAAGAGAGCAGTGCCAGTCACTGTAGGTTGAGGGAGGAAGCACAGAAATTTTTTCCGACTCAACTGTAAGTCAAATTTTAGCCCTTTTTTTTTTAGGGGGGGTGTATGTGATATATTTTCTTATCTGATTAAGAGCATATCTTTGGAAGGGGTCAAAGAATCTCTGAGCAGGAGTTAATTTATTTCAAAGTTAACTTTGCCTTGGATTTAAAATAGTTTCAACTATTGTTCACTATGCATCATATTTTTGCATTAGAAGTTAAAAAAAAAAATTACATGGAAGCCAACTGTGACCCTTATTTTACTACTATAAATCATTTCTATAGCGCTACCAGTCGTATGCAGCGCTTTACAATTTAACAAGAAGAAAGACAGTCCCTGCTCAAAAGAGCTTACAATCTAAATTACAAGCCTTATTTGTGATTTACAAATACACATGTAAAACCCTGTTTTGGAAGGCTACTATTCACACACATAAATTCTCACCATGTATAAATATCAAGGGGTAAGACAAAAATCTCTCATCTTTGCAGTTTTGATCATTCTCTTAGGCTCTTTTTTTTCCAGACTAGGTCTTCTCTTCAAGCTGGCCCTCCCTCTGTAAGTCTGTTTATCTCATACAGTTCTCTGCTGATAGGCACTTCCTTTATACTTTCTGGTCCAGCTCATCAATCATATCTTACATGTTTTAGTCACTTGGCATCCTAATCATGATCTGATTCTGAACATCAAAACAGATTTATCAAAGAAAAACAATCCTTTAACATTGAAAACTGTTGTCCTTCAAGGACAACATTTTCCCCTGCACAACACTATGGCTTTGTAAATTCATTTTGATACATCATTGAAATTTTTATCACAGATTAATTCTATTGTTCATTCTTGTTTTTAGCAATTAAAAATGATTCACCAGTTAACACCTTTTTTTCACTTTGGCAGATTTAGAGGCGCATTTTCAAAGCACTTAGGGCCCTGTTTACTAAGGTGCACTAGCTTTTTTAGTGTGTACACAGAATTACTACTACTACTTATTTCTATAGTGCTGCTAGACATACGCAGCGCTGTACACTTGAACATGAAGAGACAGTCCCTGCTCAACAGCGCTTACAATCTAATTAGGACAGACAAACAGGACAAACAAGAGATAAGGGAATATTAAAGTGAGGATGATAAAATAAGGGTTCTGAATAAGTGAATAAGGGTTAGGAGTTAAAAGCAGCTTCAAAAAGGTGGGCTTTTAGCTTAGATTTGAAGACGGCCAGAGATGGAGCTTGACGTACCAGCTCAGGAAGTCTATTCCAGGCATATGGTGCAGCAAGATAAAAGGAACGGAGTCTGGAGTTAGCAGTGGAGAAGAAGGGTGCAGATACGAGAGATTTACCCTGTGAACGGAGTTCCCGGTGAGGAATGTAGGGAGAGATGAAAGTGGAGAGGTACTGAGGAGCTGCAGAGTGAATGCACTTATAGGTCAATAAGAGGAGTTTGAACTGTATGCGGAAATGGATAGGAAGCCAGTGAAGTGACTTGAGGAGAGGGCTAATATGAGCATAATGACACTAGCGGAATATTAGTCGTGCAGCAGAATTTTGAACAGATTGAAGAGGAGAGAGATGGCTAAGTGGGAGACCTGTGAGAAGCAAGTTGCAATAGTCTAAGCGAGAGGTGATAAAGAGTGTGGATGAGGGTTCTGGTAGTGTGCTCAGAAAGGAAAGGGCGAATTTTGGTGATATTATAGAGAAAGAAATGACAGGTTTTAGCAGTCTGCTGAATATGTGCAGAGAAGGAGAGGGAGGAGTCAAAGATGACCACAAGGTTACGAACTGATGAGATAGGAAGGATGAGAGTGTTATCCACAGAAATAGAGAATGGGGGGAGGAGGAGAGGTTGGTTTAGGGGGAAAGATAAGAAGCTCAGTTTTGGTCATGTTTAGTTTCAGATGGCGCTGAGACATCCAGGCAGCAATGTCAGACAGGCAGGCTGATACTTTGGCCTGGATTTTGGCTGAGATTTCTGGTGTGAAGAGGTAGATCTGGGAGTCATCAGCGTAAAGATGATACTGAAAACCATGGGATGAGATCAGAGTACCAAGGGAAGAAGTATAGATGGAGAAAAGAAGAGGTCCCAGGACAGATCTCTGAGGTACACCAACTGACAGTGGGATAGAAGTAGAGGAGGATTCACTAGAGTATACACTAAAGGTACGCTGGGAGAGATAAGAGGAAAACTAGGAAAGAACAGAGCCCTGAAATCCAAGTGAGGACAGCGTGTCAAGGAGTCGGCTGTGATCAACAGTGTCAAAAGCAGCAGATAGATCGAGAAGGATGAGGATAGAATAGAGACTTTTGGATCTGGCCAGGAACAGATCATTGGAGACTTTAGCAAGCGCTGTTTCAGTTGAATGAAGGGGCGAAAGCCAGATTGAAGTGGATCAAGAATAGCTTGAGATGAAAGAAAGTCAAGGCAACGGCGGTGAACAGCACGTTCAAGTATCTTGTATAGGAAAGGGAGGAGGGAGATGGGGTAATAGTTTATTTATTTATTTGTTGCATTTGTACCCCACATTTTCCCACCTATTTGCAGGCTCAAAGTGGCTTACATAGTACCGTCAAAGGCATTTGCCCAGTCGGTGGATAACAAATACAAAGTTGTATAGTGATCGTATGAGGTATAAGTGGAGGGTCGGAATGGATGAAGATTGTATGATGTCCTGTTCGATCATAGTCATGCTGTGTTGGTAGTTGAAGAGGATTACGTGGGGTCGTTGGGGTAGGCCTTTTTGAAGAGGTTGGTTTTTAGTGATTTCCTGAAGTTCAAGTCATCGTGGATTGTTTTCACAGCTTTTGGGAGCCCATTCCATAGTTGTGCGCTTATGTAGGAGAAGCCAGCTGCGTAAGTTGTTTTGTATTTCAGTCCTTTGCAATTTGGGTAGTGTAGGTTTATTAGGTAGGATCTTGATGATCTGACTTTGTTTCTTATTGGTAAGTCTATAAGGTCTGTCATGTATCCTGGGACTACGCCGTACATGATTTTGTGGACTAAGGTGCAGATTTTGAAGATGATCCGTTCTTTGATTGGGAGCCAGTGCAACTTTTCTCAGAGGGGTTTGGCACTTTCGAAGCGTGTTTTGCTGAATATCAGCCTGACTGATATAGTTGGAAGGACAGGTAGGGTCCAGTGAAGGTTTTTTTAAGGAGTGGTGTGACTACGGCATGTTTGAAGGCATCAGGAATAGTTGCAGTGGACAGTGAAAGACTGAGGATATGACAGATAAAAGGGATGACAGTAGGAGAGATAGTGTTAAGTAGATGGGTGGGAATAGGATCAGAAGAACAGGTAGTTAGTTTTGAGGAGGAAATAAGATGTGTAGTTTCCTCTTCGGTGATTTCAGAAAAGGAAGAAAAGGAGGCAGGGGTTGGAGGGTTGAGAGAATGGACTAAGGGAAGGAGAGGTGGAGGTGACCTGGTTGAGAATTCAAGTTCCCTTGTCATCAAGCAGATGAAGCCATTACGTATGGGTTGTGTCCATCAACCAGCAGGGGGAGATAGAGAGCACTCAAATTTCACAGTGCCACATGGTCAGCTAGCTCCACTGACTCTACAGTATTCTCTATCTCCCCAAGCAGGGTGGTTGCAGCTTGATCAAGGTCTTTAAAAAATGTGACTGGGGGTGGCTCCTGGCTTGCCAGTTGTTAGCCGGGGTGTTAGAGGCTATAGCAGCTTCACTTTAAAGGCACATAGGTTAGCCCTTTCCCTGCCTTACCCATCCCCCCAGTGGATGTGAGCACATTAGTTTCACTTTTCCCTGCTCTTTTCCACTCTATACTTGGTGGATGCAGGCACATTGGTTCGCCTTTCCCTGCCTTTCCCACTGTTCTGTACCTCCGGAGTTGATTTGATTGCCTCTTTTGCTGTTTTCTCTACTTTCCTCTCAGCGTTTAAAAAAAAAAAAAAAAAAAAAAAAAAAAGCAAGATGTTTTCTTCAGTTTCTACAGTGTGACCGGAGCTTGTATACTCGGTCCAGTGAGGTAAGAGTGTTTTCTGACTCCTCCGGGGAGGGCCCGCGATCGGGACGTTTTTGGCACGAAGCCGCCATTTTTAATTTTCCGCTGTTTTTCGGCGATGGCTGCAGAGAGTGTTAAGCGCTGTTCCAACTGTGGTAAGCGCAGATCAGCAGCAGGGCTCTGTAAAACGTGCTGTTCAGGCGTAAGAGCCGGCCCGGCCCGAGCATGGCGAGTGATGATTCTTCCCGCTCGGTGGAGCTGGCAGCGGGCGCCATTTTGAAAGCACCACATGGCGCGACCCCTGCTGAGGCGGAGGGTCTGGAGACCGGAGGGGGCCCTCGAATTGAGGCTGGCCAAAGAGCTACTAGCCCCGGACTGGAACCGGGTGCCCAGGGCGAGTTTTTCTCCCCTGACTTTGTATTATTGCTTCATAATGCATATATGCTTAAAAGAGCTCAGCCACAGGGGTTTTCTATGGCCCCCCTTACTGCCCCTCCGGTGGATGCAGGCCTGGGATTGCCCTCTAAGGCGTTTTTCCCTGATAGCTGGCCGCAAGAGAAGCGCAGAAGGGTAAATTCCCCTTCAGAGAGTGGCGCACCCCCCTTTTCCCCCCCGTGGTTGGGATGTGGTGACTCTGAGGGGTCTGGCAGGCCCTCGTGGCCAGAGGAAACAGAGGAAGGTGCAGAAGGGCCACTGGATCCAGATGATCCGTCCGCGGTGAGGATTTTCCACCGCGAGGAGCTGCCAGCGCTTGTTTCAGATTGTCTTATAGGTCCTTTCTATTGAAGATCCTGGGAGTGGCGTGGCCTCCTCTGGAAATCCGAGGATGGCAAGTACCAAAAAGCCTGCTCGAGCCTTTCCTTTGCATGACTCCATCCAAGAGCTTATTTCAGCTCAATGGGCTGACCCCGAAGGACCTTTGAAAGTTTCCAGGGCTATGGGGCAATTATTCCCTCTGAGTGAGGAGCATTTGGCTTGCTTTGCAATGCTTAAGGTGGATGCCCTAGTCACAGCTGTGACAAAGAGAACTACCCTCCCGGTTAAAGGAGGTGTTGCCCTGAAGGACATGCAAGACCGTAGACTGGAATCAGCACTTAAACGGTCCTTTGAAATTGCTGGTCTTACTATTCGGACGTCTGCATGCAGTTGTTATGCTGCTGGAGCCTGCCTGGCATGGTTGCAACAGGCAGTGGAACAGCCCGGTGATGGAGCGGAGCCCTTGTCTGAAGTGGCTCCGCGAATGGAGTCGGCCTTGTCCTTTTTGGCTGACGCCCTTTATGATATTGTCAGAGCTTCGGCTAAACAGATGGCTGTAGCAGTGGCGGCTCGCCGTCTTCTGTGACTACGGCATTGGGCGGCGGACACGGCCTCTAAGCAAAGGTTGGTGAAGTTGCCCTTTCAAGGCCTTCTCCTTTTGGTGAGGAGTTGGAGAAAATTGTGAAAGGCCTAGGAGATGCTAAACCCCAGCGCTTACCCGAGGATAGGCCACGGCCTTCCTCCAAGGGTCAGGCGGTTCACTCCTCTTATAGACCTCGCTTCCGTGAAGCTAGAAGGGACCGCCCGGGGCATTCTGCTGAGTCCACTTCTCGTGGCTGGTTTTCAGCAGAGGAACTCCTTTCACTCGGACAAACGTTCCGCAGCAGCAGGCTCAAGACCTGGAGTTCGAGGGCGACCCTCTCAATGAGGGTGCGCCGGCCCCCTCCTCGATTCCTGCTATAGGAGGATGTCTTTCCCTCTTTCTCGAGGAGTGGGCCAAAATTACCTCAGATCAGTGGGTCTTGGACCTCATCAGAGAAGGATACCGAATAGAATTCGATGCCCCGATAAGAGACGTGTTTGTGGAGTCCCAATGCTGTTCTGCCGCCAAACGGGCGGCGGTAGAGGAGACCTTACAAGGCTTGATTCACATTGGGGCGGTTTCCCCCGGTGCCTCCCGCCGATTTCGGCTGCAGCCGCTACTCCATTTACTTTGTGGTGCCGCGAAAAGGTGGGTCTTTTCGCCCTATTCTGGACTTAAAAGAATTAAACAAGTCCCTAAGAGTGCGGCATTTTCACATTGAAACCCTGCGCTCCGTCAGTGCGGCGGTACAGCCAGGAGAGTTTCTCACGTCTCTGGACCTGAAAGAAGCTTACTTGCACATTACAATGTGGCCCCCGCACCAGAAGTTTCTGAAGTTTGCGGTGATGGGAAAACATTTCCAGTTCCAGGCCTTGCCTTTTGGCCTCGCCACAGCTCCCCAAACCTTTTCCAAGGTGGTAGTAGCTGCTTTTCTCAGGCGAGAAGGTATCCGGTTTCACCCGTACCTAGACGACTGGCTCATCAGAGCGGACTCCACAACAGAGAGCCATCAAGCTACAGCCAGAGTGGTCTCAGTACTGCAATCTGTGGGTTGGGTTGTCAATGTAGCCAAAAGTCACCTGACCCCCTCGCAATCTCTAGAATATTTGGGGGCACAGTTCAACACAGACTCGGGATATGTATTCCTACCCGAGCAAAGGTGGTGCAAGCTTCAGAATCAGGTCCGTCTGCTCCTGAGGATGCCCCGCCCGCGAGCTTGGGACATTGTCCAGCTGTTGGGATCGATGACGGCCACCTTGGATTTGGTGCCCTGGGCGAGAGCGCACCTGAGACCTCCTGCAGTATTCCCTGCTTCAACGATGGTCTCCAGTATCTCAGGATTATCAATGCAGACTCTCTTGGCTTCCTGCGGCCCGACTCAACATGGAGTGGTGGCTCTCAGACAGCATGCTGTGGTGAGGAATGCCGCTGGCGCTCCCCGATTGGTGCCTAGTGGTGACAGATGCCAGCCTGAAGGGCTGGGGCGCACATTGCAAGGGGAAGCATGCCCAGGGTCTTTGGACACCCGACGAGTCGGAGTGGTCCAGCAATCGCCTAGAGTTGAAAGCGGTGTTTCAGGCGCTTCTGGCCTTTCAAGTGACCCTGGAAGGATTGGCTGTCAGAGTGATGTCGGACAACACGACAACAGTGGCCTACATAAACCGACAAGGCGGCACTCAGTGCAGAGCGCTGGCCGCGCAGGCCGAACAGATTTGCCACTGGGCCGAGCTGCATCTACAGTTTCTGTCGGCAGCTCACATTGCAGGTCAGAGCAACGTGCAAGCTGATTATCTAAGCAGGCATCAAATCGATCCAGCGGAATGGGAACTGGCAGACGAAGTATTCCTGCAGATATGTGCCAAATGGGGCAAGCCCGTAATGGATCTTATGGTGACAAGCTCAACTGCCAAAGTCCCGTGCTTTTCAGCAGACGGAGAGATCCTCGCACAGCCGGGTTGGATGCCTTGACTCAACCCTGGCCTCTGGGCCTCTGGTATGTGTTCCTTCCGTGGCCCTTGATAGGGCGTGTGCTCCTGCAGATTCGGCTTCACCCAGGAGAAGTGGTTCTCATCGCCCCGGATTGGCCCAGGGGGCCTTGGTATGGGACCTCCGACAGATGCTAGTGGAGGCTCCCCTTCCTTTACCTCTGGTACCGAACCTGTTGTCGTAGGGACTGGTGGCCATGGAGGACGCCTGCCGTTTTAGTCTTACGGCATGGCTATTGAGAGGCAAAGACTATTCCAATAATGTTATTTCCACTCTCCTGCAGGCCCGCAAGCGGTCCACTTCCGTGGCTTATGCCAGGATATGGCACCAGTTTGAGGCATGGTGTGTTTCAAAAGCGATCACACCCATGCGGGCTCCTGTCTTGCCAATTCTGGACTTTTTGCAGGATGGTGTACAAAAAGGCTTGGCCTATAATTCCCTGCGGGTGCAAGTGGCAGCATTGGCCTCCCTTCATGGTAAGGTTGCAGGCGTGTCTTTAGCTGCTCATCCAGATGTGGCACGGTTTCTTAGAGGGGTGCTTCGGCTCCGTCCTCCCGTGCGGGCACCTTGTCCAGCTTGGAACCTGGGGCTAGTTTTGAAGGCTCTGCAGGGTTCTCCTTTTGAGCCGCTACGGCGAGCTTCAGAGAAAGATTTGACACTAAAGGCTGTTTTTCTGGTGGCCATTACTTCGGCGAGACGGGTATCAGAACTCCAGGCGCTGTCCTGTCGAGACCCATTTCTGCAGTTTTCAGAGTCCGGGGTCACGGTTCGGACCGTGCCTTCCTTCATGCCTAAGGTGGTTTCAGCGTTTCACCTAAACCAGCCTATTTTTCTACCCTCTTTTGTTAAGGAGGAGTTTCCAGAATCCTTTGGGCAGTTGCACCTGTTGGATGTGCGCAGGACTCTGTTGCAGTATCTGCGAGTTACTAATTCTTTCAAGACCTCTGATCATTTGTTTGTTTTACCATCAGGTTCTCGCAGAGGGTCTCCAGCGTCTAAAGCCACTATTGCCCGCTGGCTCAAGGAAGCTATCTTTTCAGCTTATCTGCTTGCCGGCCGGCCTCCGCCTGTAGCCTTTAAGGCACATTCTACAAGAGCGATTTCTTACTCTTGGGCTGAAACTGGAGCACTCTCTCTTCATGAGATTTGACGTGCAGCAACATGGGCTTCGACGCTCTCATTTGCCCGACATTACAGGCTGGATGTGGCTGCTAGGAGGGATGCGCGTTTTGGAGCACAAGTGCTAGCGCGTGGTGTGACTTATTCCCACCCTATATAAGGATTGCTTTGTTACATCCCATACGTAATGGCTTCATCTACTTGATGACAAGGAAGGGAAAATTAGGTTCTTTCCATGATAATTTTCTTTCCTTTAGTCATAGCAGATGAAGCCATGAGCCCTCCCTGTATGATTGTCTGTAGGATGTGAATCTGTTTCAGGTTCTGTTCTTGTTTCCTGAAGTTCTAATCCTTCCTTGGGAGAAAGTTGGAAAACAGTCTTCAGGATTCTTGTTCACTTATAAGAGGATGAGTTCATTCCCTCCAGTTCATGTGTAGGAGGTTGAGTTCATTCCCTCCAGGAGGATGTGTGTATTCTCTCCATAAATACAAAGAGGGGGACGAGTTTATTCCCTCCAGGAGGATGTGTTCATTCCCTCCTTTTGAGTTCATGCCCTTGTTATGGGGCCATTGTTCGCTGTGAGGAAAGTTCATGTTATTCCCATTGCGGTTTGTTATACTGCTTTGGAAGCTTCAAATACTGAAGAGGCAGTGGAGCTAGCTGACCATCGGGCACATTTTCAAAGCACTTTGGGAGGCTAAGTTCCATAGGTTTCTATGGAACTTTGGGAGGCTAAGTGCTTTGAAAATGAGCTTGCATGTGGCACTGTGAAATTTGAGTGCTCTCTATCTCCCCCTGCTGGTTGATGGACACAACCCATACGTAATGGCTTCATCTGCTATGACTAAAGGAAAGAAAATTACCAAGGTAAGAACCTAATTTTCCCTTAATCTTGTGAACCTTATCATGAAAGTACTCAGCCAGAGTCTGGGGGGAAAGTGAAGGAGGGGTTGGAGGTGAAGGCACTTTGAGGAGAGAGTTCAGTGTAACAGAGCCTTTTGTTAAGCTGGGTCTTTTTAGTGGATCTCCTTGCCATGCAAATTGCGGGGTATTCCCAAATATTTCTCACTTTAGAAAAGCTTTGAAAACTTAGCAGTTCAGACAGAGTTATGGTTAAATATGGTATGATTGGTTTCTTTCTTTATTATCTAACTAGTTATGGTTATGGGATAGATATGATTGCTTCTTTACCTCTTGTGGGGTGATGACTGAGAATAATGTATTTTTTCCTTCTATAAACCGCTTTAATACCTATTGTGCTAAGCAGTTTATTAACAAATAAAATGAAACTTACTGTATTGACCCACACATACAACTCACAGTTATAACCCATGGACATACATGCACACATGCAGAGGGCTAGAAAGAATTCCATGAGCTGAATTCTGCATGCTTTTCCCACTTGCTTTTTTATGCACCAGCATGTTTATTTTCTGAGGTCAGTTGATATAGGAAAACTAAGTTGCCTCAGAATAAAGAAAGATTAAAGGATAAAGAGCTTTGATGGTACCTTGACTTGAGCTTCAACCTTTCCTGTAGCTTATTAACTTGAAAGCCACACTTAAACATAGCCAACCATTCTCGGTTGCATTGTAGCATTCTTTACACTAAGCAGGAAGAATAACTGTGACATTTATTTATTAGATTCTTCTCTCCCTTTAATAATTCTCTAATAAGTTAGTCTTTTCCAAGGTCCCTATATTCCAATTTTTGAAAATCCATTTGGAAGTTAAGTGGGTGTAGACAGTGGTCAATTGAGTAAAGCAAAGAGCAGAACATAAGAATAGCCATGCTGGGTCAGACCAATGATCCATCTAGCTCAGTATCCTGTTTTCAACAGTGGCCAATCCAAGTCACAAGCATCTTGCAGAAGAAATGGCATAAGTGATATGTACGTGGCCACATTGAAAAGTAAGACAGAACTGGAATTCAGGCTCATATACATCACGGACTCCGAGACCTGGAGCAGATCATTCTATTCTATACCTTCTCCCCCCTACTTTTTCAAAATGTTATTCAAAACAGATACAAATGTAAGCCATGCACGCCATAATTACACATTGTTATCCTTTTTTTGTATAAAAGGTACTCTTTTAAATTCAAACTACAATTGTTGTTTTAGTTGTTCTTGTCTGTTTACTTCCATGTTACTGGTACTGTTGGCTTTAGGTGAATTCTTGGTTTTTATATATTTTCTGAAATGTATTAACCTATTAAAAACAGACAAAACTATTTCACATTTAAAATTTCTAGATATGTTTTTACTGTACAAAAAATTGTTAAAACTAAAACTGACATGATTAATTCCTATAACACATAATTAAACATCCAGGGGACTTACTTGCTGCTGTAAAATGTATTAGTAATTATTAGTTTATCGTGGCAGAATAGAGAGAAATATATAACAGGGGAAGCTTTTCAAAGCACATTTAAAAGAAAGCAGAGTTGAAGTCTATTTGCATGACATGGGAATAATTAAAAATATGATAGAAACATAGAAAATAATAGCCCATCCAATCTACCCATCTATATCATCCACTATCTCTTCCTCCCCTCCTAACAATTTTGGCATAGAAATTCAATACAGGGAAAACAGTTCTTGTGTTGCACAAAAATGTGTTTAATTTTCACTTGTTAACTACTTTAAATAAATATCACAAAGTGGGTTACATGATAAAAGCAAAATATGATGAAATACAGTAGATATAAAAACAATAAACATGACATACTCAAGATAATTCACATTGCAATAACCTTGCCTAGAAAAAGGGTTGGTAAAAGTTGATACAGCGTTTCGTATGTCTATTAGTGTTATAGGAATGATAAGTACTAGTAGTAGTAACATTTTCAATGAAGTACAGAGAATAATTCATGAATAGTTTCATGTCTTGTGGGGATGCACTAAGGATTTCATTTATTTAGTAAGGCTAGAGGTCTGATCTGCTGGAGCCTAGTTAGACGTCCTTGCTGTTGTCACCCTGTCGGCTATTTCAGATCGAGTCCTTGTAATGAAATATTCATATATGGAAAGTTTAGTGTCTCCTACAATGTTCATAAAGGAACAGAGCCACAGCTATAGATACATACATCCATCTTTAGTAGGCCAAGTTAAATGGAAATGAGATTCCATATTCTGCTCCTCTTTTATATAAGCTGTACTTTATATCAGTCCATTATTGCTTTATCTCTATCAGCTGCATGGAATACTCTGAATTAGATAGGGGTATTGTAAATATTTCTGCTATGCCACCCATATAGAGTTCTGAAAACCTTACTGCCATTTATTTTCATTTCTTTATAGTTCCTGGCACTAGAGGCTCACATTCTGTTTTTCCTACAGCAAATCCTCTTGAACCAGAATTGGGCACCTGTGAAGTGCTTTAATGAGTTTTCCTCTATATTCTGATAAGTGTTTTGATCAGCAGAACAGTGATTTTATATATCTGGAGTTTTTGATGAAGTCATGCTATAGTTATAGCTTGTCTGTTCAAAGAGCTATTGCTACATTTGTAAAGATAGTCACCCAAAGCAGTTTTTAAAACAGTAAATGCCCTGATAGGGAAAAGTGATCTCTGCATGAGAGACTGTAGATGGTTCTTAGAGAGGCTGGTAAAAACGTTTGTAGAGATGCTATATAATGTAGTAAGAGCAGGTTTGTTTTATTATTTACTAGCCGTTGAGCCCGTTAAAACGGGCTAGTATGGGGCTTTGGCAAGGCCCCCTCCCCGCTGCCCCTCCCCCCCCCCCCCCCCCCCCGAGGTCACCGCTACCCCTGCACCCGCCCCGGGCCCTCTCTTCGGTATTGAACTTACATCGGCGAAACGCAGGCAGCACGCAGATCAGCTGAGCTCCCGTCGGCCTTCCTTCTCTGCCTGCATCCCGCCCTCGTGTGACGTAACGTCGGCGAGGTTGGGACACAGGCAGGGAAGAAAGGGCGACGGGAGCTCAGCTGTTCTGCGTGCTGCGTTTCGCCGATGTAAGTTCAATACCGAAGAGAGTGCTCGGGGTGGCGGCGACCTTGGGGGAGGGGAGCGGTAGCGGCGACGTCGGCGGCTTTGCACAGTTTCCCTCTCTGTCCCGCCCCCGTCATCACGTATTGATGCGGGGGCGGGACAGAGAGGGAAGTCTCTACTATGCATTTGCGAGTGAGTACGGTCACTCGCCATTTGTATGTTTGATTTCATGTATCTGTTTAGTAGCATTTATTAACTGCCATGTTGAAGAAATGGACCCAAGGCATATCTGGTTTCGTTATAGGCCAGCCATGTGCAGGAGTTTAAAATAGTTGGATATAAGAGCTGCTGGAGATGAATTAAATATATTTATGTAGCGATGTCTTTGTCTTTATACGCATGTCTATGAGAAGGATGATAGGGTATTAATGGAGGGTCTATAGTAGCTGTTTCTCTATGTTCAAAATATCTCATAAACTATAATGACAATGTTCTGTCCTTGACAAATATCTCCCAAATATCTGTTTTTGATGATGCTGTTTATTCATCTTCAAACAGTTAAATGTCACACACTTCAACTTTAGAGGCAACAAGTGGTGGAGTGCATGATGTATTAAAATAATTGTTGTACAGTATCTTTTATCCAGACAGGATCCAATGTGCTTTATGATGTAGTAGTGGCATCTAAATGTTTAAAGGGTAGATAAAAAAAACATATACTGATAACATGCTTTTGGAGCCTGGATTGCAGGCTGCCATATGGAGCAGATGGAAAAAATATTAATGGTGGTATAAGGGTAATATTTTTATTTTATTAGCCATTAGATAATAGTGGAAGATAAGTACATGTTAAAATCTTTTACCAGAAACTGTGTAAACTTGGGTCTCATGGGCTTTCTCTACTTGTAAGTCAGTCCTTTCAGCCACAAGACAGTCATGCCATAGTAGAGATGTGTTTCTGTTCATACATTCACTTGTTCCCATCGTAGGCCTTCTACAACACATCAATCATATATAAGACAGTGGTGTCTGTAGCCTTCCTCCTGTCACTGCTCTGAGCAGGGTGCATGCCTTTGCACATGCCATATATACTGTACATGTGGAGGGGCATTTTCAAAAGGTCGTCCGTCCTCATGAAGTCGGCCAAAATCAGGTAGGTATAATGGAAAAATAGTATGGACGTCCTTAGACATTCCATTATCGCAGTTGAAAACGCCCAAATCAGGGACGCCCAAGGTATAGGAAAAAGGACGCCCTTAGACATTCCATTATCGCAGTTGAAAACTCCCAAATCAGGGACGCCCAAAGTATAGGAAAAATACTGCAAAGACGTCCTTAGTACAGTAACACGGACGCGTTTCTCACAGAACTGCAAAAGGACGTCCATCTTACTAGTCCCACCGAAGGATGGCGGCCCTGAAACAGGGATGTCCTTCAGTGGTTCTATGAGAAAGACGTCCTTATGACTATACTTTGATGTACCTGGTTGTTCCGTAAGTACAGTGCATGTAGTTGCGGACAGCCAGATATGGAAAATATAAAGAACATTCATAAGTGTAAAGTACAGTAACAAGGACGTATTTCTCACAGAACTGCCGAAGGACGTCCATCTTGCAAGGGCCACGTCCTTTGGCAGCTAAGGGAAATATAAGGAACGTACATATTATTGTGTATAGAGGTTCGCACACTTGATAATGATTCAGATAAGAAAGACTCCGCACGTGTGAACACGTACTCATACAAATAAGGCCCTGCATGCATGATGATGGTCCATGCACGTCATGGACGTCCATACGACATGGTCGTCCACGTGTTGACTCATCGTCCATATATGGGATGGTCGTCCATATATGGAAGTGTGCATGCAAAGATGTCCATCACGCATGGGCGTCCATATAAGGCGATGCACGCTTTCCAACGTTTATTCACTGAAAAACATGGTGCTGCAAAGATAGCCAAATTTCAGTGAAGCTGAAACTTTGTGCTTTGTGCAGCTGTACATCAAGCACAGACGAATCCTGTTTAGGCACCACCACCACTTGCCAGGACTTTCTTCATCCAAGCCTGGGGTGAAATAAGGGACAGATTGGAAAGGTAAGTGTTTGCTTCCCCCCCCCTCCTGGACTCTCAGGGGGCCCCCTCCTGTAGCTACACATATAAGAGCTCCCTCAGCAATGTAAGCACAAACTGTAGTCTGCATTCAAGGGTAATCAGTGATATGTGCACATGCACATTCATTAATAGAATCTATGTACTAGAAAGGAAAAACATTCCCACATCCCTACAATACTGCACACAAACGATACTCTCTGTCCTCATGTTCGCCTCAATGACATAACCTGTACCAATTGTAAGGGGGCAGGGGAAAGTTGGACCAAAAGAATATGGGAACAGGGGCTCAAGCTGGTAGGAGGTTGCAGAAAGAGAAAGTTTCAGTATCGAGTTCCCAGTACACCGAGGGTTCGCCCCCTAGTGGCTGAGAGACCAGCCCAAGTATTGAGGAGGGTGAGGAACTACCAGTCCCAAGAATCCTCTCTTTCTAGGCAAGTCACACAGGAGCTGGGAGGCGGGGATTGGGAAATGATTTCTGATGACAGTGATGAGGAACAGGTGGGAGAGCCAGGGGAGGAGGTCACTAGGGATTATGATAAAATGGAGATAGCTGAGGAGCTGGAGGAGGAAGGTATGGAGATTGCGGCCCTGGCTCAAACTGAGGAGAATGCAAAGAGAGGTTTCCTAGTGGCCACGCTGAGTCGGTTGTGGAAGACTGGAGAAAGCAGGTTGAGGCGATGGGGGAAATCCCTGTGGGAAAGATGTGCAGGTAATTTGCCTCAGAGAATAGAAAGGAGTGTTGCAAGAGATTAAGCACCGGAGTAGAAGAAAAGCACCGGAGTACAAGAAATGAAGAGATTGGCTGGTTTGATGAACTGTGACTATGTGAAGAAATATACTGATGTTGTAAAGGTGTAGAAGCACATTAACTGCTGAGAGTTTTGAAACAGTGCCTGAAAAGTAAAGGCACAGTAAAACTTCTGCCAGCTGTGTTTGGGACTGAGGGGAGAAAGAAGTTCCTCTGTGAAGTTGTAAGCAGTACTGCTATGAATTGCTCAAATAAACTTTCATTTATAAGAAGTTTTGCCATTGGTGTGCATTTGTGGATAGAAAGAGCAGCAATACGGACAGTATGGACTGAAGCTGAATAAAGAGTTAAGACCAGAGTGTGGCGGACCCGTCCAGTTGGCAGTGCGTCTAAGGAAGCTAAGTAGGGCTGACCAAGGCCAGACCTTGGATGAGAGACCGGCTGACACAATGTAATGCCCCCCCCCCCAATCAGTGTTGTGAGTCGCTCCTATTTGATTTCCAAATGAATTTGTGTGCTGAAGGCAAGAAGTGCCATCCCTTGACTCCTGGTGTACAAACTTATATCTTGCAGAAGATTTGGCATTCGGAGGGACCTCGAGTCCCTCCGGCGGAGGTTCCGCAGAATCAAGCGGGAGAGCCCTGACATGATCAGGGCAGTGAGATGGCGCCTCAGGGCTCGACGTAAGCATTATAAACAGGGCACCTGTACCATTTGTAAATGTATTTGTTTAATAATGCAAATGATGTGTACAATATCAGTTTCCATGTGGCTAATAGGCAACTAGTAAGTCATAATACCTCTGTCCCAGATCAAGGCCTGAGGTTGCAGCTACCCTTCCATGAGTGTGGCTATAACTTTCAACTAACCTCCCCTGAGATGAATGAGATGACATGCCTCACTTCTGTATCCCCCTTTCTGGGGTGGATATGGTGTCATGGTATTTTTGCCTGATGTCCTGCTCTTAGTGGATGTCATAGCATGATTTGAAAGTAATGTAAAGAAATAGTGCTTCCACCGCCCTCTTCCCTCCCCTCCCCCAAAAAATGGGCATCCTACCATAGTCACAACTCAAAATGCAGCTAACATGCTGCTAAGGAATGAGTGTTCCCTGCCAACACATCTTATAGTGTATTCCTTTTTCAGACCAGCTTCCAGGGGTCCCTGTCTTGTCATCTCATGCATCTCATACCCCATGTGTCTAGCCCAGGGCTCACCACTGACCCCACCTTTCCCCATTCCTGCCTTATGCCAGCCAGCCAGCTCCTGCACTATGCAAGCCATGTTGAATGTGCTGATCTCAAGGACAATCCTTTTACATATACAGGGCGCCAGCAGGAGGAGGAGGAGGAGGAAGCTGAGGCACCACCAGTGGTGGAAGAGGAGGAGGAGGCAGAGGCAGCAACAAGCTGAGCGCCAGACCCCTGGCATGACATGCCTCCCCTTGAGGGCCCAACAATGCCTGCCCTCGCCACCCCATCTTCCGCCCCAGCCCTGCGCCTCCTGCAGCAACTGGTGAATAGCCAAAACCAGTTGCTGCAGGAAGATTCCTGAGTGCTGCATTATATAGGCATCATGGGTGGAACCTGGGTATCGGGCACACCCGTCTAGAATCTCCCCTGGGCTTCACACACAACTTGCATATTGAGTGAGTGGAATGCTTTCCTGTTCCTATAAGTGGTCTCTCGTGCCGGGGGGGGGGGGGGCGGAGGAGGGGGTCTGAGTGTGACATTTGTGCAGACAATGGCGCCTATAACCGAGGGGAAGTGAGCTATGGCGTAGAAGTCAGCCATGTTGTTCTGCAGGGCCTGGGGGGTGGTGGGGAAGGCGATGTACTCAGAGGTGTGGGTAAGGAAGGCATCAAGGAACTGGGTGAGGCAGTTAGAAATGGATGTCTGGGTGAAACCTGTGTTCACAGATAGGACAGACTGGAAACTCCCAGTGGCCAGAAAAGATAGGGAAGCAGTGATCTTTAGGTGCACAGGGATGGGGTTGTTCCTACAGGTCCTGGGCTGCAGGAGGGGTTTGAGCTGGTCACAAAGGTGCTGAATGGCAGCCCTATCAAAACGGTACCTAGTGAGACACTGCAGGTCAGTGAGGTCTAGGAAACTGAAAACTTTCCTACTTTTGCTACGGGGCCTGAAAACTCGGGGTGTGAGTACCTCCTGTGGTGCCTCCCCTCTTCCTCCAACATGTAAGCCACCTGTGCATTTAGTGCCTCCATTTCCCCACACTACAGGTGCAATGCAGTGCCACCAGTGCTCACCTCTCCCTACCAACTTGGTGAAACACAGCAGCAACAAACAGAAGCTGCCACTCACTCTCCCACCACCGACAAACACAAACTCTCCTGCCACACCCTCTAGCCACTCACTCTCCAAGCAGCAAACGACAGTCTTCACAAACACGCTGCAGCAGTACACAGGACAAAGAGACAAACAGACTACAAACAGGTAAGGGAATGAAATATGAACTTGGGGACAGTAAATGGAGAGGGGATGGGGGAGATAGAGGAAGGAGTAGAGGTGTCTGGGTTTGGGGGCTAGAAGGGGTAGGGAAAGCTGAAAAGGTAAAACACAAATGAGGCAGGTGAAGGTGAAAACGTTCCGACTATGGCACACAGACATACGTAACAGGTACTCAACAAACTCTCAGCTTTCTCTCCCAACAACGTTCTCGCCACTCTCCAACTGCACAAAATCGCTAATGGGTCTAAAGACGACTTCCCCCTTACTCTGGTCGCTTTTATTTCAGGTCTAACTAAGGACGCCCATGTTCCAACCCATGTGAAACCATTTCGCAAGCCGTTATACGCTGGGGGCGCCCATCACGTAACGCTGCCCATAATATGCCCCCTGTGGGGATGACCATAGATGGGCTTCGCGCTGAGGATGCCCTTACGGCCCGGTTTTGATTATTGGATTTGGGCCACCTTCTTTCACAGGGATGCCCATGTGCCTTTTGTCGCTTTTTGGGTGCCCTTTTCTTTCGAAAATTAGCCTGATAATGTTATATTGTAAACTGCCTAGATTGTTTGACTTTTGAGGGAATATCAAATACAATGACATTTCAACCATAAATAGATGCATCTAGAGGCCAGAGAATGACCTTTGGCACTCAGTGTTTGCCCCTTCAAGTGCAGGGCTGGAAAACCTTGGGTGCCTAGTGCCTTCTACTGGTCTGGCTGGAAGAGTTGATGCTGAGGAGAGCTGCTGTGACCAGGCATAAGGAGAGAGTTCAATTATTTATTCTTTTTATGTTAGATTATTATAATTCTTTATACTTAAGAGTAGCTGCAAAGTATTTTTCTAAATTCTAGTTGATCCAGAACTCTGCAGCTAGGTTGATTTATTTTATTATTATTATTATTTTTTAATAAATGTAGGTTTGATCATGTTTCTCCTCAAGCAGAGCTGATATAACCAACCCTCACATCATCAGCTATTCAGCAGGATGTTCTGCATAATTTATTTATTTAGAATTTTGCTCACACATTTTTCAGTAGTTGCTCAAGGTGAGTTACATTCAGGTACTCTGGATATTTCTCTGTCCCAGGAGGGCTCACAATAAGTTTGTACCTGAGCCAATGGAGGGTTAAGTGACTTGCCCAAGATCACAAGGAGCAGTAGTGGGATTTGAACCGGCCACCTCTGGATTGCAAGACCGGTGCTCTAACCACTAGGCCACTCCTCTATTGAATGACCCTGAGCTTGGGAGTTATCCCCCTGCATACCTATCCAATCCTGCTTGTTGATGGAGAAAAGCAAAGTTGCTTACTTATAGCAGGTATTTTATGTAGCAAGACTGATCAGGTACATGATCCCTCCCATCCCCCTGAGAGCTGCATTTCTTGTCTAGCTATGGAACTCAGGGGGACATATGAAACCGCTGCATGCAGAAAAGGCAGTGTGTGCCCCAGAACCTTACCCACTGCTTTGAGTTCTGAAACAGCCCTTCCCTCTAGACACCATTTTATGGTGTCACCCACTTGTGTGCCTGATCTGTCTTGCTGTTTATGAGAAACAACTGTTACAGGTTAGCTGCTGGTTTTAATCAGTCTTATTTGGTGATTCTGGAACATGATGTTCTTTTGCAATTTAGTCACAGTATTGTTGTTTGTTTCTTGTGCATCATCTTGACTGCCTGTTTTATTCTCTACCCTAGATCAGTTTTGTTTATTCCTGCAGTACAATTTAATTCCTTTTTTAACTCTAGTTAGTTTATTTAGTGGAATTGTGCAGAAACCTTACCTTCCTTAGCATCCCTCCAGACCGGACCAGGATTGGACTGATGGGTTGTGCTCGCCTTCCAGCAGGTGGAGACTGGTCAGGTCCGGAGGGAGTAAAGGAAAGCAAATTAGCAGGTAAGATCTATTAAAAATACTTAACTTTGGAGGGTGGGTAATTACATACCAGTTAGAGTTGATTTCCTGAAGTGTAGTGTTCATGTATTCACACAATCTACTTGCTTTATGTTTGGGAGCTGCATGTTCAGTTCACTATGGACCTGATAGTCTGCTTATCACACAGTTTTCAGGTGATATAGATGTTAGCAATGATTTTGAAATAAGTTCTCAAAATCCTTAAATTTTATCTTAAGCAGTTTGTTAGGGAGCCATGTGAATATGTTAACCTTTAGAGAACAGATATTCTTTCCTGCCAAAATTAATGTGTCATAATTGCATTGAGACTTGAATTTGTCCGACCTACCTGGGCATATCATTAGAGTAATTCTTTCTGTGAAGGTGTATCAATATCGAATGAGAGTTAGAAAACCTGATTCTGCTTAATCCTTTCTTTATAATAGATTGTAAACATAGGCTTAAAGAAAAGGGGGATTAAGAAGATAGGAATTGGCAGTAATATTGATGGCAGTGAAGTGGTAAGAAAGGTTATCATGTATATCTCAGATGGTGGTATGGTGGCAGCTGGGGATATGCCTTAAAAAAAGGAGGATGCTCTCCCCACTTTTGGCTCTTGTTTATATTTTACATACCATGTCTATGTTCTTGGTTCTGTGCCTGTTGCTTCTCTAATCCTTCCCATTTGGATAGGAAGTACCTGCCAGCAAATAAGAGAGGATAAGCCATAGGTATTTGGAGTGCATGCTTTCTGTGTTCCTGAGTTTGCCAGTCTGCTAGAACTTTGATTAAGGTGGTGAGGAAATCATGTTTGAGCACACAAATTCCAAGGCCTTGGAATGCCTGATAGATTGGATCTGGATTACAGGATCTCCATAACGAATATGCATCAGATATATTTGCATACATTGGAGACCCAATGACATGCATATTTGTTGTGGAAATCCTGTATTCCCTACTGCTTTGGTGTACCTCCATGACTGGGTAAGGAAACAGTGTGGGAAAGGATAAACAGAACATTTATAGCAAAGACACATGAGATGAAGTAATCAGTTATGGTAGTCATTTTATTCTGGCCAGGGCTAGATTAACACTATAATAGGCCCAAGGTAAATATACATTTGTAGGCCCTCTACCATTCTGTCCCCTGAGATCTTTATTCATAGCCTCTTCCTCTTTCCCCCTCCCCCAATTTCAACTCTCCAGAAGTAGCAGGGAAAAGTGCAGAGCCTAGCTGTGGACCTGGAGACAGTTCATAAGTGAGCATGGGGATTAGGCAAGCACATATTTCAAATGGAGTAGCTTAATATTGAGAGCTGGAGAACTGCCAAGTTACACAGTTCCAGGAGGGAGATTTCAGGCCAGTCCTGGATTTCTGACAAGTCTATTTTGGTGCTTTATAGGACCTAAAGTTCTGTTTTCAATGGGTAGAATCAGGCATTATAAATCTCGCACTGAATCGAGATGTAAAATGAATAAACTGGCTAAAAAGTCTCCCTCCTGAACACTAGTGGTCTTGGAACTTGAGAGTCTTTGAGAATCAGGGTTAAGGGGAATAGGGAGGGGGAAGATCAATTTTTTTTCTTATCTGAAATGGCACATAAGAGCTGTATAATGTATGCAAAACGTTTGTGCCTTATTGCAAGTAGCTCTGACTTTTTTCTTGTTGTAAAATGAGGAATATTTAGTTTGATGTGGTCAGTAAAAAAATAAAATAAACAAAAAAGTCTCCCTCCTGGAACTGGGCTTGGCAGCTCTGCAGTATAGGGTAGTTGGGCAAGTCATTTTCTCCCACCATTGCTCTAGTACAAACCAAAGATGCGAAGGTGGACTGCCCCAAAGAGTGAGATTTACAGACAGTGTGTCTGAGGTATAAATTTACAAAGTTTTGCATATGAAAAAGCTTCACAGATGGAAGAACAAAATAATATATTTAGCTTTGGTGATTCTGCAAAGTTATAGGCAGAGTGGGTGCAGGATTAGGACAATTTTTAAAGGAATTTGTACAGGTAACTTAATAGCTCGCTGGGTAAATTCTTTGGGCTGAAAATCTCCCTTCACTTAACATACACATAGATACTTTTCTAGCTTTGGACGTCACTCCAGCTAAAGCCCTCAAATGCATGAACAACTACTTAACATTCCGAAAATACATTAAGGCCCACTTCTTTAGAAAATTCTTCTCCGATGAACCCACATAATGAAACTGACCTATAACCAACACGCTATGATACCTATCACTAACTGAAACTGAACAAGTCAAGCACCAACTGCAAAGGCTTTGTAACTTATTCGACTGAAATGACTTGTAAGCCACATTGAACCTGACTAGAAAATGTGGGGTACAAATGCAGAAATAAAAATAAAATTTCAAAGAGAAAAAGAAAGCTCTATTTATTTATATGAGACCATTCTCCTAGAGCTATGGTTCTCAACCTTTCTTCTGTTGTGACGCACCCGACAGACAGTGTTCATGTATGTGACACACTAAACACTAAAATTCTCAGCTGAACAAAGTATGCCTAAATGTTTCACTGTTTAAATTATAAGTTTAGACTATCCCATATCAAAAGGCTGTATCAATCTCAGATTTCTCATTTGTCATACAACAAAACAAATATATATTCAAAATGTGGTATCACCTCAGTAACAGCAGCACAAAATCCCTTCACTACCAGATACTGTGAAGCAACACAAAAACCTGCAAATATGCTACTCAAAGTATATAGCACACAGCAAACCTGCAACATGTTCAGTTGTGGCTGGAGGCAGCAGTTATTATTGGAGGTAGTGGGAAAGCAGAAATGAGGATTTCAAGAACCTGACTCTCAAGATCTGGTCTTCCCAGTTTAGAAGCAGTGATGGTTGTAAAGGAAACACAGGCTTGTTCAGTCACACACATGTACATGCATTCAACCACCCCCCCCCCCCCCCCCCCCCCCCCCCACATTCGGCACTAATTTTTCACACATACTCTCCATTGGTGCTTTGCTGTGCTACTGCTATTCATGTTCTCATTGTCCATACCCCCTTCCTCCAACCAGGTCAGTCCACCGTTATGTAAATTTCTTGAGTTCTTTTCCTTAACTTGCAACAGCCCCCTTCCATATCATCATGCTGATCAATCCATAGACTGGTGGGTTGTGTCCATCTACCAGCAGGTGGAGATAGAGAGCCGGAAACTCCTCAGTATGTTCTCTATCTCAGCAGGTGGTGGTCACACAAAGCAGCAGCTCTGGCTAGGTCTCCAAGCCTAATTTTTAGGTTTTGTTGAGTACCTGGGGTTGAGGGCTCTTCTTGAGCAAGTGCAAACCTGGTGGTGCCAGGTCCCTCCTTTTCTCCCCCCTCCCGCTGGCTCCGTTTAAAAAAAAAAAAAATTTGGACGTCCTTTAAGGGCGTTTATTTCAACGTTTATTTTAACGTCTATTGCAGCTGCTCACTGGGACACCAGTTCGTTACAGCTCGGAGCGAGAAGCAGGTAATTTTACCTTTTTATAGCAGGCAGGGGGTTCCCCGTTCGGTCTCCACGTGGCTTATGGCATCGGAGGGCGAGGGCGCAAAGATTCGCTCCCCGGACCGCGTGTGTGCGTCTAGCGGGGATGCGGGGGTTTCAAAGCCTGAATCGCCTTTGTTGAGCATCAGTTTGGAGTCTGGTCAATCTTCCGGTTCTTCCTCCGGTGCGGTGATTTTTCCCGCCATAAGCGCCCATCCCCTGCTGCTCGCCCACTCCATGTTGGCCGGCCACTCTGCTCGGACGGCTTCTTCTTGGGCCGCCCTCGAGCTGGGAGACGTTAATACTATGGTCGCCCTTGATTCGGGCGACGGTAAGAAAGCGGCCAAAGTTAAGCGCCGTTCTTCCCGCGCGGCTCCTCGGAGTTTCGCGCCGGACGCCATTTTGGATGCGCAGCACGTTTCTCCCCCACTCTTGCGAGCGCCGGTTGAGGGTGCGTCTAGGGCCGTGGCCCAAGCTGCAGAAGTGCACAGTTCGGGGGGTTTCTCCCCTGAGTTCATTTTGCTGCTGCATCCGGCTTTTCTTATGCAAAACGCTGCCCCTGCCCCCCTGTCTGATAAAGGGGTTGAGGCCTCCGGAAGCAAACGTCCTCGGGTGGATTTCCAGGCCCTAGAGGACTCTGTCTCCTCTGATGTAGATGAGGGCAGCGTATCTGAGTTCTCCCAACGGTCCTTTGGGGATTCCTTGGAGGAGACGGATTCCCGCTCGGATGGAGTGGATGACCCCTCTGCAGCGCGGATCTTTCGCTCAGAGGATTTGCCCAACCTGTTAGTGCAGGCCATGAGCATTTTGAAGATTTCCTCTCCGGAGGACATCTCTCCCTCAGCCTCTGTTGGCTCCGCCATTATGCTGGGGACGAAGCGCCCGCCTAGAACCTTCCACGTGCATGAGGCCATGCGCACCTTGATTTCGGCTCAATGGGATGTCCCATAAGCGAGCCTCAAAGTGGCTAGGGCTATGTCCCGCCTCTATCCTCTGCCTGAAGGTGAACGGGAGGCCTTTCTTTGGCCTACCGTGGATTCTTTAATCACTGCGGTGACTAAGAAAACGGCATTGCCGGTGGAAGGTGGCACGGCCCTAAAGGACGCCCAAGACAGATGATTGGAGGCGGCCTTAAGGTCGTCCTTCGAGGCGGCTGCTTTAAGTTTGCAGGCCTCAGTTTGCGGCTCCTATGTGGCCAGGGCGTGCCTGATGATTGTGCAGCGGGCTTCCCCCTCGGATCCTTCCTTGAGGGCTGATTGGCCGGCCCTGGAATCGGGCTTGGCTTATTTGGCAGACTTGCTGTATGATGTCTTGAGAGCCTCAGCTAAAGGTATGGCTCAGACAGTCTCTGCGCAGCGTTGGCTTTGGCTGAAGCATTGGTCTGCTGACCACGCCTCTAAGTCTCGCCTGGCTAAGTTGCCTTTTAAAGGCAAGCTGCTCTTTGGGGTCGAGCTGGACAAAATTGTGACCGATCTCGGCACGTCTAAGGGCAAGAGGTTACCAGAGGTCAGGGCTCGGGCCAGTGGTGCTCGCCCCGGTTCCTCCAAAGGACGGTTTCAGGAAGCCCGTCGGTATCGCCCGGGCAAGTCGGGCTCCTCTGCCCCCTCTTCCTTCAAGAGAAACTTCTCCCCCAAGCAGCATTCCTTTCGCAGAGACCGCCGTCCCGGAGGTGCGTCCTCCGGTCCTCCCCCAGTGTCTCGTACCCAATGACGGGGCTCTGGTCCATGGCCCAGTGCGGATTGGAGGACGCCTGTTCTCGTTTCTGGGCGAGTGGACCAGGGTAACTTCAGACGCTTGGGTGCTGGAAGTCATCAGAGACGGCTACAAGCTAGAGTTCTGCCGACCCTTAAGAGACGGGTTTGTGCACTCTCCCTGCAAGTCTCCGGTCAAAGCTGTGGCAGTGCAGCAGACTTTGGACAATCTGATCTGCCTGGGTGCGGTCATTCCGGTGCCAGAAGATCAGCTTGGCAAGGGACGTTACTCCATTTACTTTGTGGTACCAAAGAAAGGAGGTTCTGTACGGCCTATCCTCGACCTCAAAGGGGTCAATCGGGCCTTGAAAGTTCGGCACTTCCGAATGGAGACTCTCCGCTCTGTGATGGCGGCAGTGAAGGCAGGGGAGTTCCTGGCATCCTTGGACATCAAGGAAGCTTACTTGCATATTCCCATCTGGCCTCCTCATCAACGCTTTCTGCGTTTTGCAGTCCTGGGCTGACACTTCCAGTTCAGAGCCCTCCCGTTCGGGTTGGCTACTGCTCCGCGGACCTTCTCCAAAGTAATGGTGGTCATCGCGGCCTTCCTACGAAAGGAAGGAGTACAAGTCCATCCTTATCTGGACGACTGGTTGATCCGAGCCCCCTCTTATGCAGAGTGCGGCAGAGCTGTAGACCGGGTGATTGCTCTTTTGAGCTCCCTGGGGTGGATCATCAACTGGGAGAAAAGCCAGCTGCGCCCGTCTCAGTCCCTGGAGTATCTGGGAGTTCGTTTTGACACCCAAGTGGGCAGAGTGTTCCTGCCGGACAATCGGATTGTCTAGCTTCAGGCTCAGGTAGACCAGTTCCTAGTAGCCTCTCCTTTTCGGGCTTGGCGCTGTGTGCAGCTGTTGGGCTCTATGACGGCCACGATGGAAGTAGTGCCCTGGGCCAGGGCTCATATGAGACCACTACAACTCTCTCTGCTGCAGCGCTGGACTCCAGTGTCGGAGGATTACGCTGTGCGCCTTCCCTTGGACCCAGCGGTGCGCAAGGTGCTGAGCTGGTGGCTGAGGACAGACAAGTTGTCCGCAGGGATGCCTCTTTGACCCCGAAGTGGGTTGTCGTCACGACGGACGCCTCTTTGACGGGCTGGGGAGCCCACTGCTTGGGAAGGACAGCGCAGGGGCTCTGGTCTCCTGCAGAGGCAAAGTGGTCTATCAACCTCCTGGAACTCAGAGCCATTTGGTTGGCGCTTTTGGAGTTTCTCCCGGTACTGACGTTGAAGCCAGTACGGGTCCTGTCGGACAATGCCACGGCTGTGGCCTATGTCAATCGCCAAGGAGGTACCAAGAGCGCCCCTCTAGCCAAGGAGGCTATGAATCTATGCCAGTGGGCGGAAGCGAACCTGGAACAGCTGTCGGCGGCCCACATTGCCGGAGTCATGAGTGTCAAGGCAGACTTTCTCAGTCGCCATACCTTGGATCCCGGAGAGTGGCAGCTATCGGCTCAGGCGTTCTTGGACATCACAAAGTGCTGGGACCAGCCGAGCCTAGATCTGATGGCATCATCGGCCAATTGCCAAGTGCCGCGCTTTTTCAGCAGAGGACGGGACCCTCGATCTCTGGGAGTAGATGCTCTTCTCCAACAGTGGCCGACACAGGAGCTTCTCTGTGTTCCCGCCCTGGCCCATGTTGGGCAGGGTGCTAGACCGGGTGGCAAAGCATCCGGGCAGGATAATCCTGGTGGGTCCGGACTGGCCCAGACGTCCCTGGTATGCGGACTTGATCAGGCTCTCAGTGGACGGCCCTCTGCGGCTGCCAGCGGGGCCGGGCCTGTTGCATCAGGGTCCCATGGTGATGGAGGATCCCTCCCCCTTTGGTCTTACGGCCTGGCTATTGAGCGGCAGCGTCTGAGGAAGAAGGGCTTCTCAGACAAGGTCATCGCCACTATGCTGAGAGCGAGGAAGCGCTCTACTTCTACTGCTTACGCCAGGGTTTGGCGTACCTTTGCATCGTGGTGTGAGGCAGGCTCCCTTTCTCCCTTCACTGCTCCAATTTCTTCAGTGTTGGCGTTCCTGCAAGAAGGTCTGGAGAAAGGCCTGTTGCTCAGTTCCCTTAAAGTCCAGGTAGCGGCTCTGGCTTGCTTCAGGGGCCGCCTGAAGGGTGCTTCCCTGGCTTCGCAGCCAGATGTGGTGCGCTTTCTCAAGGGAGTTAATCACCTGCGCCCTCCTCTGCACTCAGTGGTACCTGCGTGGAATCTCAATCTGGTGCTAAGAGCCTTGCAGAAGCCGCCTTTTGAACCCTTGTCGAGGGCATCTCTGAAAGACCTGACGTTGAAAGCAGTCTTTTTGGTGGCTATCACTTCAGCCAGAAGAGTTTCCGAGCTCCAGGCGCTATCATGTCGAGAGCCCTTTCTGCAGTTCACTGAGGCAGGAGTGTGTATTCGCACAGTGCCTTCCTTCCTGCCCAAGATTGTTTCTCGCTTCCATGTGAATCAGCAGCTCTGTCTCCCATCCTTTCGTAGGGAGGACTACCCAGAGGAGTACTCTGCTCTCAAATATCTAGATGTGAGACGAGTCATCATCAGATACTTGGAAGTGACCAATGATTTCCGGAAGTCGGATCATCTGTTTGTCCTGTTTGCAGGTCCTCGTAAGGGTCTGCAGGCTGCTAAGCCTACAGTGGCAAGATGGGTCAAGGAAGCCATTGCAGCGGCTTATGTGGCCGCGGGGAAGGTGCCGCCTATCCAGCTGAAGGCTCACTCCACTAGAGCTCAGGCGGCCTCGATGGCGGAGGCCAGGTCCGTCTCCTTGGAAGAGATTTGCAAGGCGGCAACTTGGGCATCGGCTCATACCTTCTCCAGGCATTACTGCTTGACTGTGGCTGCTCAGGCGGAGGCCCGGTTTGGAGCTTCAGTGTTGTGGTCAGGGATTTCTATGTCCCGCCCTGGGTGAGTACTGCTTCGGTACATCCCACCAGTCTATGGATTGATCAGCATGATGATATGGAAGGTAAAATTATGTATCATACCTGATAATTTTCTTTCCATTAATCATAGCTGATCAATCCATAGCCCCTCCCAGATATCTGTACTGTTTTTATTCTGGTTGTATTTCAGGTTCAAGTTTAGTCTTCAGTTCCTGTTCAGGAGGACTTTGTGTTCAAGTTTTTTCAATTGGATTCTTCAGGAGTTGAGACGATTTTGTGTTACAGTGAGCTGCTGCATTCCTCTCCCCTCCGTTTTACGGGGCTGGATTGAGACCTAAATTCTGCCGGCACTCCCTCCCGCTTCGTGCGGCTGTAGGGCAGCTTTGTACCCCTCCCGCTTCGGCGGTGTTAGGGTCAGTCAGCTCCTCCCGCGGTTGCAGGATAAACCAGATCCCCCCGCATCGGCGGGGTGGTGTCCCTCCCCCGCTCCGCGGGGATGAGCTGGACGGATTCCCCTCCCCCACTTGTGTGGGGATGAGCTGGGTTAATTCCCCTCCCCCGTTTCTGCGGTGGTGAGCTGGGCAGAGTGTCCCTTTGTGGGTGTAATTCTCTAAGTGCTGAGTCTTGCGGATGGAGCTTTGATATCGACATACTGAGGAGTTTCCGGCAGCACATGACCACATATAGGGAGGCAAAAGGATTGCTCTCTATGTCCACCTGCTGGTAGATGGACACAACCCACCAGTCCATGGATTGATCAGCTATGATTAATGGAAAGAAAATTATCAGGTATGATACATAATTTTACCTTACACTTCGACCCATCTTACATTTCTACCCCTTCTCAATAACGCCACTTAACGTGCTCCCACCCCTGCCAAGACTTTCACTTGTTCCACTGGTTCTTTCCAAGTCTCTCTGCAGAGCTCAGCTTCCCCAACAGCCCTTGCAGCTTAGTCCTTCCTTCCTGTGCATAAAGCAGCTTTCCCATAGGCTGGATCCTACCACAGCCACTCACTAGAAGAGGAGAGGAGTGGTGAGCTGTAGAGGACTAAACTCTGAACATTATCTAGACACTTTAGCCATCATTGTGGCATCAAAACAATTAGATACAATACTGAAAATACTGGAATACTGAAATACATCCAGATAGTTGGCAGTCCTAGGCTCCTGAGTCCTCAGCACATCTGACAGGGCCCCCCTAGTTGCCTGTGCAGATTTTTCTCCTCCAGCACTATAGATACTGGATAGTCTATGTTGTGCCTTTTATGTTATGGAATGCAGTGTGCATGCTTTATTTTAACGTATTTTTCAAATTTCAGTTGCAGTAAATCTGGAACAAATGTTTCCATTAATTTGATATAATATTTCCTTTCAGCTCATTTTGCAAACTCAGGAATCTTATATTGCTGCTCATACTCCTATTTATAGCTTCCAAGTCCCTTTAAGTGGTAGATTTTATTTCTCTGCCTTATTTTGGTGGTTTTGTTTTCCTACTCTAATGTCTCAGCCACAGTCTCAATGTATTCCTTCTGTGGTCAGAAGGATAGAATAGTTTAAGATGAGCAGTCTTTCCAGCTGCCTCTGTTCTTATTTGCTTTGCATCTTCATGACTGTCCTTCAACAATTATTTAATAACATGTAAATCCTTCACAACCTTTGTACGTGATATTGACGTTGTTAGCCTCTTGCGGGGCATAGTGTCATATTTGTGGCATTTTTGCCCCCTTACAGGGCACTTCATCGCAGTCTTCTGCATCTGGCACAGCTCTTTGTCAGCTTTTTAGCCATTGGCAGGACACTGCATCAACGCCAGCAGTTTCTTTCAGGACAATGTGTTGGGGTCTTCAGCCTGCTGTTGGGTGATAAGGGGCACACAAATTGATGGCTGACTTGACAAGTTGGCAATTTTCCTACAGGCCACTGCTTCAGCAGCAGATGTCTGGAAGGGAGAGACCAGAGCCTGGTACAGTTCAGAGCCTGACTTCAGATGCACAAGCACCTATTGGGTAAGAATCTTAAGGTGGCCAAACAGGTAGAAAAGGTGCAAAAGCTAGAAGGATGCTTGGATACATAGGGAGAAGAATGGTCAGTAGATAAAAGGAGGTGATGATGCCCCTGTATAAGATACTAGTGAGACCTCATTTAGAATATTGTGTACAATTCTGAAGACCACACCTTCAAAAAGATATAAACAGGTGGAGTCTGTCCAGTGAGTGTATACTAACATGGTCAGTAATCTTCATAATAAAGCGTATGGGGACAGACTTAAAGACCTCAGTATGTATACTTTGGAAGAAAGGAACGAGAAGGGAGATATGAGAGAGACATTTAAATACTTGTACAGAATGAATGCACAGGAGGCGAGTCTCTTTCAATTGAAAGGAAGCTCTGTAATGAGGGGACATGGGATAAAGGTGAAAAGGGATAGACTCGGAAGTAACCTGAGGAAATACTTCTTCACGGAAAGGGTGGTGAGTTCATGGAACGGCCTCCTGGTGAAAGTGGTGGAGATAAAACCAGTATCCAAATTCGAGAGAGTTTGGGACAAGTACTAAGGGAGTGATAGGGAGAATAGAGGACATAGATGGGTATACTGGATATGGTCTTTATCTGTCTACATTTTTCTCTGTTTCTCAGAACAAATTCAAACATTAAACCTTATAAAATATTTTTTCATTAGTTTTTGGAAATGTAATGCTACGATTCCCTAACGCGTCTGTCACACAAGAACCTTATTCTACCACAAAATCGTTTTGTATTTGTTCATACCGGAATTGGCGAATGCCTCACGGTACTATGTAAGCCACATTGAGCCTGCAAATAGGTGGGAAAATGTGGGATACAAATGTAACAAATAAAATTATATATCATACCTATAGTTATTTTTATCTTTCATGTATAATTATGGTGTATATTTTCAGGGGAGAGTATAATTTGTCTCTTTCAAGTTGCAATACAGACTTAGGCTGTGTGGAATTCTATGGCTGCTGGTGTTATTCTTTTTGACTGAGAGTGAAGGAGAGTTGGCAGCTTGCAATCGGCATGGGGGAAAGAACTAAAGAATGAGGGGGCAGCGCATGTAAGGAAGTAAAGAAGAAAAGATGTGGCGTAAGGGAGATGAGAAACAGGAGGTAAAGGAATAAGTTGTTTTTAGATAATTTCCTAAAAGAAAAGTCCATAAGCCATTATTAAGATGGGCTTGGGTAAAAATCCACTGCTTACTTGTAGGATAAGCAGTATAAAGTCTGTTTTACTGTTCTGGGATCTTGCCAGTTACTTGTGACGATTGACCCCTGTTAGAAACTGGAATGCTGGGCTTGATGGACCTTCAGTCTGTCCCAGTATGGCAATGCTTATATTCTTAAGAAAGCAAAAGTTAATAACTTCCCTGGAAACCAAGGAATATTATGCATAATTGGGATCATGTTTTTGTGTATTCATTTGTCATTCATGCTAGGCTTTCCCTCATACACATATTCAAGACTTTTGTAGGCTTGCCATATTGGAGAAGCAGACAATTTGGAGTCTAATAATGGTTTATGGTATATTAAAACTTTATATACCACTTTTCTTTAAATATGATCAAGGCAATTTACAATCAGAGTTGTAGTTCCATAGTGTTTTTACAATTTCGGTTATAGAAAAGGAAAGCAAAACAAAGAGAATTATTCTGCAATACAGTTTTCCCAATATTTGTTGTACATCTCCATGCAAAATATTATACTACATATTTTTTCTCTAAGCCAGATACTCTGAAGTGCAAAAAAAAATCATAATGTTTGTGTGCCATATTTTAATATGCTGCAGCTGTTATACAATTGACTAAGTCTCCTACTCAGCATATTTTACAGCCATCAGACATACCAAAGAGCTGTCTGACTAGACATGCAGAGAAGGGAACTGAGGAAAACTATAAACCATGATGAGCATCAGATTTCTGAAACCACTAATAACTTAGGAGAGGCATTTTACAGGGAGATTGCTACTAAATGTGCATGGTAAAAAGTACATTCATTTCAACTATATTGTAAATAGTTATTGTAGCAGACTTTTTGGATCAAAAGAACAAGGCCATGGTGTGTGTGTGTGTGTGTGTACACGCGCACGAGTGATATGATTTTACGTTGTTTTTGAACATTTGCCCAGCACTGGACTGATATAACTCTATCTTTTTACTCTGTAACCAGCTGCAGATGATGTATCCATTATCACTTTTGAATGCACTTTGGAAAATGTTTCTCGGAAGCCAGCTGCTCTGCCAATTTTACAAGCACTATTCTTTTAGTCTAAAGGAAAACCGTCCAGCTCTTTCCTTGCTGAAATTATTCAGTGAATCTTTGTTTCCTTTTGTTGGTGTAGAGAGGCTATGCTTCTGTATGAACCAGTTTGAGATTGTGCTTCATTGGGTGTTTCATGCTCAGATGGTAGGTTTTTTTGTTTAACTTTTTATTCTGGCATATATTTTTTAGTATTTATAGCTGACTTGATTAGTCATAAAATATACATTAAGCAACAATTGGTAATTGAGTTCCTCCTTTTCAGTTGATGCCCTACAATAGAAAATATCTACTCATTGTTCATAGGGTAGAAGAAACATTTTTTCCAACATTGCCCCAGAAACAAAAAAAATGTTTAAATCATAGACAAAATGAAATATTTCCATAATTTATGTAGGAAGCCAACCAAAATGGAAATGTTTGGATTGCACAGCCCTCGTTTCGTACTCTTATGGAAAGAGTTCCCCCCCCCCCCCCCCCCCCGCTCGTCATTCTAGCATAAGAGATGGGAAGATTTTTCTTATTTCAGAAAAGTGGGCACACCCCTTCAGGAAAGGTTTTTTTGTTGTTGTTGTTGTTTTCTTCCTGTTTAGCCTAGAAACAACATGAAAATTTTTCAAACTAATGCACATCCTTAGGAAAAGCATAATTAATCATGGTGAAAGGATAGGTTATATGAAACTGCAGTAATAGTCCTTTAGTTTATTATTGCTTGATACCGCTGTTTGGAAAATCCATCACAGTGGTTTACAAATAAAATAATATAGGAAATAGTAGTGCAGAGGAGAAAAAAAGAAAAGTTATATCCTCTCAGTACAAATGAAAATAAGTGTAAAGATTAATTCTGTAAAGATCTGTGTATTAGCCTTGTTGTAGATTCAATCAATATTTTCTTCCTTGAAACAGGAATGCTTTTAGGTTTCTCCTGAAGTGAGTGTAGGAAGGTTTTAAACATAGATTGTTTGGTTAGTGATTTGAAAGGGTCTGACCTACTATACTAAAAATGCAGTCACTTTGCATTTATTAAGCCAGTGGTGGGTATAAATTGCTAGTTAAGCCAGTCATAGTTTCATCAGAACCCCATTAGCCAGTGACATTCAGAATGACCTGGGTTAGTCTTTATGGCTACTACAATGGCTTTGTAGGAAACTCACACCATACAAAATGGGTAGAAGAGAATGGGAGATGTACTTGGATTCCAGGGCTCTGTCCTTTCCTGGTTCTCTTCCTACCTCTCCCTCCGCACCTTTAGTGTTCACTCTGGAGGATCCTCTTATACTTCTATCCCTCTGCCTGTCGGCGTACCTCAGGGTTCTGTTCTTGGTCCCCTCCTCTTTTCTATCTACACTTCTTCCCTTGGTTCATTAATCTCATCCCATGGCTTTTCCTACCATCTCTATGCTGATGACGCCCAAATCTACCTTTCTACCCCTGATATCTCACCTTGCATCCAAACCAAAGTTTCAGCGTGCTTGTCTGACATTGCTGTCTGGATGTCTCAACGCCACCTGAAATTAAATATGACCAAAACCGAGCTTCTCATTTTCCCCCCCAAACCCACCTCCCCGCTCCCCCCGTTTTCTATTTCTGTTGATGGCTCTCTCATTCTCCCTGTCTCCTCAGCTCGAAACCTTGGGGTCATCTTTGACTCTTCTCTCTCCTTCTCTACTCATATCCAGCAGATTGCCAAGACCTGTCGTTTCTTTCTTTACAACATCCGTAAAATCCGCCCCTTTCTTTCCGAGCATTCTACCAAAACCCTCATCCACACCCTTGTCACCTCTCGTTTAGACTACTGCAATCTGCTTCTTGCTGGCCTCCCACTTAGTCACCTCTCCCCTCTCCAGTCGGTTCAAAACTCTGCTGCCCGTCTCATCTTCCGCCAGGGTCACTTTACTCATACTACCCCTCTCCTCAAGACCCTTCACTGGCTCCCTATCCGTTTTCGCATCTTGTTCAAACTTCTTCTACTAACCTATAAATGTACTCACTCTGCTGCTCCCCAGTATCTCTCCACACTCGTCCATCCCTACACCCCTTCCCGTGCACTCCGCTCCATGGATAAATCCTTCTTATCTGTTCCCTTCTCCACTACTGCCAACTCCAGACTTCGCGCCTTTTGTCTCGCTGCACCCTACGCCTGGAATAAACTTCCTGAGCCCCTACGTCTTGCCCCATCCTTGGCCACCTTTAAATCTAGACTGAAAGCCCACCTCTTTAACATTGCTTTTGACTCGTAACCACTTGTAACCACTCGCCTCCACCTACCCTCCTCTCTTCCTTCCTGTTCACATTAATTGATTTGATTTGCTTACTTTATTTATTTTTTGTCTATTAGATTGTAAGCTCTTTGAGCAGGGACTGTCTTTCTTCTATGTTTGTGCAGCGCTGCGTATGCTTTGTAGCGCTATAGAAATGCTAAGTAGTAGTAGTAGTAGATGTACTAGTAGTCACAATAGAACAATTATTCCATAATAATACCACAACACAATTATTTATTTGCTATCTCAGTCTTAAAAAGCAAATACTGAGCCTATTTGAGGGAAAAAAAAAATTGGCTATAATGGAGCAAACCATTGCAGAGTAGGTTATGGATTTTTTTGCATTGGTTCTCACAGACTGTTCAATGAAGAGCATGCAGTTCTACGTGCCTTTGATGGTAGTCCATTCTTCGTCGTGCCTGCCTTTTTGGCACTGTTGTTCACAGAAGAGTGAGCAGAAACAAAACAACAAAAATCTGATTAAAATACCTAGGGGTCCTTTTGCTAAAGCTTAGCATGTTCTAAAGGACGTTTAACATGTGTGAAATGCCACGTGGCCCATAGATATAAAATGGGATGTGCAACATTTACCATGCACTAATGTCCATTAGCTTGTGCTAAGCCTTAGAAAAAGGGTTCTCTAGTTATTGAGGTATGTTATGGGAGCAGATTTTAACTGTTAACGAAAATATTGGAATATCTGCTTGTAAGAAATATTTATTAGGATTTATTTATCGCCTTTTTGAAGGAATTCACTGAAGGCGGTTTACAGCAAGAATAAATCAAACGTAAGCAATAGACAATTAAAGTATGGCATAATATGCTACATTACAATGCCAACACATACACAATAAAACATTTTAATAGACAGCATAACGTGTAAGCAGAGATGTAACATATAGATAGATAAGGTAGAGTAACAGGAGTAAGAAAATAAGAGAGTTGCAAATGAGATCAGAAAGGTGCTTGAACATTATCTTGGCTAGGGTAGGAGTGGATAAACATGTCCTGCTATATAATATGTGCAGCCAGTGTCATTTACTTCTTATGTTAAGGGCCTGGTTGAATAGCCAAGCTTTTGCCTGCTTTCTGTTAAGTGAAGCCTTTCAGGGAGTGCATTCCAGAGCATGGGGGCTACTCCGAAGAAGGCTCGCTTGTGAGTATCACATCGCGTGATGTCCTTTGGAGAGGATTTGGTTAGTGAAACTCCTTGGGAGGACCTTAGTGACCTTGAAAGTGTGTTTAGAGGGAGATCCTATTCTTTAAGTATTCTGGGCCATTTCCTTTAAGGGCCTTGAAGGTCAAACAGAGTTTTAAATTTGGCTCTGTATTGTACTGGTAGCCAGTGAGGTTTATGCAAAAATGGTGTGTCGTGGTCATTTCACTTACTACCTTCTTTTAGACTTGCTGCAGCATTCTGAATCAATTGGAGCTGGTAAAAACCCTTTGTAGTCAGACTAGTGTAGAGTGCATTACAATAATTCAGTCTTGATGTTATCATGGCATGCATAACTGAGACAAGGCTTGTCTTCTCTATGTAAGGAGACAGGCAGCGTAGTTGTCACAAGTGATAGAAGCTGTCTTGAAGGTTGCTTTGATTTGAGGATCAATAAGTGTTGAATTCAGCTGTATTTCAAGGTTCTTGACTTGTGATTTGAGGGGGAGTTCATATTTCCGAAAAAAAGATTTTGATGTGAGGTATGTCCCCACTTGTGTTAGGGACCCATAGAAGCTCAGTTTTACTTGGGTTCAGGCAAAGTTTGTTGTTTTTAACCCATTCTTGAATTGATGTTAGACAGGTAGTCAGTTTATTCAGGGCTGTGGGTAAATCAGGTTCAGTGGGTATGAGTAGCTGCTCTTCATCTGCATAGATTTAGAATCGAGTGTCCATTGACCGAATCAGCTTGGCTGTTGGCCTGAGGTAGATATTGAATAGAGTAAGTGACAGTATCGATCCTTGTGGTACCCCACAGGTTAGTGCCCATGGTGGTGATGAGGTGCTGCTGAACACTAATAGATAGGATCTGAACTAGGTAAGTACTGTTCTGCTGATACCTGCTTCTGTCAGTCGTGCTAGCATAATATGAGTGTCGAAAGCTGCTGAGAAGTCTAGCAGTACTAACACCAAGTATGTAGTATGCTGTATTTGAAAACGCATCTCTTTTTTTTTTCTGCTTTCTCCACAAAAGAATACGTCAACGGCTTAGTGTACAGGACAGTGAAGGACTTTTTATGAGGAGCTTGCATGTGTTTTTTTTGTATTCTTAGATTCCTGTATTAGCAACTAAAAGACTGTAGGTACTAATAGTAAAGTTGATTTCAAAAGAATTTTGCCTTCTATCAGAGTAGCTACAAAGTCTAAAATTCTCTTTTCTTTTGGAAATACAAAGTTGTATTTTAGTTGCATGGTCTATTTATATTCTGCTCACAAAGGCAAATGGAAAAATATGACTGGCACAAAAGCGTTGCTCTTATTCTCTTGGATTAAAAAAAATGTTCTCTAGCTGGAGTTAAAAGTTAAAACAGAAATAAAAAATTAATACCTATTTTCTGTGTTCATAAGGATTCATGGTAAACTTGTAGGACTTGACTTAATAAGGAGTATCCCTTATATAATGTGGTGGGGGGAAAAAGACCATTAGATTAGTCTTGAAATTTGAAACATTAAACTTTGAAAGTGTTGCACTGTATCGAGTGTCCCAAAGAAGCAGTAACGATTATGGGAGGATAAAAGTAATTTCACTTGTCTGTAGTGATGATAACTTTAGCAGGTACAAAATTTGGCATTAATGGGGGGGGGGGGGGGGGGAGAGTTATTTAGAATTTTACCACAGCTTAATTTATCGCAGGAGTCGCAAACCTGTGGTAATGCAGTACCACAGATTAGTGACTCCCATGATAAAGGAGTAGTGCAATATGGGATTAACCTCTCAAGCTGTTTATTCTTATCCCAGGGAGCCTAACGTAAAGGATGGGTTGGCAGGCTACATATAAAGTCAACAATTTAGGGGCACTTCTCTACTGAAATATAAACTCAAAAACAATATATGTAGTAGAGGATCAAAAAAGTACAATATGTTACAATAATTATAGCGGGTAAGTCTCATATGTACTTAACGGCTGGTGTCACTTCACTCCCTCGGTGAACCTCTTGCCGTATCAATATTATAATCATAGACTTTTACCCCCAACCTACCAATACCTCAATTCTTCACTTTTTATTCTTTTATTCTTAACATTATATAAAAAATTCAGGCAATGTGTTACTTATCTTGACTTATTCTCAAACGGGTGTGCTCACAGACCCCGACAGGTAGCCTGTTTCGCAATTCTTGCTTTGTCAAGGGGGAGCGCTTCACCTCATCTGTCAAAGTACAAGCAAATCTGCCTTAAAATCCTATAAACATAATGCACTTCTAACTATTTCTAATAATAATTATCCCAGCTATCAGACTTACGTTTGACCGTAACACCTCTGGTTTCTTTAACAAGAACCTAAAATGGCGACGGCGTTTTTAAACTTTTGCCGCTACCGGAAACAGCTGATCGCTGGATCTGGTAATGTATAGTGAACTAACAACTTACATAAAGCATCCCCAATGTACATAAGTATTAAGCCCATGTGGTTCTATGGTGTTCAATTTATGTGTCCAGAAAGTCTCCCTTTGTAATACTTTTCTATTATAGTCCCCACCTCTCAACGACGGAAGAACTTGTTCAATAACTGAACATCTTAATGATTCTATGTCATGACCAAACCGTATACAATGCTGGACAAGAGGGGCTCCTAGATTGTGTGCTTGAATGCGCGAACGGTGTTCTGTCATGCGTGCATGCAGTGACCTGATGGATTTTCCTATGTATATTTTCATGCATGGGCATCTTATCATATATATGATCCCCACTGTCCTGCATGTCGTGTGTCCCTTTAAAATATACTTTTTGCCAGCATGTATGAAATTGTCACCCTCTTGAGTGATCATGCACGTCTTACAATTTGATTTATTACACTTGAAGTGGCCTACTGGTGATGAAATATCCCGGTATCTGTCTTCCCCGACATCATCAGGTAATTTCGCTGGGCTTAAAATCTCTTTGAGATTGCTGGAACGTGAAAAGGCTGTTCTCAGTTGGCTATCACTAAATAGAGGGTGGGATTTCATAATATCCCAATGACGCTTGATCATCTTTGCGACCATTTCTCCGCCCGGAAACATATCTCATCACAAATGTAAACAACTGCTTATCTTCTTCCGTACGCTGTTTCTCTTGTAACAGAAGACTTCTTTGATTATATTTAGCTCGTTTATATGCACGGTTCAAGATTGTTTTCGGATAATGTCTATGTTGTAATTTCAAACTGAAGCGTTCTGCTTCTGCTGTATAGTCTTCTTCATTCGTACAGATCCTTCTAAACCTGAGGAACTGTGAAAACGGAAGGCTATCTCGTAAGACTCTAGGATGACAGCTGTTGTAATCCAACAGCGTGTTCCTATCAGTTGGTTTGGTAAAGACTTTCGTTGTAAATTGTCCATGTGTTAATTGGATCTCTACGTCCAAAAAATGTACAATGGTCGCTGACCAGGTAATCGTGAATTGAATTCTTGAGTGGCACTGGTTAAGCCAATTGTGAAAATCTGTAAGTTCTTGTACTTCTCCTTGCCATATGATGAAAATATCGTCAATGTACCGTCTCCAAATAACAATCTTTGTTTGGAAAGGGGAACTCTTTAGCCATTTCTCCTCGAACATCACCATGAACAAGTTAGCTAATGTCGGAGCAAATACAGCTCCCATCGCTACTCCCGATTTTTGCAGATAGATGTCATTCTTAAACTGAAAGAAGTTGTTGCACAATGCCAATTTCGTAAGCTGTAACAAGTTCTTCCGTCGTTGAGAGGTGGGGACTATAATAGAAAAGTATTACAAAGGGAGACTTTCTGGATACATAAATTGAACACCATAGAACCACATGGGCTTAATACTTATGTACATTGGGGATGCTTTATGTAAGTTGTTAGTTCACTATACATTACTGGATCCAGCGATCAGCTGTTTTCGGTAGCGGCAAAAGTTTAAAAACGCCGTCGCCATTTTAGGTTCTTGTTAAAGAAACCAGAGGTGTTACGGTCAAACGTAAGTCTGATAGCTGGGATAATTATTATTAGAAATAGTTAGAAGTGCATTATGTTTATAGGATTTTAAGGCAGATTTGCTTGTACTTTGACAGATGAGGTGAAGCGCTCCCCCTTGACAAAGCAAGAATTGCGAAACAGGCTACCTGTCGGGGTCTGTGAGCACACCCGTTTGAGAATAAGTCAAGATAAGTAACACATTGCCTGAATTTTTTATATAATGTTAAGAATAAAAGAATAAAAAGTGAAGAATTGAGGTATTGGTAGGTTGGGGGTAAAAGTCTATGATTATAATATTGATACGGCAAGAGGTTCACCGAGGGAGTGAAGTGACACCAGCCGTTAAGTACATATGAGACTTACCCGCTATAATTATTGTAACATATTGTACTTTTTTGATCCTCTACTACATATATTGTTTTTGAGGCTACATATAAAAGCACAATCTGGGGTTCACGTGTCCCATGTCCCTGTCCCTCTCCTTCTCCCAGGCTCCCCACTCCCAAAGACACGTTACAAACATTGTCTAAGCTTCATACCCTCATCTGAAGACCTCCCTCCCCCTGTAGGCCCCCAGACCTACCTGAGGGTTATCCCTGTTGGTCTAAGGGGTATGGGGCAAAAGCAGTCCCCAGTCACTCCTGCTCCTTCTGTTGCCTGGTTCAGAATGGTGCCCATGGCTCCTAGTGGCAGCCTCGTGTTACTATTGCTAGGAGTTAGGCAGCTATTTGGGGCATGGATTTTGCATTGCATTTAGCACACAGTACTTTACTGTGTAATTTCTCTGTTAGCATAGGTGCAGTTAACATGAGGTAAAGACATTTCTGTGCAGTGACTATGTATGAACATTTCTGGAATGCCCCTAACAGTTAGTGCACAGGCTTTGTACTACTGCATGTTAACAATTTCATTTAATATGCAGTCAGTTCATTACTTTGTCAAACTTTAGCAAAAGGGGCCTCTTTATCTTTTGTAGTTTTAGAGTATTATCTCTGATTTCAGTGTGTGAAAAATGCGATGTGAATCAAGTTTTAATTTTGTTCAAGATTGTCTTGTCTTGGGCCAATCTTTATTCCCTTCATTTAATTGGGTTAAGTGAAGGATACTGATTATTGAGGTGGGACACTTGAATGGCAGTGATAGATAAGGGTTGGCTGTTGTGGATTTGTTGGATAATGCTGCTTTTGACACAAATAAAGAGAAGGGTGTGTTGACTTCTGTAGCGATATTTTAAATTGAAGTTTTTGACCTAGTGATCCAAAAAATGTGATGATAAAGGTCTTTAAGCTTGTTGTGAAGAGGAGAGTGGAGGGGTAGCCTAATGGGTTAGTGCAGTGGTCTGAGAACTCCAAGGCTGGTACTGAGGACTTGTAAGGGTTTGATCATCCTCACGTGGGGGCAAAAGGCAGAGTTTTGTAGTACTTCATGTCTTTTTATGTCCTTAATGAGATATGGCCTCCAAAACTGAACACAATATTCCAAGTGAGGCCTCACCAATGACCTGCACACAGACATTAACACCTTGATCAGTGCTTATTAGCCTCTCACCCCCTATCACATACATCCCTTTGGATTTCTACACATTAAATGTATCACCTTGCACTTTACATTAAATTTTAACTGCCAGACCTTAAACAATTATTTTCTTTTTTGTAGATTACTTCTCATGTTGTTCTCTCCCTCCAAGATATTCACTCAGTTGCAATATGCAATGTTATGAAAGCCCTTTTCTGCACTTAAGACACTTCACATGCAGAAAATGCTTTTGAAAATAACCCCCTTTCCCTATAAATCTGTGTTTAATGTGAGGCAAGGTATAAATAATCCTGAGCAATTAAAAGAAGTAAGTGTGGCCTATCAGCTTCCATCTGCTTTTTATTCTTCAAGGCATGGCTTGTTTTCTATACCTACTAGAGAATGACATGGGGATGGGGAGCCGCGATAAATCCACGGTAAAAGGAAAAAATCAGCCTGTTTGCTGCAGATGCAGGAGCAAACTTTTTACCGCCCTGTGGGAATGGTAAAAAGCTTTGCTCCTGTGGTTTAAAAAAAAAAAGCTGCAGTCAATCTCCATAGGCCTGCTCCAGGCCCTTCTCTCTGCTCGGTCCTGCCTTTTGACACAACTTCCTGTTTAGTGAAAACAGGAAGTTGCATCTTATGACCAATCAAAAGAGACTGGGCAGGAGGGAGGGGGAAAGCTGAGTGATTTTTCTTCTGCTTTCTTCTTTGTTTGGAGCCTTAAATATTTAGCTGAAGTAAAGTGAGGGCTGTAGCCTGCGCCTTGAATGTTTGACTTAATCGCATCTGTACTTCTTTGTAGGTGAGCCCTGGTGTGGATGCGGCAATTGACAGATTTGTTGGTTGAGAGATGACTGCTGACCAGGAAACTGGTCCTTAAACTGGAAATAATAATAATTTTTTAAAAAGAGAGATAGTAGGGGGGGTTGTTGGCGATTCTGGGGACTGAGGTGCTGTGTAATCTGGAATAATAATTTTTTTCCTGCCCAAAGCCCACTACCAGGCCATGCCGTCTTCAGCTTCCAGCAGGTTTAGGGCTCTCTCTGGCCAGGGGGCAGTTGTCCTAGTTACACACCCCTAACAACATCCCTAGCATGTGTGATCTTTATATTTTGCATGGTATAGGAGGAATTGCATCTCTATTCCTTTGGTGTTGCTTCTTGGAATTTTGGTTTAATTTATGTTTATCATTTTTGGTCAGCTATTATGAACTTTTGTGTTCTGTATGTGTGACCGAGGTATTCTGTTAGCATATATTTCCTATGTAGCATTCTGTAGTAATTTTGCTTGTTCAATTTCCCCGATAGTGGAGGGGATGTTTGTGAGGGGAGACGGGTGTTTGATTGATCCTTGTTCTGTATAGTTTTATAAAATGATAGATGTACAGAATATTGTTTTTTATATATTATAATAAAATGATTGATTTAAATATAAAATCATAACTGGTCGAGGCTTGTGCGGATGGGATCTGACAGAACTCATGGGCATAGGGACAGAGCTCATGGGGACGGGGACTTTGTCCCCATGTCATTCTCTAATACCTATCACAAAGAAGGCTTCCTTGATTTGTAATTTAATATTAGAAATACTCTAGTCCAGTTCCTCTGATTTAGAATTCATTGACAATTGAATTACGCTTGGAGACACACTTGTTGGGCTGAGAAAGAAGCTCAGAAACTTTTTTGTTTTCATTAGCCTTTTAAGGTATATTATAAATATATGTTATTTAATATAAGGTTTTAAGTCTTTATGTTCTGTATTGTATAGTGTTTGGTTTTCTCTGTATTGCTTTTTGATGTACTGGTACATAGGAATTTTGATATATGGATATGCTTGTTAACAGCAGTATATGAAAACGATTTGAAAGCGCAAAACCCCTTCGCAAAAAACTACACTGGCTCCCAATCAAAGAATGCATTGCCTTCAAAATCTGTACTATGGTTCATAAAATCATATATGGTGAAGCACCGGATTACATGACAAACCTAATCGACCTACCAGCCAGAACCTCATCCGCATCAACACGAACGTATCTAAATCTACACTACCCAAGCTGCAAAGGACTCAAATACAAATCAACTTACGCATTCAGTTTTTCCTACATCAGCACACAACTATGGAATGCACTACCAAAAGACTTGAAAACCATATACGACCATCTATACTTCAGAAAGACACTCAAGACCCACCTGTTTAAAACCGCATACCCTACAGATCCAACGTAAATGCCTGATCTCTGCGACACAACAACGCAAAAGTTCGTAATGGCCATCACCGAACTCTCCCATCAAACGATTCCTCTATGTGTTCCTATCACAACTTCACCTTGTATTCGTATACACCGGAGTCTGCAACTGCTCTCCGGCACTATGTAAGCCACATTGAACCTACAAAGAGTTGGGAAAATGTGGGGTACAAATGTAACAAATAAATAACAAATAAATAATCATTCCTTTCACATGCTATACATGCACATACACAGTCAAATCCTTCTCTCTCTAAAAGCGCAAAGATAAAGATGATCAATGAATAGAGCGTTTGGGGGATGGAGTTGATCTAGACAAGGAAGAGAAGTCTGGATATGAATACAAGAACCAGGGAAGAGGGAACAAAAGTAAAACAAAGTGAGCAGTAGAATATATTTCTGCCGTCCTGAACAATAAGTTTCTGATTTTGAAACCTATATCTTCTATTGACTCTTGATCTACTGATGAAATTCGGCTGTAAAAAAAAGCCCCATTTGGAATTATTTTAATATTGATCCTATGCATTTAAAATGCAAACCATGCAACAAGGAAATGCAAGATCCGCTTCTTGGAAGAAATAGCTTTATGAGACTCTCTCCTTCTTTGAAGATACTAATTTAAATGTGTCTGAATATGTGAGACCTTCAGGTTAGTAAGTATCCTTTATCTCATACTATTTATTCCTTA
Organism: Microcaecilia unicolor; assembly: GCF_901765095.1. Classification (NCBI taxonomy): domain Eukaryota; kingdom Metazoa; phylum Chordata; class Amphibia; order Gymnophiona; family Siphonopidae; genus Microcaecilia; species Microcaecilia unicolor. The sequence continues at coordinate 158,739,262 of NC_044038.1, forward strand.
ACAATTGTTTCTTTCCTGGCCATAGCTTCTGAAGTTGCTGCTTAAATTTTCATGTTTGAAGAAAATATACAGGTCAACATTTAGCCTGTGGCAATCAGGGTTTTATTTTTTTAACACCAGCTGCCACAGGGTTTTATACCTGGATATTCAGTGGTGGACCTTACCTGGATTCCAGCACTGAATATCCAGGAATTTCCAGCTACTGGGACTTATCTGGGTAGTAGACTGTATTCAGCCCAGTACCCTGGTTCATGCCTGGATAACATTAAGACTGCCTTTTTGTTGGCTAAACTTTTATCCAGTTACTTACCAGATTAGTGGACTCAATATTGCCACTAACTGGGTAAGTTCTAATTCTACCCCAGGACGACTCATTGACCGCCTTAGCACTAACCAGATTGTGCCATGGCACTCACAGCTGATATTCATTGGCACTGTTCAATTAATTACCACTAAATATCTGCTTGGGAGCTGGCCATTGGGATTTAATTGGGTAGGAGCCTTCCTACCCAGTTAAATCCCTTTTGAATATTATCCCCATAGTTGTCATTTGACTGTGTTGTCATTTCTAATACAGTTAAAAATAAAACAGGCAGATATTCCTTTGATCAATGTAGTGTCTTCCTGGCTAGTGATTTAAATCATGGCTTAAATGGATTTGATTTAAATCTAATTCCTTCTACTTCCTGACAAGTGATTTAAATCAATATGATTTAAATCAAATTTGGCCTCTGTTGTAGAAATTTGCAAAGCTGCAGCACGGTTCATACATTCACTCAATGTATACATTGGGTCTTGGGGTTCTAACTTTGGCTTGTCTGTGCTGTAGGAGTTGTTTTTAAATTAATACATAGCTCTCATCCTGTGTAGGACCCACGTTTTGTTTATCTACAGGGTTGCCAATCTTAATATTATTTTAAAACATTAAAATGTATAGTGTGCTCAAACAATTATTGCTTTGATTTCTTTTCTATGCATCTTTACATAGAAACAGAGAAAAATGAAGGCAAATAAAAACTGGGGCTCATTTTCAAAGCACTTAGACTTACAAAGTTCCATAAGTTACTATGGAATTTTGTAAGTCTAAGTGCTTTGAAAATGCGCCTCTTTCTCCGAGGACAAGCAGGCTGCTTGTTCTCACGATTGGGTGACGTCCACGGCAGCCCCAGGAACGGAAATCTTCCTAGCAACAAAAGGTTTGCTAGAGCCTTCAACCGCGCATGCGCAGCCATCTTCCCACCCGTCGTGCGAGAGTCCCACTTCAGTTCTTTTTTTCTCTGCGGTAAGTGAGTGACTGCTTGCGGTCTCTCGCCGTTTGCCGTGAAAGAGCCTTCGCGTATTTTTGCAGTTTTTAGTCTCCTTTTCCCTCATTTTCTTTTTCCTTTACGTGTATTCCCTTAAAATTAAAAAAACAAAACAAAACCCTTATTTCTAGTTTTTGGTCCTTTTAAGTTTTCTTTCGCTTCCGTCGCAGCCCTCTTAGGCTGCGCGTACACGTTTTTCTCATTTTTGTGACTTTATTTTTGGCACCATCGAGAATTTTGATTCGCCGCCACCGCCCGACCATCGCCCAGACGCATGTAAGTTGTGTCTTAGCTTGAAAAAGAGGACACAGGTGTTGAGACAAGCTCTTCGGGATCGTCTTTTTGGAGCTTCGCCCGGGTCGTCAACGTCGACATCGGTACCGCGGTTGGCCTCAGGAGTGCAGGTAATGGCTGTCCGGAGACCACACGCTGGGAGCAGTGAGCCATTGAGTGGGTCTCCACCTGCCTCGAAGACTCCTGTTGCACAGGCCCCACGGGACCGACCACGCTCGGACCCGACCCTGAGGAGGCGTGTTGGTTCCACGTCCTCCTCGTCGGTTACGAGGAGTATCGATGACGTGCATCGAGCGAAGGCTAAGAAGCATCGTCATCGGTCTCCTAAGTACGGTACCGGGAGCTCCAGGGCGTCGAAGGATTCTACGCCCGTGAAGCGCCGACGCCAGGAGGGGCGCTCACTCTCCATTCAGGAGGTGTCAATGCGTCGGTCTTCAGACAACCCGGTACCGCCTTCTCGACCTCAGCAGTTTCTGGACCCAGTTCCTGCACCGACCCCGCAGCCTTGCTCGACAGCGACTCTGGACGAGCGCATCCGAGCCATTCTCCCAGGTTTGCTGGAAGGGTTGCTGCGTCAGCCTGTTCCAGTGCCGGGAGTGCTTGCGCCTTCGGCACTGTTGATGGAAGCTGCAGCTGGCTCTGGCCCTGTGGTGAGGTCCCCGACGCTGGTACCGCTTGCGGCATTGGTGTCGGCTGCCACCCAGGTCGACTCCCCGTCGACATTGATAGAGGGAGCTTCATCGCCGCCGGCACGGGAGTCGAGTTCTCGGCACCGCCATCAGGGACATGGTTCCTCGGCGTCGAGACGGGCTCCGTTTTGGACTGCAGTTCAAGAACTCTTGTACGATACCGAGGAGGATGTCTCGTGGGATGAGGGAGAAGATCCCAGATATTTCTCTTTTGAGGAGTCTTGTGGTCTTCCCTCTGATCCTACTCTTTTGCCAGAAAGAAAGCTTTCTCCTCTGGATAGTCTTTCTTTCTCTTCATTTGTCCGGGAAATGTCTGTGGCCATTCCCTTCCCTGTGGTTCTGAGGATGAGCCCAGGACTGAGATGCTCGAAGTCCTTGACTATCCTTCGCCACCTACGGAATCATCCACTGTTCCTCTGCATAATGTCCTTAAAGAGAAATTGCTGAGGAACTGGAGGAAACCACTAACTAACCCCACCATCCCCCCCAAAAGCTGAGTCCCAATATCGGATTTATGGAGAACCTGAGTTGATGAGGTTGCAGTTACCTCACGACTCTATGGTTGTGGATTCCGCTCTCAAGAGGGCCAGGAGTACTAGAGATTTCGCCTCGGTGCCCCCAGGGCGGGAATCTAGGACTCCTGACTCGTTTGGGAGAAAGGCCTATCAGTCCGCTCGTGTCCAAGATTCAGTCATACCAGCTCTACACGAGCATCCACATGCGGAACAATGTAAAGCAACTGGCGGACTTGGTGGACAAGCTCCTTCTGGAGCACGCTAGGCCTTTTCAGGAGGTGGTCAGGCAGCTGAAGGCATGTTGTAAATTCCTGTCCAGGGGTGCTTACGACTCTTTTGATGTTGCATCCAGAGCCGCTGCTCAGGGTATAGTGATGCGCAGACTCTCATGGCTGCATGCCTTTGACCTGGACAATCGAGTCCAGCGGCTGGCGGGTGTCCCTTGCCAGGGGGATAATATTTTTGGTGAGAAAGTCGAGCATGTGGTCAAACAGCTCCACCAGCGGGAAACCACTATGGACAATCTCTCCCACCGGGCGCCTTCAGCTTCTACCTCATCAGGTAGAAGTTTTTTCCGGGGAAGAAGGAATGCTCCCTATGCCTACTATAGGCATAGGTACAATCCTCCATCCCGACAGCCTTCTCAGGCTCAGCCCCAGTGCACTCGTTCTCATGAACAGCGTGCGCCCAGACAGGCCCCTGCAGCTCCCCAGCAAAAACAAGGGATGGGCTTTTGACTGGCTCCAGCTGAGCATAGCCGCTGTCAAAGTGTCCATGCCAGACGATCTACCAGTCAGAGAGAGGTTAAAAAGTTTTTCACCAAAGGTGGCGTCTTGTAACCTCCGATCGGTGGGTTCTCCAAATAGTTTGGTTAGGATACTCCCTCAATTTGATCTCCAAACTTCCAGATTGCCCACCGGGAGCTCAGTCCTTCAGCTTCCAGCACAGGCAGGTACTTGCAGAGGAACTCTTTGCCCTTCTCATAGCCAATGCGGTCGACCCATTCCACCAGGGCAGGAAGGGCTGGGATTCTATTTCAGGTACTTCCTTGTGCAAAAGAAAACAGGGGGGGATGCGTCCCATCCTAGACCTAAGGGCCCTGAACAAATACCTGGTCCGAGAAAAGTTCAGGATGGTTTCCCTGGGCACCCTTCTCCCCATGATTCAGCAAAACAATTGGCTATGCTCTCTGGACTTAAAGGACGCTTATACACACATCCTGATACTTCCAGCTCACAAGAGGTATCTTCGATTCTGTCTGGGAGCGCAGCACTTCCAGTATTGTGTGCTGCCCTTTTGTCTCGTGTCTGCACCCAGGGTGTTTACAAAATGCCTGGCAGTAGTTGCAGCGTCACTACGCAGACTGAGAGTGCATGTGTTCCCTTATCTCGATGATTGTCTGGTAAAGAACTCCTCGGAGGTAGCAGCTCTACAGTCCATGCAGATGACTATTCAACTCCTGGAGCTACTCGGGTTTGTTATAAATTACCCCAAGTCCCATCTTCTTCCTGTCCAAAGATTGGAATTTATTGGACCTCTGCTGGATTCACAGACGGCTCGTGCCTATTTTCCCGAGACAAGAGCAGACAATCTTCTGTCTCTAGTTTCCTTGGCCAGAGTGTCTCAGTGGATCACAGCTCGGCAGATGTTGAGACTTCTGGGCCATATGGCCTCCACAGTTCATGTGACACCCATGGCCCGTCCTCACATGAGATCTGCTCAATGGACCCTAGCTTCCCAGTGGTATCAAGCTGCAGGGAATCTAGAGGATGTGATCCAGCTGTCCACCGAATTTCACAATTCCCTTCAAATTGGTAGACAATTCGATCCAATTTGACCTTGGGGCATCCCTTTCAAATTCCTCAGCCTCAAAAAATGTTGACAATGGATGCATCCCTTCTGGGGTGGGGAGCTCATGTAGATGGGCTTCACACTCAAGGAGCTTGGTCCCTCCAGGAATCAGGTCTTCAGATTAATCTCCTGGAGTTGCGAGCGGTCTGGAACGCTCTAAAGGCTTTCAGAGATCGGCTGTCCAATCAAATTATTCAAATTCAGTCAGACAATCAGGTTGCAATGTTCTACATCAACAAGCAGGGGGGCACCGGATCTCGCCCCCTGTGTCGGGAAACCGTCCAGATGTGGCTTTGGGCTCACCGTCACGGCATGTTTCTCCAAGCCACGTATCTGGCAAGCATAAACAGCAGTCTGGCCAACAGGTTGAGCAGGATCATTCAACCTCACAAGTGGTTGCTCAACTTGCGCATAGTGCGCAAGATCTTCCAAGTGTGGGGCACTCCCTTGGTGGATCTTTTTGCCACTCAGATCAATCACAAAGTCCTTCAGTTCTGTTCCAGGCTTCAGGCCCACGACAGACTAGCGTCAGATGCCTTTCTCCTTCATTGGGGGACAGGCCTTCTGTATGCATATCCTCCCATACCTCTGGTGGGGAAGACTTTACTGAAACTCAGGCAAGACCGCGGAACCATGATTCTGATTGCTCCTTTTTGGCCACTCCAGATTTGGTTCCCTCTTCTGGAATTGTCCTCTGAAGAACCGTGGAGATTGGAGTGTTTTCCAACCCTCATCACTCAGAACGAGGGGGCGCTTCTGCATCCCAACCTCCAGTCTCTGGCTCTCACGGCCTGGATGTTGAGAGCATAGACTTCGCCTCTTGTGATGGGCCATCGTTCGCTGTGAGGAAAGCTCTTGTGATTCCCATTGCGGTTTGCCATACTGCTTTGGAAGCTTCAAATACTGAAGAGGCAGTGGAGCTAGCTGGCCAAGAGGGCACTGTGAAAGTTTGAGTGCTCTCTATCTCCCCTGCTGGTTGCCCATACGTAATGGCTTCATCTGCTATGATTAAAGGAAAGAAAATTACCAAGGTAAGAACCTAATTTTCCCTTGAATGCCCAGCCTTCCAGTTTCCTAAGGTTTTCTTGCAATTTTTCAGTTTGCTTGTTAACAACTTTGAATAGTTTGTGTCATCTGCAAATTTCATCACCTCACTCGTCAGTCCCATTTTCAGATCATTTATAAATAAGTAAAATGGCACCTGTCCCGGTACACATCCCTGGGGCACTGCACTATTCATCTTCTTCTATTGAGAGAAATAGCCATTTAACCTTACCCTCTGTTTTCTATCTTTTAACCACTTCTCAATCCGCAACAGAACATTGCCTCCTGGCTTTTTAAATTTCTCAGGAATCTCTCATGAGGGACTTTGTCAAAAGCTTTCTGAAAATCTAGATACACTACTTCAACTGGCTCACCATTATCCATGGGTTTATTAATGCCATTAAAGAAGGAGAGATTCAAGATGGCCACCGCGTATACCTGACGTACCTGCAGTCTCTCTGTGCTAGCGCGATTTGGTAATGCCGAAACGCAGGGGCCGTCCTTCCTCCACTGCCCCTTCGCGGCAGAATCTTCCTTCTAATCAATCCACATTGCAGTCTTTTGTCCAGAGAACACTGATACCGATATCGTCGGGAAGCAGCCCGCTGGCCAGATCAGGGGTGAATGGAGACCCCGGACCGACCCAAGGGCTAGAGCTTTCGCTCAGCCCCGATTGAAGAGCCCCTTCTCCTCAACCCTCTGGGAGTAGCACTCCTCTATTGGTGTCTTTCCTCCATGTGGCTGAACGAGGCATGGGGGAAGCAAGATGGGAGGTGGAGACATCAGCTGAGGGAGCTCGGCTTGGAGGAGAATTGCACAACCAGAGGGAGTTAACGACTCCTCCAGCCACAATGGAAGAGAACCTGGACGGAGCACAAGGAAACAATCCACCTATTGAAACAGAGGTAAAGTTCAATTTTCCTATTTTGATGGAGAAACCCCAAGAAGTTACCCTGGATACTTTGTGGACATTAATAATGGACTTGGGGAAAGCAATTTGCCCACATATTAATCAACTGACCCAAGAACTTACAAACTTAGATCTTAAGACTAAAGATATTGATTCTAGAGTGGACACTTTGAAAATTCAAAATGAGGATTTAAAAAAAGAAGTTAAAGTAACACAATTTCATCAAGAAGTAATGATTAGAGACTTAACATTTCTTAGAAGAAAAACTGAGTTTCTAGAAAACTCGATCAGAAATAACAATCTCAGATTTTTGAATTTTCCCAAACAACCTATGATATCCCCAATAGATATGCTACGGAGATATATTAAAGAAATTCTGGGAGTAACTGAAGAGGCAATTCCTCCTTTTTCGCAAATATATTTGCCTTTAAAACCACAATCAGCTCCTAATGCTCCACTTGATATTTCAGAGATTCTAGAGGCTTCGGATAGCAAATTGGTAACTCCATCAACACTGATTGGAACGGTGGCTCTAACACGGATAAAAATTGGTTATTGAGACAATTTTTCCAGAATAGAGAGAAGAATTTCTTAGGATTGAAGATTAGTGTGTTTCCTGACATTACCAAAGATACGCAGAAGAGACGACAAAGATTCTTAATGATGAAACTACTACTACTACTACTTAACATTTCTAGAGATCTACTAGGGTTACGCAGTGCTGTACAGTTTAACAAAAAGGACAGTCCCTGCTCAAAGGAGCTTACAATCTAAAGGACGAAATGTCAAGTTGGGACAGTCTAGATTTCTTGAATAGAGGTATAGTGGTTAGGTGCCGAAGGCGACATTGAAGAGGTGGGCTTTGAGCAAGGATTTGAAGATGGGCAGGGAGGGGGCCTGGCGTATGGGCTCAGGGAGTTTATTCCAAGCATGGGGTGAGGTGAGGCAGAAAGGACGGAGCCTGGAGTTGGCGGTGGTGGAGAAGGGTACTGAAAGGAGGGATTTGTCTTGAGAGCGGAGGTTACGGGTAGGAACGTAAGGGGAGATGAGGGTAGAGAGGTAAGGAGGGGCTGCAGATCAAGTGCATTTGTAGGTTAATAGGAGAAGCTTGAACTGTATGCGGTACCTGATCAGAAGCCAATGAAGTGACTTGAGGAGAGGGGTGATATGAGTATATCGGTCCAGGCGGAAGATAAGGCGTGCGACAGAGTTCTGAACGGACTGAAGGGGGGATAGATGGCAAAGTGGGAGGCCAATGAGGAGTAGGTTGCAGTAGTCAAGGCGAGAGGTAATGAGAGAGTGGATGAGAGTTCGGGTGGTGTGCTCAGAGAGGAAAGGGCGAATTTTGCTAATGTTATAGAGGACGAAGCGACAGGTCTTGGCTATCTGCTGGATATGCGCAGAGAAGGAGAGGGAGGAGTCGAAGATGACTCCGAGGTTGCGGGCAGATGAGACGGGGACGATGAGGGTGTTATCAACTGAGATAGAGAGTGGAGGGAGAGGAGAAGTGGGTTTGGGAGGGAAGACAATAAGCTCACAATCTAATTTTGTACTTGAGGCAATGGAGGTTACGGGTAGGAACATAAGTGGAGATGAGGGTACAGAGGTAAGGAGGGGCTGCAGATCGAGTGCATTTGTAGGTTAGTAGGAGAAGCTTGAACTGTATGCGGTACCTGATCGGAAGCCAGTGAAGTGATTTGAGGAGAAAGGGTGATATGAGTATATCGGTCCAGGCGGAAGATAAGACGTGCAGCAGAGTTCTGAACGGACTGTAGGGGGGATAGATGGCTAAGTGGGAGGCCAGTGAGGAGTAGGTTGCAGTAGTCAAGGCGAGAGTTAATGAGAGAGTGAATGAGAGTTCGGGTGGTGTGCTCAGAGAGGAAAGGGCGAGTTTTGCTAATGTTATAGAGGAAGAAGCGACAGGTCTTGGCTATCTGCTGGATATGCGCAGAGAAGGAGAGGGAGGAGTCGAAGATGACTCCGAGGTTGCGGGTGGATGAGACGGGGACGATGAGGGTGTTGTCAACTGAGATAGAGAATGAAGGGAGAGGAGAAGTGGGTTTGGGTGGGAAGACAATAAGCTTGGTCTTGGCCATGTTCAGTTTCAGGTGGCGGTTGGACATCCAGGCAGTAATGTCGGATAAGCAGGCCGATACTTTGGCCTGGGTTTCCTTAGTGATGTCTGGTGTGGAGAGATAAAGCTGGGTGTCGTCAGCATAAGGATGATATTGGAAACCATGAGATGAGATCAGGGAGCCCAGGGAAGAGGTGTAGATTGAAAAAAGAAGGGGTCCAAGGACAGATCCCTGAGGGACTCCAACAGAGAGCAGGATGGGGGTGGAGGAAGAGCCATGAGAATGTACTCTGAAGGTACGGTGGGAGAGATAAGAGGAGAACCAGGAGAGGACAGAGCCCTGGAACCCAAATGAGGACAGTGTGGCAAGAAGTAATTCAAATGGGGGCATCCTTTTTTTCTTAGATACCCCTGTAAATGCGTTATTAAACATCAAGCAAGCAAATATGTGTTCTTTGAGCCCATTCAGCTCTCTACCTTTTTAACATCAAAAGGAATTGTGACTGGAGAAAGATAACTGCTCTTTTAATAGAAATGTTGTTGCGGTATCATAATGGTACTCAGGTATAACGAATTCATGGTAAAAGTTATTGTCTTTATATTAGTTAATATCCATATCTCTATATTTTGAATCTCCCAAATGTGGACTTGAGTATTAGTTGGCGAAAAACAACTTTGTTATTAGAAATATTTATTTATTTATTTATTGTGAACACTTATATCCCACAAAATCCCACTGAGGCAGGCTCCACGTGGCTTACAATATTCAAGTAAAATACTAACATAGTAATTCTAGAGCAACAAAGAATAAGGCAGAAGAGGGGAAGGGAGAGAAACAAAAGGATAAAGTGATGAGGAAGTGCAGGAGGTCAAGCAACAGAGGAGTATGATCGATCACAGAGGTAGGAGACCTGCGCAGTGGTGACCTGATCAAAGGAGGACCAATAACGGTCAGCAGGGCAAGGGGCCAGTGGGGCCATAAGGCCAATAAGGAAGGCATCAACACTAGTGGAGTTCTGGGGAAGCGAGTTCCGTAGTAGGAGGATTTTTTCCCTGAAATAGTTGGCCAGCTGGGATGCTGAAGGCATGTCATCACTTGGTAAGGTAACTGGAGTGGTGTCTAGAAGAGAGGTCCATTGACGGTAAAGCTTCTGAGCATCCAACATAACCGCTTGAATTTTTTATGAAAGAAAGCTCTCTTGGCTTGTTTAATTGCATATTTGTAAGTGCGTCGAGAATGCTTCCAAGCTGATAAGGCGCGGGCGCTTTTGGACTTAAACCAAGCTCTCTCTAGCCTTCTAGTTTGTTGCTTCAACTCTTTAAGTTCTGGAGTAAACCAAAGTTTAGATCTGCGGTGGAAGGAGGATTTGTTTCTTTTCTTAATGTTTTCCGATTGTAAACCAATTTACTTTTCTGTACAAGTAGATTTTTGCTTGTGATTATATAGTAAATTTAATAAATAAAATTAAAAAAATAATAATGCCATTAAAGAAATGAAGCAAACCAGTGATGCAAGTTTTCCCTTGGCCGAATCCATATTGACTCTGTCTTATTAAACCATGTTTTTTTGATCAGTAATTGTATTTGTTATAATAGTTTTCATTATTTTGCCCAGCTCTGACATCAGACTAAGTAATTTCCTGCATTGCCCTGGAACCGTTTTTAAAAATTGGTGTTACATTGGCTCCCAATCACCAGGTACTATAGAAGACTTTAATGACAAGGTTACAGATCAGTAACAACAGATCAACAATTCATGGTCCCCCGGATTCCCTCACTGGCTTTCTGCTTCTGATATAACTGAAAAAGTGTGCATGGCTTTTTAGTTCTTAGCTGGATGTGTGTGTATCAGATAATGACTTAAACTGAACAAAATAAGTAATTTAGAAGCGAGAAACAAGTTTGTTATAAGTGGTCTTAACATTTACCTAAATTGTCAAATGATGGGGGTTGGTTTTTAACTAAACCAGTGATACTTAGACATACTCTGCCCAATATTCAACCAATGGCAGGTAGCGCTTCTACTGCCCACTGCCAATGTTCAACCCGGGTATTCTGTACTGGGTCATTTCCATCAACCGCATTGAATATCTGGATTTTTCAACGCCGACTAGTACATGACTGGTTAAGTCAAAATTCAGACTTAACCGGCCATGGCTTAGCGGGCAAAGATAGTCCTACTTCCTATGTGGCCTTATTTGGCAGCTAAACCTGGCTGGTTAAGCTCCAGATATTGGGACTTAAACGGTCATGCCCCCAACATCACCGGCCTTATTCAGTGCTAACTGGGCATTTTCAGCAGCGGTGACCAGTTATCTGCCAAGACACAAGTTAACCAATTGGCAGCCGTTCTTAGCTGGTTAACTCGTGCTGAATATCGTCCGAACTGTGTTTATTTAAAAAAAAAATAATAATAACAAAGATAAGAGGAAAGCTGGTCGATAATGACAGAGCCCTTTCAGATAAGTTAATATATAAGACTATTTTAACATTTTAGAAATAATAAAGATGATAGAAATGTAAGTGGGATACTAGTTTATTTTATTCCTCCATGAAGAAGCCAAAGTGGCAAAACAGTGGCCATTATTGGTATGAACAACAGCGAGATGCTAGTCTCTTAAACGACAAGAGGAAGGGTCACAGCGCCAAAGGCGCTTAGCTCTCCGAACCTGACGCTTGAGATGGAGGAGGCCCTCATGGTATCAGGGGGACTTTCTGGACCTAGGGTTGAGAGTGTGGGAAATGTGGGCTTGGACTGACCAACAAAATTGGGAACTCAAGGTGGAGTCCCAACTGGAGACTGTGTCAGCAAGTGACAGGTCAAAGAAATCACAGGAAAATGCAAAAAATAAAGGGGGAAAGGTAGAAGGTTTGTGGTATGGAAAATGTGGACAGGAAGACCTAATGGAGACAGGTTTGGGGCATCCAACAAGTCATGAAAAAGAGAAGGTGGCCAGTAAATGGTCAGTCCAAGCGAGGGAGAAGGAAGAAAATTGAGAGGCGGCTAATAAAGAGGATTTATGGAGCAAAACCAAATCAAGCATGTGTCCAGTGGTGCAAGTGGAGAAGGGCACCAACTGAGTGATGCCTATCAGGCTCATTTTCGAAAGAGAAGGACACCCATCTTTTGACACAAATCGGAAGATGGGCGTCCTTCTCACAGGGTCGCCCAAATCGGCATAATCTAAAGCAGATTTTGGGTGTCCCAACTGCTTTCCATTGCGGGGACAACCAAAGTTCACGGGGGCGTGTCGGAGGCATAGCAAAGGCGGGACTTGGTGCCTAATACATGGGTGTCCTCGACCCATAATGGAAAAAAAAGGGTGTCCCTGACGAGCACTTGGATGACTTTATCTGGTCCTGTTTTTCTTATGACCAAGCCACAAAAAGGTGCCCAAACTGACCAGATGACCACCGGAGAGAATCGGGGATCACTTCCCCTTACTCCCCCAGTTTCACTCACCCCCTCCCACCCTCAAAAAACATCTTTAAAAATGTTTTGTGCCAGCCTCAAATGTCATTCTCAGGTCCATCACAGCAGTATGCAGGTCCCTGGAGCAGTTTTAGTGAGTGCAGTGCACCTCAGGCAGGCGGACCCAGGCCCATTCCGCCCTACCTGTTACACTTGTGGTGGTAAATGTGAGCCCTCCAAAACCCACCAGAAACCCACTGTACCCACATCTAGGTGCCCCCTTCACCCGTAGGGGCTATGGTAGTGGTGTACAGTTGTGGGTAGTGGGTTTTGGGGGGAGTTTGGGGGGCTCAGCACATAAAGTAAGGGAGCTATGTACCTGGGAGCAATTTCTGAAGTCCACTGCAATGCCTCCTATGGTGCTCGGTTGGTGTCCTGGCATGTCAGGGGGGACCAGTGCACTACGAATGCTGGCTCCTCCCACGACCAAAAGGCTTGGATTTGGTTGTTTCTGAGATGGGTGTCCTTGGTTTCCATTATCGCCAAAAATCAGACACAACCAAGTCTAGGGATGACCATCTCTAAGGACGACCTAAATATCAAGATTTGGGTGTCCCCGACTGTATTATCGAAATGAAAGATGGACGCCCATCTTGTTTCAATAATACAGGTTTCCCCACCCCTCCACCGGGATGTTTTGCGAGGATGTCCTCAGCAAAACCTGGGTGTCCCTTTCGATTATGCCCCTCCACGTCATCCAAGAAAGCATGAAATGAGGACATCCTGAAGGAAGAGGGATCATCAACATAAATGTTCAAGTCAACCAGAATGAGAAGGTTGGAAAACTCTGATGTGGCATCGGCCAGTGACTGGAGAAGAGTGTCCCATCCTTCTTTAGGAATGGAGTGGGGACTGTTGCAGATGAGGAGCATTAGTTTTAGGGGAGAAAAAAATATTTACAGCTAATAGATCAGAATATGAAAAGGTACTAAGGGATCTGGGACAGGGAAAAAGAGGAGATAAAGCATAGGGCAACCCCACCTCCCTTCCTGGTGGACCTGGCAGTGTGAAGAGCGGAAAAACCAGAGGGAAGCATTGGTAAAGGTAAGCCTCCTCGCCATCACAAAACCATATCTCAGTGAGGCAGAAGAGAAGCTGAGAGTCAGAAAGAAGATCATGTAGGAGAGTAGACCGACGTGAGTTGCAGTTGAGAAGTCCTAATAATAGAGGTGTAGGTCTATTAAGAGAGTGGAGGGGGCAGAAGTAGACTGACAGTAAGTCAGTGACAAGAGGAGGATTCCTGGGGTAATTGAGGAGGCTGCCATCCAAAGACAACTGGGATCTGGTTGCCATAAGAGGGGATAAGAAGTGCATGTTGGAGCCATCCAAAGGACTGAGGGAAGCAGGTAAAAGGAAAGGTAAAGATATTGCCCCCAGAGTTTGCCGCAAGGAACACAACCTGCTCCTTGTGTGCACCCCTTCACTGCCCGCCCAACACCACAGGCAGTTAAAAAAAAGGGGGGGGGGATCTTCTGGTGGAAAAATCTTATGTAGGTAATGATGTGACACTGGTGCGGGAGACAGGATGAGATGACACCAGCAGGGAACAGCAAGAGTCAGTGAAAAAACAAACAATTCTAAGCACCGACACTCAAGCAAGCACAGAAATATAGCAGATGTATGCCGTAGGCAGTTTTTTAATACAGGGGTCTTCTGGCAGGTAACTCTTACATAGGTAATCACATGACACAGGTGCAGGAGGCAGGATGCGATGACACCAGCAGGGAACAGCAAGAGGAGGTACGTGAGAAGATATATATTAGGAAGGAAAACAGTCTCAGAACTTATATCAAGCACTCATTAATTCTTGTGCTTATCAAATCCAGTCATAAGCTAAAAAAATCCCTCCCTTTTCAGACAGTGAGAAAAAAACCTCTTATTAAGAAAACATTTAATTAAACTTATCTGAAAAATATCAGTCCATTTCCACAAGCATTTTTCAGATAAATTTAATTAATGTTTTTTTTGTAATAAGTTCTTCTTTCTCAGGGTCTCAAAAGAGAAGATATTTTAGCCTATGACTAGATTTGATAAGCACAAGAATTAATGAATGTTTGATATAGGTTCTGAGGCTTTTTTTCTTCCTAAATATACCTTGTCATATAAATGTATTTGAATAAAGATACATGAAGATAGGCAATTAGAATTAACTCATGGGTGACACAGTATTAACAGAATATTGTTTCTCCGAGGACAAGCAGGCTGCTTGTTCTCACTGATGGGTGACGTCCACGGCAGCCCCTCCAATCGGAAACTTCTCTAGCAAAGTCCTTTGCTAGTCCTCGCGCGCCCGTGCGCACCGCGCATGCGCGGCCGTCTTCCCGCCCGAAACCGGCTCGAGCCGGCCAGTCTTCTTTTGTCCGCACTCGGTACGGTCGTGTTTCGCCGTGTCGAGCCCCGGAAAGTCGACCTCGCGCGTCCAAATTTATTTTTGACGTGTTTTTTCTTCGGAAAAAGTCTTTAAAGTGTCGGGAAGTGCTTCGGAAACCCCCCCCCCCCGGGTTTCAGACCACCCCTTCCCGTACTTCCAGCTTTTTGCCCCCGATAAGTTTTCTTTCGTCGTCGGGGTAGGCCTCTTTTCGGCCTCGGTCGAGATTTTCTCCCTTCTAAATTTTTTGGTGCTCTTTTTCCGTCATTTCAGATTTTGATTTCGCCGGCGTGATTTTTCCGCCCATGACATCGAAGCCTTCCAGCAGCTTCAAGAAGTGCACCCAGTGCGCCCGGGTAATCTCGCTCACTGATAGACACTCGTCGTGTCTTCAGTGTCTGGGGGCCGAGCACCGCCCTCAGAACTGTAGTCTGTGTTCCCTGCTTCAAAGGCGGACTCAGGTAGCGAGATTAGCCCAGTGGAACGTGTTGTTCTCGGGCTCTTCGTCGGCATCGGCACCGGGATCTTCGAGTGCATCGACGTCGTCAGCGTCCAGACCATCTTCCTTGGCCGCCACTGTATCGAGTGCATCGAGGCATCGGGCCTCTGCATCGGCGCCAAGGTATCGGACGACTGCATCGACGTCGGTGGTACCGGGACCTCGTCTGCTGATGTCGTCGGACGGTGGTGCATCGTCAGGAGTGCAGGTGAGGGCTGTCCATTCCCCTGCTGGTGGCGGTGAGCCTTCGGGTGGGTCTCCTCCTACCCTGAGGGCTCCTGCGGTACAGCCCCTCCGAGACCGACCTCCTTCGGCCTCGGCCCCGAGGAAGCGACGGCTGGATTCTACGTCCTCCTCGTCGGTGCCGGGGAGCTCCGGTGACATGCTTCGGAAGAAGTCGAAGAAGCATCGACACCGGTCGCCTCCCCGCGTCGGCACCGAGAGCTCTGGGTCGCCGAGGGAGTCGGCACCCAGCAGGCATCGGCACCGAGAGGACCGCTCACCCTCTGTTCAGGAGGTGTCGATGCGCTCCACTCTGGACAGCCCGGACCAGCCTCCTCGCCCGGAACAGGTTCTGACGTCGACGCCTGCATCGACCTCTTTGCCTTTCTCTGCAGCCGCTCTGAACGAGAGCCTCCGGGCCGTTCTCCCAGAGATTCTGGGAGAGCTGTTGCGCCCTTCCCCTCCGGTACCGGCGGTGCTTGCGCCTCCGGTACCGTCGAGCGTGGCGCCGGCTGGCCCATCGCCCGGGGTGAGGTCCCCGACGTCGGTACCGCGTGCGGTGCCGACTGCGGCCACCTCCCAGGAGGGCTCCCCAACTACGTCGGCGGAGGGAGCTTCGCCGATGCGGGCGAGGGAGTCTACCTCTCGACGCCCCCATCGTGGACGTGGCTCCACGGAGTCGAGCCGGGCGAGGTTGCAGACACAGGTTCGTGAACTTGTGTCTGACACCGAGGGTGAGGCCTCGTGGGAGGAAGAGGAAGACCCCAGATATTTCTCGGACGAGGAGTCTGAGGGTCTTCCTTCTGATCCTACTCCCTCTCCTGAAAGGCAGCTTTCTCCTCCTGAGAGTCTGTCTTTCGCTTCCTTTGTCCGGGAGATGTCTACGGCCATCCCCTTCCCGGTGGTTGTGGAGGACGAGCTCCTGGACTATCCTTCTCCACCTAAGGAAGCGTCCACTGTTCCCTTGCACCATGTCCTAAAAAAGACATTGCTTGCGAACTGGACCAAGCCACTAAGTAATCCCCACATTCCCAAGAAGATCGAGTCCCAGTACCGGATCCATGGGGACCCAGAGCTGATGCGCACCCAGTTGCCTCATGACTCTGGAGTTGTGGATTTGGCCCTAAAGAAGGCTAAGAGTTCTAGGGAGCATGCTTCGGTGCCCCCGGGCAAAGACCCTAGAACCTTAGACTCCTTTGGGAGGAAGGCCTACCATTCTTCTATGCTCGTGGCCAAAATTCAGTCGTACCAGCTCTACACGAGCATACATATGCGGAACAATGTGCGGCAGTTGGCGGGCTTGGTTGATGCTCTTCCCCCTGAGCAGGCCAAGCCTTTTCAGGAGGTGGTCAGGCAGCTGAAGGCGTGCAGAAAATTCCTGGCCAGAGGGATGTATGACACCTTTGATGTTGCGTCCAGGGCCGCTGCTCAAGGTGTGGTGATGCGCAGGCTCTCATGGCTGCGTGCCGCCGACCTGGAGAATAGACTCCAGCAGCGGATTGCGGACTCGCCTTGCCGTGCGGATAACATTTTTGGAGAGAAGGTCGAACAGGTGGTAGAGCATCTCCACCAGCGGGACACCGCATTCGACAAGTTCTCCCGCCGGCAGCCTTCAGCATCTACCTCTACAGGTAGAAGATTTTTTGGGGGAAGGAAGACTGTTCCCTATGCTTCTGGTAAGCGTAGGTACAATCCTCCTTCTCGACAGCCTGCGGCCCAGGCTAAGCCCCAGCGCGCTCGCTCTCGTCAGCAGCGTGCGCCTCAGCAAGGCCCCGCGGCTCCCCAGCAAAAGCAAGGGGCGAGCTTTTGACTGGCTCCAGCAGAGCATAGCCGACATCCAAGTGTCAGTGCCGGGCGACCTGCCAGTCGGGGGGAGGTTGAAAGCTTTTCACCAAAGGTGGCCTCTCATAACCTCCGACCAGTGGGTTCTTCAAATAGTCCGGCAAGGATACACCCTCAATTTGGCCTCAAAACCTCCAAATTGTCCACCGGGAGCTCAGTCTTACAGCTTCCAGCACAGGCAGCTACTTGCAGAGGAACTCTCCGCCCTTCTCAGCGCCAATGCAGTCGAGCCCGTGCCATCCGGGCAAGAAGGGCTGGGATTCTATTCCAGGTACTTCCTTGTGGAAAAGAAAACAGGGGGGATGCGTCCCATCCTAGACCTAAGGGCCCTGAACAAATATCTCGTAAAAGAAAAGTTCAGGATGCTTTCCCTGGGCACCCTTCTCCCCATGATTCAGCAAAACGATTGGCTATGCTCTCTGGACTTGAAGGATGCCTACACACACATCCCGATACTGCCAGCTCACAGACAGTATCTGCGATTTCAGTTGGGCACACGCCACTTCCAGTACTGTGTGCTACCCTTTGGGCTCGCCTCTGCGCCCAGGGTGTTCACAAAGTGCCTAGCTGTGGTAGCAGCGGCACTTCGCAGGCTGGGGGTGCACGTGTTCCCATATCTCGACGATTGGCTGGTGAAGAACACATCCGAGGCAGGAGCCCTGCAGTCCATGCAGATGACTATTCGCCTCCTGGAGCTACTGGGGTTTGTGATAAATTATCCAAAGTCCCATCTTCTCCCAGTGCAGAAACTCGAATTCATAGGAGCTCTGCTGGATTCTCGGACGGCTCGCGCCTATCTCCCAGAGACGAGGGCCAACAACTTGTTGTCCCTCGTCTCGCGGGTGCGAGCGTCCCAGCAGATCACAGCTCGGCAGATGTTGAGATTGCTGGGCCACATGGCCTCCACAGTTCATGTGACTCCCATGACCCGTCTTCACATGAGATCTGCTCAATGGACCCTAGCCTCCCAGTGGTATCAGGCTGCTGGGGGTCTAGAAGACGTGATCCACCTGTCCACGAGTTTTCTCGAATCCCTGTATTGGTGGACAATCTGGTCCAATTTGACTCTGGGACGTCCTTTCCAAATTCCTCAGCCACAAAAAGTGCTGACAACGGATGCGTCTCTCCTGGGATGGGGAGCTCATGTCGATGGGCTTCACACCCAAGGAAGCTGGTCCCTCCAGGAACGCGGTCTACAGATCAATCTCCTGGAGTTGCGAGCGATTTGGAACGCTCTGAAGGCTTTCAGAGATCGGCTGTCCCATCAAATTATCCAAATTCAGACAGACAACCAGGTTGCCATGTACTATGTCAACAAGCAGGGGGACACCGGATCTCGCCCCCTGTGTCAGGAAGCCGTCAGCATGTGGCTCTGGGCTCGCCGTCTCGGCATGGTGCTCCAAGCCACATATCTGGCAGGCGTAAACAACAGTCTGGCCGACAGACTGAGCCGGATTATGCAACCTCACGAGTGGTCGCTCAACTCCAGGTGGTGCGCCAGATCTTCCAAGCGTGGGGCACCCCCTTGGTGGATCTCTTCGCATCTCGAGTGAACCACAAAGTCCCTCAGTTCTGTTCCAGGCTTCAGGCCCCCGGCAGACTGGCATCGGATGCCTTCCTCCTGGATTGGGGGGAGGGCCTGCTGTATGCTTATCCTCCCATTCCTCTGGTGGGGAAGACTTTGTTGAAACTCAAACAAGACCGAGGCACCATGATTCTGATTGCTCCTTTTTGGCCGCGTCAGATCTGGTTCCCTCTTCTTCTGGAGTTATCCTCCGAAGAACCGTGGAGATTGGAGTGTTTTCCGACCCTCATCACGCAGGACGAAGGGGCTCTTCTGCATCCCAGCCTCCAGTCCCTGGCTCTCACGGCCTGGATGTTGAGAGCGTAGACTTTGCCTCTTTGGGTCTGTCAGAGGGTGTCTCCCGCGTCTTGCTTGCTTCCAGGAAAGATTCCACTAAGAGGAGTTACTTCTTTCTGTGGAGGAGGTTTGCCGTCTGGTGTGACAGCAAGGCCCTAGCTCCTCGCTCTTGTCCTACACAGACCCTGCTTGAATACCTTCTGCACTTGTCTGAGTCTTGTCTCAAGACCAACTCTGTAAGAGTTCACCTTAGCGCAATCAGTGCATACCATTACCATGTGGAAGGTAAGCCGATCTCAGGACAGCCTTTAGTTGTTCGCTTCATGAGAGGTTTGCTTTTGTCAAAGCCCCCTGTCAAGCCTCCTACAGTGTCATGGGATCTCAATGTCGTTCTCACCCAGCTGATGAAACCTCCTTTTGAGCCACTGAATTCCTGCCATCTGAAGTACTTGACCTGGAAGGTCATTTTCTTGGTGGCAGTTACTTCAGCTCGTAGAGTCAGTGAGCTTCAGGCCCTGGTAGCCCAGGCCCCTTACACCAAATTTCATCATAACAGAGTAGTCCTCCGCACTCACCCTAAGTTCTTCCCGAAGGTCGTGTCGGAGTTCCATCTGAACCAGTCAATTGTCTTGCCAACATTCTTTCCCCGTCCTCATTCCTGCCCTGCTGAACGTCAGCTGCACACATTGGACTGCAAGAGAGCATTGGCCTTCTACCTGGAGCGGACACAGCCCCACAGACAGTCCGCCCAATTGTTTGTTTCTTTTGATCCCAATAGGAGTGGAGTGGCTGTGGGGAAATGCACCATATCCAATTGGCTAGCAGATTGCATTTCCTTCACTTACGCCCAGGCGGGGCTGGCTCTTGAGGGTCATGTCACGGCTCATAATGTTAGAGCCATGGCTGCGTCGGTAGCCCACTTGAAGTCAGCCTCCATTGAAGAAATTTGCAAAGCTGCGACGTGGTCATCTGTCCACACATTCACATCTCATTACTGCCTGCAGCAGGATACCCGACGCGACAGTCGGTTCGGGCAGTCAGTTCTTCAGAACCTGTTTGGGCTTTAGGATCCAACTCCACCCCCCGAGGGCCCTGTTTGTTCTGTTCCAGGCTGCACTCTCAGTTAGTTGGTAAATTTTTTAGGTCAATCTCAGTTATGTCCTCGCCATTGCGAGGCCCAATTGACCATGGTTGTTGTTTTGAGTGAGCCTGGGGGCTAGGGATACCCCATCAGTGAGAACAAGCAGCCTGCTTGTCCTCGGAGAAAGCGAATGCTACATACCTGTAGAAGGTATTCTCCGAGGACAGCAGGCTGATTGTTCTCACAAACCCGCCCGCCTCCCCGTTGGAGTTGTGTCTTCCCTTGAAGTGTATTGTCTTGCTACATACTGGACTGGCCGGCTCGAGCCGGTTTCGGGCGGGAAGACGGCTGCGCATGCGCGGTGCGCGCGGGCGCGCGAGGACTAGCAAAGGACTTTGCTAGAGAAGTTTCCGATTGGAGGGGCTGCCGTGGACATCACCCATCAGTGAGAACAATCAGCCTGCTGTCCTCGGAGAATACCTTCTACAGGTATGTAGCATTCGCTTTAGCCATCATTTTAAGCATTGTTCTGGTTTTCCATTTATGAAAATCTGTTTTGATGGTCTTATTTAGTGTTCAATATACCACCCAATCAGAGGAATTTCTAAGCAGTTTACAATACAAAACAAAGTTGGAGGGGGGGGGGGGGGAAATAAAGAAAATGAAATTTTATTTCAGATAGGAAAGTGGGAGTTCGATAGATGTTTGTGCAGGTAGCTTGGCAGACTCTCGATCAGTTGAGAACTGTGGAAACACATGTACTGGTTTATTACTCTCTGCTAATTATAGGAGGGGCTGAAGCATGTGGCAACGTATTAATATGAAAACAGATTTTACATAGTACATGGAAGGAGAAATTTACACATCCCATGTGAAGAATTCCCATAGTATTTTACAAGAGGCTTTGCCAAACATAGATCCTTTTGTAAAATAGTAGCAGTACTGCCCATTATGTCCTGAAGATGCAGCAATTTTAAAAAGAATTGAAAATAAATAAACCAGAGTACAAATTGTTACTCAATCACCACGCTCTCTTGAGAATCCCGAATAAAACTCAGCAGTGCAACTCTAAGCCTTAAGACTTTTGTGCTTCAAAAATCGTGTACTTGGTTCATTATCGGTCTAATTGTCTTTTCAATGGCATCTATCTTTATCCATCTAATCTGATTTAGTCAAGTTTGGTAACATCGCTGGTTGGCAAGTGAAGGAGCTGAGTCATGATGTTTTGTCAAGTTTTTTGACTTAGATGGATAAAAATAGATATAATTGAAAAGACAATTAGACCGATGACAAACCAAGTGCATGATTTTTCAAGCACAAAAGTCTTAAGGCTTCAAGTTGCAATTTTAAGGTCTATTCAGAATTCTCAAGAGAGCATGGTGATTGAATAACAGTTTGGACTCTGGTTTTTTTATTTTCAATTTTATGACTGGTACTGGAGTTGGGAGTCACATATTGCCATATTGTGATGCAGTGATCCAGGAGAATAGTGTCTTCCTTGAGATCTGTGACCCTCTCTTGCAATTTCAGTCCCAGCATCTTAAATCTGCTTCTTGGAACTCTTAGGGGAGCATCAATTGGAAAGGAATAGTATATGGACAGAGTGAAGGTTCTGGTACTGTGTGAACCTAAGATTGTGGATGCAGCTTTGGAAGGCTCCACACAGCTAACAGACTTTTTGAATAGATTAACAGGTAGTTTTTGCTTTAGACCAAAAACTTAACTCTGTTAATGCAAATCTTATCACAGTCAGTAGCTAGATTCACTGGCAGGGTCTCAAAGCTAGAACAAAGGATGGGTGGCACAGTGGGTTCTGTTCAGAAGAATCGGGGAGAATTGTCGCAGCTCTGCAGCCTGAAATACACCTATGAGGAGAAGATCAACGATCTGGAAAACAGGTCACAGCAAAATAACATTAGATTCCTAGGTTTTCCGGAGGCAGTAATGGAACCTTACTTAGCAAAGTGGCTCACAGATGAGGATTCTGCACAGTGAAAGTTGGACAAGAGGACATCTGTCAACATTCTGCCTACCTATTAGCGGGACAGGAGCAAGCCACATTATGGCGCTAAAAGACAAGAATGGAAAGCTATTCAAAGAGGGAAAATTGAAAAAGCATTTTAAACTTTTTACATGAATTTCTACAGCTCAGAAACTCAGTGCACTGATGTACAATTAGATGCATATTTATCTGGAATCCCATTACGTCTGTTGTATGAGGAGGCTGTTAAATCATTGAATGCCCCCAATTCTGGGCTGGAGATTCAAAAACATATCCCAGTTGAAGTTACATAAGTCACCAGGATCAGATGGCTATAGTGGGAATTATTTTTAACTTTGGAAATCCCACTTAATAGGCCCTCTTGAGGCATACTATTTGCAGGCAATTTCAGTTTTGCTCTTTTTAGCTATACAAAATCAAGCCCTTATTACAGTGCTTCCAAAACCAGGGAAAGACCCTATGTACCACAAATCGTATTGTCCTATATCTTCGCTGAATGTAGATCTTAAAATCTTAGCAAAAGTCATGATGGATAGACTAGTGAAATCTATGCCATCCTTAATAGGCTCTGAGCAGGTGGGGTTATCCAGGGTAGACAAGCAGTGGTGAACATTAGAAAACTAATTCTGGCGATCATACACGGCACCCAGACTAGCGATTAGCATTGATTCCAATCCGAAATTGCTTTTGATAGAGTGGAATGGTCCTATTTGTTCAGATTTCTGAATTGTTTTGGGATTCATGGAGGCATATTTTCAAAGCACTTATCCTTCCAAAGTTCTTGATTAATGGACAACCATCGGACAGTTTTGCCCTAAATAGGGGAACCAGATAGGGATGTGCTCTCTCCCTTTTGATGTACACCTTATTTTTGGAACCCCTTTTATTAACCTTAAAACATAATCCGAATATACAGGTATACAGGCGGGGAGGGAATATGTCAAATACTGTAAATACTTGCGTGTTCCCACTACATGACGGTATTATGATGACTGTAATAAACTCCAAACTGGTGGTTTCTCATGTTATAATACAAACTTTTCAAGCATTCAGGAGGATTTAAGGTTTAAAACTTAATGTAACAAAGTCTGAAGCTCTGCCCCTTAACTTTCGAGTTGAACAATACTGGGAAAGATGTTCATTAAAAGCGGTAGGAGATGAAGTAAGATGCTTGGTGGCTAATATTCCTGCAAACCTGGACACTGTCTGTGAAATGAATATTAGACTTCTGCTCAAAGCTATCTTGAACACATTGGGCATATGGGAAAAGTTGCCCCTCATGCTCTCGGGGAGAATATTGGTTTATAATATGCTGATAGTCCCACAGTGGCTTTACTTATTCCAGACCTTACCTATTTCCTTTAAGTATAACGATAGGCAGCATGTTTACAGAGCACTGCGGTCATTTCTCTGGAGGGGAGAAAAAGCTAAGATTGCTATTGGGGGTTTACTTTTGCCTCATATCAAGGGAGGTTGGGATCTGTTGGATTTGGTTCGATACAGTTTGGCACGTGGAATGTGACATATTAGAGATTGGGTGCTCAAGACGGACATATTTACCCTCACACAGCTGGAATTTACTTTGCTGTTTCCCTGTGTCAGCCTTATATCTCTTGCATGCACCTGCTGAGTTATTAGAATCCATAAAAAGCATGTGGTGAGAGAATACATGAGATGGGTCTGGAAGCAGCCCCACAAACGATTTTTGGGGGATCCAGAGCATTCACCCCAGCTAATGATAGTGAGGAACTTAGATTTTCTGTCAGGTTCTATGCTTTGTACTTTCTTACTTGGGGGGAGGGGAGAATTGTTCTGAATGGGAGACTTTTTAGATACTCATTCCAAACCAGGCCTCCCACAACCTCAAGCCCACTGACTTTTATGCTTATGTCCAATTAGTGCATTATATCCGTAGTCTACCACAGTTCTCTTTAACGATGGATAGAGCACAAGCTTTGGATAAATGTCTGCAAATAAAAGATGAGCTATAGCTCCAGCTGAAGCATTTTTACTCATTTTTTGAAGTACTACTGGCTGACCTCCCATTCGCACAGGTGGCTGAGGCATGGGGGGCTGATCTTTTATGTGAAGTTGAACCGGAAATCATTTGAGATTGTGTTCTCCATCTCCCCCTGATCACTGTTAACAGAGTATTGAGAACTGGAATATAATCTGTTGCTGAGAGTATATATGCCTCCTTGGAGGTTTTATAGGCTCATTTAGCTGCAAGAGGTGAATGTCTCAAATGTAATGCTCCTAGGACAACACTAGCTCATATGTTTTGGAGCTGCTGTTTCATTTAGAGGGGCATAATCGAACGCGAACGCCCATGTGTAAAAACGTCCATCTCTGGAGACGGCTCCGTGAAGAGGCGGAGCGAACCGTAAAATCGAAACGAGATGGCCGTCCATCTTCGGTTTTGATTATACGGTTCGGCCCGCTGAAATCCCATCATTTGTGTCGACTCTAGAGATAGACGACACAAATGGTGAGATCGCTGGACCTAGAGATGGCCGTCCGCGGTTTTCAGCGATAATCGAAACCGCTGCCGGCCATCTCAAAAACGGACCTAATCCAAGCCATTTGGTCGTGGGAAGGGCCAGCATTCGTAGTGCACTGGTCCCCCTGAGATGCCTCTGTGCCAGCCTGAAATATCATACCTAGCTCCATGACAGCAGTATGCAGGTCCCCGGAGCAATTTTAGTTTAGTTGGTGCTGTGTGGGACCCATGCAGAGAGCAAAAATCGGAAGAAAAAAAAACATGCAAGTGCAGTCAGGGACGTCCAAAAAAAAAACATGCAAGTGCAGTCATGGACGTCCAAATTAAAACAATAGTAATAGGGGAGAAGGATCATGCACCTAGTCCATCACAGTGGCATGATTTAATGTAAGTCTGCCTCTTTTTGAAAGAAGGTGTGTGTGGGGGGGGGGGGGGGGGTCTCAGGATTCTTCTAGGTCATCTCTATTCCAAGCAATTTGGGAACCATATTGGAGTGCTCTTACCTATAGGCAGCGTAGTCTGATTTTTAAATAGCTGAATGATGGCTGCACTACTGGTTGGAGAGGTAAATGGGAGGGTACAGGGAGGTATAACGGGCAGATTTGAAAAGGTTTACTATAGGTTTATTGAAAAAAAAAATGTTTGTTTTTTGAGTTTTATTTTCCACACTAGCCCCTCTTTTGTGGCTTCTGTTTACCTAGGATTGGAGGCATATATATATATCCAGTATGATGGGGGGGAGTGAGGGTGGTGGTACAGATTACACTGGCCCCAGCCTCTTTACTCCCTCTTCCCCTTCTTCTGTTGTGCTACAAGATAGGCCTATTTTCCTAAAAAGGGGGGGGGGGGGTACATTTAACTTACTAAGTACTGCATTTGTGTATATTGTTCTGTCTAGGGTCTGTACACTATCAGGCTTATTTTCGAAAGAGAAGGGCGCCCATCTTTTGACGCAAATCGTGAGATGGGCGTCCTTCTCTCAGGGTCGCCCAAATCAGCATAATCGAAAGCTGATTTTGGGCATCCCCAACTGCTTCCCGTTGCAGGGATGACCAAAGTTCCCGGGGGCGTGTAGGAGGCGTAGCGAAGGCGGGACTGGGGCATGCCTAACAAATGGGCGTCCTCAAGCGATAATGGAAAAAAGAAGGGCGTCCCTGACGAACGCTTGGCCTCCCAAAGTGCTTTGAAAATATGCCTCACTATGTACTAGATTTATGTATTAGGCTATTTGGAGCCATTTAATGATTGATTTGTTGCTTTTGGGTTGTACCATTAGTCTCCCATCAAAAATTGACTCCTAGGTCTTGTAATTAAAAGGTGTTGTGCTTTCAATAGATTTCCTCACTATATGTGTATACGTTTTTGAGCCATGCTTCACTCAACCAAAAGCTACTCCACATGTCTGATTAAGTAGGTGATGATTATAGAAATGAATATGTTTGAAAAATAACAATTGTAGGTCAAGGCAAGTTACATTTGGGTAAAGTTGATATTTCTCTGTCCCTGGAGAGCTCACATTCTGTAACTAAGGCAATGGAGGGTTAAGTGACTTTCCCAAGGTCACAAGGAGCTGCAGTAGGATTTGAACCATGCTTACCTGGTTCTCAACCTGCCATTATAACTGTCAGGCTACTTTGTTGCATGATCTATAGGGACGTCACTAGTTGTTTTCTTATCTCAAGGATCATTTCTTGAATTGGTGGAGAGAAAAGTGCATGTGTTGCTGCTATAAAAAAATGTTTTGAATGTTACAGAATGAAATTTCATGCAAAACTATATTTTACATGCCTCTTTCCTTGTTTTCTGTAAGGATCTACGTTTACATCAGAAGGATTACTTCAACGGAAATGGACCAAGGAAAAAAGACTGGCATAATTATGAATCAATAAAGAAAGACTTGGAGAGGACAGGTATGTATGAAACTTGTGTAGCAGTGTTGTTTCACAATCGCTGGGAACCGTGGGCCTTTATTCAAAAATAAAAGGCTTAAACACTATGTTCTGGGAATTTCTAGCTTCAAGCCAAGTAACTGTGTTGTCCATCCTTTACATAAATATACTGTATTTTCTAATTAAATATCAGTATAATTTCAAAAATGCAGATATTGTCATAGTTTGCATAAAAAGCATTGATAGCAAGGGAGATGTCAGGAAGGTTGAAAAGTTTCAAGTTGTTTGGAAACTCTTGTTGATCTTTTCAACTCTTGGAGGTAGACATTGGCAAGAACATCAAAAATTACATCAGACACATTGTATTTGGAAATGATACACAGATTATATCGCACAGACATTGTGCATCTCCAGTACCATTAAAGAAATTTGTCAGTATGATCTTTGGATATGTGGTGATATTATGTTGTTATTGTGTATGTTCTTGTTGCTATCTGCTGAGGACTGTAGATTGTGCAGAGTATAACATTTTTGAGTGTTTGTAATACTGCACAAACTGATTTATTGGTGAAAGTGACATAAATTGTATAAATTGCATTGTACACAAATATGGAGCTGCAGCACTGAGCATTTAAAGAATATGTAAAATAAAAGTAAGAGTTTTAATTAATGCAGAGGAAGTATATTTTTAAAACATTAAGATGAAATTTGGTGTTGCACAACGTTTTCAAGTTTAATATACCAAATTTTAAATCTATTTTACCAATTTTGTTGACCAGATATTGGATCTTATGTATGGCTTTTATCCATAAATAAGGGGATAACCTTGGATTTAGGTGCAGAATTTTTTTTTTTAATGATAGAACTATATCCAGGTAAGGGTACACATGTGCATGTATGCCCGTAAGTTTTACTCAAATGAATGGAGGTGTTCCCAGAGGTAAAGCAGAGAAGGAATTAGTGCTTACGTGCAGATTTCATTAAAAATACATGTAAGATGGGCCAGTGGTAGGTACATCAATACTTTCTTTTAAAATGTGCGCAATTTATATGCTTGCTTGCTGTTATGTGGCCTGTTATTAGCCTCTTTGTGTATGAGGAGAAAGAGACAGATGGTAAAGCGAAGGAATACATGCATGTCCATATGCTTATTTTAGTTTTCTGCTCATCACTAATTCAATTCTGTGAATATATAGTTTACATTGACCAGTGAAAATGGTCTCTCTGCTTTTCTATAGGAAATGGTGAACATGGAAAACCATTTCCACTGGGTGATGCTGAACAAAGTGACCAGGCATATAGGGAAAATGGCTTCAATATCTATGTGAGCGATCAAATTTCTCTTAATCGTTCAATTCCTGATATCAGGCATTCTAAGTGAGTATATTTTTTGTGTGTCCATGTCAATGTAGAGGGAGAAGGGCATACATTATGATCGGAGAATGCAAATCTAGTAAAGAAAAACCTGGGGGAGGGGGGTGTCTCTAAAAAAATATGCAATGTCACTTTTACATCTCTCTTCCCCTCTCTGCAATGTTCATATTTAGCATGCTAAAATGTTTACCTCTTAAAGCAGAACTTTAGAGTACTACCATTACAAGCATATCCTTCACTTTCCTCTATCATTCTTTCTTTCTTAGCATTGCTTTTGCACATAATTCATCAGTTTCAATTGCTTTCTGTTTTTTTTAAAGTTTGAGATCAGGAAAAAAAACACCCTCAAAGTGATTAGTATCTAAGGATCTCAAGATGGCAAAATAGTATGACAAGGCAGTGGCCAAGGCCAGAAAGCAGCAGCATACCAATCCAGATTCACACCCTGTGCAACGTTCCCCCACCACATCAGTGCCCTGCACATAACATTGCATTGCAGCCAAGAAGAGGAAACAATGAATGGAAACAATTTTGGTGCCCTTGCCTACCTTCTGCCTTGTGTGACCACAATACTCGCACAACCCTCGTGACATCCCTGGCCAGAAGGATGTTTAGCTGCATTCAGAGGGGTATAACCAGCATTAAAAAGGAACTGATAATGCCACTGTGCAAGTCATTGGTGAGACTGCATTTTGAGTACTTTGTTCAGTTTTGGAGAATGTATCTTGCCAAGGAGATAGACTCAAAGCTGGTCAGAGGAAAATAACCAAAATGGCATATGGTCTGTTCCAGAAAACATGTGAGAAGACTTGTTCCTTGTCATCAAGCAGATGAAGCCATTATGTATGGTTGTGTCCATCAACCAACAGGGGGAGATAGAGAGCACTCAATTTTTCACAGTGCCTCATGGCCAGCTAGCTCCACTGCCTCTTCAGTATTCTCTATCTCTTCAAGCAGGGTGGCTGCAGCTTCTTCGAGCACCATCAAAATCTGCCTGGGGGTGGCTCCTGGCTTGCCAGTTGTTAGCCGGGGTGTTAGAGGCTATAGCAGCTTCACTTTGAAGGCACATAGGTCAGCCCTTTCCCTGCCTTACCCATGCCCCTGTAGATGTGGACATATTAGCTTGCTTTTCCCTGTCCTTTCCCACTCAGTGGATGCAGGCACATTGGTTCGCCTTTCCCTGCCTTTCCCACTTATCTGAGCCTCCGGAGTGTTTTTATTTACCTCTTTTTGCCTCTGCTTTCCTCACAGTGTTAAAATAAATAAATAATTAAAGTTGCGTCGCGCTTTAGTGCAGCGATCTTGGAAAAGAGGTTTTTTTCTTGAGATTCTTCTGCAGGACCGGAGCTGTGATACTCGGTCTAGTGAGGTAAAAGTGTTTTCTGACTCCTCTGGAGTGGGCCCGCGATCGGGATGTTTTTGGCGTGAACCGCCATTTTTAAATTTTACTGCCGTTTTTGGCGATGGCTGCGGAGACTGTAAAGCGCTGTTCTAAATGTGGCAAGCGCAAATCAGCAGCGGGGCTCTATAATTCGTGCTGTACAGACGGTAGAGCCGGCTCCAGCATGGCGAGCGGCGATCTTTTGCGCTCTGAGCTGGCAGACGCCATTTTGGATTTTCCACATAGCGCGGCCTCCGTTGCGACAGAGAGCCCTGAATCCGGGGGGGGGGGGGGGGGAGGTCCTATGAGTGAGGCTAATATTAAAGCTGAAAGCCCTGGGCAGGATCCGGGCCGGTCAGGGAGCGGTTTTCTCCCCTGACTGTGTTTTAATGCTGCATAGGGCGTACATGCTTAAAAGAGCTCTTCCACAGGGTTCTTCGGACCCTCTGCCTGCCCCCCCCCCCCCCTCCCCCGGTGGATCCTGGCCTTTTGGAGTTGGCTTTGCCTGTTTCTTATCCTCCTGATAAACGCAGAAGGACTAATTCCCCTTCTGAGTGTGGCGCACCCCCCCCCCCTTTTCCCCCCCATGGTCGGGCTATGAGGATTCTGAGGGGTCTGGCAGAACTTCTTGGGCTGAGGAGCCAGAGTTGGGTGCAGAATTGCCACAGGAGCTTGATGATCCGTCTGCCGTGAGGATTTTCCACCGCGAGGAGCTGCCAGGACTTAGTTCAGATGCCTTACAAGCCCTCTTGATTGAAGATCCTGGGAGTAGCACAGCCTCCTCTGTTAATCCAAGGATGGCTAGTACCAGAAAGCCTGCTCGAGCCTTTCCTTTGCATGACTCCATCCAAGAGCTTATTTCGGCTCAATGGGCTGACCCCGAGGGACCTTTGAAGGTTGCCAGGGCTATGGGGCAATTATACCCTCTGAGGAACATTTGGCTCGCTTTGCAATGTCTAAAGTGGATGCCCTGGTCACAGCTGTGACAAAGAGAACTACCCTCCATGTTGAAGGAGGTGTTGCCCTGAAGGATATTCAAGACCGCAGGCTTGATTCAGCTGTGAAGCGGTCCTTTGATTTGGCAGGTCTCACTGTTCGGGCGTCTGCATGCAGTTGTTATGCTGCTAGAGCCTGCCTGGCTTGGTTACAGCAGGCAGTGGAATAGCCCGGTGATGGAACGGAGACCTTATCTGAAGTGGCTCCGCGGATAGAGTCGGCCTTGTCCTTTTTGGCTGACGCCCTTTATGATATGGTCAGAGCTTCGGCTAAACAAATGGCTGTAGCAGTGGCGGTTTGCTGCACTCTTTGGCTACGACATTGGGCGGCGGACATGGCCTCTAAGCAAAGGTTGGTGAAGTTGCCCTTTCAAGGCCTTCTCCTGTTTGGTGAGGAGCTGGAAAACATTGTTAGAGGCCTGGGGGATTCCAAACCTCAGTGCTTGCCCGCAGATAGGCCGAAGCCTTCCTCTAAGGGTCAGGCGGTCCGCTCCTCTTACTGACCTCGCTTCTGTGAAGCTAGAAGGTACCTCCCGGGGCGTGCTGCTGGGTTCACTTCGCGTGCCCGCTTTCAGCAGAGAAACTCCTTTCGCTCGGACAAACGTTCCGCAGCTGCCGGTTCAAGGCCTGGAGTTCAGGGGTGACCCTCTCAATGATGGTGCGCCGGCCCCCTCCTCGTTTCCTGTCATTGGAGGAAGACTTTCCCTCTTTTTCGAGGAGTGGGCCAAAATCTCCGCAGATCAGTGGGTCTTGGACCTGATCAGAGACGGATACCGAATAGAATTCGATGCCCTGGTGAGAGACGTGTTTGTGGAGTCCCGATGCGGTTCTGCCGCAGTCTGTGCCGGATAGGGGCTGTGACCCTGGTGCCTCCTGCCGAACAAGGTCTAGGCCGCTACTCCGTTGTGGTGCCATGAAAAGGCGGGTCTTTTCGCCCGATCCTGGACTTAAAAGAGCTAAACAAGTCCTTAAGAGTGCGGCATTTTCACATGGAAACCCTGCGCTCTGTCATTGCGGCGGTACAGCCAGGAGAGTTTCTCACGTCTCTGGACCTGAAAGAAGCTTACTTGCACATAACAATTTGGCCCCCGCACCAGAAGTTTCTGCGGTTTGCGGTGTTGGGAAAACATTTCCAGTTTCGGGCCTTGCCTTTTGGCCTCGCCACAGCTCCCCGAACCTTCTCCAAGGTAATGGTGGTAGTAGCTGCCTTTCTCAGGCGAGAGGGTATCCGTGTTCACCCGTACATAGACAACTGGCTCTTCAGAGCAGACTCAGAAAAAGAGAGTCATCTAGCTACAGCCAGAGTGGTTTCAGTCCTTCAGTCTCTGAGCTGGGTCATCAATATGGCCAAAAGTTACCTGACCCCCTCGCAATCTCTAGAATATTTGGGGGCCAGGTTCGACACAGCCTCGGGCTATGTGTTCCTTCCCGAGCAAAGGCGGTGCAAGCTTCAGAATCAGGTCCATCTGCTCCTGAGGATGCCCCGCCCGCGAGCTTGGAACATTGTCCAGCTGTTGGGATCGATGACAGCCACCTTGGAAGTGGTGCCATGGGCGAGAGCGCACCTGAGACCTCTACAGTATCTACTTCAACGATGGTCTCCAGTATCTCAGGATTATCAGTGCAGACTTTCTTGGCTCCCTGCGGCCCGCCTCAGTATGGAGTGGTGGCTCTCGGACAGCATGTTGCAGCGGGGAATGCCGCTGGCGCTCCCCGATTGGTGCCTAGTGGTGACAGCTGCCAGCCTGAAGGGCTGGGGTGCACATTGCCAGTGGAAGCATGCCCAGGGTCTATGGATGCCCGACGAGTCGGAGTGGTCTATCAACCGCCTGGAGTTGAAAGCGGTGTTTCTGGCTCTTCTGACCTTTCAAGTGACCCTGGAAGGATTGGCTGTCCGAGTGATGTCGGACAACACGACAGCAGTGGCCTACATAAATCGACAAGGTGGCACTCAGTGCAGAGCTATAGCCGCGCAGGCCGAACAAATTTGCCGCTGGGCCAAGCTGCATCTACAGTCCCTGTCAGCAGCTCACGTTGCGGGTCAGAACAACGTGCAAGCCGACTATCTAAGCAGGCATCAGATCGATCCAGCGCAGTGGGAACTAGCAGACGACGTATTCCTGCAGATATGTGCCAAATGGGGCAAGCCAGTGATGAATCTTATGGCGACCAGTTCGAATGCCAAAGTCCCGTGCTTCTTCAGCAGACGGAGGGATCCT
Organism: Microcaecilia unicolor; assembly: GCF_901765095.1. Lineage (NCBI taxonomy): Eukaryota > Metazoa > Chordata > Amphibia > Gymnophiona > Siphonopidae > Microcaecilia > Microcaecilia unicolor. The sequence continues at coordinate 158,771,648 of NC_044038.1, forward strand.
CGCTCTGCCGGGTTGGATGCCTTGGCTCAACCCTGGCCCCTGGGCTTGCTGTATGTCTTCCCTTCGTGGCCCTTGATAGGGCGAGTACTCTCACGGATTCGGCTGCATCCAGGAGAAGTGGTTCTCATCGCCCCGGATTGGCCCAGGAGGCCCTTGGTATGCGGACCTCCGACAGATGCCGTTCGAGGCTCCCTTTCCGTTACCTCTGGTTCCGCACCTGTTGACACAGGGTCCGGTGGCCACGGAGGACGCCTGCTGCTTTGGTCTTATGGCATGGCGATTGAGAGGGCGCAATTGAGAGACAAAGGCTACTCAAATAAGGTAATTTCCACTCTCCTGCAGGCCCGTAAGCGCTCCACATCCATGGCTTATGCCAGGATTTGGCACCAGTTTGAAGCCTGGTGTGTTTCAAGAGCGCTTTCTCCGTTGCAAGCTCCTGTCTCGCCGATTCTGGTCTATTTGCAGGATGGTGTACACAAAGGCTTGGCCTATAATTCCCTGCGGGTGCAAGTGGTAGCATTGGCCTCCCTGCGTGGCAAGGTGGAAGGCGTCCTTAGCTGCTCATCCAGATGTGGCACGGTTTCTTAGAGGGGTGCTTCAGCTCTGTCCTCCCGTGCCGGCACCTTGTCCAGCTTGGAACCTGGGGTTAGTATTGAAGGCCCTTCAGGGGGGCTCCCTTTGAACCGCTTCGGCATGCTTCAGAGAAAGATTTGACACTGAAGGCCGTCTTGTTAGTGGCCATTACCTCGGCGAGATGGGTGTCAGAGCTCCAGGCGCTGTCCTGTAGAGACCCTTTTCTGCAATTCTCAGAGTCAGGGGTCACGGTTCGGACCGTGCCTTCCTTCATGCCTAAGGTGGTTTCAGCGTTTCACCTAAACCAGCCTGTTTTTCTTCCCTTCTTTGTTGAGGAGGAGTTTCCAGATTCATTTGGGCAGTTGCACCTTTTGGATGTGCGCAGGACTCTGTTGCAGTATCTGCGAATTACAAATGCTTTCAGGACCTCTGATTATCTTTTTGTGCTGTTTGCAGATCCTCGCAGAGGGTCTTCAGCGTCTAAAGCCACTATTGCCCGTTGGCTCAATGAAGCATATCTGCTGTCTGGCCAGGCTCCGCCTGAAGCCTTTAAGGCACATTCCACAAGAGCGATTTCCTCTTCCTGGGCGGAAACTGGAGCACTATCTCTTCATGAGATTTGCAGTGTTGCAACATGGGCTTCTAAGCTCTCTTTCGCCCGACATTACAGGCTGGATGTGACTGCCAGGAGGGATGCGCGTTTTGGAGCACAGGTGCTAGCGCGTGGTGTGGAGTGTTCCCACCCTATTTAGGGATTGCTTTGTTACATCCCACACGTATTGGCTTCATCTGCTTGATGACAAAGAAGGGAAAATTAGGTTCTTTCCATGATAATTTTCTTTCCTTTAGTCATAGCAGATGAAGCCATGAGCCCTTCCTGTATGATTGTCTGTATTGCAGTGATTCTGATTTTAGGTGCTGTTCTTGTTTCTTGAAGTTATATTCCTTCCTTGGGGAATCGGAAAACAGTCTTCAGGATTCTTGTTACAGTTATAGGAGGATGAGTTCATTCCCTCCAGTTCATGTTTTGGGAGGATGAGTTTATTCCCTCCAGGTGGATGCAAGTATTCCCTCCATTTATACAAAGTGGAGGACGAGTTTATTCCCTCCAGGAGGATGTGTTCATTCCCTCCTTTTTTGGAGTTTATGCCCTTGTTAAGGGACCATCGTTCGCTGTGAGGAAAGTTCATGTTATTCCCATTGCGGTTTGCCATACTGCTTTGAAGCTTCAAATACTGAAGAGGCAGTGGAGCTAGCTGGCCATGAGGCACTGTGAAAAATTGAGTGCTCTCTATCTCCCCCTGCTGGTTGATGGACACAACCATACGTAATGGCTTCATCTGCTATGACTTAAGGAAAGAAAATTATCATGGTAAGAACCTAATTTTCCCATATTTATACACTGAAAGAGAGGAAGGATGTGGAAAATATGATACAGACATTAAAATTATTGAAAGATAGTTGGGAACAAAGCAACCATTTTCCAGAAATGGAGAGGTAGTAGAACTAGAAGACAAGAAATGAAGTTACAAGGAGGGAAAATTAAACGTAACATCAGGAAAGGGTGATGGATGCCTGAAATGCTCTTCCACAGGAAGTGGTGGGGTTGAAAACAGTAATAGAATTCAAAAAGGTGTCTGGGATAAATGCAGAGGTTCCATGAAGGTGAAATAAAAGTATCAAGAAGAGAAAACAGCCAGCATGGTTAAAAGGTGAAGTGACAGAGGCTATTAGAGCCAAAAGAATGTCCTTCAAAGAATAGAAAGAATAGAAAAAGGACCCAAATGAAGAAAATAAGAAGCAGCATAAGCACTGGCGAGTTAGATGCAAAGCATTGATAAAGAAGGCTAAAAGAGAATATAAAGAGAAACTTGCCGCAGAGGCAAATACTTACACTAACAACTTTTTCAGGTACATCAGAAGCAGAAAGCCTGCAAGAGAATCCATGGAACCGTTAGATCATGAAGGAGCAACAGGGGCACTTGGGGAGGTCAAGGCCATAGTGGTGAAACTGAATGAATTCTTTGCTTCGGTCTTTACGGAAGATGTAAGAGATCTACCTATACTGCAAACGATTTTCAAAGGTGATGATGTGGAGGAACTGAAAGAAATCTCTGTGAACCTGGAAGACATACTGAGCCAAATTGACAAATTAGTAAATCACCTGGACGGGATGGCACGCATCCAAGGGTAGAGAAAGAGCTCAAACATGAAATAGCTGATCAGATGTTAGTAATCTGTAACCTGTTGTCAGTCATCTGTAATACCTGAAGACTGGAGGATGGCCAATATGATGCCAATTTTTTTTTTCTCTTATATTTTTATTTTACATTTATATAATTTACTTAAATGTTTAAGTAATATCACAAATGAATTAACAAGAAAATAAATTTCACAAAAGGAAAGAAAATTATTATTTCTACTTTGTCCACATTATTAGATCCAAGTACTAGGAATTACAGAGAAATAGGTAAATATATTATCAATAGATCTGTAGAGAGCCGGACAATCGCAGCTAATATATAGCGCAGTCAATTACTAGACGTGATCAAGGTATCTTTAGCTCCCTCTTTAGAATTAATATATTCCAGCAGTTTCTTTGGGTCAAAAAAGACATCATTATTTGCATTTACTGAAATTAAACATCTACAGCGGAAAAGTTCCACCCAAATTAAGAATTCTTGGTTTTAAACCCTAGAATTCAGTTCTTCTTTTTTGTGTTTCCCTGGTTAGGTCTGGAAATATTCTAATTTTTGATCCCAAAAACTCTGCATTCATGTGGCGAAAATAAATTCGAAAAATGTTATTTTTGTCCGATTCCAAGGCAAAAGTTACAAGAAGAGTAGTCTGTTCTGTTATAACATCTAGGGAACTTTCTAAAAATTCAGTCAAATTCATTTCAGATTGAGGTCGTATAGTAGATCTAGAAGTTCCCGTGATATATTGGGTCCTGACTATGGGTGGGTAACCCTCAGTCAGTATTCCCAATACTTCACCAAAATATTTCCTTAGCAAATCAGGAGCTAAAATGAGAGGTGTCTTAGGAAAATGTAAGATTCTTAAATTGTTTTTCCTTCCTTGGTTCTCCAAGTACTCCAACTTACAAACTTGCACCTCTCTGTCCTTGATTGCTAATGAGGAAAATCTTTGTAACCTGGTTATCTCCCCTTCTATTGATTCACTTCTTTGGGAATAATTTTCAACTTTATCTGACAATCTCTCCTTTAAAAGTATTAGATAACTGAAGGAGGGAAGTATTTAAACCCTGAATCGCATCCCATAAAATTTCTAACATTACCACAGCTGGTCTTCTCAATTCTCCATTGCTTCTGGGGGTTGAACCCTGGATAGCAGGGGAAGCAAGCTGAATCGGGCGATTATCCACCAGAGATTCTTCTCTCAGGGTCTGCGTAGCCGCTGGTCCTCCTCTCAGCGGTGGAAACCTGACCCTCATTGGGTGCCCCAAGATGCTGAAACCCGTTGGCATATTTCCACCACCTGGCACTGGACGAGCTGTGTTGGAGGGAGGGCTGAGTGAAACTCCCTCTACGCTATGGTCCGCTTCCAGTACTGCGGATTCCGTCAAAGCGTTTTCTGGTGCTCCTAGCCTCCGAACTCCAAAACTCTCCAGGGAGGTCTGGCGGACAAGTAGGGTCTCCGTGGGACTCAAGGAGGTTAGCAACCTCGGTTTCCCTTTCCTTTTCCCCATGTTAAACACCCCCAACCAAAACTCACACTCTGGTGTTCAGGAGCTTCGTGCAGCTACAACAGGTCTTGTCGCCATCTGGGATCATCAATATGGCGCCAATTTTTAAAAAGGGTTCTAGGGGTGATCCGGGAAATTACAGACCAGTAAGCCTAAGTCAGTGCCAGGTAAAACAGTGGAAACTGTTATAAAGAATAATGGTTTAATGGGACAGAGTTAGCATGGTTTCAGCCAAGGGAAGTCTTGTTTCACCAATTTGCTTAATTTCTTTGCAGGCGTGAATAAACGTGGATAAAAGTGAGCCAATTGATATAGTGTGTCTATATTTTCAGAAAGCTTTTGACAAAGTTCCTCGTGAGAGACTTCTGAGAACATTAGAGTCATGTGATAGAAGGCAATGTTCTGTTATGGTTTAGGAATTGATTATTGGACAGAAAACAGAGAGTAGGATTAAATGATCATTTCTTTCAGTGGAGGAAGGTGAATAGTGGAGTACCACAGGGATCTGTACTGGGACTGGTTCTATTTAACATATTTATAATGATCTAGAAAATGGAATGGCAAGTGAGGTGATTAAATTTGCAGTTGATACAAAACTGTTCAAGGTTGTTAAAACATTCCGACACTGAAAAATTGCAAGAAGACCATAGGAAATTAGAAGACGGGATATCCAAATGACAGATGAAATTTAATGTGGATAAATGCAAAGTGATGCACATTGGGAAGAATAAAATCCAAATCATAGTTACCTGACGCAAGGGTCCACCTTAGGGGTCAGCCCCTATGAAAAAGATCTAGGTGTCCTTGTAGACAATACGCTGAAATCTTCTGCCCAGAGTGCGGCTGTGACCAAAAAAGCAGACAGGATGCTAGGAATAATTAGGAAAGGGATGGTAAATAAGACTGAGAATGCTATAATACCTCTGTATCGATTCATGGTGCGACCTCACCTTGAGTATTGTGTTTAGTTCTGGTTGCCGTATCTCAAAAAAGATATGGCAGAAAGGGTTGAAAGAACAGCAACCAAAATGATAAAGGGAATAGAACTCCTCTCATACAGGGCCACCGAGAGACTGGGCCGGGCCCGGGACCCCACCCCCCGATGTCACCGCCCCCCCCCCCCCCCCAGTCTGCCGTGCTGCAGTCCCCTCACGCCCCCCTCTGTCCACCACCGGGCTGGGCCCCCTGCATTGAAATCATCACAGCACCTCGCCTGTCATGTCACTCTGTGACTGAAAGCGCAGCCAGCAGCGACAGATCGGATTCACCTCCCTTTGGGCCTTCCCTCCCTGTGTCCCGCCTTGCAGAAGTTACATTAGACGAGGGCGGGACACAGGGAGGGAAGGCCCAAAGGGAGGTGATTCCGATCTGCCGCTGCTGGCTGTGCTTTTCAGTCACGGAGCGAGGTGACAGGTGAGGTGCTGTGATGATTTCAATGCGGGGGGCCCAGCCCGGTGGCGGAGGGTCGACGGAGCCAAGGGCGGGTGAGATCGGGGACTGTGGCGCTGGGCCCGGGGAATTTTGTTCCCCCTGCCCCCCGGCGGCCCTGCTGTCCTATGAGGAAAGGCTTAAGAGGTTAGGGCTCTTCAACTTGGAAAAGAGACAGCTGAGAGGAGATATGATTGAGGTCTACAAAATCCTGAGTGTTGTAAAACGAGTATAAGTGAATCAATTTTTTACTGTTTCAAAAAGTACAAAGACTAGGGGACACTCAAGTTACATGGAAATACTTTTAAAACAACTAGAAGAAAATATATATATATTTTTACTCAGCGAATAGTTTAGCTCTGGAACTCTTTGCCAGAAGATGTAGTAACAGTGGTTAGCTAAGGGTTTGGACAAGTTCCTGGAGGAAAAGTCCATAGTCTGCTATTGAGACCAGGGGTGTAGCCAGACACCCAATTTTGGGTGGGCCTGTGCCCAAGATGGGTGGGCAGAACTCCGCCCTGTTCCACAAGTGATTTGGTCTCTTCCTCTCTCGCCTGCATGCCATATGATCTCGCAAACATCCTCTTCCCCCGCATACCTTTTAAATAGCAGATTTTTACTGGCAGCGAACAGCAACTAATACACACTGCATGTTGGCCCCACAGCCTTCCCTCTGATGCAAATTCCTGTTTCTGCATAGGCGGGAATACATCACAGAGAAGGCTTTGGGGCCGGTGCAAGCAGTATGTATTAGTCTCTGCTCTCTGCAGGCGAAGATCTGTTATTTACAAGGTATGTAGGAGGGACACTTGTTGGGCGTTTTCAGCTGGTGGGGCTCGGGGATCCCTGCCAGCCACATCATAAGTGTGCTGCTACTGGGTGGGCCTAAGTCCAAAGTGGGTGGGCCTGGGCCCACCCAGGCCCACCCTTGGCTACGCCACTGATTGAGACAGACAGTGGGATTGGTAGCATAGAATTTTGCTACTATCTGGGATTCTGACAGGTACTTGTGACCTGGATTGGCCACTGTTGGAAACAGGATACTGGGATAGATAGACCATTGATCTGACCCAGTATTGTCTGTTCTTATGTCCTTACAGGAAATCTTCCACATTTTAAGGGCGGAGGAGCCATGGAAGTGGGGTAGACTGCTTTGGATGTCAGTTATAACCTTAAACGCAAAGGTGTGGGGTGGGAGAACCCTCACGGAGTCACTGATATAACTGGCTGCCTTTCTGGGTAGATTGGCTGGTCCATGCTTGTCTTTATCTGCCATTATTTACTATGTTACTATGTGTGTGCACTGATTGTGGCTGAATAGACTTAGATGGGCTAGAGTGGAGCTTTTCAGGGGCTTTGACGACAACTTCAGGAATTTTAGAACAAGGACAATGCTGCGCAGACTTCTACGGTCTATGCCCTGAAAATGGCAAGGACAAATCAAGATCAGGTATACATATGACGTATCACATACCATATGTAATGTGTATCTTGTTGGACAGACTGGATGGACTGTACAGGTCTTTATTTGCCATCAGCTACTATATATGTTACTCTGTACTGTGAAGTTCTCACTATATTTGCACAAATGCTTGCTTGTTTCTTGAAGTTAAATTTTTATTTTTTCCCACACACTTTCCCCCCCCCCCCTGTTTTCCAAATTGCACTTCATTCATCTCTGTCTCCTCTTGCTTGTGATCTGAGTGATATTTGATTCCTTGCTGTAACAAAATCATATTGCTGCCTTTTCCAAATACAATCGTAGTGCAGCATTGAAGCCTGACCCCTAGCAGTAATACCGAGATTACTGCCAGCGGTCCTGGTGACCATTTAGATGAGCCAGAGATATGAGGCAGGAGTGAGTGGGCAGCGCTCCCACCCCATTAGACACCAGTGATCTCCAGTAAACCCAGGGACTCAGGTGGTGGGGGCCCTGCTGCACAGGGCTATTTTTGAGGGAGGAAGGACGGTTGATCTGGGGGAAGGCTGCCACAAGTTGGGCTCTTACCCTCCCATGAAGGCCTCCTACAGTGGTTGGGGGGAGCCTCCTGGAGGTGTGGTCTGTTCTGCACTGGAGCAGTTACTCAGAGGGGGTTTCTGTGCTATGCTAGAGAGGTTATTTGGGGGGAGGGAGAAAAGTTTAAATGGGGAGAAAGTCTCTGTCAAGCCCAGGGGGTAATTAGCAGGAATTTTATGCCAAATTGGAGCAGGGTTTACTTGGGGGGAGGGTGGTCTGTGCTGCACCGTGAGGGTTCTAGTTGGGAGTTTGTGCCGCACTGGGGCTTTAAGGTCTGAGGGTTTTTTTTAGGAGGGAGGGGTGCTACAATGGAGGTTGGTTGGGTGGACTGTGCTATGATGGCAAGAGGGTTGCTGGGAGGGCTCGGGGGGGGGGGGGGTTGAGGTGGCATCAGGCACTGGAGATTGGAGGAGCTCCAATGCTAGGATCGGGGCCCTTGCAGAGGGAGCATCAATTTTAGAAAGCTGCTCCACGTCTATATGTTAGGGGATGAATTTATACATTTATCCCCCACTTAAAGCTGTTAACATTGCTGCTCCCTCTGGATTTGTAGGCACTTTGTCAAGCTGTCCTGCACTTATTGTATAAGAGGCTCTACATTTAACATAACATGAGATGACAATGTGGTTTTATATAACATCATAACCAAAAGCACAGGACAGTTCACAAAAAGAATTAAATTCAACCATTACAAAAGAGCTCTCTACTCTACATTGCATTGAGTTTAAAAAGTCATAATTGTTGTCTAAAGTATTTGCAAAACAACCAAGTCTTCGCCAGCCTTCAAAACCTTAAGTAATCAAGTTTATTGAGAACTTATTGCTCCTCCCATCAGTCAAGCCACCTGGGTGGCTGACAAGCTAATAAAAGGAGGAGATAAGACAAAGTAGTAAATAAGATAAGATAGGATATGGAGGGGGAGAAGTGATTTCGCTGTTAAGGATTACTCCAAGAAGTATTATATTGCTAGTTAGTGGGATTGGGGTGTCATTGAGAAGAATTGGAATGGTGAGGGAATGCATGTTGTTGGTAGCAAAAACAGTGTTTTAGATTTACTGGGATTAAGTACCAGTCTGCTATCTCAGACAAATGGTGATAGTTATTAACTTAGTATTAATGTCAGCAATTTCTTTTGGGTTGGATGGGTCAAGACTACAGAGAATTTGAATATCATCGGTATATACAAATATAGAGAAACCTAAGGATTGAGCCAGAGTTGACAAGGGTGCAATGACTGTATTAAATGGGGCTGGAACCAAGATAGATGAAGTAAGATGGAGTGATAGCCAGATTGAAAAAGGCCGATAATCTTGTTCCCTCTGGGCAAGTCACTTAACCCTCCATTGCCCCTGGTACAAAATAAGTACCTGAATATATGTAAACCACTTTGAATATAGTTGCAAAAACCTCAGAAAGGCGATATATCAAGTCCCATTTCCCTTTCCCTATCTAATATGCACTGGCAAGATATTCCTGAGACAGGGAATACATACACAGAATAATTTTTTTCAAGAGAAAGGTACCCTTGTAAAAGAAGCTGAGGGGAGCTGAACCTTATTCAAGTTAGTAGAGTGAATTGATAGCAAACTTGTTCTAACTTTTAGTAGAGATGACATATACAGTGGACAATGGCTGTGCAAAAGTTTAAAAGCAATACACAAAGATTTGAACTCAGTTTGGGCAGCTGCTGTTAACCAGCACAATTCACATAACAAAGGAGTAGCTCGACCAAAATTAGATTTATATCTAATTATTCTAGCAGCTGTATTTTGTAGCAACTGGAGTCTTCATAAAGAAGCTCGAGAAGACCAATGGATAGTGAATTGCAATAGTCTAACTATGTGAGAATGAATTTGAACCATCCACTGAAGATTGTCAATAGAGAAATATGAATGAACCTGTCGTAAAAAGCATAATTTCACAAAAACTGCTAAAATGAAATGATTAATCTGAATATTATCTGTCAAAGTGGAATCAAGCCAGACTTCCAAGACACAAATGGATGTTTGAAAAGGTTTACCATTCAACACTGGTTAAAAAAAAAAGAAGGAGGTAGGTGAGATTTACTAGCCACTCGTAACACGAAAGTCTTTTCTGGATTCAATTTAAGAAGATGTATTGTGATCCATCCAGAAATGTGAAAACACTGACTCACAAATTGAAATGTATATGTGTTTAAAAAAAAAATATATATATATATACATATGGATTTATAGTTCTGAGTCTGATTCATCTATGATAATGAGACAAGGTATAATGTGTGCTGGTATATTCTTTGCATTTCTATTTACATCACAATGTGTTGTCAGCCTCATCAAAGGCATTTATAGAAAGCATTCATGTAAAAAGGTAATGTGAGAGCAGAACTATTTTTCAAATGTCCTTAAACCTAAGATAATTCTATATATGAAACCTAAACAACATATAAAGTTAGCCTACTCTTTCCCCCTCTCCCCCCCCAAAAACCCCCCACACGTACACATACTCCTGTGGTCCAGTTAGTTGTTCGATGTCAGGATTGCAGTCTATTTTTCATCCCAACCTTTGTGGGTATGAGAAGGTACTCCTTCCCTTCATTGCTGATTCTGCTATTTTGATTAACCTTAAGACTTTCATTCCGTGTTTGAAATAAGTAAACAATTTTAAACGGTGCATAAGTTAAGTTGTGATTAGTGACATGCTAACACTGGTGCTTCCTTTTTTGTTTGGTGAGTTACATTCTACCATATCTTCTAGATGCAACTGTATGGATCTAAAGGATCAGATAAACAGCTCCATGTGTAATTGATATATGGGTTAGGGAAAAGTTGGAACAAAGCTCTAAATAATGATGCTGGGATTAAAGTGAAGAAAACAAATGGCAGGGGGATAATGGCTTATTGTGTCCTTGACTGACACATCTGTAGTGTTAGTAATTAAGATGATTGTAATGAAGTCTGTGAGGTGCATAATAAAAAAGATGAGATATTCTCTAAATATATGATAGTATACTACTCACTCATCTGTCACTACTTCTGACCCTTCTATATTCTTGCTGACCCTCCTCAAAACTCCAAAGTCACACACAAAGGAATTTCAGATTCCAATTTCGTTTTCATTATTTTTCAAGTAGCAGGTCTTAGTTATATGTATGTACATGATACTGGATGCTGTAGTTTCCAATCAGTTGTGTAGTATTTCCAATTTGTAATGCTTGCCACACTGTTGGAAGTACTACAGAAGAAGCTACAGTCCAAACGCCATAGTGAGACACAGATCGGTTCAAGTTTGGAAAGGGCACACAACAAGGATGCATCCTGTCACCAGCAGCTTTCAACGTGTATGCTGAAACCGTCATGCGACGACGAGGCCTGGATGAATCCAAGATTGGCATGAAAATAGGTGGCAGAAACATCAACAACCTCCAATATGCTGATGATACCACCCTGCTGGCTGAAAATAAGAAGGATCTTGAACATCTAATCAGGAAAGTCAAAAAAGAAAGTGAGAACTTCGAACTGCACCTGAACATCAAAAAGACAAAGATCATGACATCAGCAAAAAATGTGAATATTGACATCAAGATCAACAACGAAGAAATTGAATTTGTCAAAGATTTTATCTTTCTTGGCTCCAAAATTTATGATGATGGTGAGTGCACCCCTGAGATCAAGAGACGGCTGACACTTAAAAGAAGTGCGATGGTAAGCATTAGCAACATTTGGAAGAGCATGGACATCCACTTGGCAACAAAATGTTGATTGGTCAGTGCAATCATCATCTCAATAGCAACATATGGCTGCAAATCTTGGACGCTGAGAAAGGCAGACAGGCGAAAAATTGATGCATTTGAATTATGGTGCTGGAGAAGACTGTTACGTATCCCATGGGCATCCAAAATAACAAACCAAGCAGTTCTGGAACGTATAATCCAAAAATCTTGCTGGAGGCCAAGGTAGCAAAACCAAAGCTCTCCTATTTTGGTCACATCATGTGAAGCAGGCCCCTCAAAAAAGACATCATGCTTTGAATGGTTAGTAGCAAAAGAAAAAGAGGGCACCCAAGAATTCGCTGGATAGATACTATCAAGGAAGATACTGGAATGAACATAGCAGAACTGAAAGAAGCTGTGAGAGATCGGAAGGCATGGTGAACACTGATCCGTAGAGTAACCAAGAGCTGTAGTCGACTGATCGGATAAGGAAGAAAGGAAGGCCACACTCTAGGTTTATATATGTGTTTCTCAGAAGAAAGGGTAAGATATCAGTCCAAACATGGCCAGTGTCATCGGACATAGCCTAGAGTGACTAAAGTTGCCTCTTTCTGACAAGCTTTACTGAATGTGAGTGGGATTTCTCAATTCACAGCACTTATACAGGGCTCCATCAGTTCTCTTTTCTATGGTTCCTAACAGTTGTGTTTATCTCTGTGATTGGTCATGGTTTTCATTATTTTAAAGTACGTTAGATCACCATTTGTTTCATCTTCTTAATTTACTTAGAGGGGATGTTATCAAGGTGCAGTAAAAGGCATGCTTTTACTGCACCTTGATTTACTACAGAAGTCAGCAACCTATATCTCAGTTGTTGACTTCCATGCTAAATAAATGACACTGCTTGTGAACCACCTCGCAAGCAGCATTATTCCAGCAGCCCAAGCACACTGTGTCTCAAAGCCTTGGCCCGATGCTCCCAGGCTTCAGCTTAAATGGGCCAGTGCCTTCATTGTCTCATCCCCCCCACTTCCCAGTGGATCCCTGTACCAACGTCTGAGGCCTACTAGTCCTATACCTAGTGCTCCAATAGTCCTAGGGCAGGAGTGATCCGCAATTGTTCCTGCTCTGTTAATGCAGTTTCCAAAATGGCACTGCTAGCGGTAGTCTCATGCTACTACCTCATGGGGTCATGTTTCCTTATATAATGGGTTATGTGATCGAGGGTGTGTTGGAGGATATGATCGGGGTAGAGGGATGGCATCAGCCCCTTTTAAGCCGTGGGCTGGGAGCATCGGACTGTGACTTTGAGGACTAGTACTTCCAGCACAGTAAAATAATCCCAGATTTTGACTGGGGTTATTTTAGTGTCATTTTGTGGCTGTAATGTGACTTGTGATGTGCATCCGGTGTTCACTGCAAGTCACGTTTTTAGTTTTTACAAGCATTTATATGGTTTTTGCATCTCATTACTATGTAACCTGTGATCACTGTGCTAGGGTAAGACAATCTGTTAGAGCCCTGTAGTAACATGAACAAGGGTGAGCCCAGAGCCTGGACAAAGGAGAGCCACACAGTGGGTTACAGTCAGCAGAAAAAAATACTTTATTAAAAGAGCTAGGTATGGGGGATCCTGTTAGCTTCACAGGCAAGGGGGAGCCTAACATAAGCTAGTCCTTAGATGTAAGCAAAGTCCTGTTGTGGCTTGCTGTTACATGCCGTAGCATGCACTACTGTGTCGTCAACATTTACCAGCCAGCCTCCAGCTAAGTCAGGCATAGAGTTCTTCAAAGTCCCAGGTTGAACTTGGTCTACTTGGCTGTTGCAGTTGCAATTCAGATATAAAGTGGAAGCACATGCAGTGGGCCTTCCTTTCCTCTGGGCCTCCTTAACCTAGCTGTGCCCTGAGCTTTTATACTTCATGGACCATGCCCTCCTGGCTCCACCTTTCCAGTGTCACTTCCCCCTTGTGTGGGACTACAAGCTTTAAGATTCTTCTATGAGGGAGTATCCTTAAAGCGAAATGGCAGCTTCCTTGTCATCAAGCAGATGCAGCCATTACAGATGGGTTGTGTCCATCAACCAGCAGAGGGAGATAGAGAGCACACTTTTTTCAGTGCCTCATACCAGCTTGCTCCACTGCCTCTCTTCAGTATTCTCTATCTCCCCTAGCAGAGTGGCTGCAGCTTCTTCGAGCTCCATCTAAAATCTGCCTGGAGGTTGCTCCTGTGCTTTTGCCAGTTGTTAGCAGGGGTGTTGGAGGCTATAGCAGCTTCACTTTAAAGGCACATAGGTTCGCCCTTTCCCTGCCTTACCCATACCTCCGTGGATGTGGACACATTGCTTAGATTTCCCTGTCCTTCCCCACCAACAGTGGATGCAGGCACATAAGTTCGCCCTTTCCCTGCCTTTCCCACTCACCTGAGCCTCCGGAGTGCTATTTACCTCTGCTTTCCTCCCCTTCAGAGTGCTGCACCTCCTTCCCCCCCCCCCCCCCCCCCCCCTATGGTCGGGCTGCGAGGATTCAGAGGACTGGCAGGCCTTCATGGTCTGAGGAGCCAGAGTCTGGTGCAGAAGTGACTCAGGATCTGGACAATCCCTCCGCGGTGAGGATTTTCCACCGTGATGAGCTGCCAGCGCTTATTTCTGATGCCCTGCAGGCTCTCTCTATTGAGGACCCTGCCAGTGGCACAGCCTCCTCTGTGAATCCTAGGATGGCTAGTACCAAAAAGCCTGCTCGAGCCTTTCCTTTGCATGACTCCATCCAAGAGCTTATTTCGGCTCAATGGGCTGACCCCTAGGGACCTTTGAAAGTTTCCAGGGCTATGGGGCAATTATACCCTCTGAGTGAGGAGCATATGGCTCGCTTTGCTATGCCTAAAGTGGATGCCCTAGTTACAGCTGTGACAAAGAGAACTACCCTCCCTGTTGAAGGAGGTGTTGCCCTGAAGAATATTCAAGAGTGTCAACTGGAATCAGCACTTAAACGGTCATTTGAAATTGCAGGTCTCACTATTCGGGCGTCTGCATGCAGTTGTTATGCTGCTAGAGCCTGCCTGGCTTGGTTGCAACAGGCAGTGGAACAGCCCGGTGATGGAGCGGAGCCCTTTTCAGATGTGGCTCCGCGGATGGAGTCGGCCTTGTCCTTTCTTGCTGACGCCCTTTATGATATTGTCAGAACTTCGGCTAAACACATGGCAGTAGCAGTGGCGGCTCGCCGTCTTCTTTGGCTACGGCATTGGGCGGCGGACATGGCCTCTCAGCAAAGGTTGGTGAAGTTGCCCTTTCAAGGCCTTCTGTTTTGGGAGGAGTTGGAGAAAATTGTGAAGGGCCTGGATGAGGCTAAACCCCAGCGCTTGCCCGAAGATAGGCCTCGGCCTTCCTCTAAGGGTGCGGCGGTCCACTCCTCTTACAGACCTCGCTTCCGTGAAGCTTGTACGTACCGCCCGGGGCGTTCTGCTGGGTTCACTTCTCGTGCCCTTTTTCAGCAGAGGAACTCGTTTCGCTCGGACAAACGTTCCACAGCCACTGGCTCAAGGCCTGGAGTTCAGGGGTGACCTTCTCAATGATGGTGCGCCGGCCCTCTCCTCGAGTCCTGTCATCGGAGGACGTCTTTCGCTCTTTGCTGAGGAGTGGGCCAACATTTCCTCAGATCAGTGGGTCTTGAACCTGATCAGAGACGGTTACAGAGTAGAATTTGACGCCCCTGTAAGAGACGTGTTTGTGGAGTCCCGATGTGGTTCTGCCGCCAAACGGGCGGCAGTAGAGGAGACTTTACAAGGTCTGATTCAGAAAGGGGCCGTGTCCCCGGTACCTCCCGCCGAACACGGCTGCGGCCGCTACTCCATCTACTTTGTGGTGCTGCGAAAAGGAGGGTCTTTTCGCCCTATTCTGGACTTAAAAGAATTAAACAAGTCCCTGAGAGTGCGGCATTTTCACATGGAAACCCTGCGCTCCGTCATTGTGGCGGTAAAGCCAGGAGAGTTTCTCACATCTCTGGACCTGAAAGAAGCTTACTTGCACATTCCAATTTGGCCCCCGCACCAGAAGTTTTTGAGGTTTGCGGTGATGGGAAAGCATTTCCAGTTCCGGGCCTTGCCTTTTGGCCTTGCCACAGCTCCCCCGCACCTTTTCGAAGGTTATGGTGGTAGTAGCTGCCTTTCTAAGGCGAGAGGGTATTCGGGTTCACCCGTACCTGGACGACTGGCTCATTCGAGCAAACTCTGCTGCAGAGAGTCAGCATGTAACAGCCAGAGTGGTCTCAGTACTTCAATCTCTGGGCTGGGTCGTCAATATGGCCAAAAGTCACCTGACCCCCTCGCAGTCTCTAGAATATTTGGGGGCCAGGTTCGACACAGTCTCAGGGTATGTGTGCCTACCCGAGCAAAGGTGGTGCAAGCTTCAGAATCAGGCCCGTCTGCTCCTGAGGATGCCCCGCCCGTGAGCTTGGGACATTGTCCAGCTGCTTGGATCGATGACGGCCACCATGGTACTGGTGCCCTGGGCGAGAGCGCACCTGAGACCTCTACAGTATGCTCTATTCCAAAGATGGTCTCCAGTATCTCAGGATTACCAATGCAGACTCTCTTGGCTCCCTGCGGCCCGACTCAGTATGGAGTGGTGGCTCTCACCAGCATGCTGCGGCGAGGAAGGCTGCTAGCGCTCCCCGATTGGTGCCTAGTGGTGATAGATGCCAGTCTGAAAGGCTGGGGCGCACATTGCAAGGGGAAGCATGCTCAGGGTCTGTGGACACCCGAGGAGTCGGAGTGGTCCATCAACCGCCTAGAGTTGAAAGCAGTGTTTCAGGCGCTTCTGGCCTTTCAAGTGACCCTGGAAGGATTGGCAGAGTGATGTCGGACAACATGACAGCAGTGGCCTACATAAATCGACAAGACAGCACAGTGCAGAGCTTTAGCCGCGCAGGCCGAACAAATTTGCCACTGGGCCAAGCTGCATCTACAGTTTCTGTCGGCAGCTCACATTGCAGGTCAGAGCAACGTGCAAGCCGATTATCTAACTACTACTTAACATTTCTAGAGCGCTACTAGGGTTACGCAGCGCTGTACAATTTAACAAAGAGAGACAGTCCCTGCTCAAAGAGCTTACAATCTAATAGACAAGTGAACGGTCGGTCCGATAGAGGCAGTCAAACTGGGGCAGTCTGGATTCACTGAACGGTAAGGGTTAGGTGCCGAACGCAGCATTGAAGAGGTGGGCTTTAAGCAAAGACTTGAAGACGGGCAGGGAGGTGGCTTGGCGTAAGGGTTCAGGAAGGTTGTTCCAAGCATAGGGTGAGGCGAGGCAGAATGAGCGGAGCCTGGAGTTGGCGGTGGTGGAGAAGGGTACTGAGAGGAGGGATTTATCCTGTGAAGCGGAGTGGGAACTTGCAGACGAAGTGTTCCTGCAGATATGTGCCAAGTGGGGCAAGCCCGTGATGGATCTAATGGCGACAAGCTCCAATGCCAAAGTCCCGTGCTTTTCAGCAGACGGAGAGATCCTCGTGCGGCGGGGTTGGATGCCTTGGCTCAACCCTGGCCTCCGGGCCTACTGTATGTGTTCCCTCCGTGGCCCTTGATAGGGCGAGTGCTCCTGCGGATTCGGCTGCATCCAGGAGAAGTGGTTCTCGTCGCCCCGGATTGGCCCAGGAGGCCTTGGTATGCGGACCTCCGACAGATGCTCGTAGAGGATCCCCTTCAGTTACCTCTGGTTCCCAACCTGTTGTCACAGGGTCCGGTGACCATGGAGGATGCCGGCCGATTTGGTCTTATGGCCTGGCGATTGAGAGGGCGCAATTGAGAGGCAGAGGCTATTCCAATAAAGTAATTACCACTCTCCTGCAAGCCCGCAAGCGTTCCACTTCCATGGCTTATGCCAGGATTTGGCGCCAGTTTGAAGTCTGGTGTGCTTCCAGAGAGATCACACCCCTGCGGGCTCCTGTCTCGCCGATTCTGGACTTTTTGCAGGATGGTGTGCAAGTGGCAGCATTGGCCTCCCTGCGTGGCAAGGTTGAAGGCGTGTCTTTAGCTGCTCATCCGGATGTGGCACGGTTTCTTAGAGGGGTGTTTCGGCTCCGTCCTCCCGTGCGTGCACCTTGTCCAGCTTGGAACCTGGGGCTAGTGCTGAAAGCCCTTCAGGGTGCTCCCTTTGAACCGCTTCGGCGTGCTTCAGAGATAGATTTGACACTGAAAGCCGTCTTGTTAGTGGCCATTACTTCGGCGAGATGGGTGTCAGAGCTCCAGGCGCTGTCCTGTAGAGACCCTTTTCTGCAGTTTTCAGATTCCGGGGTCACGGTTCGGACCGTGCCTTCCTTCTTGCCTAAGGTGGTTTCAGCGTTTCACCTAAACCAACCTATTTTCTTGCACTCCTTTGTCGAGGAGGAGTTTCCAGAATCTTTTGGGCAATTGCACCTGTTGGATGTGCGCAGGACTCTGCTGCAATACCTGCGAGTTACTAACTCTTTCAGGACCTCTGATCATCTGTTTTGCTATCAGGTCCTCGCAGAGGGTCTCCAGCGTCTAAAGCCACTATTGCCCGCTGGCTTAAAGAATCTATCTTTTCAGCTTATTTGCTTGCCGGCCGGCCTCCGCCTGATGCCTTTAAGGTGCATTCCACTAGAGGAATTTCCTCTTCTTGGTCTGAAACTGGAGCACTCTCTCTTCAAGAGATTTGTAGTGCAGCAACATGGGCTTCTAAGCTCTCTTTTGCCCGACATTACAGGCTGGATGTGGCTGCCAGGAGGGACGCATCTTTTGGAGCGCAAGTGCTGGCGCGTGGTGTGGCTTGTTCCCACCCTATCTAGGGATTGCTTTGATACATCCCATCTGTAATGGCTGCATCTGCTTGATGACAAGGAAGGGAAAATTAGGTCTTACCGTGAGAATTTTCTTTCTTTTAGTCATAGCAGATGCAGCCATGATCCCTCCCTGTCTGATGCTATCTGCTGTAAATCTATTTCAGGTTCTGTTCGTGTTTCCTGGCGATTCCGTCCTTGGGAGAAATCCTCCAAAACATGAAACTGGAGGGAATTAAGTCATCCTCCTTTAATTGAACAAGAATCCTGAAGACTGTTTTCTGACTGAGTTTATTCCCTCCGGGAGGATATGTTTATTCCCTCCAGTTATGTCTCAGTGGAGGATGAGTTTTATGCCCTCCGGGAGGATGTTTCATTCCCTCCATTCTGAGTTAATGCCCTTTGTTGTAGGGCCATCGTTCGCTGTGAGGAAAGCTTATGTTATTCCCATTGCGCTTTGCCATACTGCTTTGGAAGCTTCAAATACTGAAGAGAGGCAGTGGAGTAAGCTGGTATGAGGCACTGAAAAAAGTGTGCTCTCTATCTCCCTCTGCTGGTTGATGGACACAACCCATCTGTAATGGCTGCATCTGCTATGACTAAAGGAAAGAAAATTATCACGGTAAGAACCTAATTTTCCCATCCTATAGACTCCCTCACAAGTCTTGTTAAGGGGCTAATAACGTAGATTATTGCCCTAATAGCTTGATAACTTCTCCCCTTAGATAAGTTTTTTATCATAAATTAAAGTTCCTTAGTATCAACAGCAGATGAATCCAGAGACAGGTGGGTTATGACCATCTACCAGCAGGTGGAGATAGAGTTCACTGATTTGAACTCTGTCTTATTGGACAGTATGCTCCTGGCATCCTCAGTATTCTCTATCTCCAGCAGGCGGGTGGACAGTCTTCTCCCTGCTTCTGGCCGCAACTTCTGTTGCAGGGAACTGGTTCAGTAAGATTGGGTGATAGACTGAGCGGTGTCTACGTTAGGGGGTACATCTGATGGTACCAGGTCCCTCCCCCACCTGATACCCTCTCCTGCCCTTTACCATCTTCTCCTTCCTCACAGCTCCTTAAAAAAAATGTTGTATGGTAGTTTGGCCCTGGGAGTGCTTCTGGGCTTATTAGGAGAGTGAGAGGATTTCATCTTTTTGCAGCACAGCCTTCCTGAGACATCTGGGCTCTCTAAAGTGTGAGAGTATAACTTTCTGTACTTCTGGGGAAGCGCCAGCATATTTTTGTGCATGGATATGGTGGTGGAGTTGGTGAAGTGCTGCTCCCACTGTAGGCAATGGAGAGCAACGTCTGGAGGCTGTCTGGGGGGGATGTTTGTCTTTGGAGCCTGTCAGCATGGTGGTAGATCTAGGCGCAGGTTCTTCTCACACTCTGGATGCGAGTGTCTCTTCTCCCCTCTTTATCGTGGTGCCGGCAGCCATTTTGGATTCCCGTCCAATGGACACCGCAGCAGCGGGGACTGAATTGCAAAGTCCCGGAAAGGTGTTGCTACCATTCCGCTCATGTTATGTGAGGGTTGGGCACCTCCGTGTGGCACAGGAGACGCAGAAACAGAGGTGCCATTTTCCCCCGAATTTGTTTTGCTTTTAGACAGACCTTTTTTTTTTTTTTTTTTTTTTAAAGAGCACAAGCAGGGTTGTAGCTGCCCGGACTTTCTTTAGACCCTTCCTCGTTGGCCACGTGGGTAAAAAAAGGATGAGCTTGGAGGCCATCTTGAATGGGGGGGGGGTGGTCTTGTGCTCCATTGTCCCTGGTCCCATCGGATGGGAATTGTTCTGCACTTTCCCTCTCCTCACGCAGGTTGGAAGACTTTGAGGAGGAGGAGCCGGTTGGGAAGGAAAATGATGATCCCACAGCAGTCCAGTTGTTCTATAAGGAGGAACTCCTGACTTTTATTACTAAAGCCTTGCAGGCTCTGAATATTGCAACCCCGGAGACTCAGATGACAGCAGCAGCTAATCATAAAATGGCTGTATCCGTAGACTGCTGAAGGCATTTCCTGTCCATGAAGCTATCAGGAGCTTATCTCTGCGCAGTGGGACTCGCTAAACGCTAGTCTCAGAGTGGCCAAGGCGATGGCTCACTTCTATCCGGTTGCGGTGGAAGAGCTGGAGTGCTTGACGTTGCCAAGGGTTGATGCCTTGGTGGCGACAGTCACTAAAAAGACTACATTGCCAGTTGAAGGGGGCATAGCTCTTAAGAATTTTAAGTACGTAAGCGTTGCCAAACTGGGACTGAACCTGGCAAGATCCCAAAACAGTACCATACATTTTATGTTGCTTTTCCTACAAATAAGCAGTGGATTTTCCCCAGGTTCGTCTTATTAATGGCTTATGGGCTTATGGACTTTTCTTTGAGAAAGCTATCCAAACCTTTTTTTTAAAACCCTGTTGAGCTAACTGCTTTTACCACATTCTCTGGCAACGAATTACACATTAAATGAAGAAAAATTTTCTCCAGTTTGTTTTAAATTTACTACTTTGTAGCTTCATTGCGTGCCCCTAGTCCTAGTATTTCTGGAAAGATTAAACAAGTGATTCACGTCTACCCGTTCCACTCCACTCATTTTATAGACCTCTATCATATTTCCCCAGCTGTCTTTTCTCCAAGCTGTTCATTTTAACCTTTCCTCATAGGAAAGTCGTCCCATCCTCGTTATCATTTTAGTCGCCCTTCTCTGTACCTTTTCTAATTCCACTATATCTTCTTTGAGATGCAGTGACCAGAATTGCACACAATATTTGAGGTGCGATCCCACCATGGAGCATTACAAAGGCATTATAATGGCCTCATTTTTGTTTTCTATTCCTTTCCTAATAATACCTAACATTCTGTTTGCTTTCTTAGCTGCAACCACACACTGAGCAGAAGGTTTCAAAGTATCATCAACGATAAAACCTAGATACCATTCCTGGTCGTTGACTCCTAATGTGGAACTTTTCATCACTTTTCATCACTAACTATAGTTCGGGTTCCTCTTTCCCATATGCATCACATTGCGCTTGCTCACATTTGACGTCATCTGCCATTTAGATGCTCAGTCTTCCAGTCTCATAGGGCCTTCTTGTAATTTTTCACAATCCTGAAGACTAAACTAGGCCCCGCTGTACCTTCTAGAGGCTGGCTGTTAATGTTGTAGGCTGTGGAAGAAAGTTCAAGTTTTAACGTTTTAAAATTATAGGAAAAGGGTTTTATACTATGGAAGCTAAGCTGTGCTGCAAAACTAAAGTTAAATCTCTAAATTGGGGTTTCCTGTGACTATCAATTCTGGTGTACACTGATGCTATAATAAATTCTAGAATAGTCCCTTAACTGCTAGCCTATGAAACTGTAATAGAGACTTTAAATGCTAAAGAAACAAAACCCTAAATTCCTTAAACTGCCTTCAAGACACTGAGATAACCTATTTAACTCTAAATCTATATTTCCAAAGTTTAAAAGCAATTTCCCAGCAAATAACTTTGAAGATTTGTCCTGCTCTGGAAGCCCTCACTTATATATTAGTGATATTTTATAGGTTCACTTGAATTGTATTAGTTTGTTGCCCATTAGCCATGTTGATTCTCTCTCTCCCCCCCCCCCCTCCCCCCTCTATTTTCATTACAGGTAGTTTCTAGCTAAGGAATCCCATTTGTGAGTACCACTGTTCTGCCTGGCCTCAGAAATAGAAACAAAGTTGCTTACCTGTAAAATATGTCCTTGGAGGACAGCAGCATAGTGGGATACAAATGTAACAAATAAATAAATAGTAATCCTCATACAAGCTTCCCATCTGCACAATGAGGAGTTCATTTTTTCTCTCTCTCTAGTATTTACCTATAGAACTGAAGGGGGAGGGGCCCTGTGTGATTTGGCATGGCATGGGATGTCCTGTTCATGCTTCGTTACCAATTATTTTACCCCTGTATATGGAGTGACTCCCTGATATCTTCTGAGAACATCTGTTTCAGATAAGCTATTTTGCTTTATTTTAATGATTGAAATTTTAACCATGGGCTGTCTTGCTCTTTCTGAAATCTGGTTGTTAAGAATGATGAGTGGCGTGGAGGAGTAGCCTAGCAGTTAGTGCAGCGGACTTTGGTCCTGGGGAACTGGGATCGATTCCCGCTGCAGCTCCTTGTGACAATGGGTAAAGTCACTTAACTCTCCGTTGTCCCAGATAGATCGCTTTGGATGTGGTTGCAAAAACTGTAGAAAAAGCAGTATGATTCAAAAGCACATCCTGACTGCATCAGATATTAGTTGAGGTTGTTTCTAATGTGCCCTACATTACCAAATTACTTCCTTTAAGCAAGCAAACAAAAAGTTAATTTAATAAATTTGACTTGGCAATGTTAGGCTTGTCGCACTTCCAGCAACAAGCCTAACACAAGAGTCTCTTATTTCATAAGAGTGACACATTTTTGGCCAATTTCATGCCTGTAAATTGTAAGGTTCCAGAAGGAGCCTTGGTGCATGGCTCAACTCGGAACCTTCAGTGCCATTACCAGAGTAGGTATTTTTGGGACCAGATTTACTGATATAAAATATGGGGAAAATGCATAGATATTTGCAAATTAAAAGTTCATGGTTCCAGACCTCAGCTCTGATTTTGTTTAGGTTACTCATACACATTCTCATTCTTTCTATCTAATCTATCGCATATTAAGCACAATATATCTCATGTCTCAAATTCTTCAGGTTACCAGGGACAAAGCAAAATCTCTAGTAGTAATATAGGAAAACTTGGTATATTGACTGGGCCGACAGGCCCTTAATTACTGGTGGCTACTATATTACCATGATTATAAAGATTGTAAGTAACATTTATTTCCCTCCATCTTGTTCCAGCTGCAAGAGTAAATTGTATGCAGAGAAGTTGCCAAATACCAGTGTGATTATCCCATTCCACAATGAAGGCTGGTCATCTCTTCTCCGCACAGTACACAGTGTTCTGAATCGTTCTCCACCTGAGCTTGTTGCAGAGATTTTGTTAGTGGATGACTTCAGTGACAGAGGTGTGTTGACATAGTATCATAGCATGCATGTATATACCCAGGTTAGGTTCTTAGATGCCATTCAACATGATCACCACTTAATTAATTTATGGTTCAATCATTTTTATTGATGGTTGAAAACATACTGAAGACAGTAAGCAGTTACACCCGATCAAAGCTAGAACAGCGTGAGTTGAACAACAACAGGAAGATAACATCAACCATCCAATACAAAGTTTTCTTTTAATTCCCCCTCCCCTCCCCACCACCCCTCTTCTCCTCCCCAACACACTATTCCACTGCTGCTACAAAGAGCAACTTCACAGAGGTCAATGAAGCCAGGTATCGCTAGAAAAGAAAGCAACATTCATGGCCAGCAAGTTTCAGTGTGTCCAGCCTCCGCCAAGAGGGTTGAAGTCCTTTCTTAAAAAAGCCGTTATGATGGGGAAGAAAACCATTCTTTATCGGTGGATAGCGGTCGACCGCCCGGAATTATCACAGTGGCGGGCAAGGATGATTTTTCTCTGCTCCTTGGAACGTAGAGATATTGGTGACTTGACCTCACCCAGGGGAGATGCATTTTGTCGCATGTGGGCCCCATTTTGGGACTCTTTGACGGCGGTGGCACGGAGCAGAATTTTAAACTCTTAATATACATATGACATACCACTTAATTAATTTAAATCATCCGAGTTACAATATGACCAAAATCCTCAGAATATCAGTTTAATAACTTTTGTAGCTTCTAACTCATGTATTTTTATTTGTTAATGAGAGGAAGGAGATCATTTTTGTTGTGTTATGGATCTATTGGATTATGCAGGAAGGGGCATAATCCAATAGATCCATGTCCCTTTTGTTCCCCAACTACTCCATAGTTTTGCCAAAGCAAGCAACTTCAAACCAACAGAGCTCATTAATGCAGCTTTTACAATATTTTATTCAAGACAGTGTTGTAATCCTAAACTCTGAGTAAACCATATCAGACTCAGGTTCTCCAGTGGGCATACCGTTTATCCCACAGATAACAGATCCCCAACAGACCTATTCACTGCTATTTTGCTTCCAATCTGTGAAGCATGACCCTTGAGTCTGCATACCTTCAGAAAGTGGAGAAGAGAACCAACTGAAAGTAACAGGATAGATCATAAGGAATGCCAAGCCAAATGCAAAGCGGAGATAAGGAGGGCAAAAAAGGACTTTGAGAAGAAATTAGCGTTGGAAGCAAAAATACATAGTAAAAATTTTTTTAGATACATTAAAAGCAGGAAACCGGCCAAAGAGTCGGTTGGGCCGCTGGACGAAAATGGTGTTAAAGGGGCGATCAAGGAGGACAAAGCCGTAGCGGAGAAATTAAATGAATTCTTTGCTTCGGTCTTCACCGAGGAGGATTTGGGGGGGACACCGGTGCCGGAAAGAATATTTGAAGCGGGGGAGTCGGAGAAACTAAACAAATTCTCTGTAACCTTGGAGGATGTAATGGGTCAGTTCAGCAAGCTGAAGAGTAGTAAATCACCGGGACCTGATGGTATTCATCCCAGAGTATTAATAGAACTAAAAAATGAACTTGCGGAGCTACTGTTAGAAATATGCAATCTGTCCCTAAAATCGAGTGTAGTACCGGAAGACTGGAGGGTAGCCAATGTTACTCCGATTTTTAAGAAGGGTTCCAGAGGAGATCCGGGAAATTATAGACCGGTGAGTCTGACGTCGGTGCCGGGCAAGATGGTGGAGGCTATTATTAAGAATAAAATTGCAGAGCATATACAAAAACATGGACTGATGAGACAAAGTCAGCACGGATTTAGTGAAGGGAAGTCTTGCCTCACCAATCTAATGCATTTTTTTGAGGGGGTAAGCAAACATGTGGACAATGGGGAGCCGGTTGATATTGTATATCTGGATTTTCAGAAGGCGTTTGACAAAGTGCCGCACGAAAGACTCCTGAAGAAATTGCAGAGTCATGGAATCGGAGGTAGGGTATTATTATGGATTAAGAACTGGTTGAAAGATAGGAAGCAGAGAGTAGGATTGCGTGGCCAGTATTCTCAGTGGAGGAGGGTAGTTAGTGGGGTCCCGCAGGGGTCTGTGCTGGGTCCGTTGCTTTTTAATGTATTTATAAATGACCTAGAGATGGGAATAACTAGTGAGGTAATTAAATTCGCCGATGACACAAAATTATTCAGGGTCGTCAAGTCGCAGGAGGAATGTGAACGATTACAGGAGGACCTTGCGAGACTGGGAGAATGGGCGTGCAAGTGGCAGATGAAGTTCAATGTTGACAAGTGCAAAGTGATGCATGTGGGTAAGAGGAACCCGAATTATAGCTACGTCTTGCAAGGTTCCGCGTTAGGAGTTACGGATCAAGAAAGGGATCTGGGTGTCGTCGTCGATGATACGCTGAAACCTTCTGCTCAGTGTGCTGCTGCGGCTAGGAAAGCGAATAGAATGTTGGGTGTTATTAGGAAGGGTATGGAGTCCAGGTGTGCGGATGTTATAATGCCGTTGTATCGCTCCATGGTGCGACCGCACCTGGAGTATTGTGTTCAGTACTGGTCTCCGTATCTCAAAAAAGATATAGTAGAATTGGAAAAGGTACAGCGAAGGGCGACGAAAATGATAGTGGGGATGGGACGACTTTCCTATGAAGAGAGGCTGAGAAGGCTAGGGCTTTTCAGCTTGGAGAAGAGACGGCTGAGGGGAGATATGATAGAAGTGTATAAAATAATGAGTGGAATGGATCGGGTGGATGTGAAGCGACTGTTCACGCTATCCAAAAATACTAGGACTAGAGGGCATGAGTTGAAGCTACAGTGTGGTAAATTTAAAACGAATCGGAGAAAATTTTTCTTCACCCAACGTGTAATTAGACTCTGGAATTCGTTGCCGGAGAACGTGGTACGGGCGGTTAGCTTGACGGAGTTTAAAAAGGGGTTAGATAGATTCCTAAAGGACAAGTCCATAGACCGCTATTAAATGGACTTGGAAAAATTCCGCATTTTTAGGTATAACTTGTCTGGAATGTTTTTACGTTTGGGGAGCGTGCCAGGTGCCCTTGACCTGGATTGGCCACTGTCGGTGACAGGATGCTGGGCTAGATGGACCTTTGGTCTTTCCCAGTATGGCACTACTTATGTACTTATGTACCAAGAAGACTCCCACTCATTTTGTAGATTTTCCTGTTTCAGCGATGGGAGCATGTTCCTGCAGAAGCTACCCCCGAGGAACCGGTTGAAGAACCTTCCAACTTCCTACAGAAAGTCTATAAGGAGCTTGCCCTAAGTACCACTCAAACACCAGGCAATAATAGGGCTTTTCACTCCATCCTGCAATCCTGGAGCACCCATAAGGGAAATAGCTATGCCAGTCCATCAAATCCTCCAAAATGTACAAATATCAATCTGGAAAACACTTCTCACCATATAACCAACCTCCAGACACCTTGAGCTCCGGAACAAGGTTCACTAGGGCATGACTAGCAACAGCTATATCATCGGTCTGTGGTCTTTAAAGCAGGCATCAAGTGAACCAAATCATCCAGAATGCTGGCACACACCCCATCCAGAAAGGATCCAAAGACCTGGGAAACCATGAGGAAGAAAGTGTATCGGGGAGCAATAATTTTAAATTTTGCATTACCATCACGCCCTGTTACAACAGCATTATCTGTACCATATGTATCTCATGTGAGCTATCACCTGTGGCATAGCCATGGTGGGTAGAAGCCCACCCAGATCCTTTGTCAGGGTCAGCGTTGTTCGGGGGCAAACCCACACTATCCTGGATACTACATATTAGGTGAAATGATCAAGCTAAAAATTCTTTGTTCCAGAAATATGCTTAAGTTAGTATTTTAAAGAGCAATGAAAGCCATTTCCACAGTTACATAGTATATTCCCTGCACAATGGGCTTTTATATTGCACCCCCCTCCCCACATGCATGCTTTTACCTGCATTAGTGAGAGGCATTTGTGGTGCTGAGTTAGGAGTAGGGTTTGGAAGTATGTGCATGTTTTTACATTTCTAAAAGTATACATATATTTTAATTCAAAAAACCATCCATACAAATTAGCAGTTATAAATGTATGGGGGTGCTTTTCCTGAGGTAATTTTTAAAATTAAATGTATGTGTGTACTTTCACTTTGAAAATCAAGCAAAGTCCATGAAGTCAAAAGTACTGTGATTTTTCACTGTGTAGTGAGTTATAATTCTTTCTTCTTAATAGATATTTATCATATTGCCACTGTGGAAAGATAGCTGCTCTACATACAGGGAAGACCTGCAGCATAGTCATTGTATTTTTACTTTTAAAGTGGTTCTCTGACGGGGGGGGGGGGAGAAGGGGGGAAAGAGCTTGGTAAAATGCACGTCTCCAAAATTATTCTTTGAGATGACCTCCATGATTAGCAGAGTGGCATTGTCTAATAATTACAGTTCCTTAAATGTTCTGCTTCTGATCTGATGCATTTTTTTCCTGTTCAGTATCAAACTACATAAATAATTGTTAACAGGAAAGCTGGGCAGGGATAATGTAAGCCATAGAGCAGTCTCATGCAGACAACCTGAAGGCTTTTTCTCCAGAGGCCTGCTTTAATGCAGCAAATTATAAGTGAAAACTATTTTTAACTTGCTCAAACATTATATCATTCTATGCATAAAGTGCTACTGAATAATGTTATTACCATATTCGTGAGAAAAAAAATCTATTATTTGTGTAATAAGTTACTGAGCAGCATCATTTTCATACGCTAGCAGATTTAGTTTTTAAAAAATAAACAATTTTTGGGAAGGTTTTTGTTATGATGGTGTTGTTGTCTAAAAAGTGATATTTTAGGTAAGGAGCAAAGATGTGTGGTCTGTATGTTTTCATTGCTTATGACTATTTTGATCTTTTTGTCCTTCAAAAAATATATATTTTTTCTGTATTCTTATGAATAGCATCTCAGTTTATCAGAAATAAAAGACCAGCTGCTTCAGGTTATGACTTACCCCTGAAGTTCTCTGTTTATGTCCATGGCTGATTCATGACCTTACTAGGTTATCTGACATTTTGACTTTTGCAGTTAGGGACTTAAGAGCAATCAATGAAGTGTCTGTGGGTTGTTTTATTCTTGAAATGCCTTCAGAGTGTTTGCTGTTGGCTTTTCAGAATGTCTGAGCAAGAAACTATGGAGCTTATGTATTAAATGGATAATTCTATAATCTAGGTGCTTACATTTACATGCCTGTTATGTGTGTAAACATCTAGAATACTAGTACTTATGCGGTATGTGCGCACTTAGCATATAGGTGCTAACATGGCACCTAAGTACTATTATGCAAATGCCTGCTTAACCTACATCGTACTTATTTGCAAGGGAGGGATGTATACATGGGCGGGGCTCGCATTTATATCTAGTCTGTGTGTTTATCAAACATTTAGGACACTCCGTTCCAGAAGGTGGGGTCTTCTTTAAGTCCCTTCTTTTCATCTTGTTAGATCTTCTGTTGCTTTCAAGCTTGCTTATAATTGTAGGGCCAAAACTCTGGAGTGAGCTCTCTATTACCCTGCATCAGCTTCTTTTCCTAAATTTAAGAAAAAACTCAAAACATGGTTGTTTCATAAAGCATATGAAAATTAGATTTCATTTTGTCATATGTTATATGACATTTCTAAATTAGTTTTACTCATTCTTTTTCTCATATGCTACATCATGTAGATATGTGTCCTTGATTATTTTATGAAAGACGTGTCTATTTGGATTGTATGGTGTATTGTTTTTTTATGTTTTGTTATTTTTACCGGGACACCACAGAGGAGAAGGAGGAGATGTGGGGTAGGTGAAATAAAATCTGTGTTCTTAGAAAATATCTCCAGGAAGACGAGTCTGGCTATGCCTCTGCACTGAATAATGTGTTGGTAGGAGGTAAAGACCTTTTATCCTGCCAACTCTGCAGAGGGTCCTGTGGGAGGAATTATTTTGATGCGACATCAGAGGGGGTTGGCTGGGGTCATTGGGGAAGAGTGTCTTCTTTTGATGCAGGTTCAGGAGATGGAGGAAATCTTTTGTTCTGGGTATAAGGGGTTCTCAAAGGGGCTTCCCTTTGGGAAGGGGTTCTAAAGGTCAGAGGGGATCATATTGAGAGGAATCTTCTTCTGGAGAGGTTGGGGGGTGTCTGGGGATGGTCTGGATTTGTCAAAAGGATTCTTCTTTTCAGGTGCCTGGAGGTAGGTGTCATTCTGCATGTTGGAGAAGAGACCAAGTCAAGGATCTCTCACAATAGCAATTAATTGTTACATATTTGTGTGTGATGAGCCTTTTGTACATACTATTCAGCCCATATGTGGGTGCTTTAAATGCACTCACATTTACTAAACAGATACATAATGGCTTGATGGTGTCATTAGCAAATTAGGTACTTTGACCTGAGCAGGAGCTACATTTAACACTTGCTTTTAGCTTATGTAATTTAGCTTATGTCAAGGGGCTGCAGTCTGGAGTATACAATCTGCAGTAATTTATTGCAGCTTTAGTAGATAGGTTCTGAAGAGGAAGGGAATTGCTAGCTGTTTGTTACTATTAAAATAAATAAATAGAGAGACAAAAAGATTTATATATATTTTTTTCTAATCTTGGCATTGGTGCTGTATAATTATACCACAGCAAGAGGCCCTCACATATACAGACCTATTGTTATTTGATCATCTCTTCGTAGTAATAACCAATCTGTCTTGCATATTATGCAAGCCAGAAATGGGGATATATTATGCAAATCCCAATTCCTAGTATTAAGAGGGTTTAAGTTGAAGCTCTGATCCCTACCAATCAGGTTTCGCTTTTGCACTTAATTAGCACTGTTTTCTCCATGTTTACATTGTCTTTCATTTCTTTTGACATCTATATATTATTTGATTCTTGATGGACTGATTATGATTGTGCATGCCTAGAATAAAGACATGGAAAGATCCAAGTTTGTACACCACAAGTACGTCTTCAAGATCTATCCAGGCCCAAATGATGTTAGATCCCCCAAGGTTGTGGCAATAATCTTTACACCTTGCAAACTACTGGATCACAAGTTTTGGGTCCATGTGAAAGATATACGGGTTTACTCAGCCGTAGAACCAGATGTTACCAGCCTACCCATCTCAAGACCAGCCACTTCCTTCAGCAGGCCAGCCTGAAAACCCAGATCTCCGTCCAGATTCTTCAGCGCTTCCACCGCCTCAACCATGATTGATGAAAGAGACTTTAGAACTGATACTTAATTTGAGAATTACTGTTGCTGTTTATGGACATTATAGATTCAAGGGTAACATCAAACCCTAATACTGGCTATGATATCATAATGTAGGTGTAAACCCTGTTAGTATCAAACAGTTATGCAATTGTTTAACTTTGGTGTAGGCTTACTTAAGCTTACTTAAGCTGCATGTCTTTCTGTAGGTTTGACTAAGCTCCAAGTGGGGTAAAGGATATATAAAATGCTTCCCATACTTCCAGGTCATTATGCATATGTCAAGCTCCATGCATGACCTTTGTTAATATGAATTTTTCTAGGATTGACCCTTTTTGCTGTATAAGACAACCTCATATTTATTTAAGGATTCTGACTACCTACAACCTAAAACAGCCTGCAATCAGAGTACTAACCATATATTTGTTGAGCCCATAACAATGCATAATCGAAACCACTATTCCTTCCCAAGACCACTGAGATAGATACATTAGATTATCTCCCCATGCACTATGCTACAGATACAATAGAAGCCATAGAAAGACCTGAAATTGTTTATTAGTATGATTCACCTGCAATTGCTATTACCCGCATACCTATATTTCATGGGATTTTGTAAATGAACTCATGGATTTGTCCCATTCATAAAACCTCTCTCACTACAGGTTTGAGTAAGTCTCAAGGGAGATGACATCAGGATTAAGCCCAAGGGGTTGGGTAATATAAAGGGAATTCCATATGCCCAAATAATATATCACCTGAGAATGAAGTTTCCTGTTTTGCACCATACCTTCTAGCAATTTATAAGACCAAAACTCCCCCTCTCGTTTGATAGCTTGTCACCTTCTGGAATAGATTGTGACAAACTAGTTTTGTGTCACCCCTCTCCAGAGGGGGTGACAAGTGGGGAATGTATAATTATACCACAGCAAGAGGCCCTCACTGGATGCCCACCGGAAGGGTGGAAGGCCAGATTTTAGGACTCAGGCTGTAAAAATACCAGCTAGGTTTAAAAATCTATGACTGGCTGAGCAAGGACTTGCTTTTCCTGCAAGTTAATATGTGTCCCCGCTTGGGATCCATCCACTGGAATAGTGGTGGGTCAATTTATATACCTTAAACAGCCTAAACTGCTAAAAGGCACTGACTAGGCCTCATTAGAATTTGGTGTGACATTCAAAAGCAGTGCAAAAGCCAAGATCAAGGAATCGATGGCTAAAATCCTAACCCAGATCACAAAAAGATATTAACCTAATATATCCAAATTTAGATATCTTCATAAAAAAGTTGTTTTGTTCATGTTTTGATGTTTGGATGTCCGTATCTAGGGAGATGTTCATGTTTTGATGTTTGGATGTCCGTATCTAAGGAAGTTATTACAAAAAGGGAAGTTGCACAACAAGTTGCAATACTAAAACGGAAGAGCACCTGGCCGGAGGTCATGACTCATAGATTAAGCAATATTAGAGAAAAAAAATCCCTCTCCATAGACTTGTATAGTGACCAAATTGTATAAAAGCAGGGTGCATGCAAGCCCTCGGGAGTACTTTTCTCCAACGCCTCGGAAGCAGCAGAGCTCCGGTCAGCTGAATCCAGAATTTGTCTGATGAATGTACCTGATTAAAATCTGATATGCAAATAAACTCTCCATTCTAAACGATGGTTTGTGGGCTTCACTTAATGATGAAAGGCTGTAAGTACAAATGCTTTTGCTACATCTGGCTATCATTCGCTGCATTATATAACCTGTAGCCTAAATCCAGTTTGTCATAAGGCTGGTATCTATTCCTTGCCAGTGCTGAGAGGCGGACTAATGCGGGGATTTGAGACCTAACGTCTCTCTCAGTGGCAATTTCTCTGAGAACTTCACAACCCCCTGATTACCCCAGTACTAGTGCTATTTAGAGATGGAGTCAGATTAAGGTCACTCTAGCCTTCTTGGGGGGGCTTGGGACCCCTTAGATTCCCAACAGTGCACACCTCATTCTTTGGCCCTTGTGGTATTTAGAGAACAGAGCACTGTTCTACTTATACTGGCTTATGATTCCAGACTGAGCACTGAAGAACAGGTGGCTTTGTCCAGCATGAGATCTTGGAACAACTGATACAGCTGCTCCTCAACAAATAAATAGATAAGCTGTTATAGAAAGCTCACATGCACACACACGGCGGCTAGCTATGTAGGAGTATGAAATATTGTATTGACACTTTATTCCAAAACGCTTAAGGAGTTCCGCTGTCTATACAAAGCAATCCTGTAGATTGTGTAAGCCTATAGCAACATTATTGTTCAATCAAATTAAAGATCTTTTCCATTTTAGACATTATGTAATACCTTAATATGCAATGCAGTTCGTTCTGAAAGGCCTTTGTTTTCTAAACTCACTTCACTACCAGCCCACAAATATCATAATTGTACTGTTTATTCTTCCTCATGTTGCATCCTTTTAGCTATAAATATGTCACTGGCATACAGAATAGTGAATAAGATGCTAATACATCTTGGAGGCTGTAATTTTGTGGCTGAGACAGATCCTAGATGTTCTGTAGCTGCTTTTGAAGGAGGAGGAGATGACTCCAAACCATTTGGAACCCTGGGCATGTGTGAGAGGTGGCTGTGATCTGTTGTGTGTGAGCAAAAGAGGATTCCAGCCAGAAGCTTAATCCCAACCCACCCATTAAGTAAACCAAAAGAGGTGACTATAAAGCAGTGATCTGTTGTGGGCAAGTAAAAGAGGATACCAGCCAGAAGCTTAATCCCAACCCATCCCCTTAAGTAAACCAAAAGAGATGACTATAAAGCAGTGGTTTACAAATCTAGCATGGGGCTGCACCATGCTAGGGATGGGCCCTGTATCCTTTCCAGCCATACAGCTGTCCTGCTGGACTGGAAGGAAACACATTTGCTGCACTTTTCTCTTGTTAGCTTTTAGCCCCAGGCAACTGTTGGGAAGTTTCAGCTATGTGGAACTTGTACTTCATACTTCTGCACTTTTCCTGTGTTTACCATCTTCCTCATTTTATCTTAGTCACCCTTTCAAAAATGTAAATGCTGCTATAATAGATTTCCTTAGTGACTTCATTCCAGGTATTAGCTCAAATTTGATCATGTTATGATCACTGTTTCCAGTGGACACAGTTACCTCTTTTACTATGCCAGTGATGGCGAACCTATGGCACGCGTGCCAGAGAGGGCACGCGCGCCGTCATTGGTCCGCCCACTCTTCCTCCCTCTGAGCACCAGGCCGGCCTCCCTCCCACCAAGCACCAGGCCGCCCGCTCTCCCTCCCTCTTCCAACCAACCAAGCACCAGGCTGCCCGCCCGCCCTCCCTCCCTCCCAGCACCATGGCCCCCCTCCTCCTCTGAAATTTAAAAGGTGTACCTCGGGGTTAAGGTGGCGTCAGCAGCGGCAGCGAAAAGCGTGTTCTTTGCTTGGCGCGCCTTCGGTCGTCCCTTTTGTCTCTCAAGCTCTGGTCCTGCCCTCATAGATGGGACCAGAGCTTGAGAGACAGAAGGGAAGGCCGAAGGCGCGCCAAGCAATGAACACACTTTTCGCTGCTGACGCCGCCTTAACCCCGAGGTACGCCTTTTAAATTTCAGAGGAGGAGGGGGGGCCCTGGTGCTCAGAGGGAGGGATGGAGGGCGGGCGGCCTGCCTGATGGTTGGTTGGTTGGAGGGCGGGCGGGCGGCCTGGTGCTGGGTGGGAGGGAGGCCTGCTGCTGGGTGGGAAACAGAAGGGATAGACAAACCATGTTCAGATACAGAGTGGAGACATCTTGTAGGATTATAGAGAATATTTTTTTGAAGCTAGATATAGACCCTATAGTTTTCTGCCAATTACATGGTATAGGTATATTTATTAGAGGTGTGCAGAGCTGCTGAATTGTGATTTGAATTACTGATGAGCAGCTGACCATTGCCCTAATTTTAGCTCGTAGTATCCACAATTTTATTTCCTTGTCTCTTTTTCCAAAAGCATATGTGTGTGCATATAATGTTGCAGTCTGCCAAAGCACTGCATCATTGCAGTTGCAGACAGAACATTCTGGGCTCCAGAAAAGAGGTGCTAATCAAAGTGTAACAGTAAGAGGTACATTCAGAGAGTCTGATCCAATAGCATTCAATTATGAACCTTTGATGGAAAGTATAACATCTAAGAACAAGAGAGGAGCCCTGACTTTCCTCTCCTCTCCTCTCCTAGAGAGAGTCCAGCTAAGATGGATGTAGAGGAGCAGTAAGTAGGGAATTCCGCCATGGGACCCAAGAGACCACTCTGTGCTTAAGGGACAAAGAGAGGAGAAGGAGAAGGAGATGTAATACTGCAGTGGAACAGAGCCCATTCTGTCCTGGCGGATAGTTAGTACAGTCCTACCAGTATACACCTTCCCTTCACACATGAAATTTCTATCCATAAGGATTCCATGCTGCTATCTGTTTGATGTATAATGTTTATTTTGTTTGACTCAATTTCCTCTTCAATATATAGTGCAGCCCCCCCTCCAATTTGATCGAGTCTATCATTGTGATATAATTTGTATCCTGATAAGTGTCCCATTGATTGTTCGCCTTCCACTTTCTCACTGTCTTCACTTTTGCATGTCATTACAGAGCTTCCTTTGCAGGCTTGATGATAATATTTTGGTTATTTTGTAGGCTTTATTTATGAGAACTTTTTCTCATCAAGAGAGGTTGTACAGAATTTTCCTTTCCTGGAAAGTTGTGATTTCACCCTGATTCTGAAACTCCCTATGTAGTTGTCTATTTTTTTTTCTGTCCAGCTTGGGGGGGGGGGGGGGGGGTGAGGGTGAAATACGTATTCCTTTGTTTAAAATTATATTTCATTTGGGGAGTCTTTTTTGTGGAAATGTACTTTCAGGTCAAGTAACATGGTAAATGATGGCAGAAAAAGACCTGCATGGTCCATCCAGTCTGCCCAACAAGATAAACTCATATGTGCTACTTTTTGTGTATACCCTACTTTGATTTGTACCTGTCCTCTTCAGGGCACAGACCGTATAAGTCTGCCCAGCACTATCCCCGCCTTCCAACCACCAGCCCCGCCTCCCACCACCGGCTCTGGCACAGACCGTATAAGTCTGCCCAGCACTATCCCCGCCTCCCGCCACCGGCTCTGCCACCCAATCTCGGCTAAGCTCCTTAGGATCCATTCTTTCTGAACATGATTCCTTTATGTTTATCCCACGCGTGTTTGAATTCTGTTACCGTTTTCATTTCCACCACCTCCCGCGGGAGTGCATTCCAAGCATCCACTACTCTCTCCGTGAAAAAATACTTCCTGACATCCAAAACAGTTCACAATATAAAATTAAACCATAAAACAACGATACAATAAAATACTAATAAACTCATATATCCTTCCTCACCTCACTTCATCTGCCCACTCACTTCATATAAGGTGCTCTGTCTCAATCACCATTGAAGTGGAAAAAGCCATGTTTTCAGCTTTTTTTTTAATGAGGCATAATCTGTTTCCAACTTCAGCTCAATTTGCATTCCATTCCAAAGAGTGGGCACTATGATCAAGAAGGCCCTCTTACATACTCTCACTCTTTTTGTCTCCCTTACCATAAGCACTTCCAGTAGGGCCTTCTGTGAAGATCTTAAGGAAAAATCCTATTATACAAAGAGCAGGACCCCTATCCCATATAAAACTTTAATTCTAGCCTTAAGATCTTAACTGTATCCTGCAGTTCACTGCTAACCACTATAGAGATTTCAACAGAGATTTAGCCAAGGACCATTGAGAAAGCTCTTGCACCAATCACTCTTTCATTCTCTGCTAACTGGAGGTGAACAATCAGTTTCCTAGGGAAACCAACATAAAGACCATTACAGTAGTCTCAAATGCAATAAAAGTAAGGCTGCACCACTGTCCTAAATCATTTTTCCTCCAAAAAAGGACATTTCTAGACTTACTTCAGGTTAAAGAAACTCAATTTAACCATATTAGAATCATGTGATTCCAAAGAAAACTTGGTACCTACATAAATTCCTAAGCCCTTTACCCTCTTTGCCAAGGGGTACATAGTCCAATTCAGAAATAATGCCTTACTTCCAGCATAAAGCTTTGGGTCACCTTGGGGCACTAGCAAAGTCAATTCTGACCCATAAACTGGGTAAAAGCTAAGGCTAAGAAACCGTATTGTCCCTCAAGAACTTACTTGGCTGCTAAGATTTCTCATGAAGACTTTTCACAGGTATCTTTCTCCACATGAGCTAAGTTTAACAGCTGCAGGTTGTTGGGCTAGTTTAGGACTTGATATTTTTCTATTGCATAAGCTCCCACCATGGGTTAAATATCTTGAAAATATGTTATTAAAACTCCATGTAATGGTGGATGTTTTTTCACTTATGGATTATAAATAATTGCTTAATATTGGCAGCTTCTTAGATTTTTGATTTCATGTTTAATTTCAACAGCTGTTCATTAATCCCACTGAGCAGAGTAAATTATTAACCTGTTTCCTATTCTGGTTGCAAGAGTCCTAATTGCATCTCTCCAAGCCTTATGTTTTCAGCTTTATTATATAAATCTAATGTATATATGCATATCCATTTTATTCATTTCATTACCATAGACAATAGAATATAATTGACTTTTTGTAATATGAATATGCAACTAAATAAAATGCTAGCATTTGCAAGTCAAAAAAGGATCAAATGAAGGAGGCACAAGAACTTTCAACGTATCACTGAAATATCCCAGGGATGGGTAACTGGATCCTCAAGGGCCACAATCCAGTCGGGTTTTCAAGATTTTCACAATGAATATACTTGACATCTGTTTGCATGCACTGGCTCCATTGTATGCAAATAGATCTCATGCAAATTCATTGGGAAAATCCTGAAAACCCAACTGGGTTGCAGCTCTTGAGGACCGAGATTGACCACCCCTGCAGTATCCTAACAAATTCTCCTCTATAATCTTTTTACACTGCACCCACATGGGCGCGTGACTGCATCATCTTATTCTTATTCAGCACTACAATAATGTATCAGGGCAAGATGGAGAGAGGAGAACAAATGTAAAACCATGCGAGATATTAACGGGAGAGGTGGAAGAAAAGAGGGATATAGAAAGAAAGAAAAGAGACTGAGGCTGTCAAATGGAGATAAATGTGTAGAAATGATGGCAGGAAAGGGAAAAATTCAAGAAGTGCTGCAAATGTCAGAGACACTAGCAAAACACAGGAGCTATGGAGGATATGTAGCAGAGGTGATAGGGAGAAAATGGAAAGAACAGAGAGGAAAAATGCCAATAGAAAACAAAAGAGAAAGATTAGATCAGAAAGAAACAATCTGGAAAGTTTATGCTCCAAGCATTGCACAATGGCACATTCCCCTTCATGTGCTACTCTTGCTCCTGCCCCTCTCCTTCTCCTTTCCCCCTTGCAAAGTCTGCAGGGATGGAGATTTGGATTTAACTCTTACCTTTTTTCACTAGTTGCTGAAGGCAAGCTACATTCAGGTACCGTAGTTTTTCGGTATCCCCCTGAGAACTTAGTCTGTCTGTGTCTAAGGCAGTGGAGTGTTAAGTGACTTGTCCAAGATCACAAAACATGTCTGAGATTCAGACCCCGGCTTCCCTGGTTCTCATCCAGCTAATCTAACCTTAGGCTACTCCTCTATTTCTGCTTAGCAGAGCTGGACAACACTAGTAATGATGGGGATGGGTGGGGGAAATTGGTCCTTCTGCTTCCCCACTAAAAATGCCATAGCATCAGATATATGGAGCACTACAGCAGCAGAGGCACATGGTCCTACTATTCGTCCTAGGTCATCAGCTGCACCACTGCTCCCCCCCCCCCCCCCCCCAACACACACCCAGGTTCTTAGCTCTCTTACGCACAGAAACTTTATTGTATTCAAAAGATGTGTATTTTAGGGAGGGGGGATGCAGATAGTTATGCACCACTAGAGGTTGGCAGCACAATTGTGAACCTTCCATCTGCTCCTTTCTAAATTTTTCTAGGTAATTTGTTCCAGCATTTAACCATTCTTAGTTCTTCTTAAGGTCTGTCCAAAAATCTTCCTTGCTATATTTGACATGTGTATCTTATTCTTTTCTCAACGGAGACAGAAAAAACACAGAATTGTAATCCTTACTGTAAGCTGTCTTTTGAGGGCTGCTATGAAGTCACCACTTCTCTTTTCAAGCAAAATAACTCGATTATGTCATTCTTTCCTCATAGATCATTTAATTTAGGCATCGACATTTTTGTGTTTTATTTCTTTTAAATAGTGTGTTTTTCAGATTTGATTGACAGATTGTAAAACATATACAATACACATATAAAATAAACTTCCACATATATAAACTTCCAAACAATTGCCCAGATATAAAATGTAGTCTAGAAAGCTCTAATCCAAGGCTTGAAGAAACAAAAATGATTTAAGTTTCTTTTTGAACTGTACTCACCCTCTAAGACTCTTTTTCTTTGACTTTTTTTCCCCGATTTCTTCTTATTTGTCACAAATTTGGAGACAGCACTCCAACATAACAACGGTGAGCAGAGTATGAACATTATTTTGCAACGTGTTCCTATTAATAAATCCTAGTACAGTGATGGCTATTGATAGCTCTTGCCCCAAACTCTGCTTTAAGATAAGGAATTATAGTGATGCATTTGTTTTGTCACTGCTATATTATTGTCTGCTGTCAACTTTATGGTCTGCTGTAACCGCCAACTCTGAGCCAGTCATTCTGCATTTTATATTTGATGCATTTAATAATTCATTCCTAAGTATAGTACCTTGCAGTTGTTCCTGTCTTGCAGCGTTCTAGTAGCTGTATTGATCTGACAAAAACTGAAATCTTGCCAAACTGTAATAGCTTATTAGACCAGCATCTAAAATAGTGTTTCCCAACCCATTCCGGAAAGCATATGTAATCACTCTAGTTTTAAGGTTAGCTACATTGAGACTGAACTTATGCAAATTATCAGTTAGGTGTGCTTCCAGGATAGAGTTGAGAAACCCCAATCTAAAAAAAAAAAGGCTATTGAGGTATCCAAAACCTGCACATTGCAGCAGGGTCAGCAGCATTTTATGAAGACGTTTCAAAAGCTTGTAGCTCCTTTGTCTCAATAGTGTTCAGTACAATCTGTATTATTTTATCTCTGCTACTTTCCATTGTGTGACTGAAGTATTAATTCATTTGCCTCGTATCACAGCCTCATAATGCAGCCCACCCATACCAATATTTGCTTACCTGTAGCAAGTGTTTTCCACGGACAGCAGGATTGATAAGGCACACAAGTGGGTGAGGTCATCCAGTGGCACTAGGACAAAACTTCTCTGCCAGAGCTCAGAACTTAGTGTAAAGTTCTGAGCATGTACAGTCTTTCTCGTGCAAATAATCTGCATTTCTCAGCTAGTTTCAGAGCTCAATATAAACAACTCGCAAGGAGCTGGGAGTGATTGTGTGCTTATCAATCCTTCTGTTTGTGGAAAAAAACATCTATTACAAGTGAGAAACATTGCTTTTTTCATCAACAAGCAATACAGGGTCAGGCACATAAGTGGGTGTCTCCAAAGTTTAGGGATGTTTAGTTTGATATTGTCTTAGTCTTTAGAACAGCTCTTATTAGTCAGCTGTTAGAGTCGTTAGCCCCTTGTGACGTGGAGGGGCGGCCATCTCCGGGGTGGCCCCGGGAAGGGGCGGAGCCAACCATATTATAGAACAAGATGGGTGGCCATCTTTCGTTTCGATAATACGGTCAGGGCCGGCCAAATCTCAACATTTAGGTCAACCTAAATGTTGAGATCGCCAGACAGAGATGGCTGGCCTCAGTTTTCGCCGATAATGGAAACCGAGGCCGGCCATCTCAAATCCGGCCAAATCCAAGCCATTTGGTCGTAGAAGGAGCTAGCATTTGTAGTGCACTGGCCCCCCCCCCCTCACATGCCAGGACACCAACCGGGCACCCTAGGGGGCACTGCAGTGGACTTCATTAATTGCTCCCAGGTACATAGCTCCCTTCCCTTGGGTGCTGAGCCCCCCAAATCCCCCCCAAAACCCACTCCCCACAACTGTACACCACTACCATAGCCCTTATGGGTGAAGGGGGGCACCTACATGTGGGTACAGTGGGTTTCGGGTGGGTTTTGGAGGGTTCCCATTTACCACCAGAAGTGTAACAGGCAGGGAGAGGATGGGCCTGGATCCGCCTGCCTGAAGTGCACTGCAGTACCCACTAAAAACTGCCCCAGGGACCTGCATACTGCTGTGATGGAGCTGGGTATGACATTTGAGGCTGGCATAGAGGCTAGCAAAAGTTTTTAATTTTTTTTTGGGGGGGTGGTAGGGGGTTGGTGACCACTGGGGTAGTAAGGGGAGGTGATCCCCGATTCCCTCCAGTGGTCATCTAGTCAGTTTGGGCACCTTTTCAAGGCTTGGTCATGAACAAAAAAGGACCATTTAAAGTCGGCCAAATGCTCGTCAGAGCCAGCCTTCTTATTTCCATTATCGGCCGAGGCCGGCCATCTCTTAACCACGTCCCTGTCCCGCCTTCGGTATTCTGCCAACACGCCCCCTTAAACTTTGGCTGGTCCTGCAACGGAAAGCAGTTTGTGTCGGAAGATGGCCACCCTTCTCCTTTGAAAATAAGCAGGAGATTGGCCAATACTGCTTAAGCAAGGGCATTGTCCTGTGCTGAAGCTTGGTCCAAACAATAATGCGCTGTAAAAGTATGAAGAGAGGACCAAGTAGCAGCTTTGCAGATGGTATTCAGTGAGGTGAGGCAATACTTTGAGTAGCAGTGTGGCTGCTGTAGCTCTAATTTGATGAAAATCGATCTGTTGGAGTTGCAAGGAACATCTGTTTATTCATAGCAGAATTCTATACATGAAGCCAGACAGTTTTGCTAAAGGTCCTTTTTGCAACTGGCATACCAGGTCAGTTTAGATCAAAGGAGACAAAAAGTTGAATAGATCTTCTAAAATGTTCAGTTCTTTTTAAGTAGCAGGTGAGAACCCTTTTGCAATCCAGACTATAGAAGGCTTTCTTGTGAGGATTTGCATGGCACATTGGACAGAAGATACGAATCACCGTTTCCTTATTTAGATGAAAAAGTGTTGCACTTTTGGTAAGAACTTGAGATGTGTCCAAAGAACAACCTTGTGATGATGGAATTGCATGTAGGATTTGCATGTTCCAGTGTCTGAAGTTCATTTACGTCCCTAGCTAGAGTGATTGCTGCTAGGAAGAGTACTTTCCAAGTTAGGAATTTCAGAGATACAACTTCCAGAGGTTCAAAAGGAGGCTTAAGTGAAGAGCATGCCATATGTAGGTCCCATCACACAGGTGGCTTTCGTAATGAAGGTTTAGGGGAGAGCTTTGTTTTACATCCCTTTGGCTGAGCAGAAAAAAACAGAAGTGAACATCTGAGGAGATGATGCACGTGGGAAAGGCCATGCACACCCGAACTTTACAATAAGTTCATAGTTCTGGGAGAGCATTACTTCCCTGCACTCTTGGATGATATCACCCACCTATGTGCCTGACACAATCCTGCTTTCCACTTGGTCTTATTTAATCCAGCGTGGTTCATATTTGTTGAAGGCTTCCTCTTCCCATTGTACCTTCACCTGAATTGAAATACACCTGTTTATATCTGCATTGCCAATTCACCTGAGATTTCTGACGTTAATAACTTTCATGAGAAGCCTATATATATATTCTCATGCAGTGGTCACAAGTTTCTTCTCACCTAGGATGGAAGAAGGACTGCTGTGAACATTTTCTTTGCAGCATCCATGGCCCCAGCCAACCCAGGTAGTGGAAGTCATGATTCACAAACCAAATCAGGAATGATCTGCTAGTAGTAGAGAGACTACTTAAACTCTGAGCCACCAGGCCAACCCTCCACTTTTCTTTAGAAACTGTTTTATAAGATTAAGTGGTTCAGTTTCAGGTTTACCCAAAGTGATCAATGCCTCCAATTATATAAATTCCACATATTAATCTACCTCTCAGACTTCAAAATGTATATCAGGTTCTCTCCAAACATTTATTTGACTTGCCTGTCTCTTTATTATATGTTAAATTTCACAGAGCAGGGGCTGTTTCTCTCATGTGCATGCCTTGTGCCGCTATTTAAATGTTAGAAGGTGATAGTTAAGTGTCACTGAAAGGGTTAATGTTTAGCTGCTATTTTTCTCCACTAAAAGCACTTCTTGTAGTTCAGCTATTAAACTGATTCAGTTTCATATGCTTCTTCAGCAGTATTTGTGTACATTAAAATCTGAACACTAAAAGCAGTACAGTTTGACATCACTTTGTGCCCTCTGCTTACTTTTGAAGATGCAAATTACACACTGGAACAGTTGGAAAATGATGGTATTAGGCTTGTGGTACCCATAATTTCTCTCCCTTCCTTTTTCTCTCTGACTCAAGAGAACTTGAACAAAAGACTCAACTAGAAAGAGCATCAAAAGAAAAAATGTTAGAGAGGCTGATTCCCTTGAAATGTTACAGTAATTGCCAACATTGGGAAATGATCTACCCAAGATCAAGTAGCATTCAGCTCTGCCAGGCCTTTTATCTTCAACAAAACAGATTTCTCTTTCCATCCTTAACACTACTACAAATTCTTAAATTATTCAAAATGCTGAAGCTTTACTGTGTTTTGAAAGGCTGTTTTGTAATTGCTGATCATCCATTACTAAGAAGTCTGGCTAACTCAGGCACCATATTTAAACTTGCAAAGCACTGTGATGTAAGATTCAACAAACAGCAAAACTTTTATGTAGAAAATATAAAGATAAACTTTTCAGTTTAACATGCTTTAATTACAGTACTGAGACTTAATTTTATACAAGCTTATCAATACTAAATATTTTAAAGTGTCTTGGATCTGTGTCACTTCGAAACTGAGACCCATGGATTCCAATGTGTCATCTGTGCTTTCCAGACCATGGGCCCTGTTTACTAAGCCGCGTTATAGGTGTGTTATCATTTTTAATTTGCGTTAACTATATACGTGCGTTAACAGTGTACGTGCCTACAATATCCTTATAGGCGCCTACACAGAGCGCGTTAAAAACACTAACGCGCCTTAATAAACAGGGCCCCATATTTACTAATTCCATATCATCATGCTGATGTCCAAGAACGCCTGAGCCGATAACTGCCACTCTCCGGGAGAAAGTCCGCCTTGACATTCATGACTCCGGCAGTGTGGGCCTCCGACAGCTGTTCCAGGTTCGCTTCCGCCCACTGGCATAGATTCATGGCCTCCTTGGCTAGAGGGGCGCTCTTGGTACCTCCCTGGCGATTGACATAGGCCACAGCCGTGGCATTGTCCGACAGGACCCGTACTGGCTTCAACGCCAGTACCGGGAGAAACTCCAAAAACGCCAACCGAATGGCTCTGAGTTCCAGGAGGTTGATAGACCACTTTGCCTCTGCAGGAGACCAGAGCACCTGCGCTGTCCTTCCCAAGCAGTGGGCTCCCCAGCCCGTCAAAGAGGCGTCCGTCGTGACGACAACCCACTCCGGGGTCAAAAGAGGCATCCCTGCGGACAACTTGTCTGTCCTCAGCCACCAGCTCAGCGCCTTGCGCACCGCTAGGTCCAAGGGAAGGCGCACAGCGTAATCCTCCGACACTGGAGTCCAGCGCTGCAGCAGAGAGAGTTGTAGTGGTCTCATATGAGCTCTGGCCCAGGGCACTACTTCCATCGTGGCCGTCGTAGAGCCCAACAGCTGCACATAGTCCCAAGCCCGAAGAGGAGAGGCTACTAG
The DNA here is from genome assembly GCF_901765095.1 of Microcaecilia unicolor. Taxonomy (NCBI): domain Eukaryota; kingdom Metazoa; phylum Chordata; class Amphibia; order Gymnophiona; family Siphonopidae; genus Microcaecilia; species Microcaecilia unicolor. Next base: position 158,815,831 of record NC_044038.1, read on the forward strand.
GAACTGGTCCACCTGAGCCTGAAGCTTGACAATCCGATTGTCCGGCAGGAACACTCTGCCCACTTGGGTGTCAAAACGAACTCCCAGATATTCCAGGGACTGAGTCGGGCGCAGCTGGCTTTTCTCCCAGTTGATGATCCACCCCAGGGAGCTCAAAAGAGCAATCACCCGGTCTACAGCTCTGCCGCACTCTGCATAAGAGGGGGCTCGGATCAACCAGTCGTCCAGATAAGGATGGACTTGTACTCCTTCCTTTCGTAGGAAGGCCACGATGACCACCATTACTTTGGAGAAGGTCCGCGGAGCAGTAGCCAACCCGAACGGGAGGGCTCTGAACTGGAAGTGTCGGCCCAGGACTGCAAAACGCAGAAAGCGTTGATGAGGAGGCCAGATGGGAATATGCAAGTAAGCTTCCTTGATGTCCAAGGATGCCAGGAACTCCCCTGCCTTCACTGCCGCTATCACAGAGCGGAGAGTCTCCATTCGGAAGTGCCGAACTTTCAAGGCCCGATTGACCCCTTTGAGGTCGAGGATAGGCCGTACAGAACCTCCTTTCTTTGGTACCACAAAGTAAATGGAGTAACGTCCCTTGCAAAGCTGATCTTCTGGCACCGGAACGACCGCACCCAGGCGGATCAGATTGTCCAAAGTCTGCTGCACTGCCACAGCTTTGACCGGAGACTTGCAGGGAGAGTGCACAAACCCGTCTCTTAAGGGTCGGCAGAACTCTAGCTTGTAGCCGTCTCTGATGACTTCGAGCACCCAAGCGTCTGAAGTTACCCTGGTCCACTCGCCCAGAAACGAGGACAGGCGTCCCTCCAATCTGCACTGGGCCATGGACCAGGGCCCCGTCATTGGGTACGAGACCCTGGGGGAGGACCGGAGGACGCACCTCCGGGACGGCGATCTCTGCGAAAGGAATGCTGCTTGGGGGAGAAGTTCCTCTTGAAGGAAGAGGGGGCAGAGGAGCCCGACTTGCCCGGGCGATACCGACGGGCTTCCTGAAACCGTCCTTTGGAGGAACCGGGGCAAGCACCACTGGCCCGAGCCCTGACCTCTGGTAACCTCTTGCCCTTAGACGTGCCGAGATCGGTCACAATTTTGTCCAGCTCGACCCCAAAGAGCAGCTTGCCTTTAAAAGGCAACTTAGCCAGGCGAGACTTAGAGGTGTGGTCAGCAGACCAATGCTTCAGCCAAAGCCAACGCCGCGCAGAGACTGTCTGAGCCATACCTTTAGCTGAGGCTCTCAAGACATCAAACTTAAAGCAGCCGCCTCGAAGGACGACCTTAAGGCCACCTCCAATCTTCTGTCTTGGGCGTCCTTTAGGGCCGTGCCACCTTCCACCGGCAACGCCGTTTTCTTAGTCACTGCAGTGATTAAAGAATCCACGGTAGGCCAAAGAAAGGCCTACCGTTCACCTTCAGGCAGAGGATAGAGGCGGGACATAGCCCTAGCCACTTTGAGGCTCGCTTCTGGGACATCCCATTGAGCCGAAATTAAGGTGCCCATGGCCTCATGCACGTGGAAGGTTCTAGGCGGGCGCTTCGTCCCCAGCATAATGGCAGAGCCAACAGAGGCTGAGGGAGAGACGTCCTCCGGAGAGAAAATCTTCAATATGCTCATGGCCTGCACTATAAGGTTGGGCAAATCCTCTGAGCGAAAGATCCGCGCTGCAGAGGGGTCATCCGCTCAATCCGAGCGGGAATCCGTCTCCTCCAAGGAATCCCCAAAGGACCGTTGGGAGAACTCAGATACGCTGCCCTCATCTACATCAGAGGAGACAGAGTCCTCTAGGGCCTGGAAATCCACCCGAGGGCATTTGCTTCCGGAGGCCTCAACCCCTTTATCAGACAGGGGGGCAGGGGCAGCGTTTTGCATAAGAAAAGCCTGATGCAGCAGCAAAATGAACTCAGGGGAGAATCCCCCCGAACTGTGCACTTCTGCAGCTTGGGCCATGGCCCTAGACCACACCCTCAACCGGCGCTCGCAAGAGCAGGGGAGAAACGTGCTGCACATCCAAAATGGCGTCCGGTGCGAAACTCCGAGAAGGAGCCGCGCGGGAAGAACGGCGCTTAACTTTGGCCACTTTCTTACCGTCGCCCGAATCAAGGGCGACCATAGTATTAACGTCTCCCAGCTCGAGGGCGGCCCAAGAAGAAGCCGTCCGAGCAGAGTGGCCGGCCAACATGGAGTGGGCGAGCAGCGGGGGATGGGCGCTTATGGCGGGAAAAACCGCCGCACCGGAGGAAGAACCGGGACATTGACCGGACTCCAAACTGATGCTCAACAAAGGCGATTCAGACTTTGAAACCCCCGCATCCTCGCTAGACGCACACACGCGGATCAGGGAGCGAATCTTCGCGTCCTCGCCCTCCGACGCCATAGGCCACGTGGAGACCGAACGGGGAACCCCCTGCCTGTTATAAAAAGGTAAAATTACCTGCTTCTCGCTCCGAGCTGTAACGAACTGGTGTCCCAGTGAGCAGCTGCAATAAACGCTGAAATAAACGTTGAAATAAACGCCTTTAAAGGACGTCCAAATTTTTTTTTTTTTTTTTTAAACGGAGCCAGCGGGAGATGAGAGAAAAGGAGGGACCTGGCACCACCAAGTTTGCACTTGCTCAAGAAGAGCCCTCAACCCCAGGTACTCAACAAAACCTAAAAATTAGGCTTGGAGACCTAGCCAGAGCTGCTGCTGTGTGTGACCACCACCTGCTGAGATAGAGAACATACTGGGGAGTTTCCGGCAGCACATGACCATATATAGGGAGGCAAAAGGATTGCTCTCTATCTCCACCTGCTGGTAGATGGACACAACCCACCAGTCTATGGATTGATCAGCTATGATTAATGGAAAGAAAATTATCAGGTATGATACATAATTTTACCGTGGTCAATATGTAAAGATATGACCACTACATAAGGTAAGTGGAAAAATTATCTGCTTATCTTAAGGCCCAATATTGAGCTTTCCTTTCTGTTTATTTAGGACTGCTAAATGGATAAGATTTGGAGGTACTTTTAGCAGCATCTCCAAATAGCATTTACACATGTAGATTACATACACATCTAAATGAATTTCAGAAAGCAGTTATTTTACATGCAGAGAGCACACAGACCTTTCAAGGGTTAAGGGAGTGATTGGCAGCACTTATAGGTTTTTAAAGTAGACCATTTGCACATGGAAGCTGCTGAGTTCATGCTTCTCATTTTTCCCACTCCTAAACATCTCTTACATATTTTACAAAAGGCTCTGTGTTCAGCAGAGCATTTCTATGATTAATGTGAGGACAACTAAATCGTTGGAATTGTCCTCAAAAAGAACAAAAGTATTTGGAAAGGACAAGGACCTGGACTAAGCAACTGTTATATTTTGCCCCGCTGGAGTGTAACACTGAAGATCTTATTGGAGTGATCTACTGAACACCCAGGAGGGGAACTGCTTGCTACAAAACGATAAGTGCCCAATTGCTATTATAAATATTGAAGGCTTAAAAGAGGCCTCATATTTTTTATATATACGTATGAGGATGAATGGAATTGATCAACTTAGACATTTTTGGACAATTTTTAGATTTTTAGATTGTTATTCACTTTTTGGTGATAAGAGAACATGTATGTGGTT